>NW_024041039.1:2227386-2911136 GCF_014851395.1 Micropterus salmoides
TTACCAGCTGGAACATTACAGCAATGAACACATTGCTGTAATGCATCAATAATTATAAACCAAAAACTGAAATGTAACATTATGCAAAATTAGTACTTTCCTTTTAAAGACGTTTTTAAGCCTTTATTTGACAGGACAGTGGATAGAGTGAGGAAATGACGGAGAGAGAGATACACGGCAATATGCAGCAAAGGGCCCAGGCCGACTTGAACCCGGGCTTCTGCAGTAAGGACTCAGCCTTGTACATGGGCGCACTCCCTGGAGCTGAAGCTCCACACTGGAGCTAACCACGTCCCTCCTTTTGATACTTACTATTATATTTACTTTACTTAATATACTACGTATATTTTGGTATATACTTTTGTAAGCTCACTGTCTCTGCACCACAGTCCATTAAAACCACATAATACATGAAGTTTACGAAGGCAGGTGTTAGGTCTGCAGTCCTGCGAGTCTCTCTCTCCCCCTTACCGTGTGTGTGTGTCTGATTATAGGAGCGGAGCCAGGTGCACGGGAGTCAAGCCCAGCTGCTCGTCATCATCTCATCTAGCCTACTGATATATCCCGGTCATCCCTGCAACTCATCGCCAGATTGTAGTCTAAAACTGCTCCGTCGGTCTCCTTTCTAGCCTTCTACCTTTTAATCCCGTGTTACTGAACCTTGACGCTGTTGTTCTTGTGTACAGACTCCCTGCTGGACATTGACTCCTGTCTTCCACTCTGCTCCGTCCGGATTCTGGATTCCCCCGTGTGCTGAGTCTTGCATCTGAGTCCTACAGACTAACCCTAACAGTACAATCTGGCCGCCATGGGCTCAGCAGACTCAGTACAGGCTTCCCCAGGGCTAGCTCATCTCCAAACCCCTCTCTCGAATCAGGGCATTCTGTTGGGCCAACATGAAAAACTGTTCAAGACTATGACAAGTAACAGCCAGGCCTTATTTGATCAAGTGCGGCTGCTTACTAACCAGATCTCTGTCCTCACCACCCAGCAGAGCTACGCCAATGCTGCTCCGCCCCCCACTCCAGCAGTTCTGCCATGGGAGCCTTTCGTGCCGGCCCTGGAGCGTTAAGTTGGAGACATGGGCACTTGCGGAGACTTCCTAACTCAGTGCTCCTTGGTGTTCGAAACGGCAGCGCCAAACCTACACCACTGAGCGCTCCTGCATTGCTTACCTGATTAATTCCACCTCTGGTTCCGCCCGATCCTGGGCCTCGGCTGTGTGGGAGAGCCGGTCTGCAGTGTGCCACTCATACCTGGCATTCACGGCAGAGATGAAAAGGTATTTTTTTTTTACCACCCGGTGAGGGGAAAGGAGGCAGCCAGACGCCTACTATCCCTTCGACAGGGCTCCCGCAGCGTGGCAGAGTTGGCTGTGGAGTTCCGGACCTGGGCAGCAGTCAGTGGCTGGAATGATGAATCATTACAGGGGTGTTTACTAATGCATTGTCGGAACCTTGAAGGATGAACTCGTGTCCTTTGATGAACCTACCTCTAGATGAGCTTATTTCCACAGCCATAAGACTAGACAACCGGATCAGGGAGCGCCGCCGGAGAGGCCACTAGACTTCCACCTGTCTACCCACCACCAGCTCTTCCTGCGGCCAGCGAACGTCCCCGAGTTACCACGAGGAATCCCGAACCTGAGCCCATGGAGGTAGGCCGTGCATGTTTTTCGGATGAAGAACGTGCACGCCGGGTTAATACCGCTCCTGCCTCTACTGTGGTATGTCTGGTCATTTCATTTCCTCCTGTCCCAGTCTCCCAGCAAAAGGGCCGGCTCACTAGTCGTGGGAGAAGCATTAGTGAACAGGCTTCTTCTCTCCCCCCACTCCGACCTCATGATTGCTCCATTGATCTCCAGCGCTCTCCCCAATGGTCGCCTGTACAACCTCTCCCGTCCGGAGCATGAGGCCATGGAAAATTCTTTCCGGGACTCTCTGGCTGCAGGTATCATTCGCCCTTCATCCTCCCCAGTGGGAGCTGGCTTCTTTTTCGTGTCTAAGAAGGACAAGACCTTGAGGCCCTGTATTGATTACCGGGGTTTAAATAATATTACCATTAAGAACAGATATCCCCTGCCTTTAATCAGTTCTGCTTTCCCCCTCTGCATGGAGCCACAGTCTTTCTAAACTGGACCTGTGCAACGCCTACCACCGGGTTCACATTAAGAGGGGGTGAATGGAAGACTGCCTTCAACACCCCGCTTGGCTACTTCGAGTACCTGGTTATGCCCTTTGGTCTGTCCAATGCCCCCACAGTGTTCCAGGCCTTGGTGAACGATGTCCTGCGGGACATGCTGAACAGATTTGTTTTTGTTTATCTAGACGACATATTAATCTTCTCCAAAAACCCTTCACGAACATCAGCAGCATGTCCGCCAAGTTCTTCAGCAGTTGTTAGAGAACAAGTTGTTTGTAAAAGCTGAGAAATGCGAGTTTCATGTAACTACCCTCCTCGGTTATAGCCAGGTGGGCACTGTTTTTTGGCCGGTTCAACTTTTCCCTTTCTTACCGACCAGATTCTCGCAATGTCAAGCCTGATGCCCTTTCCCGCATGCATTCAGTTAAAAGAGTAGCGCTGACCCCGGCCCCATCCTCCCGTCTACCTGTCTCCTAGCCGCCATAACCAGTGATATAGAGGCAGTGGTCTACAGGCTCAACTCCAACACGCTGTCCCGGGTGGCAGTACCCCTAACCGTTTGTTTGTGCCTAAACTCATCCCCACTTACCTGTCACCCCGGTGTCAATCGGACGCTGGACTTCCTACGCCGGCGGTTCTGGTGGGCCACCATGGAGGCTGATACCCGCTTGTTCATTGCTGCCTGTTGCTGTCTGTGCTTGGGGCAAGATCTCAACCCAGCCCTGTGCAGGATTACTACGCTTGCTACCCATACCCGGGCCGCCCTTGGTCCCACACTTCGTCACTGGACTTCCCCATCCTCAGGTAACTCTGTCATCCTCACAATCATTGATTGTTTTTACAAGTTTGCACACTTTTTGGCTTTGTCTAAACTCCCCACTGCTAAGGAAGCCGCAGCCCTCCTGGTGCAGCACGCGTTCCGCCCCCACGGGTTGCCTTTTGACATCGTTTCACGTCTGACCAGTTCACCTCCCAGGTTTGGAAAGCCTTCTGTTCCGCTCTGGGCATCTCCTCGAGCCTTTCCTCCAGGTACCATCCACAAACCAACGGCCAGACCTAGAGGGTTAATCAGGTTTCCATGCTCCCTTGGGTTGAATATGCTCAAAACACCCCCTCTGTCTCCCTCTCAAGATCGGGAACTCGCAGTCCCCTCTATTCAATTTAATTCTATTTTATTTATATAGCGCCAAATCACAACAACAGTTATCTCACAGCGCTTTTCATAAAAGAGCAGGTCTAGACCGTGCTCTGTGATGTTATTTACAGAAGCCCAACAGTTCCCACCAAGAGCAAGCACTAGGCGACAGAGGCAAGGAAAAACTTCCTTTTAAGAGGCAGAAACCTCGAGCAGAACCATGGCTCAGGGTGGGCGGCCATCTGCCTCGACCGGTTGGGGTGAGAGAGAGAGAGAGCAGCCTACACAATATACACACAGAGGGGTACAGACAGTAAAGGTTGCTATAGACTAAATGAAAAATGGTACAGATATTTATAGTAGTGTTAATGGTAACAGTCGTAATGTTAATGATTATAATAACAATAGGACTATTAACAATAGTCATTGCAGCAGAGGGTGTCGAGCAGGAACACGGGGGCAGCAGGTGACCCGCAGCCACAGATCCAGACTCCACAGCTCCAGAGCCAGAAACACCTGCAGGAAGTGATAGGAGGAGAGAGGAGAGGGACGAGAAAGCACAAGACTACCAGAAAGGGGAGAAGTTGTGTTAGTAACATGCAATAATGGGATAAGGTTGCATACAGAGGGAGAGAAAGTAGAGGAGAGAGGAGCTCAGTGCATCATAGGAAATCCCCGGCAGTCTAGGCCTATAGCAGCATAACTAAGGGATGGTTCAGGACTCACCTGAGCCAGCCCTAACTATAAGCTTTATCAAAGAGGAAAGTCTTAAGCCTACTCTTAAATGTGGAGATGGTGTCTGCCTCCTGAACCCAAACTGGAACCTGGTTCCACAGGTGAGGAGCTTGATAGCTGAACGCTCTGGCTCCAAGTCTACTTTTGGAGACTCTAGGAACCACAAGTTACCCAGCATTCTGGGAGCGCAGTGCTCTGGTGGGGTAGTAAGGTACTATGAGCTCTTTAAGATAAGAATGTGCCTGACCATTAAGAGCTTTGTAGGTAAGAAGAATGATTTTAAATTATATTCTGGATTTTACTGGAAGCCAATGCAAAGAAGCTAAAACTGGAGAAATGTGATCTCTTTTCTGGTTCCTGTCACACACGTGACAACACGTGCTGCAGCATTCTGGATCAGCTGAAGAGTCTTAACGGACTTTTCGAGCAGCCTGATAATAAGGAATTGCAGTAATCCAGCCTAGAAGTAACAAATGCATGGACTAGTTTTTCTGCATCATTTTTAGACAGGATGTTCCTGATTTTCGCAATATTACAAAAAAAGGCGATCCTTGAAATTTGCTTAATGTGAGACTTAAACGACATGTCCTGATCAAAGATAACTCCAAGATTCCTCACAGTGGTGCTGGAGTCCAGGGCGATGCCATCCAGGGAAACTATATCTTTAGATAATGCGTCATGGAGGTGCTTAGGCCCCAGAGCAATAACTTCAGTTTTATCTGAGTTTAACATGAGAAAATTACAGGTCATCCAGGTTTTAACATCCTGAAGGCACATTTGAAGTTTAGCTAACTGATGAGTTTCATCTGGCTTGATCGATAGATATAACTGAGTATCATCTGCATAACAATGAAAGCCTAAGAGAAGCATATAAAGTGAAGAGGATTGGTCCGAGGACAGATCCTTGAGGAACTCCATGACTAACTTTGGCATGCATGGAGGACTCATCGTTAACATGTACAAACTGAAATCGATCTGATAAATAGGACTTAAACGAGCTTAGAGCGGTTCCTTTAATGCCAATGAAATATTCCAGTCTCTGCAATAGGATCTGATGGTCAATGGTATCAAATGCAGAGTCCTTTGTCTGATGCAATAAGTTAGTCGTTAGTAATTTTCACCAGTGCTGTCTCTGTGCTATGATGAGCTCTAAATCCTGACTGAAAATCCTCAAATAAACTATTGCTCTGTAGAAAGTCACACAGCTGTTTAGCAACTGCTTTCTCCAGAACCTTAGAGAGAAATGGAAGGTT
Organism: Micropterus salmoides; assembly: GCF_014851395.1. NCBI lineage: Eukaryota > Metazoa > Chordata > Actinopteri > Centrarchiformes > Centrarchidae > Micropterus > Micropterus salmoides. The sequence continues at coordinate 2,232,652 of NW_024041039.1, forward strand.
AGATATAGGTCTATAGTTGGCTAAAACATCCAGATCAAGTTTGGGCTTTTTCAGAAGAGGTTTAATTACAGCTACTTTAAAGTACTGTGGTACATAGCCTGTTGATAGAGATAGATTGATCATATCTAGTATAGAGGTGCTGACTAAGTGTAAAACATCTTTAAGCAACCTAGTCGGGATGGGGTCTAAGAGGCAGGTTGATGGTTTAGATGAAGAAATTATTGAAGTTAGTTGGTAAAGATTGAGTGAAGCAAAACAGTCTAAACATGTATCTGGTTCTACAGCTGTTTCTAAGGTTCCTGAGTTAAGAGATAAGTCGGTGCCAATTTTGTCTCTAATAGCTAGAATTTTATCATTAAAGAAGCTCAGGAAGTCGTAACTACTGAGAGCTATGGGAATACTTGGCTCAATAGAGCTGTGACTCTCTGTCAGCCTGGCTACAGTGCTGAAAAGAAACTTTGGGTTGTTCCTATTTTCCTCTATTAATGACGAGTAGTACGCTACTCTAGCATTACGGAGGGCCTTCCTATAAGTTTTAAGACTATCTTGCCAAATTAAACGAGAATTTTCCACTTTGGTGGAACGCCAATTCCTCTCAAGTTTCCGCAATATTTGCTTTAATTTGCGAGTTTCAGTATTATACCATGGAGCTAACTGTCTTTGTTTTAGTATTTTCTTTTTTAGAGGGGCTACAGAGTCGAGTGTCATTCGCGGCGAGCCTGCAGCACTATCAACAAGATGATCGATTTGGGAGGGACTGAAATTAGCATAGGAGTCCTCCGTTACTTTGTGACTAGATAAAGTATTTAGAGCTGATGGAATCGCATCCTTAAATTTAGCTACAGCACCATCAGACAGACATCTTGTATAGAAATTTTTGCCCAATCGCGTGTAGTTCAGCAATACAAACTCAAAAGTTATCAAACAGTGGTCGGATAAAGAGGGATTCTGTGGGAACACCACTAAATGTTCAATTTCAATACCATACACCAAAACAAGGTCGAGGGTGTGGTTAAAACAGGGAGTCGGTTCATGAACACTCTGAGAGAAGCCAATGGAATCTAACAGAGAGATAAACGCAGTACTAAAGCTGTCATTCTCAACATCCACATGAATATTAAAATCCCCCACAATAATAACTTTGACCGTTTTTAAGGACTAAAGTTGACGAAAACTCTGCAAATTCAGATAAGAATTCAAAATACGGGCCAGTTGCTCGGTACACTATAACGAAGAGAATTGGTTGCAGTGATTTCCAACTTTGGTGTGAAAGACCAAGAACAAGGCTTTCAAATGAGTGAATCAAATGAATTTAGTTTAGGTTTAGAGCTGATTATTAGGCTAGAGTCGAAGATAGCTGCAACTCCACCTCCTCGGCCTGTGCCTCGAGGAATGTGAGTATTAATATGACTAGGAGGGGTGGATTCATTTAGGCTAACATATTCTCCATCACCCAGCCAGGTTTCAGTAAGACAAAATAAATCAATATCATAATCTGATATTAGTTCATTTACTAGTACACCTTTAGAAGAGAGTAAGGGTCCACATTTAACTCTCCTACTCGTTTGCACTATTGCTCTTGTGGTTTTAATTTTTATGAGGTTTTTATGCACAGCTCCTCTTCTGTTTACCTTTTTAAATAATTTCGATGGTCGGGGGGCAGACACCGTCACTATAGGATTTTCACTAAGTAACTCCTGAAATGGAGGAGCAGAGAAGTGTGTTAGACTGCGACTCTGCGTAGGGTTTTGGGTGGGTAACTGCTGAAAAAGAAGGGCAGAGAAGTGTGTTAGACTGCGACTCTGCCTCCTGGTCTCAACTCTGGGTTGTCATGGATTTGGTCCACTAATAAACTTGGCCAGATTTCTAGAAATGAGAGCTGCTCCTTCCCAAGTGGGATGGATGCCGTCTCTCCGGATCAGACCAGGTCTTCCCCAGAAAGTCTGCCAATGATCTACAAAGCCCACATCGTTTGCTGGACACCACCTCGACAACCAGCAGCGGAATGACGACATGCGGCTATACATGTCATCACTGGTCAGATTTGGCAGGGGTCCAGAGAAAACTACTATCCAGGCTCGCAGGCGGCGCTGCTTCAGGGTGTGGAGGAGGACTAGGGCAGCCCTGATCCACACATCCAGCACCATGCAGAGGCAGGCCAACCGTCGTTGCCGCCCGGCCCCCACCTACACTCCGGGGTAACAGGTATGGCAACAGGTATCTTCCCCGCACCTTTAAGTATTTTTGACATTAAACTAAGTTAGTCACCACTTCTGTCTCCGTCCTACAGACGAAGCCTAACAGCAGGTGCGGATCAAGGCTCCTCTCCACAAGGTCTTGTTATCATAACGCTGTTAGCGGTAAAGTGTTTTCCACCAGGGCAGTAAAATGTGACGTTAAACTGGCTGATCAGAATTTCCGTGCTGTAAGTTACCGTTTTATTGTCAATTAATCAGCTGATTGTCTCGTAACCGGCACATCAGGGCTGGCCCTGGGGCACCTTTCTGTCCACGTAGCAAAGTTAAAGACACCCTGTTAATAAATACAATCCATATTTCTTTTTCCAGGGCAGTAAAAGTTTAGCTGGCTGATCGGAACTTCCATGCTGTAGACAAATTTTTATTGCCAGTTAATCAGCAGATTATCTATGAGTGTAACCGACACATTTACGTTCACAAAGCCAAAGCACTGGAGAATAAAGTTGCATGAAATTACAATCCAACTGTGTAGTTTTTCTACCAGGGCAGTAAAAGTTTAGCTGGCTGATTTGAGCTTTTATGCTGTTTATTGCTAATTAGCTGATTGTCTCACGAACGTAAGAGGCACATTTCTGTCGATATAGCGTAGCCAAGACACACACTGGAGAACAATATTTTTCAAAACATTGACAGGGAAAACACGTCACTTCTCGGTGATTATGGCCAGCTTCTAGCTAACTCGATCAAACAACAGTTTTCATTTGTGTCGCTAAAGTTAGAGCAACTCAATTAACTCTCCAGCAGAAAACAGACAACTTCAGCTCCGCTTTGAAAACATGTGTCCCACATCAGCTCCTTCCATCTGGGAAAATCCACAACAATTATATCCTTTATTTCTGCTATCATTTGTCTATATCTGTCACCAACTTTTCTGGCTTCATCATATTTACGCTTCTTTGGCGATGAAGATCGACACGCTGTTGGTTCGTACTAAATAATACTTGTAACGTTAGTGCTCCATTTGTCCAAATGTCACTTCTCTTCTTAGTTTTAATAAACCACTGCGGGAATTATACAAGCAGAAGAAGAACACCATGATGACATAACACGCTCTGTTGCGCTGTTTGTCTGTTGTGGGCTACTGTAGAAACATGGCGACACAATATGGCGACGTCCATGTAAGGGGGACCCGCGGTTATGTAGATATAAATGGCTCATTCTAAGTTAATAAAAACATAATGATTCATTATGTAAGGTCTTTAAACACCACTTTCAATAAATTCTCGGAAATATTACAGTGGACCTTTAGTTTGTTCCTTGTAGCATAATAAATGTACACTGTGGTATTGCTTTGCAAAATATCTTAGTACTTCTTTCACCGCTGCAATTTTGCAAACGTAGGTTACTATAAGGTAAAAGAAAAGCAATGAGTGGGGGTCGAAACATTTGGCTCCTGTTTTGGGCTGTCTGCGGTCAGTGGGTTTCATTCCACTTCAAATTGCCCCTTTCAGCTGTAACCTGAATCCAAAAACCTCTATCTCTGCTAACGAGAGGCATTTTAAAGCCTGTGATTCTATTACATAATTTAAATCATCTTTGTAAACATAGAATAATAATTTAAAAAATTTAATTATAAAGAGAAATTAACATAACATTAAATTGTTGTATTATGGAGTATTTCTGTGTTATAAATGCTGACTATTTATTTAAAATAACACCTTTAACACGGTGACAGAAATACTTCCTGATGGCGGCTCCTCAGTTATCCAATGGGACTGAAGCTCACAGCGTCATACATCCACAGCCAAAGGGCTGCTAGAAAATTAAAACTCAAGTGATATAATAAATAATGAATGCTTGTCTAATCTGTACTCCATAGTGTTACTACAGAGAGAATGTGGAAGACAGAGAGGCCATGCATACCAGATCTACCGTCCCTAAAGAATGCTCTTCCTCCTTCTGAGGAAGTGTGAGAACTGCTGTCAGTGATATTTGATATCTCCCTGGTGGAAATAGCTCCTCCACCTTGGAAAAATTGCCCAGAGTTCTTATTCATGCTAGCTAAAAACGTCGTAACGACGTAATGCGATGGCGATTGTCATGTGCAAGGTACACGTAGAACTGTACGTTTCCCTGTGGACAAAAAACAACAACAAAAAAAACGATCTAGGTTTTATTAGCAATTTATTGGATTTGGCAAATACACTGTCTCCACTTTCCCTATATTAACAATCATACATTTCCAGGAACCTTCTGAGGAGCTTACAGTTACATATCAGCTTATTTCTAGGAAATTTCAGAAAACAATGGGACCTGTAAAATAAAGTGTTGCCAAAGGTTCAGTAACAAACCAAGAAAGCACTATAAAGGTCTCCCTTCCACCTATTACACTGCAATGCAATCCAGAATTTCAGATGACTGCATCACATACTTTGAATTTACAGTATATTAATTAGACAATTACACCTACACAAACTGTGCGTTTTAAAAACAAATGTTTACCCTGACGTGCCGTGTCTTTGGTTTCTTTTTGTTCCTTTCATCACAGAATTGTTTGCTGCCACTTATCTTCATACCATAACGATTCCATCTCCTTTACCAACAACTTTGATAAAGGGAACATTTGAAAAAACTTAGTTTGAATAACTTCAGTAGGCAGTAAGCAGCATTTAACCAGAAGACTTTTTATACATATTTTAAAAATATACACAAAAGAAAGACAAAAATAAAATACAACAAAACAACCAAAGACAATGATAACTGCTGTGGTCTTTACCAACATGTTTGGTAAACAATTTCTATCCTGTGTGCGCAATCATATGTCTCGTCAGATTTCCCTGGACCGTAAATCTCTTCCCACAAACATCACAACCAAATGGTTTCTCTCCTGTGTGCACTCTCATGTGTTTCTTAATACTTCCCTGGACTGTAAATCTCTTCCCACAAACATCATAACCAAATGGTTTCTCTCCTGTGTGCACTCTCATGTGTTTCTTAATACTTCCCTGGACTGTAAATCTCTTGCCACAAACATCACAACCAAATGGTTTCTCTCCTGTGTGGACTCTCATGTGCGTCTTAATACTTCCCTGTTGTGTAAATCTCTTCCTACAAACATCACAACCAAATGGTTTCTCTCCTGTGTGCACTCTCATGTGTGTCTTAATACTTCCCTGGACTGTAAATCTCTTCCCACAAACATCACAACCAAATGGTTTCTCTCCTGTGTGGACTCTCATGTGTGTCTTAATACTTCCCTGGACTTTAAATCTCTTCCCACAAACATCACAACCAAATGGTTTCTCTCCTGTGTGGACTCTCATGTGTTTCTTAAAACATCCTTGTTGTGTAAATCTCTTCCCACAAACATCACAACCAAATGGTTTCTCTCCTGTGTGGACTCTCATGTGTGTCTTAATACTTCCCTGGACTGTAAATCTCTTCCCACAAACATCACAACCAAATGGTTTCTCTCCTGTGTGGACTCTCATGTGTGTCTTAATACTTCCCTGGACTGTAAATCTCTTCCCACAAACATCACAACCAAATGGTTTCTCTCCTGTGTGGACTCTCATGTGTTTCTTAATACTTCCCTGGACCGTAAATCTCTTCCCACAAACATCACAACCGAATGGTTTCTCTCCTGTGTGCACTCTCGTGTGTGAATCTACATTTTGCTTCCCTCTAAACCTTTTTCCTAAATGACACATCATGTGTCTCTGAAGAGACCCCTTGTAGTGAAAATGTTTACCACACTCAAAGCAGCTGAAGGACATTTCTCCAGCACTACAACTCACATCACTTACAGGTGCTTGCTTATATCTCAGAGCATTATCATCTGACTCGGGTGCCCTGGTCTCCTTCCAACCATTGTCACTGTCCTCAGTTTCAGCTTCAGAATCTGACAAAGGTTTTTGCCACTCATCATAACTGAATTCAGTGTCTGAAGAGTCTGAAGCATGTTCTTCAGTATTTGGGTGTAAATGACTATCTGGATCAAGGTTCCTGGCAGGTTCTGATCCTCCATCGGTTTCTGTCTGTGTAGCTGAGCTGCTGTTTGAAGGCTCTGCCTCTCTGTAGTCTTCAGTTAGAGTTCGATGAAGCTGTGGAGACTGAGGGTTCCGCTCATCATCTTCACTCTTCACAGGAACAGCAGTAAATGGGAACCTGGTGACCTCATCCTCCTCCAGCCCATGAAGCTGCTCTCTCTCCTGACTGGTCCGGAGTTCCTCCTGTTCCTCTTTTATGTGTAGGGGCTCTGTGTCCTCCTGGTCCAGGCTGGGGCTCCACTCGGGGGGAACCTCTTCTTTAATCACCAACAGCTGCTGGACATCCGCAGGAAACACTGCAACACGCACAAAACATTATGGACAACTGTGATGATTCCAGATGATCCTTAGCAGTTCATTTCAACTAAAATACCAAAAAGATTTGTTGACAGCCATTTTCTAGAAAACAAGTTAAAACTATAAAATGGATAAGAACTCAATCAATAATGTGAAAGATGGAATTCCCTTGGCAAATATTAGGACAGACAACAAGAACAACAAGAACAATAAGAACTAGCGATACTCAAGACATTTCTTTGCTATATTACCGGGACATACACTCACCTAAAGGATTATTAGGAACACCATACTAATACTGTGTTTGACCCCCTTTCTCCTTCAGAACTGCCTTAATTCTACATGGCATTGATTCAACAAGGTGCTGAAAGTATTCTTTAGAAATGTTGGCCCATATTGATAGGATAGCATCTTGCAGTTGATGGACATTTGTGGGATGCACATCCAGGGCACCAAGCTCCCGTTCCACCACATCCCAAAGATGCTCTATTGGGTTGAGATCTGGTGACTGTGGGGGCCATTTTAGTACAGTGAACTCATTGTCATGTTCAAGAATCCAATTTGAAATGATTGGAGCTTTGTGACATGGTGCATTATCCTGCTGGAAGTAGCCATCAGAGGATGGGTACATGGTGGCCATAAAGGGATGGACATGGTCAGAAACAATGCTCAGGTAGGCCGTGGCATTTAAACCATGCCCAATTGGTACTAAGGAGCCTAAAGTGTGCCAAGAAAACATCCCCCACACCATTACACCACCACCACCAGCCTGCACAGTGGTAACAAGGCATGATGGATCCATGTTCTCATTCTGTTTACGCCAAATTCTGACTCTACCATCTGAATGTCTCAACAGAAATCGAGACTCATCAGACCAGGCAACATTTTTCCAGTCTTCAACAGTCCAATTTTGGTGAGCTCTTGCAAATTGTAGCCTCTTTTTCCTATTTGTAGTGGAGATGAGTGGTACCCGGTGGGGTCTTCTGCTGTTGTAGCCCATCCGCCTCAAGGTCGTGCGTGTTGTGGCTTCACAAATGCTTTGCCGCATACCTCAGTTGTAACGAGTGGTTATTTCAGTCAAAGTTGCTCTTCTATCAGCTTGAATCGGTCGGCCCATTCTCCTCTGACCTCTAGCATCAACAAGGCATATTCGCCCACAGGACTGCCGCATACTGGATGTTTTTCCCTTTTCACACCATTCTTTGTAAACCCTAGAAATGGTTGTGCGTGAAAATCCCAGTAACTGAGCAGATTGTGAAATACTCAGACCGGCCCGTCTGGCACCAACAACCATGCCACGCTCAAAATTGCTTAAATCACCTTTCTTTCCCATTCTGACATTCAGTTTGGAGTTCAGGAGATTGTCTTGACCAGGACCACACCCCTAAATGCATTGAAGCAACTGCCATGTGATTGGTTGATTAGATAATTGCATTAATGAGAAATTGAACATGTGTTCCTAATAATCCTTTAGGTGAGTGTAGTTTACCATCTATCCATCAATTAGCTTACCCGTGGTAGGGTTGTGGGGGCAGCAGCTCTAGCAGGGGACCCCAAACCTCCCTTTCCCAAACCACATTAACCAGCTCTGGCTGGCGGATCCAGAGAAGTTAGCAGGCCAGTGTGGAGATACATTCTCTCCAACTAGTCCTGGCTCTTACTCGAGGCCTCCTCCCAGCTGGATGTTCCTGGAACACTTTGCCTTCCGGCTCAGCTCTCTTTTCATCACAATGTGATTCGGAACAATGGTGCGGAACCATGGCCTCAGATTTAGATGTGTTAATCCAGCCCAACGAAACGCAAATCCTCTAAGACCATGGGCATTACCCTATTAGGTTTAACTGGGGACTGTTTATGCTGGTTCTGAAGAGCTTTGACTAGCTTCTAACTGTCTTCCAGACGCCTACCCTGCTTACTTGACTGAATAGCCCTAGAGCCAAATACCACCTCAGCTATGCCCGTTAATGACAGCTCTCTTCTCATTGATCAGTGCACCTGGTATGGTTGCTAGGAAAATACTCCTCACGGATAAGTTAATTTCTCTGGCAAGAGCAACCTATAAGAACCTTTGAGGTTGTTCAACTAACAAAACCTAAAAAATAGAAATAGGTCTAGTGTCTACTACTTTGATTAAAATGATGAAATGAATGAAAATATTTAAAATGCAAAACTTGATTAAAATAGCTGAGCGAGAGAGAGTAAGGGAGGGGAAGGAGTTGTCCTGGCCAGTGAAATCCTTCCTTCGTTGCGGAGCTCTGCTCTGAGTCAGATTCCTTTGAGATTTGCTGAGGAATAACCCAGATCTTTCTCTGAGTTCTCTTTATCAATTCTTCTCAGTAGATGATGTCCTCATGCCAAATCAGCCATCACCCTTTCTGTGACTACCACCAAATGAAGTTTGGCAAAATGTCCCTATTTGATCATTCCATTCCCCTTACTTTACCCCTCTCTCTTGGTGACTCATGGTAATTAGACAACTACATCCAGCTCTATTTCTTAACAATTTCAACATGATTATTTCTAGCTCTTATTAGGTGCACTCTTTTTTGTTGGGTTTTTGTGTGTTAACCCAGTTTGCTGCTGTGATTTCCGGAGCATTTTAACCAGAGAAGAGCTGGGGGAACAACACCAGTGGATTTATTTCCCACTTTTGACTCATTGGACAATTTGGTGAAGCGCAGGCTCTCAAACGGATACTATGTGTGGAGCAGACACACCCAGACTCCCTTGTTATTTTTCTCAGTGACTTTAACAGGGGAAACTTCACCCAAGAACTCCCCAAATACAGACAGTTTATAAAGTATCTAACCAGAGAGGAGAACATTTTGGATCACTGTTACACCACAATAAGCAGTGCCATTCACGCTGTCCCCCGCACCGCACTGGAACACTCTGTCCACGTCATGGTCCACCTGATTCCTGCATACAGGTGAAAATTAAAGCTCTGTAAACCTGTAGTGAGGACATCTAAGCAGTGGACCAGAGAAGCTGTACAGGACCTTCAGACATGTTTGGACTGCACTGACTGGGATGTGTTCAGGACAACTACCAACAACCTGGATGAGTTTACTGATGCTGTGACATCCTAAGTCAGTTTTTGTGAGGACGGCTGTGTACCATCAAGGACCAGGGTGAATTATAATAATTACAAACCCTGGTTCACAGCTGGGCTCAGACAGCTAAGGCTGGAAAAGGAGGAGGCATTTAGGAGTTGGGATAGGGCCGGGTGCAGGTCGTTAAAGTACTTGTTTATCAAGGAGGTGCGAGAAACTAAACAAATGTACTCAGAGACTATAACACCAGTTCTCTGCAAATGACGCCACTTCCGTCTAGAGGGGGTTCAAACAATTCAAGAACTACAAACCCCAAACACCCCGCTCCATCAATGACTGTCGCCTGGCAAGTGAACTGAACCATTTCTACTGCCGCTTTGAGAGACAATCGGACACCATACCCCGAAAGTCCTCCGCTCAGCTCCAGCCCCAGTCCACTATACCCTCCTCCACCTTCTCCCCCCTCTCTCCATCTCAGAGAGGGATGTCAACAGACTATTTAGGAAGCAAACCCCCCGCAAAGCAGCTGGGCCGGACTCTGTCTCCCTATCCACCCTGAAGCACTGTGCTGATCCGCTGTCTCCGGTGTTCACTGATATTTTTAACACCTCACTGGAGACATGTGCCAGCCTGCTTCAAAAACCACAGGACTAAATAACTACAGACCCGTCGCCTTGACATCTGTAGTAATGAAGTCTTTCGAGTGCCTTGTGTCCCACCTTAAATCCATTACAGACCCACTCATGGGTCCCCTGCAGTTTTCCTACAGAGGAGTTTGACGTGGCCCTTCACGTCAAACTCCTGAAGTTTGCAGATGACACCACCCTCATTGGGCTCATCTCAGGTGGGGATGAGTCTGCATACAGGTGGGAGATCAAACATCTGGTGACCTGGTGCAGCCAGAACAGTCTGGAGCTCAACGCTCAGAAGACAGTGGAGATGGTCGTGGATTTCATAAAGAGCCCAGCCCCACCTTCCCCCATCATCCTGTGTGACTCCCCAGTCACCACTGTGGACTCCTTCCGCTTCCTGGGCACCATCATCTCCCAGGACCTCAAGTGGGAGCTGAACATCACCTCCCTCACCAAGAAGGCCCAGCACATGATATATTTCCTGCGGCAGCTGAAGAAGTTCAGCCTAACAAAGACAATGATGGTGCACTTCTGCACCGCCATCATTGAGTCCATCCTCACCGCCTTAACACCTCCTTCACTTAACTCCATAAACTCCAAATGTAGCTCCAAACAGCCGTGGGGTTGTTTGCTTGTGTTGTCTAATCACATCAAACTACACTCACATGGCGGTGATTAATCAGATTAGCTGAGTTTATGAGTTTTAAAGTTTAAATAAATTATTTAATCGAGAACTTTTCATTTTTTATTGTAACTTTTGTAGTCATGATACTTAACAGGAGATTTGAAAACAAGGTTTCCAAGGATTTAAACGTAATTGGCAGCAGTGGTGGACAGGAACTAAGTATAGGCCTACTTACTCAAGTACTTTACAACTACTGTACAAATTAGAGATATACCCAACCCTATCTCAGAGGGAGACATTGTACTTTTAACTTGACTATATTTATCTGACAGCTTCAGTTACTTTACAAAGAAAGATTTTTACACACAAAAGTTATGAAGATTTAATAAAATGTGATTTTGTGTTATAAATTAAACTTCCCAACAGTTTATACAGGTCCAGCTAGTACATTTGTTGATTGACAGAAATTTAATTGTGAAGTAATTTTTCACATTTTATGCTTCCAGCTTCACAAATTTGAAGATTAGCTGCTTTTCCTTTTTTTCTTGCTGCTTTTTTCATTATTTTTTGAAAGTTATTAATTACAGTCTGATGCAAAATAGTTCAACCGCAACAACTGCAGCTGACATAAACTGCAGCTGACATGAGTAAGAACAATAAAATATATAATATATAACAGTCACGGGATATTTTTCATTCTGAAAAATTGAGTACTTTTATTTTTAATACTTTAAGCATATTTTCCTGATTACACTCCTTTTAGCTCTGGTGCAACCCATTCAGTAGCACTAAGCTGTAAATAGTCAGATGTGACACAATTCACCAGAAGAATTTCACCAGAAATAAAATATTTGAAACAGACATGTTGACAATGAACCACCTGATGATATAACAGAATATCAGTGAAAATGTACCAACCTGATCTGTGTACCTGACATGTTGGGCTGAAAACAGCATCCAGCAGTTTATGTTGTCGCTCACTTTCTCTTAAACGAGATATTTCCTCCTCATATTCTGCTATTGTTCTTTCAAACAGCCCAAATATCTCCTCAGCGGCCGCGTCGAGTCGCTGTTTCACCAACGATTTCAGCATTTAGAGTTTTGACATGCAGATCACGATGTAGAGAAAATGTCCTCAGCAGCTACTTAGTCAGTCAAAACAATCAGAATCAGTTAAAATCAGTTAAAATCAGTTAAAATCAGTTTCTTCGCTTCCAAACAATCACCAAATGCTGCTGTTGCTAGGTTACAGCCTGTCATTCCATTTTCAGTTGGCATCATAGGCAGAGCAGAAGAGGGGTTGCTTATTGGGCTTAAGTTAAACTTTGTTTAATTTCCCCTCAGTCTTTCTGACAGGAGCAGCAAAACAAAGGAGCAAAAGCTCTATTACTGTGGTGGCGGTAATGCATCTCTCTGGTTTGCCAACCGCTAATATCTTTCTAATATCTTGTCTGTGTTGTTTCACTGGCTTGCTAACCAGACAAAGTTTTTTACGCTGAGGGGTAAACCTCACCGGCCATTCACATAGAGAAGCAGTCAGACAGTGAACCGCGGAAGAATGTTTCAGGTTTGTTAGTCTGCATTTGTAACACTTCAGTTCTCTAACGTGTCGAGACTATCTCTCAACCTAAACACCTGCGCCAGTGTGAAATCACTGATTGTTTGATCTCCACCTGAGCTAGGGTACGTGCATGAAAACAATCTTCATTACAAAGAACAAAAAAACAAAACAAAGAAAAGTGTGTGGGTTACAGCAGAGCCCGAGCTAACAGAGAAAGAACATCTTATCTGCTTTAGTTTGGGAGCCTGTCTGTGGGCGGCCTCCTTGGAACTGTTGCTCCAAAACAGTTAGCTGGTTGTGGAGCTGTGTGTCCACCCTCTCTGGAGTTTTGCTTGCGGTGTCGTGAGCTGACGCCCATTTGTCTCCAGCTCCTCATCCACAGTCTGTTGCTGGAAGATCACCTGCCTCTGCTCCAGCAAACCCCTGCAAATCCCTAAAGGTAGCTTTAAGTTGAATTCTTTCAATTTAACAATTTAGCATTGCTATTTATTCTGTGACTAAAAAGTGAACGTGTGCTACAGATGCGAAGCCTTGGACGCATTATTAGTGTCATAATGGAAATGAATGAATGAATGAAGTCTTCCTATTACACATATTACACACTTAATTTAATAAAATACTTTTACTGTATTTACAGTATTTTCTCTTGTAGTAGTTGTATGTATCTAGACTTGGAAGTTTTTGTAGCTACCTCATGTCTTGTGTAAAGATAACTGTTTAGTGATTTATGTGAACTGCTACTGCAACAATGTCACAACCCTTTGGGGTCAGTACAGTTTTTCTCTGTCAGTATTTGCTTTTGGGAGTAGAGCAACTTACATTTACTATGCCTGGGCTTCTATTCTTAGATACAAAACTATATTGGACAACAAGAAGAAGGCTGGGAGTGGTGCCAGAAGCTGGGTCTTTTTCTCTTCGATGGAGGACCTCCTGGCTGATGATCCCAGTGTGGATCCGGTCCACATTGTGTCCTCATTTGCTGGAGATCTTTTCCATGTCATTTGATATGTTATATTAAGTAGCACAACAGCACACAGCTACATGGATTTCTAAAACACATTGGATATTAATTGTGAGGTTTTTATTTAATCATTCATTGGTCATAATAAACTCCCATATAACCAACCATGTTGTACAAAAATTAGCAGTTACTTAGTGTTGCTAACAACTTTATATTAAAGATGGCTTTTGTTTCTCTAGTAACTAAGTTTGATGAACTGGATGTTGGCTTTGTTTGCACACAACTCTCATTTACAGTATGCAGACATGTTTGAGTCCATGTAAAAATGTTGGAGGAAAGTGATGCTTGCTGCCTTGATCACTCATATTTTAAGACTACCTGGTTTGATCTATTACTCTTAGGATCTTCATCAGACCCAGATGGCCCAGGACCTTCAACTTTTCATCCTAAGCCATCAGCCGAAGGTGGTAAAAAGGAAAATACATCATCTGAGGCACCTCAGTGGTTTGTGGAGCATGCCACTGAGCAGAGAAGGCAAATGTCAGAACTAATGCTAAATCAGAAACAAGCAATGGAAGTGGCAACAAAACGAAATGACATCTTGAAACAATGCCTTAACAAAGAGGTTGAGCTGTGGAGTGCATTGAATTGTTTTTTTTTCCTGTGGCGTTATCACGGTATGGTGTGACTCCAGGGAAGCCAGTTTTTTTTAAACCATGTGCCAGTTTGGCAAGCTCATCCTCTCTGGGCCATTGTATGATTTCCCTTCATCAGTCCACACAGGACCTTGCAAAAGTCTAAAAACACATGATGCAGGGTTCCTTTGGACATGTCAAAGGGACATTTTCTTGCGTACTGGGACCCAAGCTGCCGGTACTCTCCTCTGCCCTCTCAACATGTCCATGAAGATGTGCCGAGCATTATGATTAATGTAACAAATAAAAAGCCTATACTCTAGAGTCTATTAAATTAAGCAACCCGGGTTAAGGGGTCATGTTCAGTTCACGTATTTCTGTGAGATCAGGTTGTATTAAGAGTAGCCTTAAAAGTGATTTTAAGACATATTTTTATTTGATTTTGTATGTTGCCTAAATGTTTTTGAGAGTGACATTTTCATGAACTTTTCACAACAGGGTGTTCGAGGCACCACCGTTTCCGTTGTGCTACGCTTTGTCAGCGCTTTACTTGCCCCTGGTCTCCCAGCTCCCCTCTCTTCTCTTCTCTGAAACTCAGATGTCGACTGGCTGGATCAGGCCGACTGCCATATCTGGTTTTGGTTTATTTACTTTACAGATACACACAACTTGCATAGTAAAGTTTTCTTCAACATTTTCCTGTGGTGCTGTAAAAAGCCTTAAGCAGCCCGCAGCCAGAGGGATACCTGTTCATGCAAAAACAGGTATCCATCTAAAGTTTGGGAGTATTTTAGATGTCGTGGGTCAACGTATTAAGTGATTTCTGCACCACTGCTTTAATGGTAACGTAAAGTTTCACCATGGGTCAGCTAACATTTGGTCATTTTATAATTTCTGTTTATGTAACGGCCAGATAAGTAAGAAAATGGCTTAAACCAGTGTGACGGACATGTTAGGATCTGTGACTGTTGTTACAGTCTGCAAATCGTTTCAGATATTTTTCTTTGCCACACACTGATGCAGAAAATATGTAAAGTACTTAAAAGTTCTGTTGTTATTAATATCATAACACAGCGGTGACATGGAAATTTGACTCATTTTCAAATATGCCACTGTTATCATTATTCTAATGAGCTTTACCTGTCTCTTTTTCAGGATGATTGAATAGAATATTGAATCATTAGACAAGTTTTTGATATTTTGAATAAATAAATGAATTGTTTTATTAATCAAGTGATAAAAAAAATTATAGAAAAAATAAGCAAAATAATTGTTAGATGCAGACCTAAATTTGCTGGAGTTACCTTTAGCTGAAAATCCTTACACGCTGTCTGAAAGTGTCGGTTATGACGCACTGAGATGATAATGCATGTGTGGCCCGCAGACAGACGTGAAAATAAGTCACAGTGTAATTGTGTGTAACTGAGTGAGCTGTTTGCCTTTGTAAATGACCAGGTCGACGAGATCTTTCGATGCTCCGCAGGCTTCCTGTAGCTGGCATCACAGTGGCAACACTGGCAGAGGAAGAACCTTCTGCTCTGCACACAACCTAATTCATAAAAGCTATTTTTGTCATGTAGCCTAGTTGTTATTTGTTCTAAAAAATATTGGAATAAGATCTATGTGGATGACAAAGCATTTTTTCCCCGTGCAGTGTCTTTATTAAAAACATTGTCCTTTAATAAAATAAACAGATTTGGTGAAAAGCCTCGGTTAAGTAAGGTTTTACCAAATGCATGCAAAAAGAAAAATATTTTAAATAAGGAATTACGGTTTGCCTGCTTCACCATCCTGTAAACCTTTGTACCTTTCTGTGTTAATGAAATAACTGAACTGCACTAGCTCTGCTTTTGGCGTCTGCATTTGGGTCCCCCTATTTATTTTATTGTGGTAATGATTTTAAAGTACTTTTGGATGCTGTGGAAAATGAACTTTTTAACAAGCTATTATGAAATTTAACTAAATTCATAATTTGTGGAAATCGTGCAACAAATATATAAATACATATAAATTGCATCACACATAAAATGTCAGTCTGTTGCAATGCTGTATAAAAATAAGGATTTTCTATATGACATTACTTAAATAGCCTACCCATCTTTTTCACTAAAGGCTACACAGACTACTTTTATTTGTAACGTATTGTTCAGTGTATCGTTAGTAGGCTTCTGAAGGAAAGTAGAGATCAGACTGACGTGTTTTCGGACGCCACAAATCTGATTCCCAGATTTCCGACAGTGTTGAAAGCAGCATTAGCTGGTGCAGTGTTGCGGTCAGACAGACAGACAGACAGACACGTCTAACGGGACAGAACCGCTGTGATTCACGCAAACACTCGTTTCTTCCACTTGATAAATTAACGGGAGCATTTTAACGCGGCGTCGCCGGCATGAACACGGAGGAGACGAACGTGGAGCTGAAGGATGCGGAGACCAAAGATGCTGAGCCGGAGGATGCGGCGGATCCCGCTCAGGCCGCTGCGGATGCTGACGCGACAGAGGCCGATGTGAGCGAAGCTGATCTGGACCAGGAGGAGCAGGAGAAGCTGCCGATGACCGGAGGAGGAGACCGGGATGAGGACGCGCCGTCGGCCGGCGGAGAGGCGGCGGCGGTGGAGAAGAACGGCTCCGTGAAGCTGAAGATCCCCGAGGAGGCGGAGGAGGTGAAATTCACCGGACTGAACAAAGAGGAGCTGCTGAGGGTGGCCGGGACCCCCGGGTGAGGAGCACAGGCCCTGATGCACACAGCTGGCTCTGAGAGGGTGTGGCTCTAAAGCTGCATTTTAAAATCCGAACCCATCCCATATTAACAACACCAAAATATCATGTAGACAAATATCAGACATGCTCCAGGCCTGCATGTATGAATGCATGAATCAGTCCAGAGCCCCAGCCCGTTCTTAAATTGCCTGTGATATAATATAAAGTAAAGAGTCCTGTACAGTGTTGCTTATCACATCCTCCTCCATGTTTCCTCAGCTGGGTGCGGACCCGCTGGGCGCTGCTGGTGGTCTTCTGGCTCGGCTGGTTGGGGATGTTGGGCGGAGCCGTCCTCATCATCCTGCAGGCTCCTCGCTGCAGAGACCTACCCGCCACCAACTGGTGGAACGACGGCCCGCTTTACCAGATCGGAAACATCCAGGCCTTCACTGACAGCCGCAACCTGAAGGGTGAGAACACCCAGCGTTCACATTGCATTCTGGGAGATTACTTTAATAATCGTAAGAGAGTAACAGCAGTTTAAGCCAGAAGCAGACTGTTACACCGCGCAGGTGTATTTTCATCATCAGGTCAACATGTTAATGTGTCCAGTGCTTTGGTTTGGGAATATAAAGGACACTGGAAGGCTCGAGTTTTTATCTGAGTTCAGAGTTTCGTCTCAGTCACAGCCGCCTGTCCTCCTCCTCAGGCCTGGAGCAGAAGATCGGCAGCCTGTCTCAGCTGAAGGTTAAAGGTCTGGTGGTCGGACCGATCCACGTCGCTCCGGCAGACGAAGCCATGAACCTGAGGTTCGAGGAGATTTCCCCCGAAGCTGGAAACCTGGAGCAGTTTAAAAGCCTCATCCAGGCGGCTCATAAGAAGGGTGAGGACAAATACTCATGCGCTCATATAACAGGAGCAATTACTGATTAAACATGCCAGAGTTTCAAACATTAAGGGTCATTAATTAGATGGGGGTTGATTCTCTCTGATACTTTAAGAATTTTTGATGCACCTTTTCTTTATTTACAGGATTTTTAATGTAAACAAATCACAAAATGTGTACATTTATATATTTGTAGTCTATTAAATGACCTGAGTAATATTATTGTTTTAGTTAATTCAATTCATGAATTCAAAGGCACTTCTTTACTCTTTTGCATTAATGACAACAACAGTGAGCTGCTGAGACAGATCTGAGACAGATATGTCCAGTTCTTCTTGATTTTTAACAAATCTTTTTTATTTAAATCTTTCCATCTTCAACTTACAGTAAACTGAAAAGGCTCAAGCAAAGTACCTCAAACACACAGTATTTTCAAACAGCGCTAAACCATATTTACTTCTTGTCTTCTCACAGATTCTTGTTTAGTTTACATGTTGCATTTTTCTGCAGATATTTTTGTAGTTCTGGATCTGACTCCAAACTACCAGGGAACATCTGGACCCTGGTTCTCCAACATCAGTGTGACCAACGTAGCTGAGAGACTGAAGGTGAATACTCACACTCCCCATGCAGTATTTACAGTACAGCTGGTATGTAAGGGACTGGTGCAAACAGGTAGTTAGTTCTTGTAGTTTGTTAGTTCTTGTCTCTGATGTTCATCCAGAAGAAAATGCCATAAATCCACTTAGAAATCAGAGAAAAATCATCATGTTTTGAAGTTTTATTCAATATCAAAGTAATCCAGTGAAAGTTGTCTGGACATCCAGGGGTACACTCTAACAGGACCTGCTAACAGCTAATTCAGCTACTAATACGAACAATTTGCAAACAAAAAGGATTTAAAAAAGAGGGCTCAAGTTGTAGCGCACAGCTAAGTCACTGCGCTGCGTCCTCGTGAGAGGTAAGGACAGTTCAAGTTGCACTGTGATAAATGTAGAGGCTCAAGACCATCGAAGTTTCCATATCCTGATGTGACCTGTGTGAGACAGCAGGGGGCGCTGTAGTCTAACAGCTGTCTCTCCCTGGCCTCAGTCTGCTCTGGTGTTCTGGCTGAACGAAGGCGTAGACGGTGTGCAGCTGTCGGGGGTGGAGCGGGTGGCCAGCGTGGTGCCGTCTCTGTGGAGCGACATCCGAGCCATCGTCCAGAACGGGACGGAGGAGCATCCCAACAAGAGGTCAGAACCATTACAGTTACTGGGACCAGGTCCAGCTCGTAGCTAATAACAAGGCAGCTCCGTGTCTCGCCGAGACAGAAGGAATCAAACAAACCTCCCGAGGTTTCTCTGAACCCAGAAAATAGTGTTTCTCTCTAATGGTAGAAATTGTAATAATTGACTGAGGACCAAGTGTTGGAGCATTTACCTTCCAAAAAAACTCATTTTGCAAAGTCATTACTCAGAATCAGTATCCTGCATTTACTGATATCTAGAAAAAGGTCAGCCGTTCTCACAGACAAGAGGTAGACATTTGAATAAAATCTGTATTAGGGATGTTAAATTCTGTTCTTAACAGATTATTCAAGTTGTGCTCTCTTACAAAAGAAATCTTTAAACTGCTTCAGGACAGTTACATCAAGTCCAGTTTAATTTGAACTGAAAAATAAAAATAAAAAATGAAAACACAACTGAAAAATCTTTTTACTCTAAAAATCTGGATTTCATAAAATAAAGGTTCGATGTGTTTCCAGAGTCCTGATCGGCGTCACAGAGCGCTCCTCAGCTGAAGACGTGTCTGAGCTCCTCTCCTCCACCGGCGTCGACCTGCTGATCTCCAGGGTCCTCCGCCCCGTCGCCACTGAGCACGCTCAGTCTGTCCAACTCTTGTATTCGTCCCACAGCCAGACCAAGCTGGCCTGGAGCCTGGGGGGGCGGGCCGAGGGTCACCTGGCGTCGCTGGTGGGCTCGGCTCTGGTCAAACTGCACCAGCTGCTGCTGCTCACGCTGCCCGGGACCCCCGTCTTCAGCTACGGAGACGAGATCGGGCTGATGGACGAGGTGAGGACGCTGTGAAGCCTCAGAAACAGATTTACATGTTAGATTAGTTTATTTTATGTACCTGTGTGTAGAATGTGGGTCATTACAGCATCTTTAAAATAATGTGGGGGAACTGTTCTTGTTAGAAAGATAAACTTGCAGTGATTTCACAACTGGATGGTGCCAAAGAGAAACTTTTCAAATCCTACACAGCGGATTAAAAGAGCAACCTGACCACATCTACACTGATAATAAAAAAATATATATATCTAGTAGATTTCAATGTACGACCACAATAACCCCCACCCAGGGCCGCATTTACAAACCAGAAGGCCCTCGGACCTCCCCCCTTTATTGATTAAGTAAAATTTATTGAAATTAATGTAAATAATAATGTAAGCAGTGAAGAAAGGACTATTCAGATCCTTTACTTAAGTAAAAGTAGAAATGCCACAGTCTGAAAATACTCAATAATAAGTAAATGTACTTAGATGGACAAACTAAAGTAATAAAGGCCTTTAAATCAAATGAATCAAACGTCATTAAATCACATGTCTACACACTCGAGTCTGTAAGGACAGAGGTAACTAATACTAAATGATAAACAAAGTTGTAAATAACACTAGTAAATTATATATTCTTCTGGGTGACCAGTGATCAGCAGCCAGATGTTTTATGTCCCCTCATCTAGATTAATGCTGACATTTCATCTTCTCTGCTAAAGGGCACAAAGTCTCCCAGAATGCTTTGGGACTCTGACGAGGAGCTCAACGGGACTCTGCAGGTAAACAGACACATCATGGAGATACTGCACGTTCTTC
This sequence comes from Micropterus salmoides, assembly GCF_014851395.1. Lineage (NCBI taxonomy): Eukaryota > Metazoa > Chordata > Actinopteri > Centrarchiformes > Centrarchidae > Micropterus > Micropterus salmoides. Next base: position 2,253,102 of record NW_024041039.1, read on the forward strand.
TTTAGACTGATACTGAGGGAGAAAACTACAGAACAACATGCAAACTGAGTGTACTCGGTAAAAGAAAGGTCAGTAACACAGTAAGACTTTCATTACTGGCAGTACCAGCAGTCATTGCAGTAAAAATTGTACTACAGCAGTAGTTCTAACATTAAATGTACTGCTAGTGGTACGACTACTAGTTATGTTTCCTACCAGCAGCAGCATTAATGACAGTAGCAGCAGTTTAAATAGTTCTAGTGTCAGCGCCACCAGTGGTTTGATGTGGTAGAAGTACAAACAGCAGCTGTAGTAGCAGTACTAGTACTAGTGCCAGCAGCAGTGGTAGATGTAGGAGTATGGAGTTAGTAGTGGTGCTAGTAAAGGTAGCAGTAGGAGTACCAGTTGTAGTATTGTGTTGTGAGTATCATTAATCCCCTCTCTCCCTGTGTGCAGGAGGAGAGGGCTGAGCGTCTGTCCTGTCGCAGTTTTTTCCGCACTCTGAGCGAGCTTCGTGGTAAAGAGCGCTCGCTGCTGTTCGGAGACTTCCTCCTCCTCTCTAACTCCTCCTCCTCCCTGGCGTACCTGCGGGTCTGGGATCAGAGCGCGCGCTACCTCGCTGCCTTCAACTGGGCCGGGGAGGCGGCGGTGCTGCAGCTGAGCGATGCGGCGCTGCCTCGGCAGGCTACCGTCGTCCTCAGCACCAACAGCAGCGTCCTGCCTGCAGACAGCAGCGTGGACCTGACCAACCTGCAGCTGGGCCCGGGACAGGCCGCGCTCCTCAGGTTTCCCTACGCTGGATAGAGTTTAGATCTGTTAGAGAACATGATGATTAAAGCCCCATTCAGACGACATTCACATCACGGGGGGAGGCGGGGAATAATACCTTCATGAGCTGGTCAGTAATTACTGGGGTAATGAACGAACCACTTACAGATCTCTGACCAGAGCAGGAGAAAATCAGCCCACCTCCCCCACAGATAGTCTGAGAGGGGCATTATTCATATTATCTGAATAATTAATTAATAAATGTTTAATGGTGTTTTCTCTCACGTCACCAGCTCCTTCACATTTACTGGTTGTGTTCAATATAAATTGTATAATGTGATGACCCCTGCTCTCTCTACACTGTGCATTCTGTGAAAATGAAACTAAAATAAAGAAGGAAAAGCATCTCATGTCTTCTTTATGTGCGAGGTGTTTCCTGCTGCTACAGAAGACCTGATAAGAACTTATAATCACAATCTGAAGACGTCCTGCAGTGCCATCAGCTCAGAGCTGCAGAAAACAGCGGGACCCCGGTACACTATAAAGTTTTACCTTCAGTATTAAAGCAATCCTTAATGTGCAGTAAACAGTCTTTATCTGCTGCTCTGAAAGTGGCCTTAAACCTGAAATGAAGCAGCGATGGTTCCAGTAAGATTCATAAATATGCAGCTCATCGATTGTGAGTCTGTCATCACGTCTGTTTCAGACCTGCTGGAAATAAAGAGAAGCCTCCTGATATGGACGAGATAGAAATGAGTTCAGTTTCAGTTTGTCCTGCAGAGGGTGCTCATTAAACCTCAACGAACACTCAAAACTGTGACCTACGTGTTCTAATGACTGCACTACATACTGTGCTATACTATGAACTGTATTACTGTTGTACCACATGACATGGTAGCGGAGTACTTCAGTAAAAGCAGTAACACCACAGTGTAGAAATACAAGATACCAAAGTATTAGCATCAAAATATATTTAAATTCCCAAAAGGACTCATTATGCAGAATCACTAGATTATAATTGCAGGAGGAGAAAGGCTGTGTGATGTGTTATTTTGAGGGGACAGCAGATTTACACTGTTATACAAGCTGTACAAGAGTCGTTTCTTCAGTGTTGTCACATGAAAAGAGAGAATCAAATATTTACAAAAACGTCAGGGGTGTACTCACTTGTGTGAGACACAGTATATAGATGGACTTACAGCAACTCACATACATCAGTACATGGCAGCACGAATAAGCCAAGATGTCTCTAGCAGTCGGTTTGTATCCCGCCTCAGGGTCAGTTCCATGTTGTCACTGAGCTCTGAGCTCTGTGGTGTGAGGAGATGTCTGTCTTGAGTCCAGGGGTTGCACAGATCGTCTATACATCAATATATCTCACATTGCCAATACACTTATGTGCCTCTGCTGTCATGAGTCACGGCTGAGGAGAAAAGTACTGTATTGTCACATGCACATACCCCCTGCACCATCCCTGCATTTAACCCATCCCTCAAGGGAGCAGTGGGCAGCAACTGTACAGCGCCTGAGAACAACTCCAGATCAACGCCAGTGCAGGTTAGTTGCAGGTTAGGAGTAGACAGAGTAGGTCAGGTAATAAAGGCAAGGCTGCGAGTCTGTAAGTGCTACTGAGGTGGAGATTTTTGGCTCAGAGTGTGAGGAAAAAGTCATTTTGAGAAAACAGCCTTCAAAGATTTGTATTGTAAAATTCCATAATCAATATTTACAGATCTAATAGTTAATTAACTCCTACACAACAATATAGTCCATCTATAAATATATAAAAGCTGATAAGTGAATAAAAACATGTCTAATCAGTCACACAGATACACAGAGAGCCACCGGTAGAACTGTCGTCCTGCATGACACAGAACAGTTCTCCATGTCTGCTGCGTATGTCAGTCAGCTTTATTTATATAGCACATTTAAAAACAACAGGAGTTGACCCAAAGTGCTTTCCAAGAACACAGTACACACAAATACAAGTATGAACAAACAAAAGAACAAAGAGTATACACCACTCTGTATCCAAACATCAGTGGAGTACTCGGTAAAGATACAATTCAAAGAAGCTAAAAGTAAATAAATAAGCACGTCAGATTAAAATGCATTAAAATAAATAAATACATAAGGGACAGAAGCAGGTAAAAGCCAGGGGGAAAAGGTAGGTCTTTAAATTAGATTTGAAGTTCTCACTGGTGGGGCAGGACTTGATGTTAGATGGAAGACTATTCCAAAGCCCGGGGGCAGAAACAGGAAGGCCCGATCACCTTTAGTTGTGAGGCGTGAGAAGGGGACTTAGAGCGACCTGTAGGTACTGATATGTAGGCCCCTCATCCATCTCTTGCTGATGTCTTTTCGCTGTTTTAGCTCTGCCTACACTCCTGCGCCTGCATTTCATTCTGGCTGCGGTGACAGCCTCAGCTTTTGAAATTCTGAGCAGGTCTGTTTCCCTCATTGTACAGACACTAATAACTGGGCTCTGAAGCCACACCTCTCCGTAACAGCTAGTTATGTTGTTGTTGTGTGTCTTTCTCCAGCTGTCCAACTCCTGCTCTGTTATTTTTTTCTTGTGCTTGGCATTTTCCTTCAGGGCACAAGCATGACCATATGAGGACAGGCCCTCACAGTCTGTCACCAGTCCTGTAAGGAGGTAAGCGCACACACCGATTCCATAGTGGGAAGTGAAGCCTCTTTTTTTGCCAGCTGCCAGACACGCTTCTGTTTATGACTGCATCTGCATCCTCCCTCTGCAACTCCGCCACATCTGGGTCAGCATCTGCACAAGCCTGCCTGGCCTGCTCCCTGGTCTTGTGCAGTGACTCCAGGCCTCTCTCAATTTCAGTAAAGTGTATCACTACCTGTTCATGTGGTCAGGTTTTTGTGATATCCTTACTTTTATTTCTATTTATTTATTTTATTTAAGGACAAGGATGCAGGTCACAAAGCAACACTCTGGCAGGGAGTCAGAGATGCTGACAGTAATAAATCTACCACAATTAATTATATTATCACGGCTCCTGGTGGTAGGGGGATTTATTCCGTAGAGTTATTCAGAATGCTAACTTTTGGTAAGTTTGGGAGAAATCTACAGAAGCACAGAGACAAACTGTAGTAAAAGCAACAACTAAATGTGTATTTTTAATGTTTTCTTTCCAGAAGTCTGAAAGAAGACAAGTTAAGGGAGCATAACTCAAAAACAAAGTACTTTTTGCCCCGTTTCTCGCCTTAAAGAGCTGTTGAAGGAAGTAAGAACTGGTGTGTGGCTGGGTGTGGCAGCTAAGCATATTTTCCGGGAGTGTTATGCCGGTTCGCTGCGGCGTATGAAAAGTAGGGATCCGGAAAGGAAATTTGATCCTCCTCTGAGCCAGGAACGTTGGTAGTAACAGAGTCGGAACGATGTCTATGTGAAATGAGATTGCTATGTGAAATCACACATGGTTGGTGGATTATGCTGCAAACGTTGGTTTAGTATGAACAAATGAACGCAGATCTCTGCATGAAAGCAGCTTGTGTGTCTGGCCGTGGTGCTCCTGTCTCTCTCCAGGCCAAGCCAGACCAATTAGGGAACCACCTGTGATGGCTCTACACACCTGAGAGTCATCCTACAATCACACTCTACAGTTCATAAACCCCGGCTCCGCACTTACTTCTTCTCCCGATTGTCTCTTCGCCTGAGAGTTTAGAGATTATTTATTGACACTTTGTTTGCTTGTGCTTCAGGTTGTTGGTCTGCAACTGGGTCATTTAAACTACCAGACCCATCAGTTGGGCCAATTAGTGAATTGTAGATCAGAAGTAAAGTTGCATGTCAACATAGATACTAATTTGAATGGTACTTGCTTCCCAACAAACTCAGCTGCTGAGATGGAGCATTGAGTTAATTTCGTTGGTTAACATTAAAGTTTTCATCTCCTTTGTTCACACAATTTATACCAAATCTTGCCAGAGAAGGATTCATTGCTTTTATTATATTTAGCATTCCTCTCCAGAAATGCTCTTTTCACTTCGCACATTTGTTTTCCATGCCTCTCAACGACCGAAGCAGAGCGGTGACGAAATCCCAAATAAACACAGCATGTGAGACAGAGGGACGTTTCTAGGACAGAAAGTCATCCTGTCTGTGGGGAACAAGGCAAAACAGATTCTTCTCTGCTGTGCAGTGCAGCTGCAGCTCGCGTTCATAGCATCACATGACTTCCAGCAGTGCAGACCAAAAGGCTAAACACTGGAGGCTCCCACCAGGTTCCTGCCACACAGACCAGGAACTACAGTGCAGTAAATGTGAGGTTGAAAGTTCAGCCATTTGATTATAAGTTTGTATTTCAGAAGCAGCCATGACAGCCAGTTGTCCCACGTGCTGCACTGCTAACTTCAATGAGTGCAATAAGTGGATTAATTATGATATAATTAATAATTATAATGGTCCTCAGCAGTTTCATTCATAAAACAAATCATTTTGATCATTTATCTTTAATTTTAATTAATATATTAAACATTTTGTACGTGTCCCTGAAATTGCTGTCCACCCTGTCACTGTGGGGTAACCAATGGATTTAGTGACATCATCACCAGCAATTAGTCTGTGTTAAATTAGAGGTTTAAACAATTGCTGGAAGTACATAACATTTCTACACTTCTATTTCTTCATTTTCGTCATATTGTTATGATTGTTATTATGATGGACATGGTACATTACATGGAGGACTTGTGCTTGGTTTCCCCACATTCTTATAATTTTAAACATATTTAAACAGTTAATACTCACATATATGCTTCATTTTAGTGTAGTGGGAGTTTGTTTGGTAATATTGGTACCAGCAGGCCTGTTGATGATCATGATTTAGTGATATTTTACAAACTTCTATGTAATTAAAACAACAGACTGCGATCTAAACATATAGTCTATATAACAGATTGCAAAGACAGCTGTGCAAATGTAAAAGAACAAAACCTAGGCTGTTTGAAAGAGCAATGACAAAGAAAATCATTCAGTCTGTTAAAATGACCAAGTCAAAACCATTACTATTTAATAATACTAAAAAACGTTAGTGGCATGATGTGTTTTTGACAAAGGTCTGAAGATTTTTTAATTGCAGAGCCATATTGTCGTAAACTCTGTGTTTTTTTTTTTAGACTTATGTAAAACTAGAAAGTTTCTAAAATTCATTCTTTATAATGCTTAAAGGTTTCCTGTTTGTTTGTCAAATTATGTGTTCTAGTTCCCATTTCCATGTTTTATGAAAATAAACATTATTTTCACATAGTATAAAATCTTTGTGGGATTTATTTATGAACAAATGTAGACCAAATAGTATTGTTTGACAGTTTGACCAGATATTTTTGTTGTTATTTAGAAAAAGTGCAAAACTCACAGATGACAGGGTGGACATATTTTGTGTTTTGTTCATACTCTGTAGGCTTCCAATTGATGTATAAAAAGAGCTGGAGCTTGACCACCATGCATTTCTAACAAACTAAGGTCTACTTAATAAAATTTATATAAAGTTAAATGGAAAATCTCAGCTTTGTCTTTTGGAAATTATGAAGTCTCAAACCCCACACCCCATTTATCTAGGATTCCTTTGGAGCGTTGGTTGCGTGCATACTAAGACATTAACATAAATGCCTAGAAGAGCCAATTAAGCACATAAACAGTAGGGGGCAGATGTCATGATGAGGCAGAAAGTATTACAATGTGATGTCAGACCAGATCTGCTCCCTAGTAGCTTAACTTTTCATTTCTCAAGGTACACACAAAGTACGCAGGCAGCCGTGGATCTCTGCATGTCTGTGTAGTGTAAAAGACAGTATCATGGACCAAAATGACTTGCTCCACAATAGATGAATGTATGCATGAAAAATGATTTCACAACAGGCCCAGGTGACTGAAGTGTAACTCAAAGAGAGTTGGCTGTTTGAACATATAGCCAAAGTCTTCAAGTGACAAGGAGTAAGCGCCACAAACCCCCTTAAGACCTCTGGTGATACATCCTAATATATTCAGTGCCTTTGAATAATATAAGTGCTTATCAATAATTTTGCCATAAATTTGTTTGCAGTGTTCCTTTGTCATCTTAATGTAGTTTTTACAGCAGTAGTTTGAAAATGATAAAGCAGGTATATGTGACCTTGAATCACTTGTCTCAGATGATCTCTGTTCAACTTATTATGAATATTAATAACTGTTATTTACCCAGCAAGTCTTTCAAATTAAATGACAAAATATTTTGCTTGTCCGTGCCCTGTAGAATGACAAAATAAGTGTTTTAACATCTGACCCCCCAATCTGCAGGAAATCAGTCTCCTGTGGCTTCCAAAAATGTTAAGCTGTAACATCTCTATGGTTAAAGTTTGTTTAGGTTCAGGCACAAAAACATTATAGTTAGGTTAAAGGAAACATTGTGATAGTGGTCACAGTAAAAACACATGGTTATGGTTGGAGACAAGTGCTTCCAGTTTTTTGCATTTTGGTTAAAATTCCTGGAACATTCTCAAATCTTCCCACACTATTCTAAAACTTAACACCTACAATAAAAACAATAACTTCTGGGTCCATTACAGTCACCCTACCCTGACCTACTGCCCTTTATGTACAGTCTATTATACAGTGTACACAAAGACCCCAAAACCAACCAGTACTCAACAATACTTGGCCCCAGTGTCAGCTAGTGTGGTGCAATTTTATTCAACACAACTTTATGTGCAGTAGGCAATAAGTAGATGATGTGATTTACCAAGCTTCAGGGTCAAGCATGTCATCCCAGAGACATGTTGTCCCTGAAGTCTGGATAGCACAGAGAACAGAGATGCTTTGAGTCTTGTGTTTACACAGATTCAGCACGTCACACGAGTCTCCGTGAGTCCAGGGTTACATGCGATATGTTTGGAGGTGACGTCTATGGAATTCCCATTACATTTACTCCCTTTTAGCATTTTATGCTAACCAAACGCGTCCTGAAATGTGATATTTAGTAGATAATATATATATATAACATAATGAAGTTACTCTAATGTGTTGCTAATATTGCTGAACCAATAGAAGAACATGAAGTCTGCAGCTCTACACAGCTTTTCCTTCCCTGTGAAATTTAAATCTGTTTGGAGTTATTAGAGCACAACCTCCATCCAGTAATAATTTGACTGTGTCTGACTGTCAAGAAAGGTTTGTCCTAACTAGAATCAAACAGCAGGAGTAAAGATTTCATTCTGCATGAAGAGAGATTACCGAAACCCAGACTAACTGAATTCTTTGAGGGCCCGCAGTGCAGCCTTTATCCTCTTGAACCCTGATTTCCCCTCATATTCAGTTGTGTATTTCTCAACGGTTCTTGTTCTCGTAAATGCTGAGCCTATTGAGCCCACGGAGGCCCTGACAAACATGCTCTCTGGTATGGGGTGGATTAAACAACAGTTAAGTGGGACACAGCAAGAAACCACACGTGGGCCATTACACAACCAGCTCCATCTGAGAGCCATGGTGCATGAAGTCATAGGAGTGCCATAAAAAAAAAGAATACATCTGTAAAACAATAAGAAAAATGTTAAAATAGAAAGAGGAATAATTAAAAAATGAAAATATTAAGAGAATAATATAATATAAAAATAAAGATTTTTCCTTTATTTTTACCTTTATTTGTTTATTCCTCTATATTTCCACTATTTTCTTATAGTCATGTTCTCCTTTGACTCCATAATGTCGACCTGCATGGCAGTGAATTTCTCTAGGAGAGCTAAGTTTCAATTAAATCAGTGTTCAGTGAGGTCTGGGGATTATCCACAGCAACCTGGACATTGTTTCTAGAAAGACAAGTTGCTTTTGAGCTTTTCAAGTAGAATCTTCCAAAGCTTTCAGCACGATTCACAGCCATTGTGCTGTGGTGGAAGGGGAAATGGATGGAAAGATACCACTAGAGGGAAGTGATAAAAGTTTTTATTTTATTTAGAAGATTGTTTAAAAGGTAATTTGGCCATCCAAATAAAACAAATAATGATGAGAACGTATGTCTGCAAGCAGTTACTGAAACATTCCTTATGTATAGCAGAGATGATGAGCACATGAAGGCCGGGGGAGATGGCATGGACTGCGTGAGATCAGATATTACCAATGATTGGCCGTTTGATCCCCAGATCTTCTTGTCCAAAACTCCTTGAGCAAGACACTGAACTGCAAATTGCTCCTGATGGCTCGCTGCCATCGGAGTGGGGGTGTGTGTGAAAAACCTTTGGATAAAAGCGCTATATAAATGAAGCTCAGTGTAAGTTCAGGTCGAGCTCATCAGAAGTCCACTCATCATCACATTCAGATCTTCTGCATTCTCTTCACCCCATCATCACCACCTTATCACCACTTAATGGCTTCACTTCCCCCTTTAGTACCATGATTTCAGGGTTTATACAGTTTCTAAATTCATTGTCCACATGTCAGTAAATAAACGATGATGTTTCTCCAGGTTGAAATGCATTTAGATCATAGTTTTGGTTAAAATAATTCCTTTCTGTGACATAAGTAAAGTTCTCTAACTTTAAATACGTCAACTTTGACTTTTGGTTCAGTAGACTACGTCGCCTGAAGCTGAACGGTACCATGTGCGTCAGATGATGATGCTTTTTCAAGGGCCGTGAGATGAGAACGGGCTGAAAATATATAGAAGCACACCCGCCTGGCGAAGAGGAAGATGGTGGAAACAGAGAGGGAAGTCAGATTCTGTAGATGTAAGTATTTTTAAAAATGGGATAAGAACTAGTCAGCAGGTACAGGAGGATGCTTTTGTCAGCGTTTGTTTTCAGGCTGAGAGAAAACTCCCAGACACGTTATTCATTGTATCCAGGTTTATATTCAACCTGTTTGGTATTTCTAAAGATGGCCTCTGTTTAGCAGTAAGGCTATGGCTTGGTGGGATGACTGTGAATAATAGATAACATCTTGCAGTAGCAGGGTTAATCATCCTATCCTTTTCTGACAGCCGACCCGAGCTTTTCGTCTGTCATCCATTAGTTGCAAAGTAATGGCAGCTCCTGCTGCTGCTTATTGGGGTTTGGTTGCCAAGTTGGTTCGGCACTAACCCTAACACTCGTTTTAGATTAAAGAGATGTCTTTAAAGTGATCTCAAAAGGAAAACTGTAAATGCTATTATACAGACAAAATTAAATGACTAATTCATCATTTGATGCAGAACGCAGTTATTTATTTGCACATGCAATTACACTTATTTTATTATAATTTGACTTCAAGCTTTACCAAACGTTGTTTACATGCTTGCAGGTTCTGGTTTAGAAGAGTCTCCATAAGACAGTCCTATTAATTAAACATTAAGCTGTCTCACAATGTGAGCATGAAGTGAGAAGTGATGACTGAGACCTTCTTCCCACATCTAGTCTCAGTACATTTCCACTGCAATCCAAACTAGGATATTGTACCTGACATTTTAACACCTTTTCATTTCAACAGCTGCGCATCGTTTCATTATTCAATAACCACCTCAAGAAGCTTTTTAACAGCGCTCTAAAGTCTAGGCTCATGGGAGGTGCAGTTATTTAACAACACTCCCCCTGAGAGTGACCACACCGCATTCCCACTGAGCTCAGAACCGGGTAGGACGCACCGTGGCACGCAGCCTCGCGCTGATCCACTCCGTTTTCTGGTTGCTCTTCTGACCCGCTGAGGTTCGGCTGCTGAGCACACACCTGGAGACGCGCACAGGACGCAGACATGAAGAAAGATGCGAGACCCAACTGGGACAACCCCACGCAGTTTGTGCTAGCGTGTGTGTCATACGCAGTCGGGCTGGGAAACGTGTGGCGGTTTCCGTACCTCTGTCAGATGCACGGTGGAGGTAATTATTATCATTATTAGAGACTCCGCTGGATCTGACTAACGAGCATTTTGCATTCACTTTATATAGGCTACTCCACGTTCAGCGTTATCTTATCATACAGTCCGTGCAAATTATTTACAGAAGTATCATTGTTTAAACTTCTCACACAAACAAGGCAAGTTCTACCTTTAACATGTTGCTTAAAAGTAGTCATTAAATAAATAAATCCAAGTTATTCTGATGCAGGGGAACATATTATCTACCTGTTAATTGACTTGTCGCCTGTAATCTGAGTCACGTGGCTGTTTCTGAGGGTACATTTCTAAACGACTGAATGTCTATCAGAATGAGTTACTGTTCATTCAAAGATTAAACTAGCAATAAAATAATTAAACTAGAGTAGAACCAGGAAATAAAACCGTTAATAAGTAAAGAATTATGCAGCTTAGGCTACACAGCCTTTCTAAAGACCACATAGGAGTGCAGATTAAAGTGTGAAGCCTACATACTGTGGATTCTGAATGGAGCAGGAGTAAAAACAAGGACTATTACACAAATGCATTATTCAGAGGTGGATGTTATGTAAGAATTTCCAAGTAAGAGAGTTTCTTACACCCCAAGGAGGGAAGATTTAATTTATTAAATACACAAACTTATAATAAAATATTATATTTTGAGCAGTAAGGTGTACAACAGTCTGATTTCCTGTTGCTTGGCCAGCCTTCATTTCCTCCAGACCATCCAGCAAATCTCCTGCTCTGGCTTCCTTTTCCAATGACTCTTACGAATAATAGCCTGCCTGTTTCAGCAAAAACCACACATTAAAGTATAGAGCTGCAGCTGCACCATCTCCTAATTCAGTCAAGTTGAATAATTTTGACTTAAATCAAATCCAATAAGACACCATTCAATGACATTTCAGCAATAAAGCCAAAAAAATCCACATTAAAATGAAAATGTCACGAAGCAGTCGCCATAGCAACTGTGATGTTATTGTCCCACTCTAAATCCAATGTTCCAAATCACACACATGAATAAATGAAAAGTACAAAAGGAGTAGGAGTAACGATTTACGAGTTCTGCTCAGTACACGTACAGTACAGGATAACACATGCAAAGGGGCCGATACAGGCCTACTCTACTCATTGGTAACAAACATTCTCATAATATGTATAAAGGTTTCTCTGTAAATGATTCCTTGTCTGTGGATCCATAATGATAAAACAGTAAAGCACAATAAACAGGGGCATTGCCAGATATTCTCCTGAAACAGGTCCAGAGTAACTCTGACTTGGTTAGATTGGAGAATTGTACGTCTTATTGGTCCTGTGCACAGGTCACTGAACAATGAGCACACGTCTACTGTAATTACTATCCTGAAATTCCAAGCAGGAACACAGTGGAAACATGTGGCAGCCTGCTATCAAAGTTGGACGGGGACAACTAAATGAACATTATTGGTTCACAAACTCAAATAGCTTTGATAGTGTGCAATTGGTTTGGATTTATGGAGATACTGTTTAATGCCAACAAAATGGCAAACATTTCTAAATGCCAAGGTTTTTAAATTTAACAAAGAAATGATCAAATGTATCTGCAATAGTAAAGTGTGAAATTAAAAGTGTTTAATTATAAAACACAAATAAACAACATTCGCTTCTGAAAGTTGAGGGGGTCGATGTCCAAATAGAGTCAACCCTCAACAGTAGCCTAATGCTATTTTATTTCCAATGAAGGTAAAGAAATATGTAATTTGACACTAAAGAGAAAATATATATTTAAACCAAAGCAAATATTCAACCACGATTAATTTATTATTGGACATTTAATTCTCCATTTACTGCATTGCATCCTGTCTGATTTGTTTTTTAAAATGCAGACCCTTATAAATAAAGTATTTATAACTTGGCAAACACATAATACATAAGAGATATTGTGGTTTTGCAGTTGTCAGTGTATGCACCTCTGCTAACCAAAGCCACAAAAAATGTTGTTTGTACTTAATATATGGCTGAATATTGAATCTCAGTACTTTTTTGGTACTGACTAAAATGTGTCTTTATTGAATCTTGTCATGTACTGAAAGCTGGCCTCGAATGTCTGGTCTGCTTCCAACATGTCCTCATACCTAAAAGACTAAATTGTTCAACTGTAAAGTGTCCCAAAACTACCAGTCCAGCGTCAGGCGTACGGGACCTTAATATGTTGCATGAGTCACATTACCATTTAACATGTGGTAAAAATTGTGCGTCGTAGTAGTTTGGATAGGTGTAGGCTACAATAGCATTTGAGTAGGTTAAGGAAAAGATTGCGGTTTGGGTTAAAATAGGTACGTTACGTAAGTCACCTACGAAACGTTATTTAACTTAAAACATGTCAACTTTCACTTTCCTTCACACTGGACTCGAATCTCGCCCTCCTGAATGTAAGTCCTGAGTGTACTTGACTCATCCAACCCCCCCCCACCTCCTTACATGGACTTTGTCGCTCTTTAAACTAAATCACCTGACTTCTTCTGCCACTAGAGGTTGTGGCCTAACAGAGAATGTAAATATGGGTCATAACAGGCTGCTGCATAGACAACCTATATGACCTTTCTGAATAATCTGCCTTTTAAAAAGCAGGAAAATATTTGCCTTCTGCTACCTCAAGATCAACACCCCCATGGGCCCCACAGATGGGCCCTAATTGCTACTTACAGGATGTGGGCACTGGGTGTGAGTTGACTAAGTACATCTTTATATCCACCTTCAGGAGGGTTCTTGATTCCATACCTCCTCATGCTGTTTCTGGAGGGTATTCCCTTATTCTACTTGGAGCTTGCCATTGGTCAAAAGACGAGTCTAGGCAGTATCGGGGCATGGAGTGCCATCAGCCCTTATTTGGGAGGAGTGGGTGAGTAATGATGCAGCTTTGTGACTCCTCACTGCAACCAGATGGTGGCAAGAAAGAGAATCCTGTTGGATTTAGGAGGCTGGAAGAGAGTGTGTGTGTGTGTGTGTGTGTGTGTGTGTGTGTGCGCGCGCGCAACTGTACTGTGCTAATGCTTCTGGTGCTTCGTGTGGTCGCGGCTTCTGTCTGGACATCACCTTTTGTCTTTGTGGATAACTAGTCAGCTTAATTTGATTTAAATTATTGAAACTTGTCACTGAGGAAAGTATTCTGGTATGTGAAACAATACTTTTAAGAGTGTTTGTTAAACCACATAAATGGACTGAATCATTACGGGTTAATAGGACTGTGGACTGTGTTTTAGTGGAAAAGTGCCCTTTGTACTGATATTCTTTTTAATTATTTTTAGGTTTTGCTGGTGTTGTGACATCCCTGTATCTTTGTCTCTATTACAACATCCTCAATGCATGGAGTTTCTGGTACCTCTTTCATTCATTCCAAGTGAGCTGCTAATTAAACAAACTACAGCATAATATTCAATAGCCAATACTGTATGATCTCATTTGGACAGTTTGGTAACACACCTCTATTGTGTTCACCCCCATCCCAGTCAGTCCTGCCCTGGGCAGACTGTCCCGTAAATTCCAACCGGACGGGACCTATAGAGGAGTGTGAAAGGGCTACACCCACCCAGTACTTCTTCTTCAGGGAAACACTGGACATCTCTTCTTCTATTGAGGAAAATGGAGGCATTCATACAGGCCAGGCACTGTGCCTCCTGCTTGCCTGGGTGATTACCTACCTGTTTATTGTCAGGGGAGTAAAGTCAACTGGAAAGGTGAGAGAGTCCCCACACTGCAGATATATGCAGCATACACACTGACAGGTAGTCCTCATTGTTCATCTAGTCTGCCAAAAGCAACTGACAACTTTTAAAGCGAGGCATGCCCTGTATGATTTGAGAATGTTCTGACCCAATATTTGAGCCAGCCGACTCATTTTAGAGTCGAGAGTAACTTTGTTCAGGGCACAACTGATCAACCGCTCCTGAACAGCATTTCTGACATGTCTGAAGTTTTGGGCGGATATCGTCAGGCAGCGACGAGTCGACTCCCCATGATCAGTGCCTTTTTTTTTTTTTCACAGCACCTGCACAAAGTGGTGAGCGGTGTCTGAAAGTGTCCTGGTGACACAAAGCTAGCTATCAATCTGCAGAGTAATGTAGACGTAGCTGGCTTACCTCAAGTTCTCTCTGCAAAATAGACAAACCGTACTGTCCATGTCCACAGGATCAAAGTAGGACGTTTCTGCCTTGATGAAGTATTTGCCTTGATAGCATTATTGCTAGAAAACAAACTTCTACCTGCCTCGAAGCTTTTAAATAAAACTTTGACAATTGACAAGATCTTTAAAATCGTGCAGTGTGTGCACAGCTTTAGAAATCAAGGACAGTATGTAATTTTAGAAAATGTTAAATCAAAACAAAGGTTTAATATAATTATATATTAATATATATGTTTTTTTATCAAAAACGTACCACAGCTACAAGCAACAATTAGGTTAGAATAAAACACATGAGGAGTTAGATCTAAAGAGAGATGAAATGTCAAATTTCTCAAACTTATACAATAACTGCAGAGGCAACAACTAAAACAATGTGTCACTTTGAAAATATGGGATTTTTGTAAAACTCCATACATATTTATGCACACAGTGTGTTATCCATATAAAAGGTCTATGGTCCATAACCATAACAACTAACAATTTACATATTAGACCTGTAGACCCAAGCGCCTGACTGAAAATGCTCATTTAAAAAATTGTGTAGCTTGCAAGTGTTTTTCTTTTTCGCAGACCATAGCGCGGTGATCGTAGGGATATGATAAAGTTGTCCAACATGCCACCTGCTCTCCACACATTCACTTACATATCTGATTTTTGTTGGCTCCATCTGTAGGTGGTGTACTTCACAGCCACATTTCCATATGTGGTCCTCTTTATTTACCTGATCCGGGGCATCACTCTTCATGGTGCTATCAATGGTGTCAAATACATGTTCACCCCTAAGGTAAGGCTGAGTTGGAGCTTTGGCAAATATGTATATCGGTGCCCGGTATTACAGCCTAGAGGTTACTGAGCAAACTGCCTGCACACTGTTTTGTGTATTAATAGGATTCAGTTTTTTGAGATTCTGAGGGTGGGGTGCGTGACAGAAAAAGTTTGAAAACCACTGCCTTAGCCTAAACCGGATTTTCAGTGTGCTGTGCTTGAGGGTGAGAAGCTGCTCCCATTAGCTGGACACAGGAAAACATCCATGTACACGGGACCTAAGAAAGTGGAAAAATCTAAGGGAGTAGGTTAATGTTCAGGAGCTTCAGGATGAGTCAAGGGGCAGTGTGACAATCTGGTGTCAATCGTCAGGCCTAGCATCACAAAAACTACCTCTAGCTACAGGGCAGTTGGTCCCGTCGAGCCGCTCAACATTTCTGTGTTTGTTGTGCTATTTTGGGTTTCAGCCTAAAAATCTGACAGGGGATGTGAGAAGATCTCACTGCTGCTTAAGTGTATCAACTCAATATATGAAGGGCCAGTAAATTATATTTCAATTATATTTCTGTACACAGTATACAGTATGGCATGCAGACAAGGAAGAAGGTGCATTTGCCTGAGAATCATCTGCAGAACTGTAAAATGTAAGATAATATAATGTTTTGTGTGTGTTGGTCTGCTTTTAGATGGAACAGCTTGCCAACCCTAATACATGGATCGATGCAGCCACTCAGATCTTTTTCTCTCTGGGTTTGGGTTTTGGGTCACTCGTAGCTTTTGCAAGCTACAACCAGTACAATAACAACTTTGAACGCCAGGCCATCGTCGTTGCCCTCATCAACAGTGGAACCTCCATCTTTGCCAGCATTGTGACCTTTGCTATCTATGGGTTCAAGGCCACCGTCAACTACGAGAACTGCCTGGAAAGGTGTGTGTGTGTGTGTGTGTTTTGTGCTCATGCTTGCTCACCTGCATGCATGTGTCTTAAAACGGTTTACAGCTGCAAGTAAATTGTTTTATCAGATTGTTTGTGGCAGGGGTGGAAGTAATGAATTATATTTACTGTCAGCAGCTGTGTCTGTGGGCAGAACTCCAGAGAGCTTCATGGTGACACTGCACTCATAACCGGGCCATGTAGTATAATAAAGAAATACATTATTATGATTTAATTTTAGAATTGACATATGTAAAAAAAAAAACCTACCTACCTACTAAAACTGTGCATCTCTTTTGCTTTAATGCACTATATTGGCAAAAGTTTAAGGACACCCCTCTGAATCATTGAATTCAGGTGTTTCCAATCACTGCCATGGCCAATCAAGCACCTACGCATGCAGACTGCTTCTACAAACATTTGTGAAAGAATGGGTAGCTGTCAGGAGCTCAATGATTTCAAGCGTGGTAGCGTGATAGTTTGCCACTAGTGCATTAAGTCCATTTGTGAAACAACTGTTAGGGATATCATAACAAACTGGAAGCGATTGGGATCAACAGAAACTCTGCCACGAAGTGATAGGCCACAGTGCACAGAAGTCGCCAACTTTCTGCAGAGTCAATAGCTACAGACCTCCAAATGTCGTGTGGCCTTCGGATTAACACAAGAACCGTGTGTAGAGAGCTTCATGGAATGTCTGTGAAGATTCTCAGTCATCCAGGTCATAGTTGTTCAAAGAAGGTAAGTCAAGGGCAACTGGACTTGGTTAAACATACTAAAAGACGTTTCATCCCTCATCCAAGGGACTTCTTCAGTTCTGACTGACTGGCAGAGAAACTCAGCTATTTAACCTTCATGGAATGGGTTTCCATGGCCGAGCAGCTGCATCCAAGCTTTACATCAAGTGCAATGCAAAGCGTCGGATGCAGTGGCATAAAATACGCTGGACACTAGAGCAGTGGAGACGTGTTCTCTGGAGTGACGGATCACACTTCTTTGTCTGGCATCCGATGGATGAGTCTAGGTTTGGCGGTTGCCAGGAGAACGGTACTTGCCTGACTGCATTGTCGCAAGTGTAAAGTTTGGGGGGGGGGTATGGTGTGGGGTTGTTTATCAGGGGTTGGGTTTGGCCCTTTAGTTCCAGTGAAAGGAACGATGTCATTGCTTCAGCATACCAAGACATTTTGGACAATTTCATGCTCCCAACTTTGTGGAAACAGTTTGGGGATGGCCCCTTCCTGTTCCAGCATGACTGCACACCAGTGCACAAAGCGAGGTCTATAAAGACATGGATGAGCGACTTTGGTGTTGACTGACTTGCACAGAGTCCTGACCTCAACACATTTGGGATGAATTAGAATGGGAACTGCAAGCCAGACCTTCTCGTCCAACATCTGTGCCGGACTGCTAGAAGAATGGTCAAACATTCCCATGAACACACTCCTAAACCTCGTGGACAGCCTTCCCAAAAGATAGCTGCAAAGGGTGGGCCAACTCCACATTAAACTCTACAGGTTAAGAATGGGATGTCATTAAGCTTCATGTGCATATAAACTTTTGGCAATATATTGTATGTTCAGGAGGTGTCTGAATGAGCTCATTTGAAAGACTTTAGCAAAAGCTGAACATGCATTGAGTGGACCTGTGAGGGAGCCAACCTACATACAATGAAGTTACTTCAGATAAAATTGAAATGAAATAGAAACTTTTCCACTTTTCTTTGCTGAAAATGGTCATTTCTAGTCAGGGTTAGGGTAATTTACTCTTCATGTAACAGCTCTTTATTTCCCTTCTTCCAGGACATACTTACTGCTGCAGAATACCTTTGATCTAGCAGAGGACAGTATCACCATGGACAATGTCTCTGAGTGGATTGAGAAGCTGAACACAACATTCCCACAGCAGTTTGCTGAACTTGCCAACAAATTGGAAAACTGTAACCTGGAGAGCGAACTAGACACTGTATGTTCCTCGTCATTAAGCTCGTCTTAAAGTGCTGATAATGAGAAAACAACTGATTCACACATCCTGTAGAACACAATGCACATATTAATTGCCTTCTGTCTTCCTCTTACTGCACCTCTGCTTCCCTCAGCAGTGCAAAACGAAACTTCAGACAACATCACAAATACATTATTTTAACATTACATCACATGTTTTGTTCAGAGTGCACACTACTCACAGAGAGCCATTAACACTGTCCAGAAAATATTAAGTAGAGAGAGACAGATCATTGCTTATTACGTGATTCAACAGTTCGCTGTCTCACACACACACGCCAACGCACAAACACACGAGTTTCAATTGCCTGAAAAAAGACTAATGCTCAAGGAGAGACCGCAATTCGGTTCTTTATGGTAATATTAATGTGTTTTATTTTACGCATTGCTTGTCGCCGGCACACAGTAGCAAGCATGTTGCTGTACTAATTGGAGGATTCATCAAAAAGCCAATAACACTAAACAAATAAGCTGCAGTCAATACAGAGTAATGCAGTAGGCTACAATACAACTGAGTTCCTTTTCGGGGGTCGCGGTCTCAACCTGTTCGGTCAAAACTGTGCACGATAGTGGCTGATGGTGGTGAAGTGCAGCCATCCTGTCAGTGATGCGCAGCATAGTTCATTGGGAAAGTATGTTCATTTAGGTCTGTTTATCTTGTTTAATGTAAATAATAGTCGGTAGTAATTATTCTAAAAAAATACATTATTTGTGATCCAAAATAATGGTTGTTGATAAATGAATTAGTGACCCCACAGATGCAGGATTTTACTGCTTCTGTGGAAAGACAGGGAGTAAAAACACATGTTGCCTCTGATAAAGACTTAACTAGGTTAATTAGATAGATACATTTTTATCTGACATTGTAATCAAGCTTCTATGGCGTATCAAGCTACCCTTTATGGCGTATTCACGTGAAATGCTAATTTAATTTTCATGATGCATTGCTCATGTGAGTTTGCCCGCTGGACTGTTTGTATAACGCAAGTTCATGTGAGTAAACACAGCTCTGTTTATTACAGAGGTTGAACCCCAAATAATCATTTTACTGTAATTTAATTGTATTAAACGGTTCTAAATGAGGCAGAAACTACTACATCATGATGCAGATTTGTTAAACGTATATTTTCATGCTTTGTCAGGTATGTCAGCAAGATGACAAGCAACTTTTATAATGTCCTCCAAATGGTGTTTGGATGGATCTGGGCTATGCAATGCTAACTAACAACAGAATCCAGTCAAGTTTTTGTAAGTAGAGCACTAGAAGTGTCTGAAAAATGTAAAGCACAGAGGAAGGGCATTAGTTTTTATAGAAGTCTGTGGCAAGGACAAACATTTAAGTGCTTCATATGGCATGAAAGGAAAAAGGGGGAGAGAGAGATGTGGGACAACATGTAACAACAGTCCTGACTGAACCAGTCTGTGGTCAGAGCCATAAGGGCGCCCCTTCATTTGATATCAATGAATTTGAGGTTTCAGTAATAACACTGGCTGAACAGAAGAAATGAAAAAAGTGCAAACACTTCTCCCCAAATGGGAAGTCCGTCTGAACGTTTTTTAAGTAATTTAAATACAAAGCATTAGTACAGCAGCAAGGAGCTTATAATAAATATGTGACCAGCTAAGATGATTTTAATGCTGTTTCATAACAAATTCTCAGAAGCTGGATTTATTCACTCAGTTCCACTGCACAGAAGAAATTCAATGACAACTCTTATATTGCAATATTCAATTCAGTAAGTTCAAAGTCGACCTTCTGACTTGATGACATTGTGGGTAGTTCATGGCTTTAAACTGTTGAATTTTAATCAGTGTGATACACTACATAGTACTACATACTCATCTTAGTGTGCTTCCTCACTGAGCAAGATATTTTCTATTTTCTTTTTGTTTTCTTTCACCTAATTCAGTTTTCATTCTGGCCATAAACTGTTTGTTTCTCCTACATCTGTTTCAGGCAGTAGAGGGTCCAGGTCTGGCCTTCATAGTGTACAGTGAGGCCATCAAGAACATGCCATTGTCTCAGCTGTGGTCAGTGCTGTACTTCATCATGCTCCTGATGTTGGAATGGGCAGCATGCTGGGAAACATCACAGCCATCACCACCCCGCTACGAGACTTCAAGGTTGTGTCCCTTATGAGCGTTGAGTTGTTAAACGGTAAGATTCGGCCTGGTATGCTGTAGGAGGAGCTGGAAGTTGTGCCAGAAAGATTTTTTCTTTAACAAAGATGTTTAAATTGAGTCCTTTGTCGTCTTAATTGTTTGTTTAATTATGTATGTGTATATAATGATCCTTGTGGCCATCAGCCTCTGCTGGTGGTTTATATATTCTTACTGTTTACACACTACTACAGTCTGCTGTAATTCTCAGAATATAATACTAATAAACTTACATGTGAGCCCTGGTTTTTCTTAAAGCTGGGTGTGCAATGTTGAGAAACAGCAAGAGACAGCTAGATGTTACAAGTATCTCAATAACCCCCCCAACCCTTCAGGCCTTCCTGTCAAAGCCACTCCCCCAAAACACATGTTCATGCGCAATGAGTGCACAGGTAGGCCAGTTGGCAGGTAGGCCAGCCAATGATTTGTAGTTATTATTACAGTCCTGCGACAGATACTGGGTTTCTTTCATTTCTGTGCCAAAGCATTTGATTTATTGATTGCTGTCATGGTGTAAAGAGAATTTCAGCAAATATAACAACAAATACTTTCATAAATAAATTGCCTTTAACTGTCAAACATTATCTGTTCCAATATGGGAAACGATGAAGCGTGTCTTCTTAGCGGAACATGTTTGACTTTACTTACTTTGACTTTGTGAGTGAAATAAACGTGTGCATGGCTCGAAACACTAAAGTACTCTACAGCATATATATAATTATTATGATAATGATAAAAGTTGGCAGAAATGGTAGGACAGTAAGATGACAACGTAAAATACTAAAATAATAAAATAAAAGTGTAGTAGTGTGTTGTCTGCTGCAGTATAGTATGTGCTGCCATGCAGTGAATGAGTGTGCTGTGTTCTGCTTCCAGGTTTAGTGTGTTTGTTCTGTTTGCTGCTCGGCCTCGGCTTCACCACCACGTCAGGGAATTACTGGTTTACCATGTTCAACGACTATGGAGCCACTTTCTCCCTGCTGTTCATTGTCCTCATGGAGGTCATAGCTGTGAGTTACATCTATGGAATTAAAAGGTTTGTGCATTTCATGTGTGCGGTAGTACCCACATTCGTATGCCTTCACTTCAGCTGTTGTTCTCTGGCTAGTGCCACATGTGTGAAGTATAAAATAACCAGCAATGCGTTTCGTTATCTACTCCTTTTAGGTTTGAAAAGACATAGAAGACATGCTCGGTCATCGTCCCAACTGGTACTGGAAGATCATGTGGGCAGGAACCAGTCCCCTTCTCCTCATCGCCCTTTTCATCTTCTACATCATCAACTACATCAAGGGAGGAACACCCACCTACCAAGCATGGAACAAAGAGCTGGTGAGCTGTGTCTTTTTTTGTTCTACAGCTTGTCAGTGTCCGTGCTGGTGCAAATGTGTGCATGTGCAGGGTTTAAATTGGGCCTGAGCCATCCAGAGCTGAGCTATTTCCCCTGATATCCGAATGGCACCTGCTCTGCTTTGTCTCCTTCAATATGACATCCTTTGTAGGGTCGCCAACACACTTTTGGTGAGACACCCGCTTTCAGCTTCTCATACCACCCAAACAAATTCCAAATAGTAGGAAGCCATAAAGCCACTCCTTGATGAAAAATATAGTTTACACACTGTATATATAGTATTTTGTGGTAGTGTCTGGCTGCACTATAACACAGAGAGGACACCACCATGTTTTTAGTCATAGGTATGCTTGGTGGTCTCCTAGGGTGCCTCCAGCTGACAGGGTGCAAACAGGAGGAAGACCTAGTGTGTCACACTGATTTGTCCAATTTATTATAAAATAAAGCCACTGCTCACACCACACTAAATGGACTGTACTTCAGACTACGTACATGTCACATTTACCAACTGATGGCAGGACACCAGGGAACCCTCTGCTCTTTGTGATAAATGACATGGGATCTTTAAAGACCACCACGAATCTGTAATTTGTTTAACGTCTCATCCGATAGACGGCATCTCTTACAGCACAGGGATCGTATTAATAGGCCCACAGGGAAGACTGCCCCCTACTGGCATGCCAGCACCACTACCATTTGCACCTTAGTTTCCCCAGGTGTTCTTCCATCCAGGTACTAGCCAAGTCCAAACCTGCTTAGCATCAGTCATTCAGCAGAATATATTGGAGAGGCCAACTGAAGCCATGAACTTGCCCTGCGTCTGCAAGAAGAGGTAGTCTGAGCAGTGAGCAACAAAATCTCACATTGTTCGATATTCTGCTAAAATGCCGGAGAAATGAACTATGCAATTGCGAAGATAGGTGTTAACTGTACCTATTGCTTCCTCAGGGTAAGTCAGTTGTGACAGAGTATCCCGTCTTTGGTCAGCTCTTCATCGGGCTGCTGCTGGTGTCGTCAGTCAGCTGTGTTCCCCTCACAGCTCTGTATGTCTACTGCAAGAAGAGGAAACATGGAAACCATCATAAGAAGCAGCGTACTGTCAGCACAGTATCTGCTCTGTGACCAGATCATAACAGGAGCTAACCTCCCACCATCACCCCCATATACCCATCCACCAGCTGAGCACAACAACACGACATTTATCATCTGTTACGTGGAGGGACTGGGGAATATGAGCAGTGGTCATCTGTGTGTTATTTCCATTTTCGTCTTGACTTTCACCAAATTTCACGAAACTGAAAAAAATGTTCTCTCTACAAGGGGATATTATTTACTGCAACAGGAAACACACAAACAAAAAAAAATGGGAAGCATGGGGACATGAAATCCAGATGTAAATCATGTTAAAACCTTCCTTTTTCAGAAAAATTAAATATACCATTATATTATTTCTCTCAGTATTAAAGTCGGACCTCTGAGACAGATTTCAATGAATACTATGTACTGAAAAATATTCAGTTCAACACAAGAGTTCCTGACTCAATCACACAAACTGTGGAACATGTTAGTGTAGATGGAGATTGTTTAATTACCAAACATTTATATTACAACATATAGTTATAATACAGTATTTCATATGATGCTAGTTTACTAATTGTTCAGTTGTAATTGTTTGAGTATGTTTTTTCATTTATTTTATCTTATACGCTGCAAAATGTCTTAAATCATGTGTATTATTCTATAAATTTAAGTTGAAACTATTTTAACGTAGTGCTGGAAACTGCAAGCAAAACTCCATTATACCACTAAACATCGCCACTGAAATGTACTACGTTCCTGTCCATTTGCCACACCATGGAAATCTAGGAGTAATGGTAGGTGGTTAGGATAGAAACACAAATTTAAATAGAAATCAGACATAGTTCATGTTTAAACAACTAATGATTTGTCACTAGAACGTTGTCAGTGGAGAAAATCATCCATACTAATTACTGTAAAAGGTCATAATTATCTTCCCATCACATATTTAGGGTTCCCCTTTTTCCAAAGATGCCAACTAGATACAGTTGTGCAGCCGTAGCAGGCTAATATCATTTATAACTTTAATACAGGTCTGTGCTGTTTATTAATTAGGACTCAAATTTTGGGATTATAGCTTCTTTGATGTTTCAGTAATATCTGAATCTTCTAAAGTTAGAAAACCTTGGTCTGAATGGGAAAAGTCCTAAACACTGTAAGATTAGATCAGGTAGGATTTCAGATTCAGGATATTTCTTTAATGAGGGGTTTTTTTACAGTACAAACCTTGTTTCGACTGTTGAAAACATCAAAAGGAGAAACCTTTACCTATCTACCTGCCTAACTATAACCTTTCAATATGTGCTTTGATTATCAATTTCAAATCAATTTGATGTACCATTTTTAAAGCCATACATATTTCCTCCTGTGCTGGACTGCTTCATTAATTTCATTGTTTTTTAATAAGAAATATCTTCTTCATGTGCAGGACTGTGTCCTCATGGTTCAGCATCCATTAATGGGAAACACTTTTACCGTCAGACTTTTTAATTCAATGCTCTCATCCATAGCAATTGATAAACAAAAGTGTTTACAACTAGAAAAATATAATCAACCAACCAGCTAACTTTTGCCAACGTTCAGTTTATAAGTATTCTATTGTTCAAGCTAGCATCTTTTCTATTGAAGCACCTGGAGGGAGCTGCAGAGAAACAGAAACTGTCCGGTTTGGAGCCACAGACGGTGCAGAGGAAAAATTATAGACTTTATGTAACTGAGAATAATGCTGGGAAATAATGTCTTTATACGAAATGATGTATGCAGGGAAATGATTGTGGGAAATATTAGAGGAAAAAGCTTGAGATGTGCCTCAGACATGGATGATTAGTTGCTGAGCTGCTGATTGGATGAAGAGAATAGAGGCGGGGCTCAGAGAGGGTGAAACAGAGCTGATCAAATCCCAGACACAGTTTGGATGACAGGAATTGTCACTGTTCTGAGGTGTTGGTGTTTTGTGTTTCTCGTTTTACTTTGTAGATGTCTGGTCCTGGTGTTTTGGTCTTGTATTACGTCTTACTTCCTGTTTCTAGATTTTCAGTTTTGGATTACCGTGTTTTGTTTGTGGACTGTTCATTTCGTCCTCACCTGTAAGTTTCACCTGTTTGTCTAATAAAACCTCACTCAACATACTTCTGGATTGCATTTGTTTAAATCTGAGACCAAAAACTCCTGTTTACCCGTGTCAGGAATGCTTTTACCAAAGATCCGTTCACTTAATGAATTCTTTTACAATAAAGAATTTATTTCATAAATTAGACTTTTTTTGTCTTTCTAAACTAGTACCCACTGCCCCCTTCCCTCAAGAGGCTACTCCCCTTTTGCCAGGTCGTCCTTGTAAATAAGAAGTTGTTCTTAAGTGTTCTGTCTGGTTAAATAAAGGTTTAATAAAAAAAGAAATCTTGCTACCTTCAGATCCACCTGGGGCCTGTACAAAGCAGGATTTGGGCTTATCCAGATAACTTCGGGGTTAACTCTGGGTTTTCAGTACCATGATGGTGATAGATCGCCATGGTAACTTATGCAGAACGGCTAACCTGCTCCGGAGCAGGTTATGTTCCAGATAAGAGATCAGCTCTATAAAAGCACCGCCTACTGACCAATCAGCTCTCTTGGAAAAGGACATCACCATCTGTAGGAGATGCCACAGACTGTTTTATAGGCTGCTTTTAGGTTTGCTGCTTTGACAGGGAGAAACTTTTGTTGTTGAGTGTGTTAAATAAATAAATCTCATATTTCAAGTGAGGAGAAGTTTTTAAAAGTGAGGTGGAACAACCACTTATTCAACGCCCGGGTCTTTTAATGCATTTGAAAAATATGATGCCAGTAGACTTGTTCGTGACTACGATTGGTCATCTGCTGCTAACACCACCTCAAAACCGGGTTGACTTACTGAGTTGATAACAAGCATCGTGTCACAGTTTATCCCAATCCCAACTGTTTTGGGTTAGCCAGATAAAGAGAAAACATATCCTGGGTACGGTGAACTCGCTTCGTGGTGCAGGCCCCAGGTTGCATCCAGTTCACCTTAAAGTGCACTTAAAACTGATGAATGAACTGTAGACTTGCCATAGCATATATTCTGTCTTACTTTGCACTCTTACTTGAATCATAGTCTGAATAACATGTAACCTCATGTCTGAAGTATTTCTGTCTTCATAAAGTGAGCTGAAAGCTACAGTGTCTTGCTCTGTTGTATTATTCCACTGGGTGGTGCAGGTTACTGTGGAGTGTGTGTGTGAGTGTGTGTGTGTGTGTGTGTGTGTGTGTGTGTGTATGTGCATTCTGCAGGTCTAAGTGCTCGGTAATCAGGGTAACTGGGAGCACCTGGCCAGTGAGCCCAGCTATATAAGCCTGCCTACAACACGCACCACATTGATCATTGCACACAGGCATCTTCCTACACTACTGATTCCACACCTCATTGTTACTTTCTGTTACATATTTTTTTTAAATTGTTTGTAATTGTGTAATTTATTTTTTGCAGATTTCAAGCTGGGTCATAACGGTGTTTTTGTATAAAACAGTAAAAATCCTTATTCCACAAAGACACCACAAATCATAAAATTTTGTGAATCTCAGTGTTGTTGTCACTTCTTCTAAAATGTGTCACTGTGCACATTTAAAAATAATCCATTTAAATGTGGATATAAAAAGTAAAATAACAAATGTTAAATATTTTGCTTTACTGTTATGGAGGACCGATTCTGACAGATTGAAAAATAAATACAGAACTAAATAAATGCTCAATAAATAAGCATCCGATCAAATGCACAAAAAATACAGTAAAAAAATAAATGTAGGTAGTAATTAAATTATACAATGAGACATAAATGTAAATATCTCTTTTAAGTAGCTTCTTTATTTATTTACCTTTGTAATAATTTATTTATGTATCATTTGTTTTATTATTTTGTCCGTTGACCTTTAATTTTATTTATTAATTACTTCTTTTTCGCTGTATTTATTTATGTGTGTTTTTAATGGTTTTAGTCTGTTTAATTCTTCCTTTGCATTTCTACCTATTTTGTTGTTAAAGATATGCTACATTACATAAAAATAAAAAAACATAATAATGAGCCATTAAAGTATAAATTTTACAAAGGGCACGAGGCAAGCTACCTGTTAACAATAAGTTGTCATTCTGATTTCACTGGAACAACCAGTAGGGAAAGATTTTGTTCATTTATTTCAATGCAATATAACATCACAGAAGTCTTGTTGTAACTGAGCTAATAAGCAAACGGCAGAGCCCACAGATGTGGACGTGGACATCTGTAGGCTCTCTGTTTCACGAGAAAAAAGGTCCACGTGTCCCGATTCTGCCGGTCTGCCTTGGGTTGTTTCTCTCAGTATGTTGAACTTGTTGGGATCGCGTGCGTGGGGAGGAAAAAGAGATATCATCATTGCAGCTCTGATATTACGATTCCCCATGGCAACGGGGAAATAAAGGCAGAGCCCTCAGTTTAATCGGGTGGTGTTATAAATATGAATTAATTCATTGAATCAGGATGTCCAGGGACAGCTGTCTCTGTCCGTTAATCGATGACAGGTAATCATAAAAGCGGTCATGCTGAAGACCATGTTTGGTTAACAAACTAACATCTAACCATGATTTTGATTTTTTTATACTTGTGCTTTGATATTAACAGTATGAATGAGGAAATGAAACCGTGTGTCAGACAGCTGCTGTCGCAGGAGGAGAGGAGTCAGAGAGAAATATGCTGAAGCTAACTTCCACCTGAGGAGTTCAGTTGCCGGAGTTACTGATCTAGGGTTTCTCTGATCTCTGTCTCTGACACAGAAAATCCAGAATTTCCTTCATCTCAAGCTGAACATACTCTAATCACACATTCTGTAACAAACTGACGACGTGTTATTTCTTACTTGCCCGGAGGTCTCAGCACTGGCAGTTCTGGACCTAATTAATTGCTTCAGTCAATTTTCAGGCTATTAAATAAATTTCTCCAAGTCAGAAGCCCTCCCTTCAGGTAGTCTTTGTGATGGTCGTCTCCCATTATATTGTTCATTTAGGTGGACATTGGAGGGCTTTAAATATTTTGGGAATTGTGATGTTATAACCCCGTCTCTTCAACAACTATATAGGGCTAATTTTACACCCTTGTTGAAAGATGGACTTCCCTACCACTGTCTATGTTGAGAAGGATCTCATTACTCAAAATTAATATCCTGCCTAAATCTCTTTATGTGTTTCAGATGCTTCCAATTTTGTTCTCAAGAAAAATAATTTGAGAAATAAATAGCTGGTTTACTACTTTTATCTGGGACAGAAAAATTAGTTTGGCTAGACTTATGAAGCCAAAGGAAAGATGTGGTCTATCTGTTCCTGATATAAGGCTGGATCAGTTGGCATCACAGCTCTGCTATATTGCTGATTGGATTAAGAACGATAATGATGCAGTGTTGACTTGACTTGTCTTTATGTGGTTTTACTTCTGGACAAAAGAAGATTAATGCGTCTGTTGGTGACAATATGATGATATGCAACCACCAAAGCATGGTGGGATGTAAGGAGACTGGAAGGATGGAAGGATGGGAGGGACAGTTATCCTCCTGCCCAGAGACTGGACTAATGGCCTGAATATAGACATTGATGAAGCAACCTGGATGCTGATATGGGAAGTGGCAAATAACAACAACAGCAATAGGATGATGGAAACCCAATTCAGACAACTACACCGTTTGCAGATCACACGCTATTGTCGGGTCGGAAATAAGGACCGGCCGGGCCAGTAAAAGACCTGGTCCCTACCCTAACCAACGTAATAAACTCAATAAAATTACTCTATTAGATTTCTTCTTTAGTCAAAAAACTGCGTAGTCAAAAACTTCACTGGAGACGGTCAAGAGTCGGTGCAAAAGAGTTTATTCCAATAAAGGACAGATAAACCCGAGCAACATCCCTGCAGGTCTCAGGATGGAACTGAGTTGGTGGTCAGCGAACATCGCCTTATATTCACCTTAAGCTCCACCTTGTCCCTCCTTTCAGGTGGGCGTTACATCTTAACTCCTCCTTATCTCCTCCTTCTAGGTGGGCGTTACTCCTTAACTCCACCTATAGTGTTCGCTGATCACTCCTCCCCTTTGGTGGATTTCCTATCCTCTACTGCCATCTAGTGGCCTTTTTCTTGTACTGTTTTACCAAATTAACCCTTTCATTAATGTTACAATTTCCACTTTTTAACTATTATTACATGTAATTATTGTTACCATTTATCTCTCTTTATTTTTTACATTACTGGATTAGAAATCCACCAATATGTTTCAACTTCAGTCCCACCGTATTTTTTTAAAAGTTACACAGGCATAGTTTGACACCATTAAAACTTAAACACTTACAATCGTATTTTTTAAAAGAATTAATAAGGAATAACATATCTAATACATATATAACGTGATTCAATGAACAAATACATGATTTAGCAATGCCAACCATGAGAGTGCTTTGTCTCATACAAGTTTACTTTCGGCAGCGCAAAGCTTGGTTTCATGCAGTACCTGGCCGTACCAGGCGCCATAAATCACAACATGTCATGATCTCATTCTTGGCTTCAGTTCGCGATGATCTCAGCCCTGGCGTACGTGACTTACTGCAGGTGCCTTGCTTCCATTGAGTGGGTTACGGTTGGCTAGGTTTTGCCTGCGCGGCCTGAGCAGCTTCTCTGCTCATTAAAAAAGCACACGTTCATGAATACACAGAGTCTAGGAATAATATATGATAAACACACAGAGTATAGGAATAAAATATGAGTTTAAACTCACTCCTTAAACACTTAGTAGTTATACACTCAGTAGTTAAACTTTACACTATAAAATAACACTTTAAATGATGACAATGTAGACCACCATTGCTCTAGTAATTAATGATAACAATTTAGGCTATAATGCTCCAAAATAATTCACAACACTATCTTAGACATAAAATGGATCACAATAAATCTTAACTACGTACAAAGTGTAATGCTGAGGTTGGGAACTTTATTCAGTGTGTTTGGACTTAACATAAAGATATTGACGAATATTGGAATAAAATAGTGGATAGACTATGCCAAACTTTTGATTTTAAATTGAGCAAGGACGCTTTACCCTTATTGTTCAGTCTACCACCCAAACAACTTAAAAGCACACACTCCAAAAGACTGTTTTGTATTCTCACTTTTTGTGCAAGGAAGAATATATTGCTTAAATGGATAGACTTGCAAGCCTTCAACATTAGCCGGGTGGCATAAGGTCATTTTTGATATACTAACTATCAAATATCTTACGTACAGGTCAAAGTGTAGGATTAAGGTATTTTATAGCAACTATCTGGGTACTAGATTGTGCTAAAAGGCCTGGTAGATCACAGTTGGGAAGCAACACAGTGCACTAGTGCATGACTGAAGTGCTTCAGGGTTGCATGAATTTCAAGCCTAGGAGTTTAAGGGTTAGTGATATTACCCTGTGTAGGCGTGCAGGACTTGTCTCTAATGGGGCCTACTCCCCCCACCTCTCTTATTCTTATTTATTCATCTGTTTTGTTGTATTGTATTATTCCAGATCTATTTTTGGGGGTGTGTGAAATGGCCTCCCCCTCCTTTTTTATTTATTTACTTTTTTTTTTTCACGTGTGTCTAATACTGTATTATTGTGTTTAAGAGAGGACCCAAATGTGGTACTGTCATGAAGGGGGGCTCCCCCTATGTGTATGTTACGGTCTTCACCTTCGACACCGTCTAGCCTGTTGGCCTGTTTTGTATTTGTTGGTTCATGTTAAAGTCTAATTAAGATATCATTTAAAAGTGGATTTTTCACTTCCCAATATTATATGTTCACAGCAACATTTCATTTCAAAACTACAAAAAGTGTATCCAGATTCAAATACATTTTTATACCAATCAACAAACTTTAGGAATACAGTAGATTAGAATAGATATAAATGAATTATAAGATTACTCACTGTTATATAATATTGGC
Organism: Micropterus salmoides; assembly: GCF_014851395.1. NCBI lineage: Eukaryota > Metazoa > Chordata > Actinopteri > Centrarchiformes > Centrarchidae > Micropterus > Micropterus salmoides. The sequence continues at coordinate 2,284,104 of NW_024041039.1, forward strand.
TATTTGAGTGCTTTTTGGAAATTATACAAAGGCTCTAACAAGGGAAAATAACAAAAGGTCCAATAATATATTGACTTTACCCCATGACCAGATACCGGATGGATATATGGATATTGACCTTATGAACAATTTATTATAGATAAGGTTTTGCCCACTCAGATGGCACCAATATATGACCTGGCCCATAGACTCTACTGGGGGAGTCACCATAATATAAAGGAGCAGGTCTCTGTTTACAGACAGACTTGGAGGAGACACCAGCGAGCTGCTGACCTGACGACTATCAGAGGAACAGGGTGAGTGAGTCTGATGGGTTTTTTGTTTTCATATCAGATGAATGAGAAATCTGCTCTTTGATAGATGTTGGAGAGAAATTAAAGAAGTTTTGGAAAAAACAAACGTTTACTAATACACCAGCCGTTCATTTAGTGAAATTCAAAGGTATTGTATTTTACTGTAAATCAATGAGAACTGTTTGAAAGTTTTTGCTGCCAGACTTTTAAAAAAAAAACATTTTACCATTTTGTACACATTAATCAGCAGGTTATAGTCAACCTATAATTAAATCAGCTGTGTTTTCCTCTTGTAGTTTTCTCTTTGGGCTTTTATGTTAAAGGGGAGCTGAGCAGGAGAGAAAAGAGGAGCAGAGAGGAGGTGTAAAGTTAAACTGATGACTCTTCACAGTGCGTAACATCCACAAGTGTGTCTCTGAGCAAGACTCCTAGTTGCTCCAGTGGCGTGCAACCTCTGACATGTATAGCAATCGTATGTTGCTTTGAATAAAAGCGTGAGCTAAATGAATAAATGTAATGTATGTAGTGAGTTAGATAAAGCAGAGCAGTAACATCCTCCATCAGCTCCATGAGGCCATCTAGTGAACTGATAGTAGAAGTAGATCAGTTGACAGCAGCTTATTCTTCCTGACCAATAAGAACAAATAGTATCTTCTCTGTCCAACTACAATTCAGTTTGTAGAGTGAGAACAGCCCATCAGTATTTCCCAGAGTTCACAGCCATGTTTTCTAACAGCTTCTTTAGACTGAGCAACATCCAACAAGCCAGTTAGTAACTTGTTAGTAAAATGATTATAAGATGTGAGACAATTTGCTCTGCCAAGAGTCAGGCCTCTAAATATCATCTTTGAGAATTGTGTGACCTGTAACATTAGTATTAAACTGCATTTGCTATTAGCACCAGTAAATTCAAAGTAGTAAATTCTCTGACAAAGCAGAGGAATATGGCGTTACCTTGTGTAAGGTTTACAGTGCAGATTATTGACATTGACATAGTTCTGGCAAGACCAGTAACTTAGAGCTGCTAAACCTTGTCGACACATGAAATTAAGTTATATTGGTGGGATCTCTAATTTGAATCTGATCTAAACCCCATACCCTGTCATTATCCTACTGAATATTTTGCAGGTGAACCTAGAAACCCCTAACCCCTTGAAAAAAAAGAATGATGAGCCAGAAAGGAACGAAGCATCACTAATCAGTAAATATGTGTAAGATGTACAGGTGTTAAGATCAGTGCAGTGTCAGTGCAAAAAGAATTATAACCAACTGCTCAAATAAAACAGCGTGACTTAAGTAAGTAAACTTTCAGCCAGCAAGTTGTTCATCTTATAACCCAGAGGTTTTCAAAGTGTGAGGCAGACCTCCTTAAGGGGGCTCCAAACAGTTTCAGGGGAGGCTCAGTGAATGGAAGTGAAACAATATTACACTACTTGTTGCATCATTTATGATTTATTTTAGAAGAGTCTGCATGTGTGAGAGTTCAGAGATACAGTAGTTTTTGGGGAACTGTTTTCTCCCCATCAGAGTCAGAAACTAATAAATGCCTTAGGACAAACGTTTTTTTTTTTTTTTTTAACTATTTGCTGTAGTCAGAAGTTATGTCAAACAGAAATATTAGACTATTTTGTCTAAAATGTTGAGTGTCTATGGAATCAAATAAAATAATCATGATCCCATAGGCTTCCAGGAATTGAGCGAAACTTTCAAGTAAAATAATAAAAGTATTCTATAGTGAATGTACTTATGTAACAAAAGTAAAAGTGCTCATTCTGTCTCACATTGTTGTATCTTAGTTTTTGCATGTATTCAGTCCTTAATGAATTAATCTCTAAACATCATGTCAGAGTGAAGGGTGTTCCAGTTATGCTGGCTGTTACAACTTTAACAAAAACATGAAATCTGAAAGTGCCTTATTTTCAATGATTTACATTTAATTAATTTAGCTGACACTCATCCAAAGCGACTTACAATTGCTAAGTATGTCAGAGGTCGCACGCTTCTGGAGCAACTAGGGGTTATGTGTCTTGCTCAGGGACATGTTGGAGGATGTGTCACAGTGGGAGTTAAACGCGGGTCTCCCACACCAAAGGCATGTGTCTTATCCACTGCGCCATCACCACCAATGATAAGATATCCATTTATTCTTCCTCTCTGAAACTTGTAACAGGGTTCTGATAAACGACATAAACAGCAATTAGTACAACAGGATTTGAAATTAAGGGGGGTAGAAGTAAAAAGCCCCCTAAAAAGTAAACACTCACGTGCAAGTACCTCAACATTTGACTTAAGTAGTGCTGGGCAACAATTACAATGTATAATCGCGAGTGACTTGACTTTCTTGCGATTAATCACATTGTTATGTCTTGGGGGGGGGGGTTCTGAACAGGTATCAGCAGAAAGATTTTTCTTTTATCAGGGAGCAGCAGAAACAGTCTGTGGTCAGTAGCAAGTTTCCCTTTTAGAGTGAGGTGAAGTGATCAAGCACAAGGCGTAGCGACACAGGGTACGCGGAGGTGTTCGCCTCACGCACACGCCCGCCCGCTGGTGAAGTTTAATTGTCTTGAACTTTTTGTATGCGACGCGGAGCACAAATCACTGGAAGAGAGACTGATCCTTGCTGTTTGTGAGTTTCCAGAATTTATTACTACTAAATATTTATCAGGACATCAACAGGAGGGAATTCACATGGCCAGGGCAGGACTGTTAATTTGGCATTTCTTTTAACATTTATGCTTTATTATGACAGTGACAGCTGGCGAGAGACAGGAGAAAGGATGACAGGCAGCAAAGGGCCTCTGTCTGGAATCAAACCCATGCAGCTACAGTAAGGACTCAGCCTTTATTCATGGTATGCACTCTACCAGGTACTTTATTTTTTCAGTAGGCTGCTCTCGGTTTCACCAAAAAATAAAGCAGCAGGAGTCCCTGTTATGAGTTGTATTTTATACCATAACGTCATTTGAATAGGTCTTTTTTTGTTTAAGGAAAGAAAATCTCCACTTAAGCCTGAGATGCTGCAAGTGTGATAAAGTCCTGCCTCCATGCAGATCCTTCGATCATTTATACAAAAATACTATTCATGGGCGGTATGCGTATGTGTTCAATGGAGGAGAATACTACAGACCGGTTGGGGCTCATAATATGTACGAGTGTGAATAGAGGAGGAGAACAGAAGAGAGCAAGAGAGGAGGACAAAAACTGGATCAAAGACTACAAGAATCGCAGCAACGAGCCAAAGAGCAGCATGAGAAAGAGCAGCAACATTTCAGAAGAATATGAGTCCAAGCGAGATGTTCAGATGTGGCATCTGGATGAGTTTGAGGCTAAGTATGAATCCGGCAGGGATGAGCTTCTAGAAATCCTCTCTAAGAAATGCAGTTCCCCTGTTCCAGATCTGAGTCTCACTCAGCTGACAGCAGACCAGCAGCGGGAGATCCTGTCAGTCCTGGACAAACTTCTGTTTGATGAATGGATCAGTGCTCCCCCGTCCCTCAGCACTCTGCAGCACACTCAGGTGTTCATCACAGAGCTGTGTGCCCTGTCTCTGGAGATCCCCCGAGGGAGTTCCCCTCTAAAGCTTCTCTTATCCACACTCTCACATCTAACCGGCAAAGAAACCCACTCAGAATCCACTGAGATGCTCCTCAGACTTGTGCAAAGAAACCAATGGACCCCAACGGAGACAGTGACTCTGCTCAAAGTACTGTCACAGAAATATGCAGAGGATGTTTCAATAACTGAAGTCCTTAAGCTGGTGCAAGCGTATGACATATCACCAGAGTGGACGGATGAGTCCGGACACACTCTCGTACAGGCTCTGGACTTTGCTGGCCCTGAGAGATTCCATCAGGATTTCCAAAAGACTCTCAGAAGGAACAATGAGAGCAGTCTACCTGCAGCTCTAGCAGAAGTGAAGATGTTATGGAATTTGGATGATTCTGTGGTTGATATGATAAAAAACATTACCACTGGCGTCCTGCAGTACGCAGAAAATGCACCTAAAGATGCACCATTTGTGAAAGATTCCTTCACACGTGATCCCTTGAATGCAGACGACCTACAGAAGTCTCTGTCTCAGCTCTGCAAAGCAGTTTTTGACACCAAAGGCTGGTGGCCCACAGTGAGGCAGATGCTGCGGTGGTGTGCGTTGGTGCTGACTCAGAAGAGTGGAGAGCTACAACTGGTTGGTGTGGAAGAAGACCCATGTGTCACAGCCATGTTTGCAGCCACACAAGTCTGCATGGGAAACAAACTGGACATTGTGCTGAGCGCTGATGTTCCCTCAGAGGAGCGAACTCAGGAGTGGTCTGACTTCTACAAGCACCTGGGAATCTCTCTCAACACAAACATGAAGAAAACAAATGCATCTTACAGGGAGGTCTATGAAGCAGACATTGTGTGCGGTACCATCAGTGACTTCATCTCTTACTTTCAGTACGGCATCGAGGGGATGGGAACAGGGAACCCTCAGCTTAGACGTGGATTTATCATTGAACAACAAAGTCTCAGTTCTTCACATAATCTGGAACTTTCCAGGCTCACGGACAATGATTCCCTGGTGTTTGCTGCAGAGGCCCTGCAAAGCCTCATGGGTAAATTTCAGAGTGAGGATATGGAACTGAGACACATGTTTCTTAAGGCTCTTTTTCAGGTGCTCCACACCAACCTAAACAACGACACAAACACTGACAATAAAATCATCACCATCTCACAGAAAGTTACTGGAAAGGAACTTCCTTCTAATGAGGTCTTTGTTCTGACCTTTCTTGAGAATCTCCTGAGAGTGGTTACTAGAGAAACAGAAGCTGAGAAAAACAGGACATCTCCTGCAGGCAAATGGTGTTTGGAGGAGATTTTATTTGACTGTGCAGAGCAGTTCCAAGACTCAACAGCACAAATCAAGGAACTCTTCCAGATGGTTTCAAATCTTGGACTTTGGTCCCCCAACATGGAAAAAGAGCCCTTGGCTTCATTAGTAGACTCCATCGTCCTCTCACACCTTGAGGATAAAAATCAGCTTCATGATCTCCTGCAGGACGAGAACAGAAAGAGTGAGCTGCTGGCCATTTTCAGAGAATTGATCAACACTGCCGTTCTATGCAGACCTCAGCTGGCAGAACAAGCTCAACTCTTCCTTCTCCAAAGTGATTAACAAAGCTAAAGCAGAGGCCAAAGGAAAAGCATGTGGAATTCTGACGGCCATCCAAGCTGTCCACATGGGAGTATTGGCAGGAGATGCTATTAGTACAGTGCACAGCCTCTCCAGCAAGTTTTTCTCAAACCTCCATGAACAGCTGAATATATTTAAAAAAGAAAAAGCTTTGTCAGAGAAAGTGAAGGTAAGTGAGCTTTCTGCTTCAGATGCTGAAAGAATTCAAGCAGGACTTGGCCGACACCATCAGTGCTTTATTGGCTGATGCTTTGGTAGAAGTGTTCCACCAGAAGTTCTCCAGTCACATTGTTTCTCATGTTCAAGGCCAAGTAAATGGCGTCATTGGCCGTTATGTAAGAACTGGCTTAAAGAGTGATAGAACAGAGGAAAAACTCAAAGCTGGACAGAACAACAGATACATCTCATACATGCCAGGAGACCCGAATGCTAAACATAAATCTGCAGGAGAGGCAGGTAAACGCTCAGAGTCACATGCTGAAAAGATCAGGAACCCTGTGACTGCAGGCACCATTCTCGATATCAGAGTCCTGTCAGAAGCCACTGGGACTAAGGTTGTTATTCTAACAGAGGACAGCCATGGCAGACTTACCAAGATGCAGGAGCTGAGCCCAGGAGCTAAAGCCACCAATCAAACTGTGACACTGATCTACAGACCAAAGAGTGCCCAACACCCAGACGGCCATTATGACGTGCGCATCAATAACCAGACAGTAAACATAGACAGCGAGAGCAAGAGCTGCCTGTTTCACGCTTTGGCACGAGGCATGAAACCGGAGGCCAGTGAAGAAGAGATCGCTTTAGAAGCAGAACGCCTCCGATCTGTGGAGGCCCACACTCTCCTCAGACATCCAGGCCAATGGGAGCCTTTCATCAAGCGCAAAGAGTGGACTGAAGCAATCAGAGGAGGGGACTGGTACATGGCAGAGGGAGCTGCACCAACAAAGAGAAAAAATCAAACTCATGAAAGAAACTGAGGAAGCTCTTGAGCAAGAAACTGGGAAAGTGAAACTGTACGAAGAGTGGCAGCAGGATGCAAAGGACAGAAAAGGAATTGGAAAGTTCATCAATGGAGATCACCAACCACCAGTAAACAGTATACTGAAAGCAAAGGAATTGAACCAGAATTGATCTATAATTGATCCAGTCATCCAAGTGTTTTCACATATTTAAATACAGAGACAGGGTGGGGGGTTAATGGATCAAGTAGAAAATAGTGCTGCAGGCTCGCTGCGAATGACACTCAACTCTGTAGCCACTCTAAAAAAGAAAATAAAACAAAGACTGTTAGTTCCATGGTATAACACTGAAACTCGCAAATTAAAGCAAATATCGCGGAAACTTGAGAAGAAATGGCGTTCCACCAATCAGCTACCTACAATTACTTCTCTCACCTAAACCATCAATCTGCCTCTTAGACCCCATCCCAACATGGCTGCTTAAAGAAGTTTTACCCTTAGTCAGCACTTCTTTACTATCAATCTTTTATTACCAGGCTATGTATCACAGTACTTTAAAGCAGCTGTAATTTAACCTTTTCATAACGGGGTCCACGGGGTTTTCTCTAAGAAAACCAAACAGCTGTGTGACTTTCTACATAGCAATAGTTTATTTGAGGATTTTCAGTGAGGATTTAGAGTTCATCATAGCACACAGACAGCACTGATGACCTCCTAATTGCATCAGACAAAGGACTTGTCTCTGTACTGGTTTTTCTAGATCTTAGTGCTGCATTTGATACCATTGACCATCAGATCCTATTGCAGAGACTGGAACATTTCATTGGCATTAAAGGAACCGCTCTAAGCTGGTTTAAGTCCTATTTATCAGATCGATTTCAGTTTGTACATGTTAACGATGAGTCCTCCATGCACGCCAAAGTTAGTCATGGAGTTCCACAAGGATCTGTGCTCGGACCAATCCTGTTCACATTATATATGCTTCCTTCAGGAAATATTCCATAAACTTTCATTGTTATGCAGATGATACTCAGTTATATCTATCGATCAAGCCAGATGAAACTAATCAGTTTAAAGCCAAATTCTAAATATGCCTTCATGATGTTAAAACCTGGATGACCTGTAATTTTCTAATGTTAAACTTAGATAATGCGTCACGGAGGTGACGCATTATCTAAACATATAGTTACTGTTAGGTTACACAGTAAAGGATCCAAAAGCGGACACAAGATGGTGGGGATTCCAGGCTCGGAGGGAATCTGACGAGGTGAACTGGAGCGTGGTCAGGACGGACTGGCAAGCTGGCAGATGGCGAGCAAACAGGCAGGCAGCTTAGCGGACGGGCAGGCAGCGACTCCGTTCACGTGAGAAACTGTGACAGACGGAGAAACAAGTCGTTAGGCAGGATCACAAAGAAAGCACTCTCAAGATTATAAAGGTGGCCGGAGAAAGATACCACTGGGGTTAACTTGACGAACTGGCGAAGAGTGGGAGCTGTGCCAAGCTTATAACTGTAGGGGTTGATGATGATGAGCCACAGGTGCGGAGTGCTGCAGGTGGAGATGAGCCAGGCCTGGACACGCCCACACACACACACGACTTGACAGACATGACTGACAGAGACAGCAGGGAAGGGAAAAACTGAGAACACAAGGAAGGGAGGAGAGGGCGAAGCCAACCCATAACAGTTACTCTGGATGGCATCGCCCTGGCCTCCAGCACCACTGTGAGGAATCTCGGAGTTCTTTGATCAGGACATGTCGTTTAAGTCTCAAATTAAGCAAATTTCAAGGAAATTCCTCCTCTTTCTCTCCCTTTTTATGCAACCTCATCCCATTAATACATGTTACTAACTTGACTTCTTCCCTTTCACAATGTGTACACATATGAGGAATTTGACTCTGGATTGTACAATGCTCACGATGTGCTTACTTATACAATAACACAATTTCCGGTAGTCTTGTGCTTTCTTGTCCCTCTCCTCTCTCCTCCTATCACTTCCTGCAGGTGTTTCTGGCTCTGGAGCTGTGGAGTCTCTGCAGTTGTGGGTCACCTGCAGCCCCCGTGTTCCTGCTCGACACCCTCTGCTACAATTATTATTACTAGTCCTATTATCATTATTATCATCAGTAACATTAAGATTATTATCATAAATACGCTGGACTATTTGTGTCCCTCACCCCCAACCGGTCAAGGCAGATGGCCGTACACCCTGAGCCATGGTTCTGCTCGAGGTTTCTGCCTCTTTAAAGGAAGTTTTTTCCTTGCCTCTGTCACCTAGTGCTTGCTCTTGGTGGGAATTGTTGGATTTCTGTAATAATATCAGAGTACGGTCCAGGCCTGCTCTTTTATGAAAAGTGCTATGAAATACTGTTGTTGTGATTTTGCGCTATTTAAATACAATAAAACTTAATGTATGCATAATAGAGAATTAGCCTACAATAAGAACACTGAAGAAATTGCAAATTTTCTTCACAATTAACTCTGAGTAGGTTGAACTTCCTTTGTAGTACAGGCCACAGGTTAGCTGTTCAGCATATGTTACCATGGCAATCTACCCTGGTTAGACATGAACCACCGCTGGGGTACTAAAAACCCAGGGTTAACCCGAATCCTGCTTCGTGGTACTGGTATGAGTATGAATGGGTTTTGTTTATTTTCTTGTCTTTTGGATGATTGCTGTGTGCCTGGTGTGTTTTGGTTTTGTCTGTCCCTTTGTGTTTTCTCTGCATGTTGTCATGAAGCTGGTGGGCTCAGTCTCTGGCACTCCCACACCTGAGGCTGATCTCCACTCACACACCTGCCCTGCATCACTGCCAATCGCCAGCACTACTCAATCTAACTTAAATACTCTGTGTTCAAGGAAACCTTTGGTAGGGCCTGCATTCTGGTTGATACAGCTGGCAAACATTCACAGAAATGTCTGTCAGAGGGCTTTACTGAGGAAAAGACAATGTTTTTTTTTCTCCCTGCAGTAAAGTGATTCCAGCAGGACCAAAACAAAAAAGGCATACAGAGATCAAAGGTCCCCACAACCAAAGAGCAAAGACGTGCTTTGCTTTCTATTCTTTCAAATACAAAGTGTACAAAATGTAGAGGAGGGGCTGTTCCACAGAAGGTCACACATACTGTAGGTCATTAGTTCATTGCTAGAATCATCATTCTGCAGTTTCCTCATTTTAACTGCAGGTTCCTGTTTCGCTGAAGGGCCTGTCCCTTAGCCTCCCATTTCAAGTAACACACAGGTGACATACAGAGGAAAAAAATCCCTATCAGGCACTTTGAACAGCTGTCTGAGCCAGTTTTTCTCAACAACTGAACATTTAATCAAACATTTGAAAAAGACAGTTCTACAGACATGTAATGCAATAAGCAGGACAATTAGGTAGGTTTCTTGAAAATGAATGATTAGGTTAAGGCACAACATTTAAACGAAAACTGTTGAACTTTAGAGCAATATCCATACCACACACCCATGCAATTACTTTAATGTGGCTATTATGTAGATTTGTTTTCATGTGTAGTTAAGGTTAGGTCTTCAACTTTTACCTCCATTGGGTGTGATTCCAACCATTGGTTCACATGGAATGACCCAACTAGATATGAAGCATTAAGATATTTTTGAGGAAAGAAAATATTATAGGAAAACAGTAAATGGTGAGTAAAAAGTATATTTTACTTTCAATGTACTGAAGTAAGAGTAATCTAAGAGAAATCTATTTTCTAAACCATTCACTGTTTTATAAACTAAAAGCAATATTTTAAAATCAATTCTCTGACCGACAGGGAGCCATTGTAAAGACTTCAGAACAGTAGAGATGTTATCCACTTTTTTGGTCTTAGCGAGGACTCGAGCAGCTGCATTTTTAGGGAGCCCTGTAAAGACACTGTTACAGTAGCTGAGACAGCTGAAGTCGACTGGGGGAATTGTTGGGTCTCTGTAAACAACAACTAACTGTTGTTGTGAATTGGTGCTATATTAATAACATTTAATTGAATTGAAGATAAATGCATGGACAAGTTTTTCCAGGTCCTGCTGAGACATAAGTCCTTTAAACGTCCATGACTACACCAAGATTTCTGGCTTGGTTTGTGGTTCTTAACATTACAGATTGAAGCTGAGCACTGACTTTCAATCGGTCTTCCTTGGCTCCAAAAACAATAACTTCAGTTTTATCTTTGTTTAAGTGAAGAAAATTCTGGCACATCCAGGTTACTCAGTACTTTCATGGGATCATAGTCCCCTGGTGAAATGGTTGTGAAGATTTGTGTGTCCCTGGAGATTCGAGGTGTTGCAGGATGTGATGCAGTCCCAAGTTGACTGCATCATTCACTGACCTGTTAGCCCTGTAGGCAAATGGCAGGGGGTCCAGCAAGGGGCCTGTGAGCTGCTGATTGGATGAAGAGAATAGAGGCGGGGCTCAGAGAGGGTGAAACAGAGCGGATCAAATCCCAGACACAGTTTGGATGGCAGGAATGCTCTTAACAAAGATCCGTTCACTTGGTGAATTCTTCCACCTTAATGTAATCTTGCTACCTTCAGATCCACCAGGTTGCATCCAGTTCTCATTTTCCTAAACCCCGTTTGTCTCTGAGCCCCTGCTCTGTGTCTACAGCAGCTCATGCACGTCCGCAAAATGGTGTCAAATGGATGTCTGATTCACGGATCCAACTTAATTGTAGTTACGTACTGTAACTCCAGATTCTATGAGTATCGGTGCTGCCCTCTGAGGCTATCGCCACTGGGCCTCTCCTACGTCCGCACCATGGTGAGACCTACACAACTTAGAGGGATGTGCCTATACTCAGAATTTGGAGTTACAGTACGTAACTACCGTTCTACTTATGGTACCACCAAGCACAGACCCACCTGCCCAGAGCCATCATAATGCTTTTTAGATTGCCTTTCTTTGTTTGCTGACTCAGTGAGCTACGTACAAAATTTCCATTGTACTAACAAATCTAATCAAATATCTTCTCCCCTTCTCCAACTGTTCCTCCTTCTTTCCCCTGACCTTCTGTTAAGTTTTTTAACTTTATTTTTGGGAACTCACAAAGTGGTTCACAAAAAATTTAACATCCAGTCCCAAAATCTAGATTGGTACGGCAGAAAAGCTCAGTGCTGCAGTCTTCATCAGTGACACTCTGTGACTCCAGGGTCCCATCCCTTCCCCCTTTCTACCCAGCCCCTCCCTTCAACCACGCTTCCTACTTCTCTCCCCTTGCCTTCTGATTCATCAATGTTTCTTCATAACTTTACACAGTATGACTGGTTTGATGGCACAGTAATCAGGGTTTGGTGGTGTCATGTCACTCTGACTGATTGACCCTTATTGCTCCTGGGCGGAGCTTTGGATCTTTTGCAGCATACTTTGCTAATATTGCGTAGTGACAATCATTGATTCTAACCACCTGACAATCATTTCAAACAACTGTCAGTTTAATGCAATTCACCGCCATGCAGGTACTCGTGTGAATGAACAACTTTCAACACATTTTCAAAATGAAACGTGCTTCTGCATGTACCGGGTCATTTCAAGTTGAGAGTTGGGAAAGTTTGAAAGTTGTTCTGAAAACACAAATTCTGGTCAATATTTCTAAAAGCAGGTTGGTGATTAACTGTCCTGGGTTGCAGCAGCAGCAGCACAGAGTCCCAGTGCACAGGGTGCGAGCAGCTCAGTCACTCTGTCCGCTTCATAACGCTCTGGGTCGTGGAGAGGTCACTTGTCAGCACGGAAACGAACCCAGAGCTAGACAGCTGCTGACAGGCTGGACGTTAGTGATTTATCTGCCCTCTGCCACTCCGTTTACTGTAAAGGAGGGCGTGGACTAACGGGAACTGTCATTCCGATCATGCATTAAAGTAATATGATATGTTTGGTCCTCTGTCCAAGCAGCAGGTGGAACATCACTCCACATTACTCAGCATGCCAGTATTCAGAGTGAGCACCAGAGAAGAGAGAAGGTGTGCACTGGTTACAGCTTCAGGGCTCCTCAGCGACTACTGAACTGTCCCAAGCAATAATTTTGTTATTGAAATATAACTACGTTGTCAGTCAATGCATTTGCTACACAGACGTTAACAGTCAGGGCGGACCCCTACCTACCTGGTTGACAACATATTTCTGTGGTTTTTACATGGTGTGAATTTGGTTGTGGCCCCTTGGGGATTTATAGAAAGATGATAGAGAAAGATCAAGAGGTGAATTTGTGCATTATACTTTGTCTATTAAAGCAAGTGCTTTTGGAATTTATCGGAATATTGATGGACAGAAATAGTGTTTTGAAGAAAACTCCCAATAAAAGTGAACATATAAACCAAAACATGGACATTCGCCTGCTATATTTTTTAAAAATTGTGTAATAATTGTTGTATATTCATTTCTTACCGTCAAATTTACAGTTACAGTTGTATTCCAGGTGAATTAGAAGATATTCAGTTGCATTATGATCAGTTGGATGATGGTTTTGATGCGGATATTGCAATTAAAATAAAGATTTTATATCAGGCGAGGATGCAAATATCATATTTTCCTTTTATTGCATCTCTGTTTGCTCTTTAATAGCAACATGCATAGGTTCATATTCATTATCTTCTGTCCTATCAAAGGAGACTAGAATTATACTTCTTGGCATAATGGTTGAGGAGTTATTCCTGATTCATTTTGGGAGCTATTTTAGGCATTTTTCCTGGACACAGGTGTCTGTTTCCAGGAGATTAGTGGTGTGCTATTTAAACGCCATCGCATGATATCATGTTCACCTTGGCACTGCAAAAGGCTCAAAACACACTTCTGAGGGTGATGATGCAGTCGCTGTTCATCACCAGCATGGTTGCGTGGACTCTCTGGGTGGAGTCACCACAATATAAAGGAGCAGGTCTCTGTTTCTACAGACAGACTTGGAGGAGACACCAGAGAGCCGCTGACCTGACGACTTTCACAGGAACAGGGTGGTGAGTCTGACTTTTTACATGTTTGAAAAGTTTTCATATCAGAGTAATGTTTGATTTCAATGACAAAGGAAATGGTTTGAAATAAATTTAAGGCTGGTGAACTGTCTTGGGCCCCCTAAGTAAGAGGATCCCTTATATGTATAGAACCAATGGTGAGCTGTGGTTCATCATGATCGATCTCTTTTCATTTGAACAAGTTCTTTATTAATTGCAACAAGCAGCGACTCACTTTACAGCAGAATACCTGACTCACAGATGTAAAATTTGCACTTTGACAGATAATTCTATAAATTAACAAATTTTTACTGTAAGTTAAAAGACAGCAGCTGTTTAAATAGGGAAATTAAAAGGTATTTATGTAGAATTCTCTTGCAACTTTTCACATTTTCTAAAAATGAGACATTTTTACAAAAGTTTGGCTGTAAAATTACAGCAGGAATCATTTAATGGTATTTTATTGTAGAACAACATTTTATACGCAATCAGCAGGTTCAGTTTTCTCTTCTGGCCTTTCTGTGTTAAAGGGGAGCTGAGCAGGATGCATTGCATGTTTGAATGCATGCAGGCAACAGGTCTGTTTATTGTCAGCTACTGGTTTGAGGAAAGGAAAAGTGAAAGAGAAGGAGGAGAGAAGGAATGTAGAAGATAGAGAGGGAGGTAGAAGAGGAGAGAAGGCAAAGGAGAGAGGAGGCGTGTAGTCAAACTGTTTTCTTCTTTTGAATCATCCAAATGTCTGGATGAAACATGGCTGCCTCACAAAGTTTCATTGTTGGAGTAATTTGAAGAAACAAAAAGCCGTCTTTGAGGTCAGACTCAGAGAAATGGTTGCCTTGACTTCTATTGACCAGCAGATGTAACTGAAACTCTGACGTTATTTGGAACCAATTGATTCAAATTGTGTGAGAAACGGTATTTTAGTAGCTACTTGTTTGGGGCACCGCCTTTTAATAATAGGGAAAATTTTTGAATTAATTCAAACTAGATTTTTCATATTAATTATTTTGATAGATTGACCTCTTCTGCTTCAAAGAAAACACAGAAACTGATTCCTACTGATTACACTAGGGTATTTAATTATTGCTAAATACCTAATAAATATATTAATGAACAAAGAAACACGAGATGAATAGCAGATGTAATGAAATACACCTGATCTAAGTGGCACATTTACAGTACAGTGCAGGCGTTTGCTTCAGTCAACTAAAATTTTACAAAGCTTACAATGTTGTTCAAACACAGAGCCTCACAATGCTGAGCCAGAACACTATTATGTAGCTGCAGTACCGGAGGCTGCAGTTTCAGGACCCCCACAATCCTGGGACCGCAGGTCATTTGCGACAGCACCATCTAGTGGAGCGGTGGTGGTAATACACAGCAACATGAAGGAGGTTAACCCTGTCTGCTAGCTGTAGGGTTAACCGTTCGACATGCATATAATCATTAACTTAAGTTTAGACACACTTGGTGGTGGCTATAGCCTATCATTAAAATAATTAGAATAAAAACTATTCATAACACAATCAACTTCAATGAAGTCTTTAGGACCTGTGGTGTAATATTTTAAATATCTTAATGTTTTAAGCTATATGATGAAGTTATTATATAGTGCAGTCTAAGCCACTTTTGTTTAAACCCCTTTACTGGCCACTCCTTTTATATATGCATTTAGAAACACTAGAAATACACACATGAGTGCTAATATTTTATAAAAGCTATGGTTTAAAAGTGCATCATGAGTCTTTGCTCCAAGCAGCAAATGATTTCAATCTTTGAGTATTTTTTTTTTACGTGAATAGATAAGAACTCAGGCGTTGTGCACTTATCACAAGGCATGTGTATGAGTACAGAAAGTATAAACAAATGAAAATGTGTGTCAGAAGACCACTTTGGGGAAATCCCTGGAAGATGTCCATTTAGGAGCAATTATTGCAAAGAATGATGGGTTTTAGGCAATAAGTGATTGATTTAGCATAATTATGTAATCTGCAAATGTTTTGATCTTTGCAATCTGTCCTTTTGATTTGCAAAGCTTTAATAGTGTTCATTTATGCATGCTTGTAAATCTGGTAACTAGATAGACAGCTAAAGTTGGGCTCACAGTGTTAAAGCTTTGTGGCTCTGTGTGTCTTCCTGCCTGGACTCAACAGAAGGACCTGTGTGTGTGTGTGTGTGTGTGTGTGAGAGAGAGACAAAGGAGGGGGAGAGACTAAGAGAGGGGGGTGGATCTGAACACCCACGTGGTCGGATCTGGTTCAGAATCGGGCTGAGGCCAGCTGATTGTGGAATCAAAATGGCAGTTCAAACCATGTGATTTCAAAATCAAGATGGTGGAAAATCTCTCGCCTCTGAACTACAAAAAATTGGAGACCTGTGATGCTAGCCCGCTGTGGGTCACAGGTCTGGTTAGCTTCAGAGATCATGTGGTGTGTGCATGTGGGGTTAGTAAGCAGAAGGAGGAGGCACAAGGAAAACTATATACAATAAAGCAGTCTATCCTACAGCCACCAGCAGTAAATGATTCGTTCAGCAGCGGTTGCGGCAGCAACAGTAAGTGAACAGACAGTGAAGTCGACGTAGGTTGAGAAGGTAGAACACGGAGGTGCTTCTCTCAGCTAAGCATGGAGTTTATCCGTCTTCTTCTGCAGGCACGAAACATTATCTTGTGTATAACGGTTTCCTTAGGGATCCAAAATTGTGTTGGTAACACAAAGAAAAATAATAGAGGTAAAACAAAAGAAGAAAACAGAGTTGCTCGTCCAGCAAGTGAAGTCTGTATTCAGGAACAAAGAAAGTTCAGTGCTGAGGAAGTTGTCTCCTATCACCGCTCGCGCAGCTGTGGAAAGACGGGGTTTGGTTTACCTCTTTACAGTCCTGTGAAGGACTGGGAATGCGACGAGGGTTCGGAGGTGTTCGGTTTTATACCTCCGTTGACAAAATGGCTGTACTTCCTGGGATTACTCCGGCCCCTGAAAGCTTTAGCCAATACAAACCTTTGGTTTGGTTTTAAAAGTTAAGAGTTTACAGGTAGGTGTGAATTAACTGACCAGGGCGGGCAACATGTAAGATTACAAGCGCAGCCACTAGTGGCTCTGCTTTTAGGTCAGAGTCACTATTTCGCACCTTGGTGTGAAACAGGCTTTGGCACCTGTTTTACAGTCTTTGTCTGAGATGACTCCAACAGGCCGAGGACATCACAAGGCCCAGTCTTTGTTCTCTAGCTTGTCTTCTGTCTACGGACTTGCATGACAGGCTCCACAGTGGACCTGAAGGCCCAACACTGGGTAGATGTCCAATTCGAATCTGATCCAAACCTTACCCAATATCCTAGTGATTATTTCAGATAAACCTAGCAACCCTTCACCTCCTAAAGAAAAAATAAAGATGACATTGCATGACACTAATCAGTGCAGATGTGTAAAAAAAAAGGTGTGAGGATCAGTGCAGTGTGCAAAAAGACAGAATTAATAAAAAACAATCATGGCCACTAGATGATGTTGTTACTGCTATGATGTGAAAAAACTGATTAAAAAAGGCACAGTTTAATTTCATTTAAAAGAGGCCAAGGACACTCCTCTTGGTCTTCAGGATTCTGAAAAAGTTTAATGATACAACATGTAAGGAGTGCTGTACATTCATTCAGTGCAAAACACGAATTCTGAAGCATAATTATTGAAGCAACAAAACAAAAATTGACATTTCTGAAATATGAGTTAAAACACTGTTCAGCTTCTGGAAAACTAAGCTGTCTAAACATTTCAGAATGATTCTGAAAGCTTCCTTTGCCACATTTTGACTGTAGATTCTGAATCAGCATGATGAATTCATGAACCCATGGTTTGATGAGTTTAAGTCATGTATTTTAGATCTATAATAGGGCTGTCAAACGATTATTTTTTTCTTGATCGCTTCTATTAAGTCTGTATTAACAATGATAACACTTATTACCAGTGTATCTTGATTGGAAGTCAAATTAATGCAAAAAAAGTCAGTTTATGATCTTTAATATTTATTTGGTTATTTCAACGAGACTGAGGTAAAACAATCAATGTCTTCCTTAAGCTTGCTTTCAAAAATTATACAGCAAAAAAAAAAAGCATGTAAAAAATGTACACACATTATTATAAAGTGCATATCAAACAAAATACTCCATAGCTAATACCTATACCTAAACCACAGTTAGCAGTGCCTATCACGCCGTCACACACGCTCCACTGGGACACTCTGATCACGTGATGGTCCATCTGATTCCTGCTTACATGCAAAAACTAAAGCTCTGTAAACCTGTAGTGAGGACATCAAAGAAGTGGACTAGTGAAGCTGTTGAGGACCTCCAGGCATGTTTGGACTGCACTGACTGGGATGTTTTCAAGAAGGCTACCAACAACCTGGATGAGTTTACAGAGGCTGTGACGTCCTACATCAGCTTCTGTGAGGACTCATGTATACCGACACGCACCAGGGTGAGTTATAACAATGACAAACATTGGTTCACAGCTAAGCTTAGACAGCTAAGGTTGGCAAAGGAGGAGGCATTTAGGAGTGGTGACAGGTCCGGGTGCGGGGCGTTAAAGTACAGGTTTAGCAGGGAGGTGCGAGAAGCTAAACGACTGTACTCAGACTTAAGAACCAGTTCTTTGCAAACGACGCCACTTCTGTCTGGTGGGGGGGGTTCAGACAGATCACAAACTATAAACTCAAAGTCCTCCACTCCATAAACGATTCTCGCCTGGCAAATGAGCTGAACCAGTTCTACTGCCGCTTTGAGAGTAAATCGGACACCATCCCCCGTGACTCCTCCGCTCAGCTTCAGCCTCAGTCCATCACTTCTTCCCCTCCCTCCTCAGAGCTGGCCAGCTCCACCCCCTCCCCTCCTCTCTCCATCACAGAGAGGGAAGTCAACAGTCTTTTCAGGAGGCAGAAACCCCGCAAAGCAGCCATACTCTGTCTCCCCATCCACCCTGAAGCACTGTGCTGATCAGCTGTCTCCGGTGTTCACAGACATTATTAAAACCTCACTGGAGACATGTGCCAGCCTGCTTCAAAGCCTCCACTATCATCCCTGTCCCCAAGAAACCAAGGACCACAGGACTAAATGACTACAGACCCGTCGCCCAGACCTCTGTGGTTATGAAGTCCTTTGAATGTTTTCCTACAGAGCCAACAGGTCTGTAGATGATGCAGTAAACATGGCCCTTCACTACATCCTCCAGCACCTGGACTCCCCAGGAACCTACACCAGGATCCTGTTTGTGGATTTCAGCTCTGCTTTCAACACCATCATCCCGGCCCTGCTGCAGGACAAGCTCTCTCAGCTGAACATTCCTGACTCCACCTGCAGGTGGATCACTGACTTCCTGACGGACAGGAAGCAGCATGTTAAGATGGGATAACAAGTTTCTGACTCCAGGACCATCAGCACCAGATCCACTCAGGGCTGAGTTCTTTGCCCTCTGCTCTTCTTCCTTTATACCAACAGCTGCACCTCCAGTCACCAGTCTGTCAAGCTGCTGAAGTTTGCGGATGACACCACCCTCATTGGGCTCATCTCAGGTGGGGATGAGTCCGCCTACAGGTGGGAGATCGACCATCTGGTGACCTGGTGCAGCCAGAACAGTCTGGAGCTCAACGCTCAGAAGACAGTGGAGATGGTCATGGACTTCATAAAGAGCCCAGCCCCACCTTCCCCCATCATCCTGTGTGACTCCCCAGTCACCACTGTGGACTCCTTCCGCTTCCTGGGCACCATCATCTCCCAGGACCTCAAGTGGGAGCTGAACCTCACCTCCCTCACCAAGAAGGCCAAGCACATGATGTATTTCCTGCGGCAGCTGAAGAAGTTCAGCCGCCAAAGATAATGATGGTGCACTTCTACACCGCTATCAGTGAGTCCATCCTCACCTCCTCCATCACCATCTGGTACGCTGCTGCCACTGCCAGGGACAAGGGCAGGCTGCAGCGCATCATTCGCTCTGCAGAGAAGGTGATTGGCTGCAATCTTCCTTCTCTTCTGGACCTGTACGCCTCCAGGACTCTGAGGCGAGCAGGAAAGATTGCAGCTGACTCTTCCCGCCCCGGACCATCAGGACCAAAACCTCTCGCCACAAAAACAGTTTCTTCCTGTATATATCTGTAACGTTGTTCTTTCGTTCCATATTTATTATATTTCTACATTTATTTATGCCAACTGTATGTTTCTCTACGTGTAGTACCTTATCACCACAGCAAATTCCTCGTATGTGTTAAACACTACTTGACAATAAAGCTCCTTCTGATTCTGATTCTCTTTAACCCAAAAATTAAGTGGTTTTTTGTTTGAAACATTTTGGCCCCAGAAAAACAAATCAGTAACAGAGCAAAGTTATTTACTATTGCTGGAATCCAATGGGTGAGCTCAGCTCCTCTTAACAAGATGGTAGCTCCCCTGATGGATCATGCGTAAATAGCTTTCTATAGAATATGTGTTTGTGTTTTAACGAATTGATGTGATCTTTTTATGTGTAGGCTAATGCTGCATGATTCCCATTCTTAACAGAATCCTATAATGCGTGCATTTCTATGACTAAAATCTAGGACGTGTGACAGATTATTGTCAGATGTGAGAGTGTGTCAGACTGATTGTTTTCTGATGTAAGGTAGACAGTTGATTCTAAACTGTTGGCCTTTAGTTTCATATAGGGCTGTACATAAAAATTATTTTTTAAGTTGATTAATCTAAAGATTATTTTTTCAATTAGTCGATCAATCTAATGACTAATTTTGTGTTTTCTAAAGAAACGAAATCAATTATCCTGATGAAGCACATTAGAATAATGACAATAGTAGCATATCTTAAAATGAATCAATTTCCACTACACGGACATGTTGTGATAATAACAATAACACACATTAATTAGGCTACTTTACTTCAAACTTTAAATGTTTCTGACCTGGATTTATTTCAATATTGTCTAATGCAGTGGATGTGAGTGTAACTGGTTGTCTGTCTATGTGTGGCCCTGCGATGGACTGGCGACCTGTCCAGGGTATACCCCGCCTTTCGCCCGTTGTAAGCTGGGATTGGCTCCAACCCCCTGCGCCCCTGTACGCAGGATAAGTGGTTGACGATGGATGGATGGATGGATGGATGGATGGATGGGTAATGCAGTAAGATATTCAAATGTATTTCTGGATCTGTGTAGGGCAAAGAAAACACCTGAAAGGATTCACAGACTGCACTGTAATTGTTGTCTGTAATGTTAGATTCAGCTGTTTCCTCGCTTATCAGAATCAGAATCAGCTTTATTGCTAGGTATGTGTAAACATACGAGGAATTTGACTCTGGACAATGCTCACGATGTGCTTACTTATACAATAATACAATAAGACCATAATAATCAAACACAGGCTACAGTATAGAGAACACATATATACACACTATGAACAAAATCCGACAGATTGACACAATAGTGCAGTAGTGCAATCAGCAGGAGTGCAATTGGAGTGCAGGAGAAAAATTATTATTACCATTATAATTATTATTATGTACATGTCGGAGGTGGATGGGATAAACAGGTGTACATACACATACATGCATATATGTACACAGTGTGATGAGTGCAAAGAACGAAGTAATAAATAAGTATTATGTGTGGTGTTATGTACATGAGGTAGGTGGATTGGTATACACTACATACAACATACAATATTAAAATAAACAGTATAAACAGCTCTGAAATAGAGAATGATGAATATATAGTAAGTGGTAGCCAGTAAACAGGTAGCAGAGTTACTGGATTATTGCACAGGAATGGTTCCTGACAATGTGAGTCAGAGTCAGCTGTTCATCAGAGTGATGGCTTGTAGGAAGAAACTGTTCCTAAGTCTGTTGGTTTTAGCGTACAGTGCTGTAGTGATGTTTCCTGCCCGTTTCCTGACTCTGAAAATGTATAAGTCCTGAATGGACAGCAGGTTGGCACCGATGATTATTTCTGCAGTCCTGACTGTCTGTTGTAGTCTGCTCCTGTCCTTTTTTGGTGGCAGATCCAAACCAGACAGTGATGGACGTGCAGAGAACAGACTGGATGATGGCTGTGTTGAACTGGACCAGCAGTTCCTTAGGCAGGTTGAGCTTCCTGAGCTGACGCAGGAAGTACATCATCTGTTGGGCCTTCTTGATGATGGTGTCAGTGTTGGGCTCCCACTTCAGGTCCTGGGATATAGTGGATCCCAGAAACCTGAAGGATTCCACAGCAGACACAGGGCTGTTGAGTATGGTGATGGGGGGCAGAGTGGGGGGGGGGGGGGCTCCCCCTGAAGTCCACGGTCACAGTTTTGAGCGTGTTAAGCTCCAGGTTGTTCTGACCGCACCAGAGAGCCAGCTGATCAACCTCCCGTCTGTAGGCCGACTCATCACCATCCCTGATGAGGCCGATGACCGTTGTGTCGTCACCGAACCATACGTCTGATCCGAGGCGTCACAGAAGACGTGAAGTGTGTCATCTGTAGCTTCAGTAGCGGCTTCCAATGGAGTGTATGTTCGGGGAATGGACACACCCGCCAGGTCTCGATGATCTCTGTAGGAAGGTTAGGATTCATCCCAGCTCCTCTTCTTTGCCCACAACCTTTGGACGAGGACTTTAGCTCTTGTTGTGTAGGGGCACATGATAACTTGAACTTAGCTTCAACTTGTTCAACAGTTACCAATAGGGTTGGGTATCGTTTAAAATTCTACGATACCAGTACCAAAACCAGTACCCCTAAAGTGATACCGATACCAATAGAGTACTTCCTTCGATACCTTGCTAATTTTTTGTTGTTATGGACAAGTAAGGATATCTATTTCCTTTTTCAAAAACCTGTTATATAAAAATATTGGGAAATTGTATTAGATCGCTCCTCATCCTAATTAAGTCATCCTCAGAGGAAGGACAACATCTTGGGCAGTATTTTATATTTGAATGAGAGAGGAACTGTGGAACAGTTTAGTCATCAGATTTAAGGAAAAAGAATTTAAGTAAAATTTTTCACACGTTTGTTAGGCACATACGGGTGCAGGCACATAAGGAAAAAAAGAGCTGTGCTCTTCTCTTTCTTTCGGTGTGTTGCTTGCGTGTTTGGCTTCAAGTAAATAACCAGATTGCGGCAAATAGTATTTTTTTTTCACAATCTGGTTATAAAAAGTATTGATTGAAGTACTGGCTGGACTGGAGACGTTTTTTAATACCACTCGATACTGGGCTTTTTCGGCCGATGCTTTAAGTATTGCTACTCGATACCCATTCCTAGTTACCAAGTCAGTTAGTACATTAAACATCAAATAAACACTACTACACAAGTAATGTTAGCTTATATTAGCACTGAAATTCGCCACTTTATTGGAATATCAATAGAACTAATTAGCAAAACATTAACGGATCATTATGGCCCACCTTCATCACAAACGCAGACAGGCATCAATGTAAAATGATCTAGAATGCTGGCTCAATTATATGTTCCCAAGGACCCCTTAGCTGCCCAACAAGGAGCCGGATTTCAAAACACAAAAAACATATTAATGGTAGGGAATTTACAACACCTATAATGTGTGCATCTCTAGGACTAAAAACTAGGACGTATGACACATGTGAGGGTTTGTCAGACTGATTTTCTTCTGATGTACTGTAGGCAGTTGAATTCAACAGTTGGCCTTTAGTTTCATATCGTCTGCAGAGTTTGGTGATTTGCTACTAACCTCTATATCAACATAATTTATGTAGATAAAGCAAAGGCTCCAACACCAACCCCTGCAGTGCTACACTCCATGCAGAACCCTGTTCTGAAACAGTTCCTCTCACTCTCACTGTCATCATCAACCAACTTCACTCTGTGATTTTACCAGTAATTCCAACAGATTCCATATGAGCCTCTAATAAAAAAAATAATTTGTCAAAATATATAATATTATAAGCTTTGTTTAGTCCAAAGTCATTGTGGCTTCCTTAAAATATCCAGGAGGTTTGTTAGGCATGACCTCTCTCTGTGAAAATCAATGCTGCTCTCATTTAAGACGTATTTTGTTCAAAGAATAATTTGTCCCTAATGATAAATCCAACTCCCTAAATGACAAGTTAAGCTGACAAGCACGTCATTTCCTGCATCAGTACGGTCTCCTTTCTCATAAATTTGTAAAATACTGCCATGTTTCCAGACATCTGGTATTTCTTCAGTTTAAAGAGATTGAAAAAAAACTACTGTCAAGTTTGAAAAAAATTGTGCCACTATACTGAGAACTCTTTTCATGATCCCATCGACCCCCTGCCTTATTTGTCGTACGTTTTTGAAGATGATTTAGTACTTCTCCATTCTTTAAACTAATATCCTCAATTCTAAAACTGGAATAACTGTAAAACTGCAATAATGTTATTACCATAAATATCGCTCCTTTATTTTGTATACCTCTGACTCTTCTTTAACTGTTCCTTTTATACTGTTGTATTGAAATAAACATTTCTTTCCTCTCTTTGCATCTAGCACTACCTGCATTTCAGAGCACTTTTTAGCTTTCCTTGTTTCTTTCTTTCTAACTTTACACATATTGAATCTTCTTTCTACACTATTGCTTGACTATTCTGAATAACTTCCTTTTTGTTTCAAATGGTCTTTTTATTTATTTTTTTTAATTTTAGACCATTTTTAGGGGTGCTTCAGCGATTGCTCCCTAACCCTCTGGCCTTCCCTGAGCCCTTTAATAGATAGATAAATAAAATAATTTTAAAAATTTGCTGTTCCTAGGACTGCACTCTTCTGGACAGAGACTCTGATGTTTTACCTGGAATCTGCTGTAGCCACTCTCCCAGTTTGGGGGTCACAGCCCCCAGTGCTCCGATCACCACTGGCACCACTGTTGCTCTTACTTTCCACATCTTTTCTAGCTCCTCTTTCAGCCCTTGGTATTTCTCAAGCTTCTCGTGTACCTTCTTCTTGATGTTGCTGTCACTTGGGATTGCCACATCCATCACTGCAGCAATCAACAAGATGTCAATCAACAAGATGTCTGGTCGGTTACTGGACTGGGACAAAAAAAATCGGCCCTGGCATTTTAGCCGAGGTGGCCCACCAAAACTGGTCGGACATGTTAGGTTACACTGAAAGGATTCAGAAGCGGACACAAGACTGTTAACAATAATAATAATAATAATCTTTATTTGTAGAGCACTTTTCAAAAACAAGTTACAAAGTGCTTTAACAAGTGTAAAGACAATAATACCCAAGAGACAATAATACAAAAACAATACAAGATAAAAGCATGAAAACATTGAAAAGACTAAAATACAGATAAATATAAAATTAGTAAAATACAATAAAATAAAAGGGATAAAATAAAGTCAAATAAGATCAGGAAAGGCTCTCCTATAAAAGTATGTTTTAAGAAGGGACTTAAAAGAGTTCACTGACTCAGCCGACCTGATTTCCTCGGGCAGGCTGTTCCAACGTTCAAACGCTCTGTCCCCTTTAGTTTTCAGTCGAGACTCTGGAACAGACAACAGACCTCTGCCCGAGGATCTCAGGGTACGTGCTGGTGTGTATGGGACTAAAAGGTCAGAAATATAACAAGGCGAGAGGCCATGAAGAGCTTTAAAAGTGATCAATAGAATTTTAAAGTCAATTCTAAAACATACTGGGAGCCAGTGTAATGAAACTAAAATAGGAGTAATGTGGTCATATTTCTTTGTTCTGGTTAAAAGCCTGGCAGCTGAGTTCTGGACAGTCTGGAGTCAATCAATTGGATTTTTGGGTTAAATAGGTGAAAAGGCTGTTGCAATAATCCAGGCGTGATGAGATGAAGGCGTGTAAAATGGTCTCGGTGTCCTTAAAAGTTAACATAGATCGAATTTTTGCTATATTTCTAAGTTGATAAAAACATGATTGAGCAAGCTTTGTGGTGTGCTGCTCGAAATTTAAATTACTATCAAACCAAACACCAAGGTTCTTTGCCACAGGCTTAATGTGATTTACTAGGGAACCAGCAGATGGTATACAGTATTTGATTTTATTTGCCATCTGCTGGGACCCGATGACCAGGATTTCTGTTTTGTCTGAGTTCAGCTGGAGGAAATTATTTGACATCCATTTTTTAACTTCACAAAGGCAGTTGTTAAGTGAACTCAGCATTCCAGGGTCTGTGGATCTGACGGGCAAGTATATTTGTGTGTCATCAGCATAGATATGAAAAGAAATGCCATGTTTATGGATAATATGTCCAAGGGGAAGCAGATACAAGGAAAACAAAATGGGTCCTAAGACCGACCCCTGAGGCACACCATATTTAACTGGACAGAACGAAGAGACATTGTTGTTTACAGACACGCAAAACTTCCTATTTGACAGGTAGGATGAAAACCATTCTAGGGCAGTACCAGAGATCCCCACCCAGTGCCTCAGTCTGTCTAACATGATGTTGTGATCAATGGTGTCAAAAGCAGCGCTAAGGTCCAGGAGTACCAGGACTGAGCACATGCCTTCATCAGCAGACATTAAAAGGTCATTGGTGACTTTAAGCAGGGCAGTCTCAGTGCTGTGGTACTTCCTAAAACCAGGAAGTTTTCAAATATTTTGTTATTTTCCAGTACAGTGAGCAGCTGTTTGGACACAATTCTTTCTAGAATCTTTGTGTTACTGTTTATAAAAGCTCAGACAAGTCGATGGGATAAAACTGGTTAAAACTCTGTTGTTGCTGGTGAGGAACCTCTGAGTAAGAGGCCGCGGGGGTAATAGAGGCTCTGATTGACACCACCTTATTGGTAAAATAAGATAAAAATAATTCACAGTCATCATTACTTCCAGCTGAGGCAAGAACAAGAACGCAGGCAAGATTTATTAAAGTGCTCAGGGAAGGCCAGAGGGTTAGGGAGCAAGCGGGGGATTGCAGGCTCAGAGGGAATCCGACGAAGGCGTTCTGGAGCTCCGTCAGGGCAGACAGACTGGCTAACGGGCAGCGAGCAAACAGGCAGGTAACCCAATGGGCGGGCAGGCAGGCAGGCAGTGACTCCACACACGGGGGTAACTGTAACAAGAAAACAAGACATTATGCAAAATCACAAAAACCCCCTCACCAATACACCATCGTTCCATTTAGGGGGTCATATAAGGGGTGTGATGAAACTGAGACGTGACATTGCACAAGATTGGTGTCCATGACTACAAGACATGATTATATTTTAATAGACCTACTATTTAGAAAAAATATTTATAGTTGAAATATTCAATAGATGGGTCAGGTGGTCCCTGGTCCCTTAATGTCCTGCATTCTGGAGACATTTTCTGCACTAATTTGTGGTGGAAATGTCTATTTTTATAAAGGGAAGCACAAAATTCAGGTGGCAGGTGACAATTTACAATGTAAAAATATAATAAAATATAATGCAGTAATCAGCAAAAACTTTCAAAAAGTGGTGGCTACATGTCCCCAGTGTAAATGACCCTCCCTCCCTGCCCCCTCCCTATAGGCTGAGCTACTCCATGCTTACCGCTTCACCTCCACTCTCCTCCTGCTCTCTCTCTCTCTCTCTCACTCGGCCCATCACGGTAAATTTGTCACACTGTTTCGCTATCACATGCCTCCTCTTCTGCCTGGCAGTGGCCATCACAGCGTAAACGACCCTCCCTCTGCCAATAACCTGCCTCTAACTCACTCACTCGAGACTGCAAGACCAGGCAGACAAATCTGTGCACCGCCTGGATTGACTACAAGAAAGCCTACGACTCAATGTCACATACATGGATACTGGAATGCTTGGAAATGTACAAGATCAACAGAAAGCTTATAGCCTTCATCAAGAACTCATCAAGAATGGGGCAGTGGAAAGAAGTCTGGAAGCCAACTCAAAGCCAATTGCACAAGTCACCATCAAGTGCGGCACCAAGGTGATACACTATCCCCGCTGCTGTTCTGCATAGGCCTGAACCCCCTCAGCCAGATCATCACAAAGACTGGCTACGGATACCGGTTCCAAAGTGGAACAACCGTCAGTCGACTCCTCTACATGGATGACATCAAGCTGTATGCCAGAAATGAGCGAGACATCGACTCACTGATCCACACTACCAGGATCTACAGCAACAACACGGGAATGTCGTTCGGACTGGCCGCATGGTAACAAAAAGAGGGAAGATGATCAGAACCGCGGGGGTTGAACTACCAGAAGGCCACATTGCAGATGTTCAGGACAGCTACAAATACCTTGGGGGGGCTAACGGAAACCATGAGGAGGCAGCAAGGAAGTCCGCCACAGCCAAAAACCTACAGAGAGTAAGGCAGGTCCTGAAAAGTCAGCTGAATGGGAAAAACAAGATCCGAGCCATCAACACATACACCCTGCTAGTCATTGGATACCCTGCTGGTATAATAAACTGGCCAAAGGAGGAGAACAGGCTACTGACATCAAGACAAGAAAACTCCTCACAATGCATGTAGGGTTAGGGTTAGGGCCGAGGACTAGTGAGTGTCAAGACCACTATCAAGGATGAAACGACAAAGATCCAGGAGTACATCAGGAAGATGGCTCCCAAAGATGAAGGGCTTAGTGAATACCTCAGGCAGCAGAAACCCGAGGGTGAGGACAAAGAAGACGAAGGACCTTCATGGAGGGACAAGCCGCTGCACGGCATGTACCACAGACCAATAGAAGTGGCTGATATCAAGAAATCCTACCAGTGGCTGGAAAAGGCTGGACTGAAGGACAGCACAGAAGCACTAATCATGGCGGCACAAGAACAGGCACTCAGTACAAGATCAATAGAGGCTGGGGTCTACCACACCAGGCAGGACCCCAGGTGCAGACTGTGCAAGGATGCCCCTGAGACAGTACAGCACATAACAGTAGGGTATAAGATGCAAGCAGTTAGAGCGTACATGGAACGCCATAACCAGGCAGCCGTCATAGTGTACAGCAGAGTTCACTAACAGGCGGACCGCAGCCTGGATCCGGACCCAGCCGCCGTCCTCTCCTGGCCGCCGACCTACAGCCGGTTTATTAATGAGAATTACTACCCCGTGACTGAGCGTTTCTTTTAACCCGCGCAGCTTTTCTAGCATTTACTGTACTGATTTAACGGTCCAGGAAACTCACAGACCAATCGCATGTGCTCTAATCGTCTCATGTGAGGCTGCTCAGCCAATCAAATCTGTGCATTCCAACAGGCATCGCGAGTGCGATACAAAGGGAGTCGTTTTGGAAACACACAGGGAGAGAGGAGGCGAAAGGGAAAAGAGATTTCACATGGCTTTTAATGAAGAATGTACAGATTCTTACATGTACATTCCTCCCACGGCAGTTCAGAACCAGAATCTCTCATATAGCTCCAATGCTAGCTGGCAGGACAAGCTAGAGCTCACGTTTCTCACTGAACAAGAGAAAGTAGGGAAGTGGTAGCTCTGTAAGAGGGAATGAAAGAGAAGAGGAGGTATTACAGCTGTTCATTTTATGTGTTGAGTGTTTATTATAAAATTGGTTAAGACTACACTTCATCACTTCAAGCTACACTTTGATTTTTTTCCTGAAATGAAGCACTTTATTTTAGTTTACTTAAGTAGTAGTTTTTTATTATTATCCCTCAAGTTTGATGTGAAACCTGAATATTGTTGAAATATTGTCAGTGTTTGACTAAAAACATATGTTGATACAACTATACGTTATGGCACTGAATGATAACGCAAGTTAGTCGTTATGATGACCTTTGCTTCGGGAAATTCTAATTGAATACCCCTGGTGTACAGGAACATCTGCCATGAGTATGGGCTGGAAGTCCCAAGGTCAAAACGGAAGACACCTCCTAAGGTAGTTGAATGACCGAGCTGTGATCCTGTGAGACTTAAAGATCCAGACTGACAAATTGGTAATAGATAACCAACAGGGCTGGATTGGTAATCTGGCATGCCGGGCAAATGCCTGGTGGGCCGAGGCACCTTTGAGGCCAGTGTAATGTAAATTAGTTATTTATATAACTGTTTTTAAAAATGCTCATCTTATAGCAAGGATCACTGTTGCTGTGTGATCTTATGGCTCATCTGATAGCCAAGCATCTCTAGGATCACTGTTGTTATGGCTTCAGTAGGGATAGTATGTAGTGCTGCATTCACATCTTCTAGCAGACTTTCAGAGGGTACTTTGGGGGTCCAAATAATTTATCCTGCACAGATTCTGTGCAACCAAAATAAAGATTTTTATTAACAAATTAAACTCAATCAGCAACAGAAGACTACATCTTTAAAAAGAAAGCACGCATGTAACAAGATTTAACTGAAAACACAGAACTGAACACTTAAATTAGTAATTTGGTAAACTGGAGCAGAAAATGTGTCCATAATGCAGGAAATTGAGTTTAATGCTCAAAATCTTCTGGGAGAGGACCCCCAGACCCAATGCACATATGTTTCCGCATTAAATATTTAACTTAAACACTGCTAAAAATCTTCTTGTCATGTTCTCGAGCATCGTCAGCATCATCCTGCCCCTAATCTGATCTAAATTATTTTCATCATGTGGAATTGTGGCTGAATTGAATGACACTAAGACCATTTACATCCCCAAGATCATTACATCCCTTGACCAAAGCCTTTCCCTCCTGCCAACACGAAAACCCATTTTGTCTAACATTACATTTACTCATTTAGCTGACGCTTTTATCCAAAGCGACTTACAATTGCTATACATGTCAGACGTCGCACTCCTCTGGAGCAACTAGGGGTTAAGCTCAGGGACACATTGGTGTATGGGTCACAGTGGGGGATTGAACTCGGGTCTCTCACACCAAAGGCATAGTCTTATCCATTGCGCCATCACCACCCCTTTTAATTTATATTACATGTAAAACAAGCTCATGTGTACATGTATGTTCATTTAGTACAGTGGATTTAATATGATGCACATTTTGGTAATCATAGCTATCATAATGTTGGCTTCACATCTTGAGAAGCTGATTGTATATTTATTTGTTATGTAAAAGTCTGTGAACCATTGTTGAGTCCTGAAAATTACACAGCGTTATGTCCGTCAGTGAGTAATCAGCATTCAAAAATGGTTTAATGCTTGTGGGGGGGAAATAATTATTTGATCATTTTGGCCTTATTTTTTTCCATTTCTGCTTTATTATGACAGTGACAGTTGGAGAGAGATAGGAGAGAGACGGGGGATGACAGGCAGCAAAGGGCCTCAGGCTGGAATCGAACCCACGCAGCTGCTGTAAGGACGCTGCCTTTATACGTGGTATGCACAGGTGATCTACCTTATATTTTTATTAGGTTTCTTTCCGTTTCACCAAAAATCAAAGCAGAAGGAGTTCCTGTGATGAGTTGGTTTTTGTACCATAAAGTCATTTAAATACATGCTGTTTTATGTTTCAGAAAACACTGGTCACAAATGAAAATCACCATTTAACTGCTGAATAAATCATTAAAATGGGGAACGTACCATCAGAATGTCACATGGGCGACCGCCTGAGATGCTGCAAGTGTGATAAAGTCCTGCCTCCGTGCACATCCTTCGATCATCTCTACCAAAGTACTGTTCATGGGCGGTACGTCTATGTGTTCAATGGAGGTGAATACTACAGACCAGTTGGCGCCGATAATATGTACGAGTGTGAATACTGCTTTAATAAACCAATCAGGGATCAAGAGCAAATGAGGAGAGAGGAGGAGAGGAGAAGAGAGGAGGAGAGGAGGAGAGAGGAGGAGAGGAGAAGAGAGGAGGAGAGGAGAAGAGAGGAGGAGAGGAGAAGAGAGGAGGAGAGACAGAGGAGAGAGGAGGAGAGAAGAAGAGAGGAGGAGAGACGAAGAGAGGAGGAGAGGAGAAGAGAAGAAGAGAGACAGAGAGAGGAGGAGAGACAGAGAGAGGAGGAAAGAAGAAGAGAAGAGGAGAGACAGAGAGAGGAGGAGAGACAGAGAGAGGAGGAAAGAAGAAGAGAAGAGGAGAGACAGAGAGAGGAGGAGAGGAGAAGAGAAGAGGAGAGACAGAGAGAGGAGAGACAGAGAGAGGAGGAGAGGAGAAGAGAAGAGGAGAGACAGAGAGAGGAGGAGAGGAGAAGAGAAGAAGAGAGACAGAGAGAGGAGGAGAGGAGAAGAGAAGAAGAGAGACAGAGAGAGGAGGAGAGACAGAGAGGAGGAGAGGAGAAGAGAAGAAGAGAGACAGAGAGAGGAGGAGAGGAGAAGAGAAGAGGAGAGACAGAGAGAGGAGGAAAGAAGAAGAGAAGAGGAGAGACAGAGAGAGGAGGAGAGGAGAAGAGAAGAGGAGAGGAGAAGAGAAGAAGAGAGACAGAGAGAGGAGGAGAGGAGAAGAGAAGAGGAGAGACAGAGAGAGGAGGAGAGACAGAGAGAAGAGGAGAGACAGAGAGAGGAGGAGAGACAGAGAGAGGAGGAGAGGAGAAGAGAAGAGGAGAGACAGAGAGAGGAGGAGAGACAGAGAGAAGAGGAGAGACAGAGAGAGGAGGAGAGACAGAGAGAGGAGGAGAGGAGAAGAGAAGAAGAGAGACAGAGAGAGGAGGAGAGGAGAAGAGAGGAGGAGAGACAGAGAGAGGAGGAGAGGAGAAGAGAAGAGGAGAGACAGAGAGAGGAGGAAAGAAGAAGAGAAGAGGAGAGACAAAAACTGGATCAAAGACTACAAGAATCGCAGCAACAAGCCAAAGAGCAGCATGAGAAACAACAGAGCAGCAACATTTCAGAAGAATATGAGTCCAAGCGAGATGTTCAGATGTGGCATCTGGATGAGTTTGAGGCTAAGTATGAATCAGGCAGGGATGAGCTTCTAGAAATCCTCTCTAAGAAATGCAGTTCCCCTGTTCCAGATCTGAGTCTACTCAGCTGACAGCAGACCAGCAGCGGGAGATCCTGTCAGTCCTGGACAAACTTCTGTTTGATGAATGGATCAGTGCTCCCCCGTCCCTCAGCACTCTGCAGCACACTCAGGTGTTCATCACAGAGCTGTGTGCCCTGTCTCTGGAGATCCCCGAGGGAGTTCCCCTACAAAGCATCTCCAATCAGGTGCAGTCCCTGGTGGACTCCATCAGCCAATCAGCACGCAATGCTTTTGAGAGTCTCCTGCTGACTCAAGCCCTGTACCTGAACCTGATGCACTTTTCACTGACTATAGCAGCTCTGATACTGACGCAGTCCTCATAGCCAAACAGTGGGCTGGAGATAAGCTTTCCACTGAGAACCTCTGTCTTATAGAATTCCTGAGCACCCTCGCATCATCACTGCAGAATGTAGTGGGAAGAGCCTCTGTGTTCATTTTAAAGATAGAAATCCAGTGCTTGAAGCTTCTCTTATCCACACTCACACATCTAACCGGCAAAGAAACCCACTCAGAATCCACTGAGATGCTCCTCAGACTTGTGCAAAGAAACCAATGGACCCCAACGGAGACAGTGACTCTGCTCAAAGCACTGTCACAGAAATATGCAGAGGATGTTTCAATAACTGAAGTCCTTAAGCTGGTGCAAGCTTATGACATATCACCAGAGTGGACGGATGAGTCCGGACACACTCTCGTCCAGGCTCTGGACTTTGCTGGCCCTGAGAGATTCCATCAGGATTTCCTAAATACTCTCAGAAGGAACGATGAGAGCAGTCTACCTGCAGCTCTAGCAGAAGTGAAGATGTTATGGAATTTGGATGATTCTGTGGTTGATATGATAAAAAACATTACCACTGGCGTCCTGCAGTACGCAGAAAATGCACCTAAAGATGCACCATTTGTGAAAGATTCCTTCACACGTGATCCCTTGAATGCAGACGACCTACAGAAGTCTCTGTCTCAGCTCTGCAAAGCAGTTTTTGACACCAAAGGCTGGTGGCCCACAGTGAGGCAGATGCTGCGGTGGTGTGCGTTGGTGCTGACTCAGAAGAGTGGAGAGCTACAACTGGTTGGTGTGGAAGAAGACCCATGTGTCACAGCCATGTTTGCAGCCACACAAGTCTGCATGGGAAACAAACTGGACATTGTGCTGAGCGCTGATGTTCCCTCAGAGGAGCGAACTCAGGAGTGGTCTGACTTCTACAAGCACCTGGGAATCTCTCTCAACACAAACATGAAGAAAACAAATGCATCTTACAGGGAGGTCTATGAAGCAGACATTGTGTACGGTACCATCAGTGACTTCATCTCTGATTACTTTCAGTACGGCATCGAGGGGATGGGAACAGGGAACCCTCAGCTTAGACGTGGATTTATCATTGAACAACAAAGTCTCAGTTCTTCACATAATCTGGAACTTTCCAGGCTCACGGACAATGATTCCCTGGTGTTTGCTGCAGAGGCCCTGCAAAGCCTCATGGGTAAATTTCAGAGTGACAATATGGAACTGAGACACATGTTTCTTAAGGCTCTTTTTCAGGTGCTCCACACCAACCTAAACAACGACACAAACACTGACAATAAAATCATCACCATCTCACAGAAAGTTACTGGAAAGGAACTTCCTTCTAATGAGGTCTTTGTTCTGACCTTTCTTGAGAATCTCCTGAGAGTGGTTACTAGAGAAACAGAAGCTGAGAAAAACAGGACATCTCCTGCAGGCAAATGGTGTTTGGAGATTTTATTTGACTGTGCAGAGCAGTTCCAAGACTCAACAGCACAAATCAAGGAACTCTTCCAGATGGTTTCAAATCTTGGATTTTGGTCCCCCGTTGAGACCTTAAACCTCCTTGGAGTATTAACTGACCACCATCATGATGAAGACTGTATTTCCATCATGAAGATTTTACACTTGATGGCAACGTATCAGGTGTCTTCCACGTGGACAGACAAGGACAACCAATCTCTCCTTAAACTCTTTGAGTCAACTAGAACTGAGAATCTGATCCAGCATTTAGAAAAGAGCCTGAGCGATGAGAAAACAAAAAGCCTTGACACTCTGTTTGATGAAATATGGCAGATGAAAGACATCGATGAACAAACACTGAGTAAATCATACAGTGTAGTAACTCATGTAACAAACCTGATCGAAACCGGTGAAATTAAAAACCACACAGATGTACAGCGAGCTAGGAATCTGAGTCACAGCACGGACACAGAAGACCTTCAGGAGGTCCTGGCAGTCTTATGCAATGCTGTAAACCTGTGCCAGGCTGAAGGGAAGTGGTGGCCCAGAACCACCCAGATGACCAGCTGGTGCCTCTTGGCCTTGTCTGACACTGGGATTCTCCTGGAGATGGGCACTGGAGAAGGGAAGTCTTGTGTCATAGCAATGTTTGCAGTGCTGCGTGTGCTTAGGGGTGAAAAAGTAGATGTGGTGTCCAGCTCTTCTGTGTTATGTCAAAGAGATGCAGAAGAATGGACCAACTTCTACAAGTACTTTGGCTTGACAGCTGACACAAACACAAATAAAACCCAAGATAAAGATCGCAAAGAATGCTACCAGAAGGACGTAGTCTATGGCACTATCGAAGCCTTCGCTGCAGATCACCTTCGTCAGATATTTGAGATGAAGGATGTGAGGCCTGATCGCAGCTATCAGTGCATCATAATCGACGAAGTGGACTCCCTGCTGCTGGATCAGGGAGTGCAGCTGACCTACCTGTCCAGCACCATGGTCTGCATGCAGCACCTGAACATCATCCTGGCCATGATCTGGGGCCATGTCAGCCAGTACGGCTTCCTGTCTACAGGAGACCAGACATTTGTCCGGGGTCCTCCTGTTTCATTCTTCAAGGCCATCTTTGAATCAATAGACACAGAAGAAACTGACATTAATGATCCAATGGACATTTTACATATTGCTGAAGAAACCAACACTGTGCCAAGTGGATTTACAGAGGATATCTACAAAAGTGAAAAGGATGAACTTCTGATCAAACTGAAAACTGTGAGTCAGGATGCTGTGGTAAAGTTTTTCCAAGAAATTGAGGACTATGTCCCCTATGGTTTCACTGTTTACACTTTAGACGACAAGGGATTGCTCTGCCTCAGAAAACGCAGCCCGTACCAAAACGAGGACATTCCAGAGCTTAAATTTCTTGTCTTGGAGGAAGGCTTGTGTTGTACTCTCTATGATTCAGAAGAAATTCTCATCAAGCCCTTTGCAGAATTAATCTCAGAGAAGATTCAGTACACCCCATGCACAAACAATGAAGACAAAATCAGCATTCCTGGATTCTTGAAGAATCTGGTGGAGAAGAAAGTGTCATGTGGGTTCAGAATGCCTTTCTGGCAATGCAGCTGAAGCAAGGACGGGAATATGTTGTAGAAAACGACAACGTCTGTCCAGTGGATTTCAGGTCAACTGGTATAATAGAACTGAATAAGAAGTGGGGAGATGGTCTGCAGCAGTTTGTTGAGATTAAACACCAAATCAAACTGAGCACAATTTCAACAGTGACAAACTACGTGTCTAACATCTCCTTTTTTGAAAAGTACCATGGGAAAATATATGGAACAACAGGGACACTTGGGAGCAAAGCAGACATTCTGTTTTTGCAGGAGCTATATCCAAATCTGTCTGCCTGCAAAATGCCAACATTCAACAGGAAGAAGTTATTTGAGGTAAAAGGTACTCTGAAGACCTCAGCTGAAGAGTGGAAATCTGAAATAAAACTTGTGGTTATGGCTCAGATTTCCCCAAATTCATACAGAGATGGAAGAGCAGCCCTGGTGATCTGTGAAACTATCAACAAAGCCAAAGAGATCTACGAAGAGCTGAAAAGCAGCATCCCAGGTGAGATCATTCTCTACTGCCGCAGCGACAAAGACAGTTTGAGCAAAATAGAAAAGGAGCTGCTACCTGGTGATGTAATTGTTGCCACAAACCTTGCCGGGCGTGGCACAGACATAAAAGTGTCCAAACGGGTGAACACAATGGAGGACTATTTGTGATCCTTCCTTCCTCTCTGAGAACACAAGAGTGGAACTCCAGGCTTTTGGTCGAACTGCTCGTAAAGGTAAACCTGGATCTGCTCAGATAATCGCGTCCACTGAACACCAGTCTTTCAGACGGTGTCTTCTCTGGAGGAAGCTAAGAGCACAAGATAGACTTGCAGCAGAAAAGATAAATCACATGATGAACGATGTCACTGAGTTGAAACTGCGAGAGGACCTGTTTTCAGAGTACTGCAAAACTCTTGAAGATGTTTATAAGAAGACAGATGGAGAAGAGGAAAGAGCTGTTGTTGCCATCATGAATGAGTTCTGGGGGATATGGCTGCAAACAAAATCAGAGGAAATTGACCAGTTGAAGAGAAATGAATTGCAAAAGAGTCTGAAAGCTGATTTGTCATTGGCACAAAGTCAGTCTCAAAGTCAGACTTCACCATGTTCTAGCATTTATCACTACATCACGTTTGGAAATGTCGCGCTGAGTGAAAAACAATGGGACGTCAGCGCCAGGCTATTTGAAAAAGCCATGAAAAATGATGAAAGCTGGGCAGCCATAGCTTTTTACAGTCATGCGTACTGCACTATAAAGCAGCAGAAAGCAGATTACCTGACTAAGGCCAGAGATGATCTAAAGAAGGCTCAGGAGTCTCTGAAGTATGTCAGTGAACAATCCGTGGTCTGTCTGCAGTTTGTAAAAATGTCCTCTGCACACTCAGCCAACAGTAACCAAACCAGCCTTGAAAAACAGTTAACAACCAAATGCAGCATGTTGAGTTACTTCGACAAAAACATTAGTGAGGCCATCCAGAAGCTGGATGAGATCAAAGAAAGAGGGAGAGATGCAATAGTCAAAAAATCCCCAATGTTCTCCCTGGTGTCGACTGCTGATGAAGAGCTCCAAGTGGAAGCCTACAACCTCTACAGTCAAGGTCTGAAATATGTATTTTCTGTGGAAGAGGAGCCTCGTTTCCCATGGGAAGGTCTGCTGGTGTTCTGTCTTGGAATTTTACAGATTATTGGAGGAGCACTGCTCACTGCATTTACATTTGGGACATTAGCTCAAGTCGGCATGGGACTCATAGTTGAAGGAATATCAGACTGCATCACTGGCATAGAGGCCATGGTGACTGGAGAATTCAGCTGGACATCATGGGCTATAGAAAAAGCCATTTCTATAGGTGTATCTCTCATTGGGTTTGGAGTTGGAAAGCTGATTGCAAAGGGCTTCAAAGCTTCTAAAATGTTAATAAAGGCCTTTGGGAAACAGCTGAAGGCGATGCCAAAGTTTCTCTCCAGACAGGCTAAAGAAGGTTTAAGTGTTGTCACAAAGACAACTATGAAGAATACAGTAAAACACACAGCTAAAAAAATGGTAGAGGAAATCATTACCTATGGACTTGGGAAGGCAGAAGAGGAAATACTGAAAGAAATACTGAACAGCATCAAAAATAAGGTGAAAAACGGAATTTTTGAAGATGTGAAATCCAATATGGAAAAAGAGCCCTTGGCTTCATTAGTAGACTCCATCGTCCTCTCACACCTTGAGGATAAAAAGCAGCTTCATGATCTCCTGCAGGACAAGAACAGAAAGCGTGAGCTGCTGGCCATTTTCAGAGAGTTAAGCAACACTGCAATACAGCCGTTTTATGCAGACCTCAGCTGGCAGAACAAGCTCAACTCATCTTTGTCCACAGTGATTAACAAGGCTAAAGCAGAGGCCAAAGGAACAGCACGTGGAATTCTGACAGCCATCCAAGCTGTCCACATAGGAGTACTGGCAGGAGATGCTATTAGTACAGTGCACAGCCTCTCCAGCAAGTTTTTCTCAAACCTCCATGAACAGCTGAATATATTTAAAAAAGAAAAAGCTTTGTCAGAGAAAGTGAAGGTAAATGAGCTGTCTGCTTCAGATGCTGAGATGCTGAAAGAATTCAAGCAGGACTTGGCCGACACCATCAGTGCTTTATTGGCTGATGCTTTGGTAGAAGTGTTCCACCAGAAGTTCTCCAGTCACATTGTTTCTCATGTTCAAGGCCAAGTAAATGGCGTCATTGGCCGTTATGTAAGAACTGGCTTAAAGAGTGACAGAACAGAGGAAAAACTCAAAGCTGGACAGAACAACAGATATATCTCATTCATGCCAGGAGACCCGGATGCTAAACATAAATCTGCAGGAGAGGCAGGTAAATGCTCAGAGTTACATGCTGAAAAGATCAGGAACCCTGTGACTGCAGGCACCATTCTCGATATCAGAGTCCTGTCAGAAGCCACTGGGACTAAGGTTGTTATTCTAACAGAGGACAGCCATGGCAGACTTACCAAAATGCAGGAGCTGAGCCCAGGAGCTAAATCCACCAATCAAACTGTGACACTGATCTACAGGCCAAAGAGTGCCCAACACCCAGACGGCCATTATGACGTGCGCATCAATAACCAGACAGTAAACATAGTCAACAAGGGCAAGAGCTGCCTGTTTCACGCTTTGGCACGAGGCATGAAACCAGAGGCCAGTGAAGAAGAGATCGCTTTAGAAGCAGAACGCCTCCGATCTGTGGAGGCCGACACTCTCCTCAGACATCCAGGCCAATGGGAGCCTTTCATCAAGCGCAAAGAGTGGACTGAAGCAATCAGAGGAGGGGACTGGTACATGGCAGAGGGAGCTGCACCAGCAAAGAAAAAAATCAAACTCATGAAAGAAACTGAGGAAGCTCTTGAGCAAGAAACTGGGAAAGTGAAACTGTACGAAGAGTGGCAGCAGGATTCAAAGGACAGAAAAGGAATTGGAAAGTTCATCAATGGAGATCACCAACCACCAGTAAACAGTATACTGAAAGCAAATGAATTGAACCAGAATAGTAAATTAGCTACAGCTATGCTTGAGGTGGCAACATCCTCTTCTCCTCTGGATAAAAAGCTTATAGAGGACGTATACAACACTCATGGGCTTGGGCTTCCAACTGTTTATGTGCCAGAAGAGGTGCATCGTGAGTTCCCCAGTACAAAATCTCAAAGATTCAGGGACTTACTGGCTGAAACCATAAGCAAGGATGATGTTGCGGCCACCTTCAAACTGACCATCCTTGGTGCAATGCCCAGAAGTATGCTAGACAGCTCCAAGAAGTACAACAATTTTCAGAGAAAAAAAATGAGTCCCACCAGGCTGAAGGTTTTCCAGGACAGTTTTCCAGAACATTCTAAAGCATTAGTGGATAAATGGTTCAACCTCCTGGGACAGAAACCAGATCTCATGAAACCAGAGATTAAAAAAGAAATGGAGGACTGGATCAATGCTAAAAAATATGAAGATCAAAATGATCCCTTCAGGATCCAAGTCATCAGCACACTGTAACAATGGTAATATTAGCTGTAAAATATCACAGATATCACATTTCTATTTATAGCAAAAAGCTACTATGTTGTGTTTTTGGTAAAGAGTAGTTTATTGGAAGCAAATGAATACCAATGAATCATCAATGAATGAATGATCATCAATGAATTCCTTTATCATTGAGGTGAAAAGGTGCATTTTAATATATCTTGCATACTCAATCCATGTACAGCTAGTAGTTTTTCAGCTGCTTTTAATACCTTTTCACTGACCGAGTCGCACTCTCCCTGTATGGGTTTAGAAGAGTTGGTCGATCAGTTTAACTCTTCTTGTTTAGAGATTTTAGATGTTGTGGCTCCTGTCAAAGTCAGTAAAAGTCAGCAAGTAAAATCGCGGCCCTGGTTGAACAGTACTACCTGTGCTCTTAGACAGGAGTGTAGGAGGGCTGGACACAAGTCTCTTATGAGATTTTGAAGAACCGTTTGAACGAGTATCAAAGAGCTCTTAAATTGACTACATTGTTTCTCTGTCATCATTTCCAGAAACTGTAATAATTCTAGAGTACTTTTCTCCACTTTAAATGCTGTTCTTCATCCTACTGCTACTCTTTCATTCATTCCTTCTGCTGACATGTGTGAAGAGTTCTTAAACTTTTTTATTGGTAAGGTTGATGCAATTAGATCTCAGATTTCATCGGTTGGCATTGATTTTATTCCTTCTGTTGACCCTACGAACAAATTAACTAGTTTTATGCCTGTTTCTTGCAACTGCAGCTTAATGATTTAACTGCTCATATGAAGCCCACCAGGTGTCCTGGTGATGTGCTCCCTTCTTCTCTGTTTAAGAAGGTACTTGATTCAATTGGCCCAAGTATTCTGCCTATTATGAATATTAGCTTGCCATCTGGTGTTGTTCCGGTTGGTTTTAAGCATGCGGTTATTCAGCCCCCTTTAAAAAAAAACAAAAAAAAAACGGTTTAGACACCTCTGACATGAGTAGTTTTCTTGGAAAAAATTGTAAAAGCACAGCTTAGTGACTTCTTAATGAGGAATAACATTTCCGATAGATTCCAGTCAGGTTGTAGAGCTGGTCATAGTACAGAATCTGCTCTTTTGAGGGTCTCTAATGATATCCTATGAGGTGTTGATTCTGGAAACCGTGTTGTTTTGCTTTTGTTAGATCTTACAGCGGTATTTGATATGGTTGATCACAACATTCTCATTGATCGTCTTTGGGATAAGGTTGGTATTCATGGCTTAGCCCGGAAATGGTTCACTTCCTATTTGAAGTTAGGACTTTTTCAGTCAGTTTAGATTATTTTTCTTCCGTTACCCCTCTTGTGTGGTTCCAAAGGGCTCTATACTGGGACCAATTTTATTTTCCCTTTAAATGCTCCCTCTAGGTTCTATTTATGAGAAATTTGGGATTCAGTATCATTTGTATGTGGATGATTCTCAAATTTACTTACCATTGAAACATGGGCATAAATTTGCCATTAAGTCTCTTCATGCATGTTTGGCCGAAGTTAAGTGTTGGCTTGCGAATAACTTTCTCCAATTAAATGAGGACGAGACCGCGATGATTTTATTTGGAAATATGGGTAGTGTGGATGATGACTGCCTGGGGTTGTTTTCTGGGGAAAAAAATGTCTAGCGTGAGGTTTGGTGTCATTTTTGACTCTGAGCATAAATTTGACCGGCAAATCATTGCTGTCGTTAAGAATAGTTTCTTCCATCTTAGATCAATATCTAAATTGAAATCTATCCTTTCTTTTGACGATATGGAGAAGGTTGTTCATGCCTTTGTGTCATCCCGTTTGGATTTTTGTAATGTGCTACATCTGTGTGTGAGTCAGGCTCCTCTCTCCTGTTTGCAGCTCGTTTAGAGCTCAGCTGCCAGACTTTAAACGGGTACTAAGAAGAGAGAGCACATTACTCCAGTGTTAATTAAATTACATTGATTACGATAAAGAATTCAATACAAAGCGTTGTTATATGTTTTTAAGTCTCCGCATGGCCTAGCACCGGAGTATGTTACTGATTTAATCAGCCGCTATCAATCCAGTAGATCTCTGCGCTCAAATGATCAATTGCTTCTCATGATTCCACGATCCCGTTTAAAATGTAAAGATGATCGGGCTTTCTCTGTTGTTGTTCCTAGGCTCTGGAATGACTTTCCTCTGTCTGTAAAAACTTGTCCTTCATTGAGTACTTTTCAGAGTGCATTTACAACTTATTAGTTTTCTTTAGCATTTGATAATGCTTTGTAACTTGTGTATGTTATGTGCTGTGTTTTTTGTCTCTGTTTTTATTTTCTCTTTTATACATTCTGTACACACTGGTTCCACTTGTGGTGTTGAAAGTGCTCTGTAAATAAAGTCGAGTTAAATTGAGTTGAGGGATGAAATAAAATTAAAAACAGGAGAAACATATTTGACAGCAATGCAGAATGCCTTTTTTATTTTTTGAATTGAATTCACCTGAATTTTGTTTTTCAATTTTGAAATAAAGTAAATGATGTCTGACCAATTTGGTTGGCCGCCTGGGCGAAAAATGCCAGGGCCGATTTTTTTTGTCCCAGTCCAGCCCGGCCTTAGACAGAATGTATCCACTTTTCATGACCTTGAACCTCCAGCTGTTTATGTGCATTGTGAGTTCCCCAGTAGAAAAACTAAAATCTTCAAGAACTTCAACAACATTTCTTTAAATATAATTTTAACTATAATCACTTCCAACATAACCTATCCATGTGTGCTTTGATTATCAATTTCAAATAAATTTGATGCACCATATTTTTTAAAGCCATACATATTTTTCACGTTTGCTGTACTGCTTCATTAATTTAATTGTTTCTTAATGAGAAATATCTTCTTCAT
This sequence comes from Micropterus salmoides, assembly GCF_014851395.1. Taxonomy (NCBI): domain Eukaryota; kingdom Metazoa; phylum Chordata; class Actinopteri; order Centrarchiformes; family Centrarchidae; genus Micropterus; species Micropterus salmoides. Next base: position 2,326,513 of record NW_024041039.1, read on the forward strand.
GTGCAGGACTGTATCCTCACAGCATCCATTAATTGGAGACACTTTTACTGTCAGACATACCTTTTAAATTGATGCTGTCATCCAGAGCAATTGATAAAGAACAGTGTTGATTTTTATAAAATATCACCTCAGGATACCATTTAAGATCACATATATCAGATAACAGAATAGTTGTGATCAGTTCTGGTGAATCTTTTTTATTTTCCTCTTTCTGCGCTCGCCATTTCTTCCATATGTATCAATTAAAGGAGCAAACTAGCGACTTGCGAACTATTGCAAAAATTCAACATATGAGTTCTATTATACAAGCAAACATATTTTCTATTGGAGCACCTGCAGGGAGCTGCATAGAAACAGAAACTGCTTGAAATCACAGAAGCTCCAGAGAAAAAGTTAGAAATTGGTAACTGGGAATAATGATGGGAAATTATGTAAAATAGGAAATGATGTATTGCAGGGAAATGATTGTGGGAAATATTAGAGGATTAAGCTTGAGATGTGCCTCAGACATGGATGATTAGTTGCTGAGCTGCTGATTGGATGAAGAGAATAGAGGCGGGGCTCAGAGAGGGTGAAACAGAGCTGATCAAATCCCAGACACAGTTAGAATGGCAGGAATGCTCTTAACAAAGATCCGTTCACTTGGTGAATTCTTCCACCATAAAGTGATCTTGCTACCTTCAGATGCACCAGGTTGCATCCAGTTCACATTTTCCTAAATCCTGTTTGTCTCTGAGCCCCTGCTCTGTGTCTACAGCAGCTCATGCTTTGTCTTACAGATGCTGTCAAATGGATGTTTGATTCAGGGATTCAGTGTAACTACAAATGCTGCAGCTATATTAAAGAGCACTGCCATAAATTCTGTGTGTTACTTTGCATAATGTTAATAAATGTTTAATGGTGTTTTTCTCTCGTCTTCAGTTCTTTCACACAAGCGCATAGTCACATAAAAGCGATGATGTTGGACTCAGATGACCAAACGCAAACATGACATGGTCTACTGTCAGCAGAGCGACATGTTTTACAAACGCAAACTGTAATATTAGAAAAATGTGACATAGTCAGAGTATCACAGCTGCAGCTGACACAAGCAGGAAGACAGAAAATCACAGACAGTGTGAAGGCCTAAATGAACGGGCGAATCCTAAAACTGTAATATGAATGTGTTGATTGATGTGTTCTTATGGCGTGTTTGACAATTTCAGCCTTATTCTTTCAGCTCAGCTGTGTGTCGATGTTTCCACAGTAAAAGCCTTGGGACTGAATAAGTGGTCAACTCACTTTTAAGAACTTCAAAAATCAGATTAATATATTTAAAACACTCAAAAGTGTTCCAAATATTGTTCTAAATTAACTCCAAATATCATCAAAATGAAAAATCCATTCATGCCAAATAGAGAAACTGAATCCCAATTTTTACTGAAGAATCCCCCACGTTTCCTGAGCCTACATAGCAAAAGGTGAGGCGCTACATGACCAGTCCATAAGCACCCCTACCTATTTCTGTTAACCTAAAATAAACATTCATATTAAATGTAATTTCAAAAGGCCTACCAAACTCTCACATAACAGATAGTCAAATATCTAACTTCACTGCGGTCCATTTTTCCATACCTGCCATTGTTCCGGGGAAGAAATTTGCATTCAGAAGAAACAAACATGAAGGAGAGGGAAGTTTAATTAAATAAATGAATAAATTGGTAATACTCAACAGGAGGACTCAGACCATGCAAGCAGAAACAAGGAGCTCACACCTAAGAGAGAAGTCCTTTCTATTCCAGCTCTTAAGGCCATGATGTGTGTGTCAGGGAACGTTTAATGACTTGGCCACTGACTTTCAGCTTACTTTCTAATTCACCAAGACATTCTGTTGATGTGATGGTAGCAGTGCTTTTATAGAGCTGATCTTTTATCTAGAATATTTAATGTGCTCCGAAGCAGCAGCCTGTACTACGAAGCTAGGTAACTGGCTTATCCAAGTAAATTCAGGAGTAACTTTGTGACTTTGGGTGTAACTTCCCAATTTACCTGTACTACAAAAGATGGATAGGTGTTTCCCAAGGTCTGTTGCCATGGCAATTTTCGCTGCATTTCTAAACTGCTCCAAGCAGGGAGGAGCTCTTCATTAAATAACAGGCTACTTTCTGAGATGTAGCCCATCTGTGGGCTATAATTGATCCAGTCATCCAAGTGTTTTCACATATTTAAATACAGAGACAGGGTGGGGGTTAATAAATCAAGTAGAAAATAGTGCTGCAGGCTCGCTGCGAATGACACTCGACTCTGTAGCCCCACTAATAAAGAAAATAATTAAACAAAGATGGTTAGCTCCATGGTATAACACTGAAACTCGCAAATTAAAGCAAATATCACGGAAACTTAAGAGGAATTGGCGTTCCACCAAACTGGAAAATTCTCGTTTAATTTGGGAAGATAGAAAGGCCCTCCGTAAAGCCAGAGCAGCGTACTACTCGTCATTAATAGAGGAAAATAGGAACAACCCCAGGTTTCTTTTCAGCACTGTAGTCAGGCTGACAGAGAGTCACAGCTCTATCAAGCCAAGTATTCCCATAGCTCTCAGTACTTATGATTTCATGAGCTTCTTTAATGAGAAAATTCTAACTAGACCTGCTCTCAACTGGCACCAATTTATCTCGAAACTCAGGTACCTTAGAAACAGCTGTAAAACCTGATATATATTTAGACTGATTTGCTTCCCTCAATCTTTATCAACTAACTTCAATAACTTCTTCATCTAAACTATCAATCTACCTCTTAGACCCCATCCCAACTTGGCTGCTTAAAGAAGTTTTACCCTTAGTCAGCACTTCTTTACTATCAATCTTTTATTATTAATAGGCTATGTACCACAATACTTTAAAGTAGCTGTAATTTAACCTCTTCTTAAAAAGCCCAACCTTGATCCACGGTGTTTTCTCTCTAAGAAAACCAAACAGCTGTGTGACTTTCTACATAACAATAGTTTATTTGAGGATTTTCAGTCAGGATTTAGAGTTCATCATAGCACAGAGACAGCACTGGTGAAAATTACTAACGACCTCCTTATTGCATCAGACAAAGGACTTGTCTCTGTACTGGTTTTATTAGATCTTAGTGCTGCATTTGATGCCATTGACCATCAGATCCTATTGCAGAGACTGGAATATTTCATTGGCATTAAAGGAACCGCTCTAAGCTGGTTTAAGTCCTATTTATCAGATCGATTTCAGTTTGTACATGTTAACGATGAGTCCTCCATGCACGCCAAAGTTAGTCATGGAGTTCCACAAGGATCTGTCCTCGGACCAATCCTCTTCACTTTATATATGCTTCCTTTAGGCAATATTATCAGGAAATATTCCATAATCTTTCATTGTTATGCAGATGATACTCAGTTATATCTATCGATCAAGCCAGATGAAACATCAGTTAGCTAAATTCTAAATGTGCCTTCAGGACGTTAAAACCTGGATGACCTGTAATTTTCTCATGTTAAACTCAGATAAAACTGAAGTTATTGTTCTGGGGCCTAAGCACCTCCATGACGCATTATCTAAAGATATAGTTACTCTGGATGGCATCGCCCTGGCCTCCAGCACCACTGTGAGGAATCTCGGAGTTCTTTGATCAGGACTTGTCGTTTAAGTCTCAAATTAAGCAAATTTCAAGAAAATTCCTCCTCTTTCTCTCCCTATTTATGTGACCTCATCCCATTAATACATGTTACTAACTTGACTTCTTCCCTTTCACAATGTGTACACATATGAGGAATTTGACTCTGGATTGTACAATGCTCACGATGTGCTTACTTATACAATAACATAATTTCCCATAGTCTGTGTGCTTTCTTGTCACTCTCCTCTCTCTTCCTGCAGGTGTTTCTGGCTCTGGAGCTGTGGAGTCTGGATCTGTGGTTGTGAGTCACCTGCAGCCCCCGTGTTCCTGCTCGACACCCTCTGCCACAATTATTATTAGTAGTCCTATTATTATTATTATCATCATTAACATTAAGATCATTATCATAAACATGCCAGATTTTTGTGTCCCTCACCCCTAACCAGTCGAGGGAGATGGCCGCCCACCCTGAGCCATGGTTCTGCTCGAAAATTGCAAATTTTCTTCACAATTGACTCTGAGTAGGTTGAACTCCCTTCGTAGTACAGGCCACAGGTTAGACGTTCAGCATATGTTACCCTGGTGATCTAACCTGGTTAGATATGAACCACTGTTTTCTGGATAAGCTCAAATCCTGCTTCGTGGTACTGGTATGAGTATGAATGGGTTTTGTTTATTTTCTTGTCTTTTGGATGATTGGTGTCTGCCTGGTGTGTTTTGGTTTTGTCTGTCCCTTTGTGTTTTCTCTGCATGTTGTCATGAAGCTGGTGAGCTCAGTCTCTGGCACTCCCACACCTGAGGTTGATCTCCACTCACACACCTGTCCTGCATCACTGCCAATCGCCACCACTACTCAATCTAACTTAAATTCTCTGTGTTCAAGAAAACTTTTGGTAGGGCCTGCATCCTGGTTGACACCGCTGGCATGTTGTCATGAACCTGGTGGGCTCAGTCTCTGGCACAAACAATGTGCGTAGCACGGAAAACACACAGCAATGAACAAGACACAGCGATCTTTAAATATCCCTTGAAATTTCTTAACAGAAATTCACCACATGAAGCTTGTACAAGTTACAATAACAACAACAAGAACTATCTGCTGCCCAGACATACTAAAGCCTTTTACGTGTCGCTTTGATAGCAAGTAGATGTGTCAGTCCTTTTAGGAAATCCGGCGGAGTTTCTCTCGGCTCGGTTCTGACGATGCCGGTAGCTTCACGGCACAGCTGATTCTTTGGCGGTGGTAAGTTTCATACCTCCGTTGACAGAATGGCTGTACTTCCAGGGACTACTCCACCCCCTGAAAGCTTTAGCCAATACAAACCTTTGGTTTGGTTTTAAAGTTTAGTGTTCACAGGTAGGTGTGAATTAACGGATTAGGGCCATATGGGCTATTGTGTGGTCACGCCGCATGGGCAGGCTTTGGGGATTCCAACAGGTCCATTTTTGTTGTCATGGTTGTGAGGCCCAACACTTAGTAACTACAACACTACTTCCCACTGATATCTGCAGGTTATCTGGTATCACACGAACTGTTTTCTTCTATTGAATCATCCAAAAGTCCGGATGAAACATGGCTGCCTCACAAAGTGAAGACATTCAGTTTACATCTCCATGAAGCAGAGCATTCTTCATCATCTGAATCATTTTACTGGTCAATGAGAACAAACAGCATCCTCTCTATCCAATAACAAAACATTATTAATCCATGTATTAATTAGTTTGAAGTGTTTATTGTATGAAGTGAAAGAAAAGCTGATAGTGTTCACAGCCATATTTTCTAACTACTTCTTTTTATTCTGAACATTTGATCAAACATTTGAAAGAGACAGTTCTACAGCCATGTAATGCAGTAAGTAGGACAACTAGGTAGGTTTCTTGAAACTGAATAATGTGATTTAGGCATAAAGTAAAAGAAAATGGTTGAACTGTAGAACAATATCTATGCAATTACTTTAACGTTGCAATATGTACATTAGTTATCGTGTGCATTCCACTAAGAATAAGCCATACACATTTAAACAAATAAAGATTCATATAATGAACTCATAATCCCAAAGTTTTGCACATAGTTTTTATTTGATGCACCTGAAATTTCATTGTGCAAGTAATTTGAAAAAACAAAAAGCCGTCTTTGAGATTAGACTCAGATAAATGGTTGCCTTGACTTCCATTTACCAGCAGATGTAATTGGAGCTGAAGGTTTCAGCAGCTTGTAACACTGACACTATTTGGAACCAATTGATTCAAACTGTGTGAAAAACACTGCATAATAACTACTTGTTTGGGGCACCACCTTTTTAATAAAAGGATTGGGGTTTTTTTTCTGAATTCAAACTACATTGTTAATATCATTAATCTTTTAATTAATTCATTTGATAGATTGACTTCTTCTTCTGATTCAAAGAAAATACAGACAACTTTTTACAGATTAAATTAGGGTATTTATTGCCAAATACCTAATACATGAATTAATCAACAAACAAACACAACAGATAAACAGTAGACGTTTTAATGAAAAACCTGATCTTATTGGCAGTAGTGTAGTATGTGATCTGATGGTAAGACGCTAACTTACTGTGTTGCATGAATTGCATTCATGGGAGATAACTTTATTTACAAAACACATTTCATACAGAGGGTAAATTCAATGATATTCATCATCTTGTGTAACAATGTTACAATATAGATCATTGACATTAGGTCTGACAATACCAGTAACTTAGAGCTGCTAAACCCAGTCTACACATGAGAAATGAAGTTGTATTGGTGGGATGTATCTCCTGCTCGTTTGACCGCCATGGCGTCTAGACCCTTCAGTTGCTCTGCCCCTCGTCTCTTCCGCCAGACATCCTTAATATTGACACACTTTCAATTTTTAAATCCCTCCTGAAAACACATCTTTTTAAACTTTATGGGGTGGTGATGACGCTATGGAGAAGACTATGCCTTTGACTATTCCCACTGTGACCCATCCACCATTGTGTCCCTGAGCAAGACCCCTAGTTGCTCCAGAGGCGTGCGACCTCTGACATGTATAGCAATTGTAAGTTGCTTTGGATAAAAACATCAGCTAAATTAAATTTTTTTTAAAACAACTGGCATTTCCCATGTGATCACCATTTATTGATCATCATTGTTGCGCTTCTATAAATAACATCACAGAGTACGGTCTAGACCTGCTCTTATATGAAAAGTGCTGTGAGATAACTGTTGTTGTGATTTGGCGCTATATAAATAAAATTGAATTGAATTGATCAGGTCACAGCAATCTTTGTTTAAAATAGTTTGTCCCCTGATTTTATGCACTGTAATTATAGTTGTTAATTTTATTGATTTATTGCTATGTTTTTGTTTTATGTTTTGAGGTGACCTTGAGTGTTCTGAAAGGCGCCTACAAATAAAATGTATTATTATTATTAAAAATCAAATAGCCATTTTGTGTGACTTCTTGTTCTATGTTCAACTTTCTGTTCACATGTGGTCAAGGTCACTCTAATCTGAGGTGAGCACAATTTTATTATTTTTGTTGCTTCAAAAGTAAAACATTTGCAATTTACATTTTATGTAATCCAACTTTGTTAGGTGTGAATGTTCAAAATGATAACTTTGCACAAAGTAGAGGAGAGAATAACATGTCTTTTGATACTTCAGCTGAAGTGCTCTGTTAAGATCAATATTCACAATTAAGTGTTCTAATTGTTTGATAATCCAGTGTGACAACTTACCTGCCGATAGGGCACTCTATTCATCAGTCTACAACTCCATAATGAGATAGGATATGAAGATGTAATGAAAATGTCTGCCCAAGACTTACTTTCATTTGGTATGACATTTGTACCATTGTGATGTACGGTGCCCAGTAAATATTAGACGGTGTGAAAAGTGTGACAACATAACCCGCTCTCCCCTACAGATGTGTAAGATGTACAGGTGTGAAGATCAGTGCAGAATTAATAAAACATCTAGCTGAACATTATTACACCTCTGCACTCCAAAGATAATCAAGTAAAGACCTGCTCAAAAAATAATACTAAACTAAAACTAAAAAAAGGAACAGTTTCATTTCATAGATCTCTCCTCTTGTATTGCGTGGTCAAGGTTAGGTCTTCAGGATTCTGAAAAAGTGAATATCTGCCATTCACCGGTCTTGTGTAGAGTTTTGTGTGCATGCCGTACAGCCGACAACTGCATGCACGTCGCGGTTGCTCGCGGGTCTATTTCAAGTAGCCGGCTGTTTAAAAACAATATAATATTCTATGTTTGGTTCATCAATGGTGATAAATTATCCAAAAGTCCCGCGAGGTGCGGTCAACTTGGCACAACACCAGTGAAGCTGGAGCTCAGTCTCTTCTGCCACTACACACATACACGCTACTCCTTCACATGCGCACTGACCCAGGGTTAGGGTTACAATTTTGGATTTATTTATGCACTTTAAAACTTTTTTTCGTTTTAAATGTTTATTTACAGCATTAAACGTTGAAATGTATATTAACTTATTGGCAGAAAACAGATAGTTCTATGTGAAATCATGCGTAGAGCACCCCCATATTGCCAAAATGGGTGATCCTTGTTTCACTGCGAAGCTTCGACTGTGAGATTGACAGTCGAATCAGGCTCTGCCCATCAAAGCACCAATTCTTTGACTATTCGGGGTCAGTCCTAGAAAACAATAGGTGAGTAAAAAGTATATTTTATTTTAAATGTACTCAGAGTCCAGCCATTTCAAAATACTCATAAAAGTACAAATGCAGGGACTGAACTACTACAGTAAAAGTACTGTAGAAAGAGTATGCCTACTACTACTACTACTACTACTACTACTACTACTACTACTACTAATAATAATAATAATATAATAATAAATAATCAAGTGAGAAAGAGACGCTCAGCACAAATATTCAGTTATATTCAAACGTGTCAGATTAATACAAAACACAGAATGATCAAATTTAATATTCTGCATTGTATTACCATACCTCATATACAGTGCATCGGTTTTAATACCTCTTCCTTTTGGAAATAACTTTATTATGGCCTCCTTTTATTTATAATTAATATTTTTTTGCAATATATCCCAACATATGTTGGCCTTTTTGGACTGCTACAGCTCACTGCCCATCGTGTTACACCTTATTGTGTATTGTGTAAGGTTGTTGTCTGAGTGTCATCAGCCAGCTGTCTGCAGTGGCGGCTCCTGCCAAATCTCTCAGGGGGGGCAATTAATAATAACTATCAATATTTTTTTACAGTCTTAGTTATTAGCTTAGCCTCTGGCATTTTACGGAGCATAAATTAGCCTAGTGGCTAGCGGACTTTTCCTCTCCTCATAGCTTAACAAATTACATATATTATTTATACTGTGTCTTACTCACCACTGGTAAAGTCACTGCATCTCAACACCACGGTTGAATTTTCAGCCTGAATGTACATTTTCTACAGCTCCTGGTCGTAATGAGAGCAACAAGCTGGAGGACCGCCGAGTCGTTTTCAGGTGGCAGAAGCGTAGCTCTGCTGCTGGGCGCATGACGTAAACACGTAAGTGCAGGCCCTCCCCGAACCCATAGAGATTGCATTGCAGTGGCCGCAACACGAAATAAACTGCCTCTACATGAAAGTCCATGAGAGAGACCTGGGTGATTTATAACCAGACTGAATTCGCCCCAAAAGAAGGCTTAGTCGGAGCTGTCTTACTACAATCTTTTTCGTCCGTTCTGATAAAATCAGACATGTTAATATGAATGTCTTCACTCTTGCGATAATGTTAAACATGTTTGATTTTTCTTCCTGTTTTTCTTCATGATGAGGACGGCTTAGATAAAAACAATCCTGATGGAGTCGCATTATGTGTGATGCTGCATGATTCCTATTCTTCACAGAATCCTATAATCTCCAGGACTAAAAACAAGGAGGTGTGACAGATTGTTGCTAGACGTGAGTGTGTCAGACCTTTCTGCTGATGTAAGGTAGGCAGTTGAATTCTAAACAGTTGGCCTTTAGGGCCCGTATCCACCAAAGCATTTTTTCAGCAGCTGAAAACGCCAGCTGCTGTTCTGAAAACGCGCTAGGGTACGCCTTGGAGGCACAGCATTTTTTTCGAGACGCTGTGGTTGCTATGATACATAATTTCCGTGGAGGTGATGTGTTGCAAGTAGCCTAGGCTAGCTAATTTCACTGTGTAGAAAATGTCAACACAAAGTAGGGGAGGCTTACTTGCTCTGGCCCTTGCTCTGCATGAAGAGAATACTGAAACATGAGGACAGACTCTCCGTACGTGGGTCCATGACATTTTGCGGGCAAGCAAACAACTCAGCGAGTAGGCACATCACTTCGGATATGCTCAGTGTGGTATTTGTCCCGCCCCACCTACACTGTAATTGGACGGAAGTGACAGTGACGAGCGCAGCTTTTTTCCCAAAGTTGAACATTTTTCTACTATCGGCGAATGGAAAAAAAAGACGCTTAGCGCCTCGTCACGCTGCTGGCTTTTTTGTCAGCTTGTAAAAACGCGGCGCTCCCATTGCAATGAATTTAAAAAGGACACTGGAGTCAGAAAAAAACGCTTTGGTGGACACAGGCCCTTAGTTTCATATCATCTGAAGAGTTGTGTGTTCTCTCCAACACCAACCCCTGCAGTACTCCACTTCATACAGGACCCTGTTCTGATACAGTTCCTCTAACCCGTTCTCATCAAATATGGACACTAATATGATGCTAAAAGAGTACCCAGGGCGTTAAAAAGCAATGCCAAAGGGCCTTGGGATAATTTATATTCAATTCCATTATGGGTGATTCCTTTGAATAAGGAGGAAGATCTTAATGTAATAGACAGGGGCTCGACATCGAAAGCAAAGAGCAAAGGTGATAAAGGACAACCTTGGCGACGTCCACGTCCAAGGGTAAAATTATCAGAATAAACATCATTAGTACGGACACTGACCTTGGGGGAAAAAATAAAGGAGGCGAATCCGAATGTCTTTAGGACTGCAAACAAGTACTCCCACTCTACCCTATCAAATTCCTTTTCAGCATCTAAAGAAATCACGAGACCAGGAGGTTCAGCCGAATGTTTTGAGTAATTTATTTTGAATAGTGTACGGGTATCTTAAACAACTGACCTTTTATAACTCTGAGAAAACGCCGCCTTCTGACCAATCAGCTCTCTTGGAAAATGACATCACCACCTGTAGGAACTCCCACAGATGGTTTTAGCCAATAGGCTGTTTTATGTTTGCAGCGGTGATGTGGAGAAACTCTTGACTGTGGCGATTCTACAGAGACTGATTATAAGCCTTAGGCTAATTTTGCCTACAGGTTTTTACAGTAAAGCAGGATCAGCCTACTTACTGCCTTTAAATGTGTTTAATATTTTTTATTTGCTCCCAATCCGTTTCACACACCCTGACGCAGCCGTTAAAATAAATGGGTTTTATTTTTCTTATGAGGCTGAATGTTAAATGTAATGTAATGCAGCATGTAATGTTAAATGCTCTGTATTTGTATAGCGCCTTTCTAGTCTTTTCGACCACTCAAAGCGCTTTTTACACTACATCTGCATTCATACACTGACAGTGCTCAAACGGAAACTAGCATTCACACTCAGACTGGCAGAACAGAGGCAAAAATTTCATGCCCAAGGACACTTCGACACGCAACCAGGGGGAGCCAGGGATTGAACCGCCGACCTTCCGGTTAACGGCTGTTTATTTAGGTTAGTATAGCTTTCTAAGGCCTACTACAGAGACTGTAGTCATGTTCTGTCCCACCTTTTGCGATGTGGGTGCAAAAGGTGGGACGGTGAGTTTTCAGCAACCTAAATGTTGAGATTCAGTCTTTCAAACATTATTTGAGCACATTTTATGGCATGAATGGAGTTTTCGTTTCATTGCTTTATGAAGTTAATTTAGAACAATGTTTGGAGTGTGTTAAATAAATTAATCTCATTTGTGAAGTGGCGAAAGGTTTTTTAAAGTGAGGGAGAACAGCCCGAGTCTTTTAATGTGGAGATGCCGACACACAGCTGAAAGAATAAGGCTGATATTTTCATACAGCTCATGAGAACACTTATTATATTATTATTATAGACTACTCCTGTTCATTTAGACAAGTCTCCCTGCATGTGTCAGATGCAGACGTGCTACTGTTGTATTTCTGTAGTGTTTAATTTAAGTTCATAAAATATGACGCTCTGCTGACAGTGGACTTGTTCATGTCTGTGATTGGTCATCTGCTGCTAACACCGCCTCTTTTATGTGAACTGCTGGATTGGGAAACCAATTTTTGGTTTATGTGTGTAGCTTAATTTGTAATATTATTATTTTTTAATTATTTATACCACAACTGTCACGATCCTGTCCTGAGCGTGTCTGGGTTTCAGTCCTGTCTGTGTGTCTTGGTGCGGAGTCTGGGTTTTTGTTCCATGTCTGTGTTCCTAGTCCTGTGTTTTAGTTCTTGTCGTAGTATTTGATTCTAGTTCTTTCTCTGCATCTTTTGGGTTTAGTCTGCTGGGTACTCTGTGTTCTCATTTCTCTGTTATGATCCCTGTGTTATAGTTGGTTAGGTGTCATTTATGTTCTCTGCCGGTTTCAGTAATCTGATTTTGTTCATTCAGCTCTAGTCTCTGTTTAGCCTTTATTATTCATCCACATCTTATTTAGTATCTGTCTTGCCTCGTATCTTAGTCCTGTATCTTAGTTTATGTGTTAAGTGTTCACTCCCGGTCTGTGTACTTCTGTGTTTTGCATCTGCGTCTCCCTGTTCCCCCCTGCTGTCTCTCTGCCTGCCTGCATGTCTGTTTTTCCATGCTGTCTCTCTGCCTCCGTAACCCTGATCCCAGTCACCTGTGTTGCTCCCGCCCTGCTCATTAGTCCTGGTGTATAAATGTCTGGTGTCTCATGTCAGTCCTGTCCTGTCGGATGTCGCATGTATAGCCTGTTGTATTAAGTTGCTGCTCTTGGATGTTATCAGTTTCCTGTACCTGGGAGTTCTGTTTGTCATGCTTGGGATTAATAAACCCTGGAACTCAATCTCAGCTCACAGTGTCATCCGTTTGGGCTCTCCCCTGCTCTGCGCACCCAGCGATCCCGACAACTACCTTTATTTTTTTTAAAAATACAGCAAGAAAGTGTCAAGTAGTCAAGAAGTAACAAAACTGGTTAGAGCCAGCTGACGGTTTAAAAGAGAAAAAACAATCTCTGATAGGCAGAGATGCAACGTGAGTCGCATTCTACCAAGCACCACGTCTGTACAAACCCCACGTTTACCAGAACTCTACTGGTTAATAAGTTAGTAGTACTACAAACCGAAGTAAAACACAAACCTGGAGCTGAAGAAACCCTAAACGTTAACGGAAAAGACCCGCGAACCTGAGTGACTGAGGGAGAGACAGAGATGTTCTCTTCTCAGTGTTCTGTGTGAGTGAGCAGAGCAGGACACAATAAATCTGTATGTGTGTAGGGGAGGGGCTGTGACGCTGTGACTAGCCTATCACAGAACGCAGACACAGTCAGCTACCCAATGAGGATTTTTATTCAATCCGAGCACAGATATTGACTCGTACTCGTTTAATACTCGTACTCGGCAAAAGTGCTTTATCCGTACTGGATACTCGTTTCAGCCGAGTATCCGGCTCAACTCTATATTTAACAATAAGCGTACAATGATACCCACGTTATATTGAAAAAGCTTACATAATCACATATTGTTTCATCAAAGTGTGAACGTTCCAACACAACAACGATGACCGCCTTAATAACACAGATCAAATTTGCACATAGATCAGATGAATACAGAAAGGCACGTGAAATACAAATTAACAAGTGTAGGCCCCCAGTCCGGTAGATGCAGAAAGCATAAAATGAGGTAGTGTGATCTGATCTGAAGTACAAAAATACAAAATATGGTGTGGCATCGTATAAAAGTATCCGTTAAGAATGAGGGAAAGAAATTGCCTGCTACAAACAATAGTGACTATATGGCTAGTGAGTCCACAAACTCTAAACAATAAAAGAACACCGATCAAAACAAGTTATTGGAGCTCACCCAGAAATCAAGGTTTTGACATGTTCGCTGGCTTCCTCCGCTGAAACGAAGTCCTTTTCAACACCATTCTAAGTGATGTGAAGTCACGCTGGAAGAAACAGATCATACGGAGCACTGTCAATGTTACAAAGTTGGTGCCTGACCTCGCTGAATGTAGCCCACATTATCTTGGCAGTGTGGTCAGGGAAGACTGAAATAGTCAAGTCTCTGACTTTAATCTGTCGGAGTTCTCTAGTGCGGCGCAAAATGTCAACACAGTCACCGTAATAATGAAATCTGCACACAATGGCTTGTGGCTATTGCGAGAAAAATATTGATAAGTACTGTTCATGGGCGGTGACCACCGTCTGCAACTGGCAGAGTGCAGCAGACCTCATCCAGTGATGGCCACTCCAATGAAAAAAATTAACCAGTTTCCTTTGTAGTTCTTTTACTATACCTTCAGGTGGCTCTTGAACAGCAAAACGGTGCCAGAGTATGGAAGCGATCAGATTGTTTGCAATCAGAACTGTTCACCTATAAGACAGCTGAGGCAGGACCCAGGTCCAGTGAGATAATCGGCCACACACACTTTCCACAACTCCCTTCCAATTTTTCTTTTGGAAATGTTCATTTCCCAGATAGACACCTAAGATCTTTATTCCCTCTGTGTCCCATTGCAAACATGCAGGAAGCCTTGGGGGTCCAGTACCTTCCCACTGGCCCAAAACACAACATAACGCACTCTCAAGAAGGGATAAGTTCTGAATAAGAACCTCAACGTCCTTTTGTTGTTATAAAAACTGTGACGTCATCTATGTAGGCACTCAAAACAGCACCACACTTATTATCCATCTTCAATCCCACCAAACCATGTCTAAGTTTGTTCAAAAGTGGTTCGATAGACAAGGAATACAACTGACCAGATAAAGGACAGCCCTGCCTAATTCCACGTAACACTGTTACAATAGCAGTACCAGTATACAACAGCTTCACCCATGAAATAAAACTGTCACCAACACCAAACGCTTTCAGAGTTTTGAATAAATATACATGATCCACTCTATTGTTGTGTACCAACCGTGTGGATTTGTGCATTTTATATTGAGGAATTTGAGTCTCCAAATTCAGTAATTAGGGGGTTGAGATATCAACTTTCTACAGACAGCCGAAGTGAACCCAAGGAAGGGGGTTGAAAGGTTGCTTTCCCTAAGTGCTGTTTGTGGGAAGCCTGGTTGTAAAACTGGCCACCTTTTGGAAGCAGCCATGATGACGCTTGGGCCCTGACTGTTTAAAATGACAAAAGGAACACTGAACAGAGATTACCTCTCTCCTGAACAGCCTATCAAAACTCTTCTTAAAGAGAGGGCAGGAAACCCTAAACTGCCCCCTGCACACGTAACCATGGCAACTGACCTTGCTCGTTGCTTAATTATCTCACCTCAAAGGAGATATCCCTTTTCATGGCCCGATTTGGAAAGAACACCAGAGACACAGCCCTGAAGTCCTTTGTGCAAACAAAGACTGATGTGCAAACGTGTAAACGTGTTGGGCCCCATTTGATCTCTGTTTTCAACAGCTCCCTATCTACTGGTTGTGTCCCTGATTATTTTAAAACGGCTTGCGTGAACCCACTTTTAAAGAAACCTGGTTTAGATCCCTCCCTCCCACATAATTTTAGACCAATTTCAAAACTGCCTTTTATTGCAAAGATTCTAGAAAGAATTGTGTCCAAACAGCTGCTCACTGTGCTGGAAAATAACAAATTATTTGAAAAGTTTCAGTCTGGTTTTAGGAAGTACCACAGCACTGAGACTGCCCTGCTTAAAGTCACCAATGACCTTTTAATGTCTGCTGATGAAGGTATGTGCTCAGTCCTGGTACTCCTGGACCTTAGCGCTGCTTTTGACACCATTGATCACAACATCATGTTAGACAGACTGAGGCACTGGGTGGGGATCTCTGGTACTGCTCTAGAATGGTTTTCATCCTACCTGTCAAATAGGAAGTTTTGCGTGTCTGTAAACAACTATGTCTCTTCATTCTGTCCAGTTAAATATGGTGTGCCTCAGGGGTCGGTCTTAGGACCCATTTTGTTTTCCTTGTATCTGCTTCCCCTTGGACATATTATCCATAAACATGGCATTTCTTTTCATATTTATGCTGATGACACACAAATATACTTGCCCGTCAGATCCACAGACCCTGGAATGCTGAGTTCACTTAACAACTGCCTTTGTGAAGTTAAAAAATGGATGTCAAATAATTTCCTCCAGCTGAACTCAGACAAAACAGAAATCCTGGTCATCGGGTCCCAGCAGATGGCAAATCAAATACTGCCATCTGCTGGTTCCCTAGTAAATCACATTAAGCCTGTGGCAAAGAACCTTGGTGTTTGGTTTGATAGTAATTTAAATTTCGAGCAGCACACCACAAAGCTTGTTCAATCATGTTTTTATCAACTTAGAAATATAGCTAAAATTCGATCTATGTTAACTTTTAAGGACACCGAGACCATTTTACAAGCCTTCATCTCATCACGCCTGGATTATTGCAACAGCCTTTTCACCTGTTTAACCCAAAAATCTATTGATCGACTCCAGACTGTCCAGAACTCAGCTGCCAGGCTTTTAACCAGAACAAAGAAATATGACCACATTACTCCTATTTTAGCTTCATTACACTGGCTCCCAGTATGTTTTAGAATTGACTTTAAAATTCTATTGATCACTTTTAAAGCTCTTCATGGCCTCTCACCTTGTTATATTTCTGACCTTTTAGTCCCATACGCACCAGCACGTACCTTGAGATCCTCGGGCAGAGGTCTGTTGTCTGTTCCAGAGTCTCGACTGAAAACTAAAGGGGACAGAGCGTTTGCTGTCAGGGCCCCGAGGCTCTGGAACAGCCTGCCCGAGGAAATCAGGTCGGCTGAGTCAGTGAACTCTTTTAAGTCCCTTCTTAAAACATACTTTTATAGGAGAGCTTTTCCCGATCTTATTTGACTTTATTTTATCCCTTTTATTTTATTGTATTTTACTAATTTTATAATAAATTTTCATGCTCTTATCTTTTTTGTATTATTCTTTACACTTGTTAAAGCACTTTGTAACTTGTTTTTGAAAAGTGCTCTACAAATAAGGATTATTATTATTATATTATAAAGCCAGGAATGCGAAAGGGGGACTTTAACAACTCCTAATTCTTGAGCTAAAACAATGTTTCATTATAAACTGTTATTCTCTTTAAATAATAATCCTTGCTAAGTTAGTAGTGGCGCTGCCTCTTAGGTTAGTAGTTATGCTACCATGTTGCTGCTATCTGTTGTTTTAATTATTGCTGAAAAGAATCTAAATAAGAACTAAGAACGTGTAACAGCCAATAGCCTATATTTAGAAAGCAAGTTAAGTTCCTCTCATCTGTGATTCCTATGAAGTGTTAACTTTGTAAGGTCTAACTACTGACAATTGTTCTTCCTGTTATCAAATGCTTAAACTTAGAACGGTACAACCGTTTGACAACTAAGGTTTGATTGTGGGAAGATATTTGATTACAATACACGCCAATAGATATTTTTTTTATTAACTTTAATAAACTAGAGAAAGACAGTCTCTCGGGAAACCGGAAACAAGCCAGCTCCGAAACAATGGACTGCCCTCTGGGAACCACGCCCCAACAGATAAAACAGCGACACACGCGCGTGTTCAGTCTCTTGTGCTTCTCTCTTGTCCCTGCAGGTTCCTGGCCTCTTCAAACTCTTCAGACTCTTCAAACCTCTTGTCTTTCTAAGCTTTATTCGTCGAGCTAACATCACCGAGGTCAGACCAAATCACGTGGTCTCGCCAGCGGCAACAAAGGACATCTGAAGAACAGAAAGTCTAATTGCCAGACTGAGGACGGCCAACCCTTGAGGGTTTTTCTTCATTCCAGACACGGAGAATGGAGAATCAGACAGAGAATTCCCTAGCAAAATGCCGGGAATCGGTCAGCTAGCGCGAGACCCGTGCAACAGGCCAAGGCAGGCCGCCCACCCACTGTATGGCAAAACAAGGCATTCTGTGATCAGTGATGTCCAATAGTGTTAATAGATTATCTTTTTTTACTCCTAAACTCATAGCTTACTTTCATTAGTTCTCTTCCGCCGTATGAGTCAAATACTTCGAAACCCACATTCTCATTGTTAGCCATATTTAACCGAATTTTTATATCACCTTAGTTAGTTAATAAACCTCACTGTAACCAAGGAATTGTGTGTATTGCCTGTCTCCGAGTCCCTGCCAAGAGAATTTACCCTTCGATATGAGACTGACTGATTGATTTAAGATAACTGAGTGAATATTAACTAACTGATCACTAGTGAATAATTCTATTGTAATTATAAAAACCATACCCAGAGGTCCGGAGACTCTGGATGGACTGGAACTCCGGTGGTGGCCCGCGAAACGAGAAGATTTATGGATTAATATTTTCTGAATATTAAAATTCATAATTAGGTATTAACTCTCATAAATTTATTACATCAATGTAGTCATGCTACACTATAAAAAGCTTTCTCTTGGTCTATAGATAATAGGCCAAGATCCATCTCATGAAACGCTGACATATCTATGACATCTCTTATTAAAAACAAATGATCCAATATGGTACGATCAGGAATACAGTATGCTTGATTAACATGAATAATAGATTCCATATGTTTAAGTCTTTTGGAAAAACATATTGAAAGTATTATATAGTCTGTACAAATGTTTTCTTTTTGTTCCCTCCATCACAGAACTACAGTATAGTGTTAACACCACAGATTCCCTCTCCTTTAAAAACAATTTCTATAAGGGAACATTTGGAAAAACTTTGTTTGTTGTGGCAGTAAGCAGCCTTTTAACCAGAAGACGTTTCAAAACATGTTTTAAAATCACTCTGCACTGGTTCTGTGTGGCGTGTTGTGTTGATACAGGTGATTTTTCACCATCAGCAGTGTTTTCTGATTTTATTTGACTGTTTTTAAAGAATTGGGCTGGTGATATTACATTTAGCTGAATGTCAAGAAATCCCACGAAAAGACCCAAACCAACACTGAAAGTCCACTAACGAGTCCTGTGTCTCTCAGCCTGATGTCTCCTCTTCCTCTGAGGGCTGAGGGCTGAATGCCACATACAGGATAAGGAAGTAAGACATTATTGAGAGATGGACTTTGATGAATTTTTTTCAGGACATTTCTTGACATTAAGAAAAATGTAAAATTACAGCAGCCATAAGCCTTTAATTCTGTGTTTTTTTCAGTACTTTGTAAACGACGGTTTTAAAAAGTGCTATATAAAGTTTATCAAAGGAGTGAGGCCTTTCTTTACATTTATTTATTGATCTCATCAATTTATTAATACATTAAAATGATCTCCATATTTACCAGCTGCAACATTAAAGTGATGAACACATGAATGCATCAATAATTTTACTCCAGTTTCATAATATATATTAATCTGACAAACTCTAACTCTAACAAACTGTGAACTACACTGAACTCCTTTCTCTCTCTCTTCCATATCAAGAGGCAGAGACGGTGGTAACATCCATCTTCTGCAGCTTCTGAAGCTGAAGAGATGTTTCCCAAAAGCATCACAACTGAAAACTGTGATTGATGAAGACTAACGAGTGACTCCTGAACCTGCAGGGGGAACCAAAAACTCCATGTTTCTCTGAAGCTTTTATTGTCTTTTTTATTTTAACTCTGTACTTTTATCATAAACACCAACGTCCTTTTGTTAAGCGACATTTGAAGTTGTAAAGGTTAAAATAAAACTAAACTAACACAAATTCAACAGTTCCTCTGCTGGTTTCTGTCGTCTTCGTCCTCTTCCTCTTTATCTCTGATATCGTCATCAATTCTTGCTGAAACTTTCCTGATGAGATACCTTCAGGTTTTGTATCTTCTCTATTCTTTATTTTTGGAGCACATGTTGTATGTAGCGTGTTTATATCCAGCAGGTCTGAGACAGAAATGAAGATTCTGTCATTGTGTCATTTATTCTTTGTTTCCTGTTTTAATTTGGTATTTCCTCTCCTTTCCTTTCTGGCATCTTCATTTCCTGGCCGTGTGTTTCCACCTGTGTAACTGCCATGATAGTTTCACTTGTTTCTTGTTTTCTCTACCTCTTTTGTATATTTATGTTGTGTTCCAAACTCTAAAATGTCCAAGTTGAAATTTCCAACTGAATCTGGCTGACCGTGACAAACTGATGTTTCTTTGTCAAGTGCAAACAGCTGAACCCTCAGCGGTGCCCTTGGAGTTAGGAGTTGGAACAGTTTGAAAGTTGTTCTGAAAACACAAATTCTGGTCAATATTTCTAAAAGCAGGTTGGTGATTAACTGTCCTGGGTTGCAGCAGCAGCAGCACAGAGACCCAGTGCACAGGGTGCGAGCAGCTCAGTCACTCTGTCCGCTTCATAACGCTGTGGGTCGTGGAGAGGTCACTTGTCAGCACGGAAACGAATCCAGAGCTAGACAGCTGCTGACAGGCTGGACGTTAGTGATTTAGATATGAGACAACCGTATCCTAACTTTAACTGTGTATATCTGGTTTCCAAAACATATTGGGATATGATTTATAACACAAGTTACACACAGCTCTATTTCGGAAAGATAAATAAAAAGAATACTGCTCACAGTATTCTTTTCGCTGTTATCTGATATATGTGATCTTACATGATGATATTTTCCATTGCTCTGGATGACAGCACAGATTTAAAAGGTAATGTAAGGTAAGCAATGGCTTTCATTATTTTGAACTTGACTTGATTTCTGTTTAATAAAGGAAACCAAACCCCCTCTTCTCTTCTGCTCTCCTCCTTTCACCTCATTTACCCTCAAAGCATTTTGCACACTCGTGCTTAAAGACTTCATATGGTCTGTAGTATTCACCTCCATTGAACACATACACTCGCTGCTTATTAAGAGTAGTTACATATAAATCATTGAAGGATTTGCACGGAGGCAGGACTTTATCACACTTGCAGCATCTCAGGTTTTCGCCCATGTTACTTTCTGCTGGTAACCCGGTCTCCTCCTCTCTCTTCCTCTCTATTTCTCTCCTCCTCTCTTCTCCTCTCTCGGTCTCTCCTCCTCTTGATCCCTGATTGGTTTATTAAAGCAGGATGCACACTCGTACATATTATCAGCGCCAACCGGTCTGTAGTATTCTCCTCCATTGAACACATACACAAGCTGCCCATGAACAGTACTTTTGTGGAAATCATCGAAGGATTTGCACGGAGGCAGGACTATATCACACTTGCAGCATCTCAGGTTTTCGCCCATGTTACTTTCTGACGGTACGTTCCCCATTTTTAACGTGTTTTTCAGCACTTAAGTGGTGATTTTCGTGTCCAACCTGTGGTTTCCTGAAAAATAAAAAAGACAAATATCTGAATGACTTTATGATACAACAACTAACTCACTCATAACAGGAACTCCTGCTGCTTTGACTCTTGATGAAAAGGAAAAACAAGACAACATTTACTGTCTATGTATTAGAACAATGTCAGAAATCAACCAACGTCCTCGCCAACCCATTCATGGTCCAGACCCCTTGGAGTCAGTTTTTAATGCTTCAGAGAGAGAGTTCAGCGGACTGGGGGAAGCCCTGTGGCATCATAACCAAACTGCAAAGTTTCCCAACGTTAAGCACTAGTACTTTTTGAAAGTCTAACCGGGCGCCCTACATGTGCAAAAACAACTCTACACTTCAAACTAATCAATACATGGATCAATAGTGCTTTGTTGCTGGACAGAGAAGATGCTGCTTGTTCTCATTGGTCAGGTAGAATGAGAGCAGTAAGCTGCCATCAGCTGATCCACTTCTAGCATCAGTCCACTAGATGGCCTCATGGAGCAGGTGGAGGATGTTACTGCTCTGCTTCATGGAGATCTAAACTGAATGGCACTTTGTGAGGCAGCCATGTTTCATCTGGACATTTGGATGATTCAAGAAAACAGTTTGTGTGAAACCAGATGCAGATATCTGTGACCACAGTGAAGAGTCATCAGTTTAACTATATACCTCCTCTCTGCTCCTCTTTTCCTCCTCATCTTCTGCCTCCTATTTTCCTTCTCCTCCTCTCAAACCAGCAGCTGACAGAAAACAGACCTGAAACTTTCCTGCGTTCCTAAACTGATGACAAGAAGTTAACAAACGTTTTCTTAAAGTAAAGAGACCGGCTTGGTTTGTTGGCACAACTTCAGTTCTGACTTTAATTTTTGCTTTGACAATGAAGGACGACTCAAAGCCCACGAGGAAACATGGCGTCAAACTGCCTTTTACTGTTAAGTAAGTCTGCTTGATCAAAAGAAGCGATTTATCATGAGTGAACGACGGCTCGCCACAATATAATGTCTAAAGATATCAGGGCTCCTCTTACTTAGGGGCCCCGGAAAGTTAAACAACCTCACATTCCTTCGTCACTCTGTTGTTGTTGAACTCAAACCTTCATTTAATATGAAAAGTTTTCAAACGAGTAAAAAGTCAGACTCACCACCCTGTTCCTGTGAATGTTTCAGGTCAGCAGCTCGCTTGTGTCTCCTCCAAGTCTGTCTGTAAACACAGAGACCTGCTCCTTTATATTAAGGTGACTCCACCCATAGAGTCCGTGGGCCGGACCAGATATCAGTGAGCAAAACCTTCCTCGTGCTCTCTATCAGAGAAGGGGGTGGGGGGTTACAGTAAAGGCTGACTCAGGGGGTGAAGGTTGTCTCCACTTACAAAGGGAATGAATGATTCAATGTAACAATCTTTTACATCTGTCTGTCAAAGTACAGATTTCTGGTCTGGGTGTCAGGTGTTCTGCAGTAAAGTGAGTCGCTGCTTGTTGCTGTTAATAAAGAGCTTGTTCAAATGAAAAGCGATTTATCATGATTGAACCACAGCTCGCCATGATATTACGTCTATAGATATTAGGGATCGTGTTACTTAGGGGGCCACAGACAGTTCGCCAACCTTAAATTCATTTGAAATCATTTCCTTTGTTGTTGAAATCAAACATTAATCTGAAATGAAACTTTTTCAAATGTGTAAAAAAAAACAACATTGGACTCACCCTGTTCTTTTGAATGTTTCAGGTCAGCAGTTCACTGGTGTTTCCTCCAAGTCTGTCTGTAAACAGAGAGACCTGCTCCTTTATATTATGGTGACTCCACCCATTGAGTCCGTGCCATCATGCTGGTGATGAACAGCATCTACATCACCACCCTCAGGAGTGTGTTTGGAGCCTTTTGCAGTGCCTTGGCAACGTGATATCATGGGATGGTGGATAAATAGTATCACCACTTTTAAGGACATTTCGCGTGCCATGCCATGCATTTTAGGCTTTTTGCATGTGATCTAACAGGGGTATTCAGTTCGAATCCAAAGAGGTCCAGATAGAGAAAGCAAAGGTCCGGAACATCAGAATAACTAACTTGCGTTATCATTCAGTGCCATAATAGTTGTATCAAAATGTTTTTAGTCAACAACGGACTGTCAAATGTGCGTTTCCAAAACGTCTCTGGTGTATCTCACTTGCAGACTTGACTTGCAAAGCTTATCAGAATGTACAGATTTGATTGGCTGAGCAGCGTCACATGAGACGATTGAAACACATGCAATTGGTCTGTGAGTTTCCTGGGCCGCTAAAGCAGTACAGTAATCCCATGGTCTCTGTACTTCTCCAGTCTCGTGGAGTACTGTAGCAGAAAATTTATTTTAAACTGCTCGACCTTTTATTTACTTCTCTTGTTATATGTTCAAAGTGTCTGACAGGGTAAATACTGGGCCTGATTCGTTTCCTCTGCACGTCACCTGCGTGTTACTCAGATTTTACAAGCTAAGGGACAGGACCTTCAGAGAAACAGGAACCTGCAGTTAAAATGAGCAAACTGCAGAATGCTGATTCTAGCAATGAACTAATGACCTACAGTATGTGTGACCTTCTTTGGAACAGCCCCTCCACTACATTCTCATCTTGTGCATGAAAGAACAGAAAGGGAAGCAGGTTTTGACTCGATTTATTAGGATCCCCATTAGCTGATGAAAAAACATCAGCTACTCTTCCTGGTGGAACCCAACACTAAAACATCAATACACAAAACAACAGATTACAATTAAATAATAAAGATATACTGCTATATAGTGCACTCTATTGTCCAATATGAACAGACCTGACATTTTCCTTCACTTGTTTTTTTTTAAGCTAGTAAGAGTTTTAGCAAAATGACCTGGAAGGTTCATTAAATTCAACATGGCTCTGTCCAACACTGTGCGTTGTTTTGAATTTGTTTTGGGGTTTAGGAATTGTATAGTTACATTTGCAAATGTGAAATAAACTTAGTATTTAATTTATTATAGATTTCCATAACAGTACGCACACCTCAAGTGCCATGGTGTCACATCTGTGGGTAGAAAAGATGGTCTTTGGTCTGCTAGTTGGACCTGTACAAAGTCCTTGCAGTTCCACCACACCTTCTCGGTACCGCTGAAGTCCCTTCGCTGCCTGGACATCTTTGCCAACCAGAATGCGAGCCCTACCGTAGGTGTTTGGCGCTGGTCTTGGCAACAGGTGTGTCCAAGGAAAGGGGACCAGTCAAGTTGCAAAATGGTGTGGTTACGTTTGTACAGGTCTCCTAGCAGCACTCTGACAAGAGCACTCTGTCCTTTGTGGGTTACAGGAAAGAACGCTGCACTAATATGGCTGTTGTTCATGTTTCTGGAGGCCTGCAGTAACCTTTGACCTCTGTGTATCCACCACATTTAACTGGATAAAAACAAATAGCACACTCAGCTGTGTCTGTTCAACAGGAGCAACAAGAATGTTTTTCAGTAATCTGCTCTCCAGTTATTGCACTGCTTTGTGCTGGGCCTTCTGTGAACAGCGGGGGGTTATTTTAAGGCTCGTAATCATTTGGGGACATTTGATGGTGAAATCTGTTGGTTCATTTCTTTTCCCCATTAACTTGAAGTGTTTTGCCTTGAAATAGAATGAAAATGAATCTGCCATTGTTACACAACAAAGGACAAGACCGAAGACTCCCCCCTCGCCATGTGTTTCCTCTCCATCATCACTCCTGTGCTGCTATCAGCTGAATGACTAACGAATGTTTCCCTATAACTTTACACAACTGGTAGAGAAAAAAGACCTCCAGGGCCGCTTCTTCCCTCAGACTGTGACACTCCACCATGAAATACACAATTCTACTGTATATAACATCTATATAATGTTTATTGTTGTGAGTAGCACAAAGGGAACTACAAGTTAATCTTGTTATACAACCTTGTGTGGTTAAATGGTGAAAAAATCTGCCTTGTACCAAGTCAGTTCCACAGAAATCGATGGTGTCAGGGGAGGATCTACATGTGCAGCTGCTCCAGGGCCTGTTCAGACTGACCTCTGTCATTTGCTGAGGCTCATTTGAAGGGTGTATTGTTTTTTGACAAATCCCACTTTATAACCATCAATGAATATTTCAATGTATTGCAGATGACCGGTATTGTACATTTATTTCTTGCAACAAAAAAGAATGTAACTTATCCAGCAGAAGTGGTACTAAATGAAGAGCTATTTGAATGCTGAAAGAGCTGAATTCCCTTTAGTAGGGGAGAGCAGGGGCGAAAGTAACGGAAGTAACAAGGTGATTTTCTCAGAGCCCTGACTACATCTGCATTCCAAGCTGTGACAGCATGTTCAGCACGCAACCCTTGATGAAGCTGCCAAATATAATGTGATTTCGTCATGGTCTCCGGCGGTTCTCTCCGGAAAGCTTCGAGTTTGTCAAGTAAATTTTTGAAGAGGGACTTTTTTTTCGAATTACAAGTTGGGTTTCTTGTTTTATTTGTCACAGTAATGATTAATCTATCAGGTTATTTAGTGCTTTAACACATCCTGAAGTTTGCCCTGTCAGGGTTTTTCAGTATAAATGTAAATCGGGTTTAAATGTCAGGAGTTCCTGTCGGGACGAAACTTACAAGTGTTACTTTCGTCCCGCTACACCTGACCGTAAGTGTTTGTTTTGTCCAGCTGCTAATGTGGTGACTTTTCCTTTGTGTTGCAGCATTTATTAAAACATGTTTATGTCATATTATACCAACATAATATGCCAGTAGCGTGGGTCAGAAAGACAGAGGTCTGATTCAGACAGATGTTTATGAGAAGGCGTTTCTGGACATCTCTATTAGAAACATTAGTCTCAGGTCAGTTTGTTCAGATAATGCAGGAGGAGGGCAGAGATAATTGGGAAGAAGACAGATCACATTATTAAGTCTTCTACTTGGACTAAGAGAGGAAGCTGCATGCTTATATTAAGAGAGCTGCTGATCTTTATTTTGGCCTGTCTCCTAAGGAGCTCAGTGTAGTAGGTGTCAGTAAGAAGCACTCAAAATGCAGATCACTCATACTGTTCTTACTAAATTCAATTCAAAATTTGGAATTTGTATAGGCCTATTCTGTAAATAGCTTTTTAATTTTTATCCTAATTTGTAATTTTATTTATTATGTTTAATTTTTTCACTGTTTCTGAAGATACTGCAACATGCAAATATCCCCAGTGCAGATCAGTAAAGTCTTATTTTATTTTAATCATATCAGGTCATAAACAATCTCCATCTAACCATTTCTCCTCTGTTTTAGGTGCACACATTTGCATATTTATATTATATATTTTTAATATATCCTTAATATAATATGAAATATTCTAAACAATTCAAGTTTGGGCTGTCAGGTTACTTTTGAAACTGAATATAAAAAAAAAATGTAATAATCATTTTTTTAAAGATAAAGGACAAAATATGTTTGCAGTTACACATTAACAAGGTCATATGTTTATTTATTAAATACAAGGGTAAGACAAAAAATCTAGCTTGTATGGTTGTGACGGGGTCGAAAGTAACAATGTGCCACTTATGTTTAAAGTGAAATTATAAGGAAGTCGTTCTACATTTGTAGAAAATACCACCTGATATTGATAGACCACACCTGTGAGTTAGTGACCACAGCAAAAATATATCTGTCTGAAACATTATCAGTTTTTTTTTCTGAAAAATGATTTTGTTTTTCCCCAATAGGTTTTCACAGAGCAATGATGGAAGACCAACTTTGTCTGTGCATGTTTTGTGTGAAATGCTTAGTGATATCTGTTGTATGGTGTGTATCGGTGTCTTACTTACTCTTCTTCTCCTTCTTGTGCCCTTTTTAGCTCGAAGGTATCGTACATTCACACTATTATTTAGTGTTTTCTGAGATACTCATCGATTGCCACTAAAGGTTTTGTTTGTTTCTCCATGTTGACAATAGACTCCAGCACTGTCCAGTGTTTAGAGTAGGCAGGCAGGCACTTTGCCTTAGGGCTGGACGCTTGATTGAAAAGTAATCGAAACCGAAATTCAGAGCCTGAAACCGACGTAATTTTCCCATGTCGGTTATTTAATCCTGTTAATATTGTGTGTGTGTTCTTGTACTTTAACCTTAAAACATCCTACCGCGTGTGTAGTCACGTGACTCCGCCCCGTCCAGTCCTGCTCATACTTCAGACTGGAGTTTGAAGCACAGGGGCTCTTATAACAGCACCTGTCACATAGATGTCATCTGATGAATTAGGAGAGGAAGCTAGCAAAGCGTGATTTACCGTGCTCACACGGTGTGCGAGGAAAATCATATTCATCTTCCTTAGGCTGGACGATGTCTTCCTCCACGTCTTTGGCTGTTAGTTTGGGCTTGAAAAGGCCTGGAGGTTTTTGCTGGAGCTGGGGATGCCCTCATGTACCATCCAGGTCAAAACAAGGTAAACTATGACAGGATCTGGAGCTTCTGCAGCTGATACTGAGACATCACTGGACTCATCTCCTGCAGCAGCTCCCTGAGGTGGTTGTAATTCACATAGTCAGCGTTCATCACCATGTCGACACAGCTGGCGAACATCAGCAACCTCAGAAGTGTGTTAGGAGCCTTTTGCAGGCGAGCAAACACCTTCTCCATCCATGGCACACCATGGACTCTGTACTCCTCCAGTCTCCTGGAGTACTGTAATGGAAAATGTATGTTAAACTGCCTGAACATTTCTTCTCTTGTTATATGTTCAAAGTGCCTGATAGGGATTTTTTTCCTCTGTATGTCACCTGTGTGTTACTTGAAATGGGAGGCTAAGGGACAGGGCCTTCAGCGAAACAGGAACCTGCAGTTAAAATGAGGAAACTGCAGAATGATGATTCTAGCAATGAACTAATGACCTACAGTATGTGTGACCATCTGTGGAACAGCCCCTCCTCTACATTTTGTACACTTTGTATTTGAAAGAATAGAAAGGAAAGCAGATCTTTGCTCTTTGGTTGTGGGGACCTTTGATCTCTGTGCGCCTTCAGTCCATTTGCAAATATGAAATAAACTTACTCCAAGATAGTTTTGGTCCTGCTGAAATCACTTCACTGCAGGAAAAAACATTAACTTCTCCTCAGTGAACAACATTTATTGCTTAATATGTGTCCGAGCAGAATGCATCCCTACTTACCCATAGCATGGCATTCCCAACTACTGTGGGTCACCCATAATGCACTGCATTTAGCTCAAAACACTCTTTTGCTGGGAATTTCTGTTAACAAAATAAAATACAGCACTTATTTACACTGTTACACATATATACATACTAACCTTAAGCATACATAAATACTCACCTCGCAGATACATACATACTTACAAATGACTGTATGTGCAAGCGAAGTATTCAATTGTGGCCTAGGCGGCTTCTCATACCACGGGGCCAAGCGACTACGTTGTGATTTTAAGAACGTTCCTCAGACTGAAATCTTCCCCAGTACTAACCAGCATGCAGTGTGTAGCTCTCCACTGCGCTATGGCATCTGATTGCTTGTCTTGTTTTTGTTTATCTGCTTCTCCCACACGCTGCATCCAGCGTAGTCTGCTGAAGCCTCGGTCTGCTGCTTGTTTGGGTGGCTGATTTGCAGGCTGATCAACACCCCCCCCCCGTGACCCATGGTTTGACTGTATGTGTATTCAGAGCCAGTGAGCAACGGACTTTCAAAACAATAATAATAGACTGATAATAAAAACAAATTGTCTCTAATAACACGTTAACTTGCACAGCCCTATAAATTAAGTACTTACTTGGAAGAAGCCCCATCGGCTATTGACAGACATCAGTCTGAACAGGCCACAGGGCCTGGAGCAACTGCACTACCTGTATTTCCTGCATTCCTCACAGTGACCTGACACCATCGAGATTTGTGTGAACTTGTGTAAATGTATGAAGAAACATTCATCACTCTGAAGCTAAGGTGGGGGAAGGAGGTACTGTGGCAGAAGGGGAGAAGGGAGGGCCTTAATCTAGGGGCTAATTTCTGTTGAGGTCTATTTGTGAGCTTCTCCGTGGTTAACATGAGGTTATTATTGTAACCCTACTTTTCAACCACTGCTAAATCCCGAGTTCGGATCCACAATCCGATTCTGTCCTCGTTAAAAATCTATTGAACCCCCCCCCCAAGAACTCTGCCATTCTGAAGATCCCCAAGGTGAGAGACCTGACTAAAGGTGAGGGGTTCAGAGTCTGACAGATAACTTTAACAAGCAACAAGCTCAATGAAGTAATGGCTTAGTGGCTAACTCAACTCAAGAATTTCCCCTTAGGGGTCCAATGTAGGAAGGTGAGGTATGGTTTATGTAAATGTCACATTCTGGTCGTGAAGTTATTCAACTAAAGTTCAGGAACAGGACCACGCCTCTCTCTCTCACTAATTCAACCACCTGCTACCTTAATTCCTCAAATTCAACCACCCGTGCTTCACTCATTTCATCCACCTGGGCCTCTCTAGTCCAATCACCCACCTGCACATACGTATGTAAGCCTGTTTAACCTCTTTCTCTCCCTTTTGTCAGTTGTCACATCCCTACCCCCTAAAACCCTATTCCTCACCTCGTTAACTTGACAGCACTGTGGCCTCACAACAAGAAGGTCCTGGGGTCAGACTTCACAAGTCATATAACAAGTATAAGTAGAACAGCACTTTAAGGCCTAAAAATACTTCCAAAGTAAATTCCATCTAGTCTCAGTCAGAAAAACGGGTTCATGCATTCATCTTCTCCATGCTAGTCAAAGCTCACTTAAAAAGCTGCAGCCAGAGTACTCACTGGGACAGAAAAACTAAACACATTACTTCACTGCCTTCTGGTAAAATACATACTTGATTTTAAAGTTTTGCTCACCATTTACAAATATGTAAATGGTCTCACTCAAAAATCCTTCTCTGGCCTGCTCTCTGCTTACAAACCCTCCAGCCCTCCAGGATCAATACCTACCTGTTCTCTCAGGCCTATGACTAGCTAGTTTCTCTCTGTCTCACTCTTTGGGTTTGTGTGGGTGCTATGTTTATGTGGTCAGGTGGGCAGGGGAATGTTATATTTTTATTATTTATGTTCTGTTGTATTTTGTTCATATTTGCTGTGTATGTAGCGCTATGGGCACAGTGTGTGTGCACTTACTGGATTTGAGTGACATTAGTAGAAAAACCAAAGTTTAAATGGAACAGGTGTTCTGATTTTCAAAATGTTTGCTTCTGTACAGCTCATTAATACTTGACAGTATACCGGTTAAAGCTGTCTCTTACCAAATAACTACTTTGTTACTCATTTGCATTTGCCTACTTATATTATGTTATGAGTTAGCTGCTCCTGTGGAAAAGCTATTACTAATTTACTTCTATTGACCTTATAACTTGAGGTTACAATGTATGTGTGGACTACACACCACATCTGTACTCGGTGTTAATGATGAGAAATATGCTATTAATACACCCCACTTGATTAAATATGTTTAGATTTCATCCTGACTTGTTCCACTGCGGTTGCAGCTGACGTGCTAACGTGCGAGCCCTACAGCCTCTGTGATTTTCGGGAGGAGCTCTTAATCAAATAATGGGCCACTTTCTGAGATGTAGCCCATCTGTAGGCTATAAGTGTGTACATAGGCCTGCAGTATGTGTTTTCACATATTTAGATTGACTATTTTACGTGTCCAAAAAATACGGAGCCATTGGTAATAAACCGTGAAGAAAAGTGGCAAATTTACAACAACAAAACTCGGAAATTCCCTGACATTAAAGTCACAAAAAAGCAAAGTCTCTAAAGTGCATGATAATATAGTGATTGTGGACTAAACTCATAAGTATTTCCTCACTGCTAAATCTAATTGTGAAGTTTAATATAACTTTCCACTGCATGCCTTATGCATGCCAGAGGTGTGTGAGTGATGAATTTCTCTCATAAATGTATCACTATAATGTCAGAGAATATTCAGGTTTTTTACATGTAGATTAATCTTGGAACTCTTGTTTTTTATGTACAGTTGTACCTTTCCATCTTAATCATATCAGGATACATAATAAAGAATTTGCCAACAATAACACTGTGAAGATAATTACAAATTTACTCCATACAATACCAACAAGCCTCCTTGGCTTTGTCGGCCGCCACGATATTAGATTTAGCTGTTAACGTGTCTATAAACTCCTCTTATCCCGACACTATCAACGTGCATTCTTCTGGGGATAATACGGAGCATGCGCTGTTGTGAAAAAACTCTTATTATGCAAATAGCAGTCAGAGTTTGTCAACCCTGAGTTGAACTCCCTTCATAGTACAGGCCTCTGATGTGTTTATTTATGTTATTTTGTGTGACAAAGAAATATGATTATACGTATTAATACTGCATGTTATGAGAAATGACGCAGAGACATGACTTGTTTAAGTTTATGTTGAGAAATGGCTTCTTACTGTGGGATCGCTGTCACACTTTTTAATGGACTTAAGGAACTGACACAGTACACAGAGTACAAGCACAAGCTGACATGCATACGTGGTTACCAAATAATTTGCATAAATATACACATGGATTTATTAATAGTTTAGCTTTAGAGATAATGCTAAATTAGCCACTGTTTGTTTAGGGAGCTGTTTGTTGATGACAACCCCTTAGCAGAGGTGGGGGGGGGCTCGTCTCTGCAGAAGACACAGACGTTCCCTGAGTCTGACTTTTTCTTTTTGCCACAATCAAGATACACAAACAAGTGATTTAATCAGTGTATTCTAACAACAAAAATACTTGTTCTGTCAAGCAGATTGGCTCGGGGTGGCCCCTTTGTAACTGAAGGTAACAGTAGGCCTGGGGCAGCCACACCCTCTGCCCCCCCCCCCCCCATATAGGTATGATTGTGAAATCTGGTCTGGCCCATGGGCTTATATGGGTGGAGTCACCATTATATAAATGAGCAGGTCTCTCTGCTTACAGAGGACGGGGCACCAGCGAGCTGCTGACCTGACGGACCTTCACAGGAACAGGGTGAGTCTGATGTCTTTTTATTACACGTTTGAAAAGTGTTCACATCAGATGAATGTTTGATTTCTACAGAAGCGCATTGCATTCACCAAAGAAAAAAATTGGAAGCCTTATCTCATAATTACGAGATCCTGATCTCGTAATTATTTATATATATGAATATATTGTATTTTACTGTAATTTAATAGGAACTATTTTACAACTTTGGCTGCCAGACTTTTCCCCAGTTTTTAGACATTAATCAGCAAGTTGTTGTCGTCCTTTTATTAATTCAGCTGTCTGAGCCACTTTTTTTCTTGGAGTTTTCTCTTCGGGCATTTCTGTGTTAAAGGGGAGCTGAGCAGGAGAGAAGCCAGTTTGAATCCATATTTCCTTTTGTGCTTCGACTCGTCCTTCACTGTAAAAACTAAACAAAATTGTAAACAGGATTTGTGCCAAAAAACCATGTCCGTCTCTTTGCTTCAACAAAAAGGTTTGTTAACTTGTCAGTTCAGTCAGACAGCTCAAGCTGAAAAATGTATTACAGCAGAACAGTTTGGCGTCTAGGCTCCGACCTCTGTGGTGGTGGTGGGGTTGAAAGAACAGCAGCAATACTCATGCAGGCAGCAGCACTCTGACAGAGCAGGGACACTGTTGCAGTTTAAACAGACCTCCAAATCGAGACGGTGTGATTGTTGGATGACGGGGAATGTGTTTTCGGTGCAGCTCAAGTTGACTGTCTAAACTACCTTACAGGCGTCGCTGCATTTTGGAACACAGGAAAGTTTCAGGTCTGTTTTCTGCTGGTTTGAGGGGAGGAGAAAGCAAAAGGGGGTGGGGGGGAGAAGGAGGAGAGGAGGAATGAAGGAAGAAGAGAAGAGGTAGAAAAGGAGAAGAGGAGAAGAAGAGCAGAGTGGAGGCACAAAGCTAAAATTATGACTCTTCGCTGCTCTCCTGTGGGCACAGTGAGTAACTACAACAAGAGGTCCATGTACAGTTTGTTAGTTTGTTTCTTCATTTGAACCGGAAATACAATGTTTGATGTTTTTATTTTAGAATCCAAATTATGTTGTTTTTTTCAAATTAGTTTTTTTGTTTATGCATTTGAAGAAAGACAAAATAAAAGCCTAGATTCTCGAAAGGCCATTCTGTGACATTATGAAAGCACTATACCAGGGAAACGTTAGAAAAAACAAACCTGAACCTAAAGGTTGAGAGACCCCGGTTCAATCCCCCTCTGTGACCCATCCACCATTGTGTCCCTGAGCAAGACACTTAACCCCTAGTTGCTTCAGAGGTGTGTGACCTCTGACATAAAAAAAAACTACAAATAGCAATTGTAAGTCACTTTGGATAAAAGTGTCAGCTAAATGAATAAATGTACATGCAGTTTAATATTGTGCATTTATCCACGTTCACAGCACAAGAGTGAAGTACGTTACATTACATTTATTCATTTAGCTGACCTTATGTGCAAGCTGAGGTTGGATGATGATGATGATGATGATGATGAGGATAGATCGATGAAGGTGCAGTGTAAAAACCGGGAGTACAGGTGGTGCTATGACTGGAGCTAGGTCCATTGAATTGTGTCCACCAAAAACAAATCAATCTCTTTTTTGTAATTGTCCTTTATAACATGCACACATTCTTTATTATTCTTTTATATTTTTATATCGTATTGTTCATTTTATATTTATGATTCTTCACCTGCATTAGGCTTACTTACATGTTTATTGTTATGCACCAAAATACCAAAGCAAATTCTGTGTATGTGTAAACCTACTTGGCAATAAAGCTGTTTCTGATCTCTAATCATGTGTTAATTTCTCCATGTCCTGTTGTGAAATTATATACAAATACAAAATAAATACACAATGTATATAATTAATTTGCAAATAACCTATTAACATCAAATATGACATGAAGGGCATTAAATACATGTTTTTCACTGACCTGGATCAATGTTGGCATGTAAGCTAACAAAGACCCAAACCAGCCGTACATTTAAATGCACTCATACTGCCAGCTGCCGGTCGAGAGGGGAAACATCAGCCTGATCTACTTTGACTCTGCCTCAGCCCATTACTGTGGAAACCACATTAAATATTAAATTAATTACGATAATAACTTTATATTTAAATAAATCCCAAAGTGCTACATGATAAAAACAGTTAAGTGCTAATTATTATATATTAATAATATATATAATATTATTTTTGAACCTGTCCTTCCCGGGCGGCACGGTGGTACAGTGGTTAGCACTCACATCAAGAAGGTTGTGGGTTCAAACCCCGGTTGCCCCAGCCTTTCTGTGTGGAGTTTGCATGTTCTCCCTGTGTCTGTGTGGGTTCTCTCTGGCTTCCTCCCACCATCCAAAGACATGCAGGCTAGGTTGATTGGTGACCCTAAATTGTCCTCAGGTGTGAGCGTGAGTGGTTGTTCGTCTATGTGTGGCCCTGCGATGGACTGGCGACCTGTCCAGGGTGTACCCCGCCTTGCGCCCGATGTCTGCTGGGATTGGCTCCAGCCCCCCACGATCCTGTACGCAGGATAAGAGGTTGACGATGGATGGATGGACCTGTCCTGCCCAGCAGCCTAGAGTATAATGACCTGGATACCATGTGTGCCAGACAGATTGTACTTTAACAAGAGGGTATTAAAATACTCCTTTGTCTGTTTTATTATTTATTTAATTATGTATTGATTCGTTGTTGTTGTTGCTCATTGTTAGTGAGAGTGGGACGCCACGACTGTGCCACACCGACCCCAGCACCGACCCCCTGTGATTGATATTGGGCAAGAACCCCAGTAGCCAATAATGGTGGGAGAAAAATAAATAAATATATGACTCCCAGATGCACCGCGATGCAAACGCGGAAGACCCCGACCCAACAAACAGACGACCCCCCAAAAAATTAAATAAATACAAACGACCATCCTAATGCCAATTGACAACGCAATACCGACGGAAGTGCTCCCTCCCCAGCGAACAACCAAAATGCCCAAATGTCACGCAATCATCAACGCCAATGCACAAGTGACGAGCTGAATGCAAACGAGCACGGCGACACCCAATGCCCGGCAGCCCCCAGCGACTCTGGCGAACGAGGTCGAGCAAACGAGAGAGAGCGAGCAGCAGAACACGACAGGGAAAGCCAGCGGAGAGAAACACCAGCAGCAAGTCCCAGCCCGGCAGCAAACACGCCGCATCAGCGTGCACCCACCAATAACAGTCCGCCGTCCCCCATGCACAGCACGCCCCCAGGCCGCCGTGCAACGCCAGCCAAACCAGCAACAAGGCAAAATCAACTAGCACAGCTGCATACCACCCCCAACCCACCGATCCCCCAAGGGCCAAGAAATCCAGGCACGAGCCCAGAATAAACCGGAGCACTGCCAGTGGAGGAGGTCTGACAACTGGCTGACAGAGAAATGGGGAAGCATGGATCTGAGGCCAACGAAGCAAACCAGGGACACAAACCGGTCCCTCCAAGCCATATTTTATATTCTTTTTGGCCTTCCAGTTCATGAGAATAGTTTTCTTGGCGATGCATAAGCCAGTGAGAAGCATGTATGATGTGTCAACCTCTATATGTGAATGTGATATACAGGTGCACATACACATACGTGCATACATGTACACGGTGCGTTGGAGCATAGTGCAAAGGATGCTGGAATGAACAAGTATTATGTGCAGATGGTAGGTGGATTTGGTATACAGTATATACAATATGGGACTTGGCCATTCTGCCACTTCTCTTTATTTGGGATCTGTCTTCAACTGCAAGCTGTCAAGGATGTATCCCAAAAGACTTACAGACCTTGCGTGAAACTTGCACTTCTCCGCCTTTACATAGAGCTTGTTCTCAAGCAGTCGTTGAAGCACCTGGCTGACATGGGACACATGATCAGTGTTACGACCCGGCTCGTCTTATAGAGCAGTAACATATAATTGGGATTGGAAATGAGGTGGAATACACCAACTGGAATGGTTCTGGTTAAGCACCCATAAGCCTACAAAAGACAATTAAAGAAAACAAACAATACTCTGTAGACTAAAAACAATGATATGCAATCAACAGCGAGGTGAACTGATCACTGGTCACAGCTAAACTGTGGAAACACAAGCTATTTAGGTGCTAAGGTGAAGCTGGGGTTGATTGGAGACTTATGATTGCTAGGTTCAGTCAGATCACAGCCACACCAATCACAGATGTCAGCGAACAGCAACCAGGAAGATAGGTAGTCTCATCTCCAGAGGGACCAATCCTCGATGGGGATTCACACAGCTGCATTAGCATAACCGGCAGAATCTCTCATGGAAACAACACAATTAATACACGCTAAACAGCAGCCAGTGGCGGCCGTAACAATCAGTAACTCAGTATACTCAGTATCTCTTGAAAAGATGAGAATATCATCAAGGTACACATACACAAAACGGTTCAAAAAGTCTCTGAGCACATTGTTAACAAGGATTTGGAACACAGCCAAAAAACACAAAAGTTGGACTCAAAAGCGCCAGCTCTTTACAAAACAACTCCCCAAAGGGATCATGGTCAAATTTGGGAGCTCATTGCAGGTGGGTTTAATGGTGCCCCCAGCAGGAGGCAGGGTGTGAACAAATAGAAAAACAGAATGGACTCCAACGAGCTATTCTCCCAGCTGACCGATCAATGAGAGGGTTGTGGAGCTTCAGCCGGAGAAAGC
Organism: Micropterus salmoides; assembly: GCF_014851395.1. Taxonomy (NCBI): domain Eukaryota; kingdom Metazoa; phylum Chordata; class Actinopteri; order Centrarchiformes; family Centrarchidae; genus Micropterus; species Micropterus salmoides. The sequence continues at coordinate 2,363,197 of NW_024041039.1, forward strand.
CCAGAATTACTGATGACTTAGGAGCAGTAATGAGATTGAAAGAAATCTTCTCATGGTGGTTGCCTGACTAACTCAATGGGGAAGGTGACATAAGTTATACGAGCCAGAACTCTGCTGTCGACTAACCTGGCAGTGTGTGGCTTAGAGAGCTGCTCTATTGGGAAACCAGACTGAGTGGCTAACTGATTCTAAAAAGTTGCCCTTAGCACCAGAATCTATCAATGCTAACACAGAGAGAGTTAGCTGGGGGGAACGAAACGTGGCTGTGAGCTGCATACGTGTGATATTGGAGGTGGGAAGGTCTTTTTGGCTCCCCAATACCCCCACACTTAAGTTTGATTTATACTCCTGCTTAGGGTCTACATGTGTAGTTACACACATTGCCATGCATTTATACTTGTGCGTTGGTGTCCCCGTCATTCTGCGATTACACCCCCAAGCTGTACAGTGCCTCGTACACAATCTTTGTGTTTTATTAGAATTACTTTTTTGATCCCCGAGGGGAAATTCTTTTGTCACAGTTGCACATTTATCAATGCATCTTTTGATAGTGTGGTCATAACTAGAGAAACGCATTTTCAATTTGTTTCTTACATGATCTAGTCTCATCTAAGGTTGTTTTTTCCCACATGCAGAAATGTCATCTGCAAAGTATCTGTTTAGGTCTTCCAGTAGTACCATATACTGGCCATTGGAAAAATTTTGAATTGATTTCAAGTTTTTTAGAAATTTCCTAGTTGGAACAGAACAGAGTTTCTCTGCCCTCCCATCACGAAACTTGTTAGTCAGCCGGAAGGTTTGTTCTCTTTGACATGGCTGCTACCTTCAATCAGTTAATGTCTTATTGTTGAACAAAACAATTGGCCAGATTAAAAAACTGAATTGCCCTTGCTCAGCGAGTTGACATAACTTGCTCCTCATTGTTTCTGCAGGATGGACAAACCTTGCTGTCCATTTTCTCTTAAACAGGGCGGCATAGTCATTTTGCAGCCCCTTCTTTGTTCTGTTTGTTCCCAGCTGCTGCTATTTTCTTCAAGACGAGGAGGGTTTAGATAAAAAAAAAAAAAAACTGTGTGTAATGCTGCATGATTCCCAGTCTTCTCAGAATCCTGTATGTGCTAGGACTTGTGAAAGATTGTTCTTAGATGTGAGAGTATGTCACACTAATTGTGAGGTTGGCAGTTGTTTTTAAAGGTTGGCTAACTGCACCAGTTTCATGTTTCAAAGTTTGGTATTTTGCTACTAACCTCCATATCAACATAATTTACCTTATAAGGTTATTTTTTGCATTTCTGCTTTATTATGAGCCTGCTGTCAAACCTACACCGCTGCAGCAAGGACTAAGCCTTTATACACGGTATGCGCTCTACGAGGTGAGCACCTTGACGCAAAATTTTACAGTTTCTCATTTGTTTACACACATTTTCTGAAAGAATGTGCCATATTCTCAGAACTCTACACACAAATAAAAACAGAAAAAAAAGATAAAAACACAGCAAAACCCCTCAATTCTCCTGCAAAATGAAACTTTACATTCAAAACAATGTTATTTCTTCTCAAAATGGTATTTTGTTTTCAAATGACACACAAACCATCATATGAATAGACATAAGAACCAGTTGAACACTGATGTGCTCAATGTAAAACACAATGATGACTGGAAAACAGCCTTTTTTTTGTTCAGTGTTACACTTACTACAGACAGTACATACATAAGTGTGTTGTAATATATTTGAGAAGATTGTTTTTATACTCAGAACACACAAATACACGGTAACAAATATATTTTATTTATCCCACAAAAACAATGTACATAGTGTACATCCCATTCCCAACCAACACAAAGTTGAACATTCAAAACAACAGAAGAATTTACTGTACACAGTTAAAGTAAAAAAAATAAAAAACAAACTATGCACTAGGCACCTCATCCACATCACAAGCAATGCTTTCCCTGGCCAAGCAGTGGGGGAAATATCGCCTAGCATGGCGATTCATTTATACTTGTGCGTTGGTGTCCCCGTCATTCTGCGACTACACCCCCAAGTGGGACTCACATGCACATGGTTATATCTCAATTCTTTGACTCTTTCTGAATTGCGTTCAAATGGCACCCTGTAGACCTGCTTCACCCTGAGATGATTTCTGCGCAAGACACGGTCCAGTGTTGAAAAGCTTACCCTATCAATATTTTGAAATATGTCATTGTTTTCTATTATTTTTCTTTGTATTTGCTGTAATGTTATGGCGTTGTTTTCTAGGACCAAGTTTATGATTTCAGTTTCCTGTTCAGGAGACTGAAGACGTTCCCGACCACCTTGTGTTGGTAATCTTTCAGTTCTGCTAAACAAATAGTAAAATACTGTAAATACAAAGTAGGTATACATTTCCTAAATACTTGAAACATACTTTACAGTATTTTTACAGTCCTACAGAACAGTCCACAGGCAATATCTCATCAGAGATTACGGTCCTTGGCCGTCCTCGTCCTCGTCCTCGTCCTCTCACTCCTCTGGCTCTGCCTCTGTTTCCAATGTTGGCATCCATTGCTCCATTGAAGAGCTCACCTGTTGCCCTTTTATGCTAAAGCTCTGATTGCTAATTGGAAAACTGTGTGACGTTTGTTTGCCCTTGTGATGAGTCAGCGTGCATATTTGAATGGCAGTGTGTTCCTTGTGAAAACAAGATATTTTCTGCATGAAACTTGTGCCAAAAGCAGAGAATTGTGTGTAGTGTTTTGAAAAAAGTGTTTTAGAACTGCAATTAGAGTGTAAAGCAGGAATTGTGCTTGCAGTTTAGCAGAATTGGTTCAAGGGGTTGGTGAATGAGTTACATGTTGTGGTCATTGTGTCTCAAGTACCAGAATTTGTGTGTAAGCAATTGAGAAAAACTGTAATAGCTACTCTCACTTGTGCAAAGAATCAAAGCAGAAAGACTACCCTGTATGAGTTTGTTATATCAAAGTCATTCAAATTCATATATTTTTTGTCTTTCATCAAAACACAGGTTGCACATGAAAAGCACCATCTAACTGCTGACTAAATCAACAAAAATGGGGAACGTACCATCAGAAAGTAACATGGGCGACAGCCTGAGATGCTACATTTGTAATAAAGTCCTCCCTCCATGCAGATCCTTTGATAACTTATACCAAAGTACTGTTCATGGGCGGTACGTGCATGTGTTCAATGGAGGTGAATACTACAGACCAGTTGGCGCCGGTATGTACGAGTGTGAATACTGCTTTAATAAACCAATCAGGGATCAAGAGCAAATGAGGAGAGAGGAGGAGAGGAGAAGAGAGGAGGAAAGACAGAGAGAGGAAGAGAGGAGAAAGGAAGAGGAGAGACGAAGAGATGAAGAGAGGAGAAGAGAAGAGGAAAGACAGAGAGAGGAGGAGAAGAGAACAGAAGAAGAGAGACGAAGAGAGGAAGAGAAGAGAAGAGAAGAGGAAAGACAGAAACTGGATCAAAGTCTACAAGAATCGCAGCAACGAGCCAAAGAGCAGCATGAGAAACAACAGAGCAGCCACATTTCAGAAGAATATGAGTCCAAGCGAGATGTTCAGATGTGGCATCTGGATGAGTTTGAGGCTAAGTATGAATCAGGCAGGGATGAGCTTCTAGAAATCCTCTCTAAGAAATGCAGTTCCCCTGTTCCAGATCTGAGTCTCACTCAGCTGACAGCAGACCAGCAGCGGGAGATCCTGTCAGTCCTGGACAAACTTCTGTTTGATGAATGGATCAGTGCTCCCCCGTCCCTCAGCACTCTGCAGCACACTCAGGTGTTCATCACAGAGCTGTGTGCCCTGTCTCTGGAGATCCCCGAGGGAGTTCCCCTACAAAGCATCTCCAATCAGGTGCAGTCCCTGGTGGACTCCATCAGCCAATCAGCACGCAATGCTGCTGAGAGTCTCCTGCTGACTCAAGCTCTGTACCTGAACCTGATGCACTTTTTCACTGACTATAGCAGCTCTGATACTGACGCAGTCCTCATAGCCAAACAGTGGGCTGGAGATAAGCTTTCCACTGAGAACCTCTGTCTTATAGAATTCCTGAGCACCCTCGCATCATCACTGCAGAATGTAGTGGGAAGAGCCTCTGTGTTCATTTTAAAGATGGAAATCCAGTGCTTGAAGCTTCTCTTATCCACACTCACACATCTAACTGGCAAAGAAACCCACTCAGAATCCACTGAGATGCTCCTCAGACTTGTGCAAAGAAACCAATGGACCCCAACGGAGACAGTGACTCTGCTCAAAGCACTGTCACAGAAATATGCAGAGGATGTTTCAATAACTGAAGTCCTTAAGCTGGTGCAAGCTTATGACATATCACCAGAGTGGACGGATGAGTCCGGACACACTCTCGTCCAGGCTCTGGACTTTGCTGGCCCTGAGAGATTCCATCAGGATTTCCTAAATACTCTCAGAAGGAACGATGAGAGCAGTCTACCTGCAGCTCTAGCAGAAGTGAAGATGTTATGGAATTTGGATGATTCTGTGGTTGATATGATAAAAAACATTACCACTGGTGTCCTGCAGTACGCAGAAAATGCACCTAAAGATGCACCATTTGTGAAAGATTCCTTCACACGTGATCCCTTGAATGCAGACGACCTACAGAAGTCTCTGTCTCAGCTCTGCAAAGCAGTTTTTGACACCAAAGGCTGGTGGCCCACAGTGAGGCAGATGCTGCGGTGGTGTGCGTTGGTGCTGAAGAGTGGAGAGCTACAACTGGTTTGTGTGGAAGAAGACGAATGTGTCACAGCCATGTTTGCAGCCACACAAGTCTGCATGGGAAACAAACTGGACATTGTGCTGAGCGCTGATGTTCCCTCAGAGGAGCGAACTAAGGAGTGGTCTGACTTCTACAAGCACCTGGGAATCTCTCTCAACACAAACATGAAGAAAACAAATGCATCTTACAGGGAGGTCTATGAAGCAGACATTGTGTACGGTACCATCAGTGACTTCATCTCTGATTACTTTCAGTACGGCATCGAGGGGATGGGAACAGGGAACCCTCAGCTTAGACGTGGATTTATCATTGAACAACAAAGTCTCAGTTCTTCACATAATCTGGAACTTTCTAGGCTCAAGGACAATGATTCCCTGGTGTTTGCTGCAGAGGTCCTGCAAAGCCTCATGGGTAAATTTCAGAGTGAGGATATGGAACTGAGACACATGTTTCTTAAGGCTCTTTTTCAGGTGCTCCACACCAACCTAAACAACGACACAAACACTGACAATAAAATCATCACCATCTCACAGAAAGTTACTGGAAAGGAACTTCCTTCTAATGAGGTCTTTGTTCTGACCTTTCTTGAGAATCTCCTGAGAGTGGTTACTAGAGAAACAGAAGCTGAGAAAAACAGGACATCTCCTGCAGGCAAATGGTGTTTGGAGATTTTATTTAACTGTGCAGAGCAGTTCCAAGACTCAACAGCACAACTCAAGGAACTCTTCCAGATGGTTTCAAATCTTGGACTTTGGTCCCACGTTGAGACCTTAAATCTCGTTGGAGCATTAACTGACCACCATCATGATGAAGACTGTATTTCCATCATGAAGATTTTACACTTGATGGCAACGTATCAGGTGTCTTCCACGTGGACAGACAAGGACAACCAATCTCTCCTTAAACTCTTAGAGTCAACTAGAACTGAGAATCTGATCCAGCATTTAGAAAAGAGCCTGAGAGATGAGAAAACAAAAAGCCTTGACACTCTGTTTGATGAAATATGGCAGATGAAAGACATCGATGAACAAACACTGAGTAAATCATACAGTGTAGTAACTCATGTAACAAACCTGATCGAAACCGGTGAAATTAAAAACCACACAGATGTACAGCGAGCTAGGAATCTGAGTCACAGCACGGACACAGAAGACCTTCAGGAGGTCCTGGCAGTCTTATGCAATGCTGTAAACCTGTGCCAGGCTGAAGGGAAGTGGTGGCCCAGAACCACCCAGATGACCAGCTGGTGCCTCTTGGCCTTGTCTGACACTGGGATTCTCCTGGAGATGGGCACTGGAGAAGGGAAGTCTTGTGTCATAGCAATGTTTGCAGTGCTGCGTGCGCTTAGGGGTGAAAAAGTAGATGTGGTGTCCAGCTCTTCTGTGTTATGTCAAAGAGATGCAGAAGAATGGACCAACTTCTACAAGTACTTTGGCTTGACAGCTGACACAAACACAAATAAAACCCAAGATAAAGATCGCAAAGAATGCTACCAGAAGGACGTGGTCTATGGCACTATCGAAGCCTTCGCTGCAGATCACCTTCGCCAGATATTTGAGATGAAGGATGTGAGGCCTGATCGCAGCTATCAGTGCATCATAATCGACGAAGTGGACTCCCTGCTGCTGGATCAGGGAGTGCAGCTGACCTACCTGTCCAGCCCCATGGTCTGCATGCAGCACCTGAACATCATCCTGGCCATGATCTGGGGCCACGTCAGCCAGTACGGCTTCCTGTCTACAGGAGACCAGACATTTGTCCGGGGTCCTCCTGCTTCATTCTTCAAGGCCATCTTTGACTCAATAGACACAGAAGACACTGACATTAATGATCCAATGGACATTTTACGTATCGCTGAAGAAACCAACACTGTGCCAAGTGGATTTACAGATGATACCTACAAAAGTGAAAAGGATGAACTTCTGATCAAACTGAAAACTGTGAGTCAGGATGCTGTGGTAAAGTTTTTCCAAGAAATTGAGGACTATGTCCCCTATGGTTTCACTGTTTACACTTTAGACGACAAGGGATTGCTCCGCCTTAGAAAACGCAGCCCGTACAACAACGAGGACATTCCAGAGGTTAAATTTCTTGTCTTGGAGGAAGGCTTGTGTTGTAGTCTCTATGATTCAGAAGAAATTCTCATCATGCCCATTGCAGAATTAATCTCAGAGAAGATTCAGTACACCCCATGTACAAACAATGAAGACAAAATCAGCATTCCTGGATTCTTGAAGAATCTGGTGGAGAAGAAAGTGTCAGTGTGGGTTCAGAATGCCTTTCTGGCAATGCAGCTGAAGCAAGGACAGGAATATGTTGTAGAAAACGACAACGTCTGTCCAGTGGATTTCAGGTCAACTGGTATAATAGAACTGAATAAGAAATGGGGGGATGGTCTGCAGCAGTTTGTTGAGATTAAACACCAAATCAAACTGAGCACAATTTCAACAGTGACAAACTACGTGTCTAACATCTCCTTTTTTGAAAAGTACCATGGGAAAATATATGGAACAACAGGGACACTTGGGAGCAAAGCAGACATTCTGTTTTTGCAGGAGCTATATCCAAATCTGTCTGCCTGCAAAATGCCAACATTCGACCGGAAGAAGTTATTTGAGGTCAAAGGTACTCTGAAGACCTCAGCTGAAGAGTGGAAATCTGAAATAAAACGTGTGGTTATGGCTCAGATTTCTCCAAATTCATACAGAGATGGAAGAGCAGCCCTGGTGATCTGTGAAACTATCAACAAAGCCAAAGAGATCTACGAAGAGCTGAAAAGCAGCATCCCAGGTGAGATCATTCTCTACTGCCGCAGCGACAAAGACAGTTTGAGCAAAATAGAAAAGGAACTGCTACCTGGTGATGTAATTGTTGCCACAAACCTTGCCGGGCGTGGCACAGACATAAAAGTGTCCAAACAGGTGAACAACAATGGAGGACTATTTGTGATCCTCTCCTTCCTCTCTGAGAACACAAGAGTGGAACTCCAGGCTTTTGGTCGAACTGCTCGTAAAGGGAAACCTGGATCTGCTCAGATAATCGCGTCCACTGAACACCAGTCTTTCAGGACGGTGTCTTCTCTGGAGGAAGCTAAGAGCACAAGAGATAGACTTGCAGCAGAAAAGATAAATCACATAATGAATGATGTCACTGAGTTGAAACTGCGAGAGGACCTGTTTTCAGAGTACTGCAAAACTCTTGAAGATGTTTATAAGAAGACAGATGGAGAAGAGGAAAGAGCTGTTGTTGCCATCATGAATGAGTTCTGGGGGATATGGTTGCAAACAAAATCAGAGGAAATTGACCAGTTGAAGAGAAATGAATTGCAAACTAGTTTGAAAGCTGATTTGTCATTGGCACAAAGTCAGTCTCAAAGTCAGACTTCACCGTGTTCTAGCATTTATCACTACATCACGTTTGGAAATGTCGCGCTGAGCGAAAAACAATGGGACGTCAGCGCCAGGCTATTTGAAAAAGCCATGAATCAAGATGAAAGCTGGGCAGCCATAGCTTTTTACAGTCATGCATACTGCACTATAAAGCAGCAGAAAGCAGATTACCTGACTAAGGCCAGAGATGATCTAAAGAAGGCTCAGGAGTCTCTGAAGTATGTCAGTGAACAATCCGTGGTCTGTCTGCAGTTTGTAAAAATGTCCTCTGCACACTCAGCCAACAGTAACCAAACCAGCCTTGAAAAACAGTTAACAACCAAGTGCAGCATGTTGAGTTACTTTGATAAAAACATTACTGAGGCCATCAAGAAGCTGGATGAGATCAAAGAAAGAGGGAGGGATGCAATAGTCAAAAAATCCCCAATGTTCTCCCTGGTGTCGACTGCTGATGAAGAGCTCCAAGTGGAAGCCTACAACCTCTACAGTCAAGGTCTGAAATATGTATTTTCTGTGGAAGAGGAGCCTCGTTTCCCATGGGAAGGTCTGCTGGTGTTCTGTCTTGGAATTTTACAGATTATTGGAGGAGCACTGCTCACTGCATTTACATTTGGGACATTAGCTCAAGTCGGCATGGGACTCATAGTTGAAGGAATATCAGACTGCATCACTGGCATAGAGGCCATGGTGACTGGAGAATTCAGCTGGACATCATGGGCTATAGAAAAAGCCATTTCTATAGGTGTATCTCTCATTGGGTTTGGAGTTGGAAAGCTGATTTCAAAGGGCTACAAAGCATCTAAAATGTTGATTAAGGGAATCGCGAAACAGCTGAAGGCGATGCCAAAGTTTCTCTCCAGACAGGCTAAAGAAGGTTTAAGTGTTGTCACAAAGACAAATATGAAGAATGCAGTAAAAGTCACTGCTAAAAAAATGGTAGAGGAAATCATTACCTATGGACTTGGGAAGGCGGAAGAGCAAATACTGAAAGAAATACTGAACAGCATCAAAAATGAGGTGAAAAACGGAATTGTTGAAGATGTGAAATCCAACATGGAAAAAGAGCCCTTGGCTTCATTAGTAGACTCCATCGTCCTCTCACACCTTGAGGATAAAAAGCAGCTTCATGATCTCCTGCAGGACAAGAACAGAAAGAGTGAGCTGCTGGCCATTTTCAAAGAGTTGACAAATACTGCCGCACAGCCGTTCTATGCAGACCTCAGCTGGCAGAACAAGCTCAATTCATCCTTCTCCAAAGTGATTAACAAAGCTAAAGAAGAGGCCAAAGGAAAAGCACGTGGAATTCTGATGGCCATCCAAGCTGTCCACATAGGAGTACTGGCAGTAGACGCCATTAGCGCAGTGCACAGCCTCTCCAGTAAGTTTTTCTCAAACCTCCATGAACAGCTGAATATATTTAAAAAAGAAAAAGGTTCGTCAGAGAAAGTGAAGGTAAATGAGCTTTCTGCTTCTGATGCTGAGATGCTGAAAGAATTCAAGCAGGACTTGGCCGACACCATCAGTGCTTTATTGGCTGATGCTTTGGTAGAAGTGTTCCACCAGAAGTTCTCCAGTCACATTGTTTCTCGTGTTCAAGGCCAAGTAAATGGCGTCATTGGCCGTTATGTAAGAACTGGCTTAAAGAGTGACAGAACAGAGGAAAAACTCAAAGCTGGACAGAACAACAGATACATCTCATACATGCCAGGAGACCCGAATGCTAAACATAAATCTGCAGGAGAGGCAGGTAAACGCTCAGAGTCACATGCTGAAAAGATCAGGAACCCTGTGACTGCAGGCACCATTCTCGATATCAGAGTCCTGTCAGAAGCCACTGGGACTAAGGTTGTTATTCTAACAGAGGACAGCCATGGCAGACTTACCAAGATGCAGGAGCTGAACCCAGGAGCTAAAGCCACCAGTCAAACTGTGACACTGATCTACAGACCAAAGAGTGCCCAACACCCAGACGGCCATTATGACGTGCGCATCAATAACCAGACAGTAAACATAGACAGCGAGAGCAAGAGCTGCCTGTTTCACGCTTTGGCACGAGGCATGAAACCAGAGGCCAGTGAAGAAGAGATCGCTTTAGAAGCAGAACGCCTCCGATCTGTGGAGGCCGACACTCTCCTCAGACATCCAGGCCAATGGGAGCCTTTCATCAAGCGCAAAGAGTGGACTGAAGCAATCAGAGGAGGGGACTGGTACATGGCAGAGGGAGCTGCACCACCAAAGAAAAAAATCAAACTCATGAAAGAAACTGAGGAAGCTCTTGAGCAAGAAACTGGGAACGTGAAACTGTACGAAGAGTGGCAGCAGGATTCAAAGGACAGAAAAGGAATTGGAAAGTTCATCAACGGAGATCACCAACCACCAGTAAACAGTATACTGAAAGCAAATGAATTGAACCAGAATAGTAAATTAGCTACAGCTATGCTTGAGGTGGCAACATCCTCTTCTCCTCTGGATAAAAAGCTTATAGAGGACGTATACAACACTCATGGGCTTGGGCTTCCAATTGTTTATGTGCCAGAAGAGGTGCATCGTGAGTTCCCCAGTACAAAATCTCAAAGATTCAGGGACTTACTGGCTGAAACCATAAGCAAGGATGATGTTGCGGCCACCTTCAAACTGACCATCCTTGGTGCAATGCCCAGAAGTATGCTAGACAGCTCCAAGAAGTACAACAATTTTGACCAAAAGAAAATGAGTCCCACCAGGCTGAAGGTTTTCCAGGACAGTTTTCCAGAACATTCTAAAGCATTAGTGGATAAATGGTTCAACCTCCTGGGACACAAAACAGATCTCATGAAACCAGAGATTAAAAAAGAAATGGAGGACTGGATCAATGCTAAAAAATATGAAGATCAAAATGATCCCTTCAGGAACCAAGTCATCAGCACCCTTCAAAGGTAAGATCATTTCTAAAATGTCAGATATCACATTTCTATTCATAACAAAAAGCTACTATGTTGTGTTTTTGGTAAAGAGTAGTTTTTGGAAGCAAATTATTGGAATCAGAATACCAAATTAGCTACAGTTACGGCTGCGACAACATACTCATCTCCACTGGTTATAAACCATAGACAGACTGTATCCAGTTTTCATGACATCATTCATTCATTGAACCAACAGCATTCAGAACAGCCAGAAGGGTAAAACCATGTTTTCTTGAAAGATGAAAATTGTTCAAAGTGGTTCAGGGCAAGGGGATCATCAAATACTGATGTTAATCAACATATAGAGCTACAATAATCAAAAGGATCCACACAGGAACCAAGTTTCCGACCTTCGATCTTTTAAAGTTAGCATTATGTTTAATATGATTGTAAAATAAAGCACATATACAGCATTTAATTTAGGAGTATTTATGGTATTAGAATAGTTAATAAAGGGGTGGGAGGTACATGGCGTAGGCTGTGGTTGCAGGCTATGGAAAAGTATGTACATTGTATACTTTGCATTATGGTGAGCAGTTGACCAGGGTGGATTTGTGTTTTCTTTACAGTGTATCGACACCTGACAATGTGACTGATCAGCCAGCACAATGAAAGCTACGCAGATCTTCCACTTCCAGGTTCATTATCAAGAGACCTCTCTGGAGATGATGATTACTTTTCCCTTTGGTTTGATTTAAAATAACTAAATTTTCTATCCAGGGGGCTCATTACAGAAACAATCCTAACTGTCCTGTCCTATCTCAAAAGTGAAAGATGGGAAAATTCCAAATTTGCCATTACAGAGTAGTAGTCCAAAGTTTATTCTACTTTACACCCCTTTGAATTTTTTAATGGAAATAAAACATATTTCATATTTTTCATAAAAGACATAATTGCATAGGAGCAATGGTAATTGGTTACAATAGAAACACACTTTTAAATTTAAATCAGACATCATTCATGTTTAAACAATCTAATGCTATAACTAATGATTTGTCACTAGAACATTGTCAGTGGAGAACATCACTACTAATTACTGTATAGATACAGTTGAGTAGCCATAGCAGACTAATGTAGATTTTAAATTTGAGAAAGATCTGTGCTGTTTATTAGTGAGGACTCACATATTCGGGATTTTAGCGTCTTGGATGCTTCAGTAATATCTGAATCCTGACTATAGGTAAAACAATATAAAGTTAGAAAACCTTGGCCTGTAATGGGAAAAGTCCTAAACGCTGTCTTAGGTCAGAACAGGTAGGATTTCAGATTTACAGATGTTTCTTTAATGTCAATTTATTATTATTGTATTATAAATATAATTTTAACTATAATCACTTCCAACATAACCTATCCATGTGTGCTTTGATTATCAATTTCAAATCAATTTGATGCACTGTATTTTTTTAATCCATACATATTTTTCACGTTTGCTGTAATGCTTCATTAATTTCATTGTTTTTTATTAAGAAATATCTTCTTCATGTGCAGGACTGTATCCTCACAGCATCCATTAATTGGAGACACTTTTACTGTCAGACATACCTTTTAAATTGATGCTGTCATCCAGAGCAATTGATAAAGAACAGTGTTGATTTTTATAAAATATCACCTCAGGATACCATTTAAGATCACATATATCAGATAACAGAATAGTTGTGATCAGTTCTGGTGAATCTTTTTTATTTTCCTCTTTCTGCGCTCGCCATTTCTTCCATATGTATCAATTAAAGGAGCAAACTAGCGAACTATTGCCAAAATTCAACATATGTGTTCTATTATACAAGCAAACATATTTTCTATTGGAGCACCTGCAGGGAGCTGCATAGAAACAGAAACTGCTTGAAATCACAGAAGCTGCAGAGAAAAAGTTAGAAATTGTACGTAACTGGGAATAATGCTGGGAAATTATGTAAAATAGGAAATGATGTATTGCATGGAAATGATTGTGGGAAATATTAGAGGATAAAGCTTGAGATGTGTCTCAGACATGGATGATTAGTTGCTGAGCTGCTGATTGGATGAAGAGAATAGAGGCGGGGCTCAGAGAGGGTGAAACAGAGCTGATCAAATCCCAGACACAGTTTGGATGGCAGGAATGCTCTTAACAAAGATCCGTTCACTTGGTGAATTCTTCCACCATAAAGTGATCTTGCTACCTTCAGATCCACCAGGTTGCATCCAGTTCTCATTTTCCTAAATCCTGTTTGTCTCTGAGCCCCTGCTCTGTGTCTACAGCAGCTCATGCTTTGTCTTACAGATGCTGTCAAATGTTTGATTGATTCAGGGATTCAATGTAACTACAAATGCTACAGCTTTTGTGAATGAACTATACACTTTGTCATATAATCTGTGTGTTACTTTGCACAGTGCTCTTTAATCACGGCCTGAATAACATGTAACCTCATGTCTGAAATATTTCTGTCTTCATAAAGTGAGCTGAAAGCTACAGTGTCTTCCTCTGTTGTATTCTTCCACTGGGTGGTGCTGGTTACTCTGGGGGCTGAACAGGAACTGTATTCACTGCAGTAAATATCCAGAATACTCAGTTCAGCTGCTTCGTTTGGGGTTAAGACTTTGGGACGTGTTTTTACACAGTAACAGTGAACTGTAAAAAAAATAAAATGGCAGAGAGCTTGACTTGAAATATGTTGTGACTGTCAAGATCTGGCTCTTGGACCGTGACAAATACGGAGACACACCATGTTGAACGTATAACAAAGTCATTTATTTTTAACAAAGGATGAGCAATAAATCTAAATAGAACGTAAAACAAAGCATGTCGTGTGAAAATCAGTCAAGTCAGTAGTGATGGGTGTGAGTGAGGGAAAGTATGGTGGATGTAGAGGTGTTGAAGTGTAGAAATAAAACAACGGAGCCACTTCCCTGAAGGGGGACGCCTCTGCTGACGGGGAAAGAAGAGAGCGAGGTGCTGCACTACTGCAAGGCTGAAGTAATCGGCCCACATCGGGACCCTCAGGTGTTCAATGAATGTACAGGAAAGTTACACAGTAGAGCCCCAAAAGGGGTCGGCACCCAGAGTCATAGGTTTGGATGTGAGTGTGATTGCGGAGGAGCGATCTCTGAGGAGCAAGGAGCGAGGATTCACCAGTGCATCCTTCGCAGATGACACACCCTCTTATTGGGTAGCCGTTATATTGACAGCTGATGAAAGTGTGAATGAAAGCCGATGTGCTAAAAAAATACGCAGTGATGAATCAGTGACGAGTGATGTGACCAGCATAAATTTAATGTAGCCATGCAGTAGGCTAGTGTTAAAGATATCAGAAGAGGAAATAAACTGAAAGCCTAAAACTGAGCATCGACTTAGAGTTACATCACGTGCAGACACAAACTCCATCAAGTCTCTGCAGCTGTTAGAGCAGCCGCCGTCATCAGAAATGACGTCACTTCATGTGACGCTTCAGAGGAAAGGACGTCTCATGTCTCTAAAAACATGTTTCCTCGTCCCCTCTCTCCGGGCTTGGTTTCCTTTGCGTCTCTCCAAGAATCCCCGGTGGGCGGGGCTAAAGGCCCATTTATACTCCTTCATAGGGTCTACGTGCGTACCTACGCCGTAGGCTACGCAAGTAGCCATGCATTTATACTTGTGCGTAGGTGTGTCTGTCATTCTGCAATTACACCCCCACACGCTAGTCAACAATAGCGCTACAGCATCCACTGTGTTGACTTTTGCCATCCGAGCAGGTTAACTTCCGGTTTAGCCCTCCGCTAATATAAATGGGTAAAACTGTAAACGTGCGGCTGGTGTAGCCTTTTCAAATGTTACCGAGCGAATGGATCACATTCTGATTCTGAGTCATTTTGCTCGGGTTGCAATGGTCAAATATATTGATTCACTGTGTTACAGAAGCCGTTTTAGCCGCTAGTAAAAGTTACTTCAATGCACGGGGTACTTCTGGTCAGCTCAGAGGTATTGCGAGGCTACCCAACCAACCAATCACAGAGCTGACGGTCCGTATCGACTTGACGTGTCGTTACATTTTTGAAGAGGTGCACGTCAGGCGACTGCGTAGCCTCCGCGTGGCCACGTAGCCTCCGCGTGGCCACGTAGCCTACGCTGAGGCTACGCAGAAGTATAAATTGCACTTAAGACGCAAGGAAAAGATGCAAGTGAGGGAAACGTGGATGCAATTAAGAGACTTGAGAAGCAGCCAGAGTCAGGACCTGTTGGTAATTAAGACAATACAGAAACCAGAGTTACATGATAAGACAAAGTAAAAAAGTGCAGTCCTTGAAACCTGTAGGGGGGAGCAGCCGGTTTAGTTTAATCCTGTTTCCTCCTGTATTCTTTTGTATTCTTTGTTAGGGCAGCTAGTAGTGAAGGGTATGAGTTGCTTTTGTTTTGACTTCATAACCGGTGGCATTGATTATTGCTGGGAGTGGGAAAAGGGGGGAGACACTGCTGCACTCCAGTTTCCCCTAGGCCGCTATAACAATATATTTTAAGAGTTAGATATATAGATTAATACATACATACTGCTGTTGTAGCGTACACTCCTAGAAGAAGACAGGAGCTGAGCTAAAGAGTTAAAACTGTCTCCAAAGTGTTTTTACTGAGCTGTAAAACACTGTGCACAAATGCATCAGTAAATCTGTGTCTGGTCCTCTGATTTACAACTCGTAGATCATCATTTGGACGTCACTTTAGTATTTTTCAATGGGAATATATTTGTGAATCTCCACCTGTTGTGCGACTGTTTAACACTGTTGTGTCAGACAAAGTTCACTAATTCAGGGCTTTCCAGCAGATCACTGTAATATAACATTTATGGAAAACAACTGCTCACTCCTTCAAATCTCATATTACTCTCCCCTCTGATAAACTTTATATGGCACCTTTTAAAACATCGTTTTAAACACAGAATTAAAGGCTTATGGCTAGTGTAATTTTACATTTTTCTTAATGTCAAGACAGTTACTTCCTTATCTTGTATGTGGCATTCAGCCCATCGGTTCTTACTGATAAATGTTTAAATGCATCACTAGGAAAAAGTAGTAAAAAGTAGTAAAACCGAGGTCATGGTTTTTAGACCCAGTGGCACCTCTGATGTCTCACAAATAGACCTGGGCACTCTGCAACCTTATGTTGAGTCTGTTGTAACAAACCTTGGAGTAAAAATGGATTGTAATTTTGATCCCTTGATCCCTCACAGACTTTGAGAGGGTCATACATGCATTCATCACAACACGCCATGACTATTGTAAAAGTGTTAGCCAGGCCTCCCTCTCTCGACTACAACTGGCCAGATGCTCCTTCAAGGTCATTAAGGTCTGCAAACCAGTCTCTTCTTGTTTTCCTGAAAACACGGCTCAAGATCAGGGGGGATCGAGCTTTCTCAGTCGCAGCCCCGAGACTGTGGAATGAATTGCCTCTCCGTGTCAGACAAGCCTTCCGGTTTTTAAATCACGACTTAAAACACATTTTTATTCCGTGGCTTTAAATCTGGCACGAGAACTGTATGTTGTATTTGTCTGGTGTTGTATTTTTTCTATTTATTGTTTCATGTCATCATTATCTCATAATCTGTAAATGACTAACCCTAACTATTAACTAGTACAATTATTACTTCTGCTACTAGACAGTCAGACAGACCTACAGCACATCTATACATACAATGATCAGTGAGCTGTTTTCTTTAGAGGTAATGTGGCTTTTACTGAAGTCAGACTGAATATGACTTCTATGACTTATTGCCTTCAGAACAGGTGGTGTGTGCACCGCATTACAGCTGCACCGTGGTTTTGTTCAGTCCTCTGCCCGGCATCAACTCACACTGCAAGCTCTTTAGAAGCGTTTCAGCAGCGAAGCATTTAGCCTGCCCCACGTTGTTGAGTAGTTGTTTATTTGTCCGTTATTTTGCTTAATACTACAGATCACAGCTCGCTGTAAAACGGTTTTGTTACGTTCTCTGCAGGGCTTCATGTCCCACATGGAGCATTTCAGAATAAGATCGTTTTGCCTGCCTGATTTTGCCGACATGTTCAGATTTTGTTGATTTGGTCAGCTGTCTTTGATTTTTGTGCTTCCACCATGGTTAAGTAGGCTACATATGTTTTAAATGTAGTTATTGTTGATATTATTGGTCATTCCAGCCAAGCAATCTATCCACCATAACATCAAACTACAAACTGACTCCTCAACCATCACTCCAACCAGGGTGGTGAGAAACTTGGGTGTCATGATTGATGACCAGCTGTCCTTTTCAGACCATGTTGCTGCTGTCTCTCGGTCGTGCCGCTTTGCTCTATACATCATAAGGAAAATCAGGCCCTACCTCACCCAGCACGCCACCCAGCTTCTGGTACAGGCCACGGTTATCTCTCGCCCTCCTGGGAGGTCTTCTAGCTGTGCGGTAAAACCCCTACAAATGGTTCAGAACGCTGCAGCGCGTCTGGTTTTTGATCAGCCCAAAAGGACTCATGTCCCTCCGTTACTCAGTGACCTCCCCCTGGCTCCCCGTGGCCTCCCGAATCAAATTCAAGTCCCTAATGCTGCATACAGAGCCTCTACTGGGTCTGCACCATCTACCTAAACTCCATAATACAAGTTTACGTTCCTTCTCTGCCACTACGCTCCACACAAAGCAATCTCAGTCCCTGTTCTCATCTGTGACACCACGATGGTGGAACGAGCTACCACACGCCATCAGAACAGGGGCGTCCCTCTCTAACTTCAAAAACACCTCTAACATGCACTTCCTGTGCCCTTCTTCTTCTATCCTCTTACAATTCTCTTGTATTGATTGCACTTTTTTTGTTAACTCTTACTTCCCTAGGTATTTACCCATTGGTGCCATACGTGCTATTAGCTCTAACTAGTATTTATTGCTCCACTTACAAGTATGTATTGTCAGTTGTAGATCTTATTGATGCTTGTATGCTGCTCCTCAAATGTAAGTCGCTTTGGATAAAAGCATCTGCTAAATGAGTAAATGTAAACTATATAAGATCGGGAGTCTGCACAGAATGTTTTATTTTGAAACTCGACCAGATTCTCTGTGCCGTTTCTGTGGCAGATTTCCTTCCCGGTTCATCTGCTCTGTGCTGCCTGACGCAGCTTCTGTCACAAATAGACTTGCTGCCTATTCTCTGTGGAACGGAGAGCCGCTTCTGGGCCGCGCTGCAACGCTTCAGGTGTCAGCACAAGCACTGATTAGAACTGCCGTGAATAGCGGCGGCAGTTCGGGGTAAGGGAAGATGGAAGATGTCCCAACCAGTGTTGACACTAAACTATGCCCTTGATAGCTGGGTGTGCTCCTGTTTCTCTGACGTGGACTGTGGTTTCTCTGGAACTGACTTTGTTTGTGCCTTTAGACCAGTCCAAACTGCATCCTTTGATAAAATCACACCTTCAAACTGTCACGATATAGATAGAGTTAAACTGGAAAGGTTGGCGTATGTAAGGTATAGGTGTTACTGAAGTGGAGATTTCTGACTCAGGGTTTGAGAAAATTACCTTTGAAGGGAAGTGGAAACCCCTATTTCAGTTTCGCTGCTAACACGCAATCATCAGCACAGAACAGTGAACAGTGCCACTTAATGATTTACTAAATGAGTTATTAAAAATTATGCATTAAATAAATGCAGGTGACAGTCATGACGGAGACACATTTAAGTTGAGTTTCAGCGTTACCTGAAGCCTCTAACTCAGAGAGGACATCATCTCACACTGAGAATGTTTGGGGCTCTGGACATTGTTTCTGGTAAAAACCCTTCGGCTTGATTTTGGGGAGAGAGATTTCTCTCCAAGTGTGGCATCTTTTTGGAGTGATTGACAATCACAAGGACTTGTTGTTGCTGCTTGGCTGACCAGAAACCACTTCACACAAGTTCCAGTGGGGCACTGTTCTTGGTAAAATGAACATGAATTTAAGGGTGACTCTTTTCTTCTTCTATTAAATGAAATGTGCTGGAGCTTCAAAGCCGATACAGAAGAGAAACTGAATAGTCTGCACCAGGTCCACTGTTAGGAATTAATGGACAGGCGGACAAACATTTTCCATATTGGGCCCCTCATTGACACCCACTTCGACACCACCACCACCACCCACCCTTAGCTCTAATACTGCCATGAATAATTTCAAAGAAGCTCTTGGCCATTATGCAGGTTTCTCCTTGTGGGTCTTATTAAACTTAATCAATATAAATGGAGACACAATTCAGCTGGCAGGTGACAATTCATAATAAAGTACATATATTGCAGTGATGCTCTCAGACATTCTGTGTTGCTTTCAGATATGTAATATCATCCCTTCTGAGTCAGCACACATGCAGGCACGGTTTAGTCTTCCCTCTTGTTTGTGTCTGTCTGTAGAATTAACCTCTTTCAATGTGCATGTGGCCACTTTTCACCTCAATGATAAATTTATTCTTTTTATTCAGTTAGAAACTCCTGGACTTTAATAGCTCCTGTGGTTTCTGGCATGTCTGGGAAAAAGTTATACGTCATAATTTAATGGGAATTCATAATATGATGTCTGCCTGCCCTGTACTCTGCTGTGCATTACTTTAGTGCTCTGCTGGTAGTGTGCCCTAATCTGACATACAACTCTGCTTGGGTCTAGAGCTGCAACTAACGACTATAGAGAGTTGATTGATAGTCGATTACTGTGCTGAATATTCACACAATAAATCACAATGTTTCGAAATGCCTATAAATTTAGCTTGAGGTTGGTTAGGCATGTGTAATTAACAATAAAGACAATTATATGAATACATCTTTTAATGAACGTTTCTGTGTGATCCACTGAAATGAGGTCCTGTCATGGACCAAATAGGTATTTACAGTAAGAAATAACTGTGTGTGCAACAGTGTGCATTTTAACGATCTTAGTGCATGAAGTGAAGCATATGGTGCAGTCACTGGTGTGGTGTGGAGAAGGTAGGTCGGAGGACCCAAATGCAGGACACACAGCTGGCAGGTATAGTTCAAAGATTTATTTGACAACAAAAGGTGAGCGCACTTACAGGCAGAGTGGCTGATAAACAGAGTCCAAAATAAGGTTATCCAAACAGAAAGCCACAATACTGGCAGACCAGGTTTCAGGCAGATATCCAAAAAACAGACAGAGCTTCTTCACACAACAAAACACAACAGAACACTGGAATGACCGGACAAGGACTAAACAGAAACACCAGGTAAATACACACACACACACACACACACACACACACACACACACACACACACACACAGACTAACGAGCAGGGCGGGAACAACACAGGTGAGGGACATGAGGCTAACGAGGCAGACAGAGATGGCAAAGGGGAAAACAGAGAGACTGACGTGCAGAGGGATTACTGGGATAACAGACACAACACAAGTTACTGAACACTAAACAAAGGCCATAACACAAGATGTAACAGATCAGAAATAACAAACTAACTAACTGAGACGCAAGCAGACAGATCACAACAAAACTAACACCAACAGGGAAAACAGACTGACGCTGGGATAAGACAGAACTCACACACAGACCCGGAGAAAACACTAAGACATGAACTGAGACACAGAACGAGGAGCTAAGACAGAGTTAAACCTAAGATACAAGACAGATATTAAGTAAACTAAAAGATGCGGATGAACAAAAAGATAAACAAGGCTACACGGAGGCTAAAGCAGAAAGATAAAAATCATAATGAACTAAAGAAGAAGAAGTGAAATGAAGAAGTCCTTTGGATGAGGGACGAAACGTCTTCCAGTATCTTCAAACAAGTCCAGTTGCCCTTGATTTTAACCTTCGTTGGATAACTATGACCTGGATGACTGAGAATCTTCATAGACATAATGAACTAAAGAGATCATAACCGCACAACCAGACAGTACCGGACCGACCAGCACAAACACACAGAGTAAACTAGACACAAGACATGACTGAACCCCAAAACACAGACTAACTATATAACAGATACTGGACACAGGTCAAAGACAGGACTGAAACCCAGACACAGAGAAACCAAAATCAAAACACCGAGAAGGCATGGCCAAAATAATATAACACAGACAAGCTCAGGACAGGATCATGACAGGCGCAGTTGCGTTTGGAAGGTGTCCATGTCCAATGTTGGTAGTTTAAATACAAAAATAATGGTCAGTGTGTTAGGCACATGGTCCAAAAGGGTTGTACTTACTTACTTGTAGTCATGGGTGTGTTAAACGCAACATGCAAAAAAAATTGCACTTGTACCATAGTGCACTGCTATTATAATGACGCATGAAGAGCACGTCTTTAAAACCATCGATTGATTGATTGAATTGCAGACTCACAGCAGAGAGGAGGATACGGACACAAGTGTGGCCGTGATTTAAAACCCGTCTCTGATCATGAAGCCTAGTGTTCCTGTGCAGCTCCGTGGTTTAGCAGTGAATGTCTGAACTGATAACAGTGAACATACTGACAGACGCTGTCTCCTCTATGAAACGTCTGGATCCTCAGTGCGCTGCATTATTATTAACAGTGACGAACCGGTCGTGGGTCACATCTCTCCCCTACAGTGGTTTCTTTATTTTGTGTTTTGTTGCTGTATGAATGTTTACTTTAACAATGTGCTTTCGTGATTAGAGAGGCTGCTTTCAGAACGTTTAAACGTTTTAATGTGCTCAATAAACTCAACAAATATCGTGGGGCATTTAAGTATGCAAGAGAAAAAAACTGTAGTTATAAATGTGACATGACAGGAAAAAGGAAACTCTCCAGAGAAACAGATTTCAACTGTTAGCTTCAGAGATAACTTAGATGCTCCGCTGGAGCTCAGAATTGATCAGGATGGCTGCTTTACTCTGAACAGTTTCACTGTATAAACGTGGACTGTGTGTGAAACCTTTTGGATGTGTAGATGAACATGTATTAACCTTAGATCATGACCTATCCTCTGTCGGCTTGTCAGGAGATTTTAATCAACTAGAAAGACATTTCTGGTGCTGGACGAAGGAGTGGCGTTCTGCTTTGTCCTGCCAGTCCAGCATTTATTTAACAGAAAATTGACTCAATTGCACTTTTATTTTACTTTACAAAAGGTAATAACAATGCTGTACAGATCATAATAATCATCTTCTTTTGAACAAGCTCTTTATTAACAGCAACAAGCAGCGACTCACTTTACTGCAGAACACCCGACACCCAGACCAGAAATCTGTATTTTGACAGACAGATGTAAAAGATTGTCAGATTGAATCATTCATTCCCTTTGTAAGTGGAGACAACCTTCACCCCCTGCTCTGAGTCAGCCTTTACTGTAAATCCCCACCCCCTTCTCTGATAGAGAGCACGAGGAAGGTTTTGCTCACTGATATCTGGTCCGGCCCACGGACTCTATGGGTGGAGTCACCTTAATATAAAGGAGCAGGTCTCTGTGTTTACAGACAGACTTGGAGGAGACACAAGCGAGCTGCTGACCTGAAACATTCACAGGAACAGGGGTGTGAGTCTGACTTTTT
Organism: Micropterus salmoides; assembly: GCF_014851395.1. Taxonomy (NCBI): domain Eukaryota; kingdom Metazoa; phylum Chordata; class Actinopteri; order Centrarchiformes; family Centrarchidae; genus Micropterus; species Micropterus salmoides. The sequence goes on from NW_024041039.1 coordinate 2,385,725, forward strand.
ACTCGTTTGAAAACTTTTCATATTAAATGAAGGTTTGAGTTCAACAACAACAGAGTGACGAAGGAATGTGAGGTTGTTTAACTTTCCGGGGCCCCTAAGTAAGAGGAGCCCTGATATCTTTACTTAACAGTAAAATGCAGTTTGACGCCATGTTTCCTCGTGGGCTTTGAGTCGTCCTTCATTGTAAAAACAAAAATTAAAGTCAGAACTGAAGTTGTGCCAACAAACCAAGCCGGTCTCTTTACTTTAAGAAAACGTTTGTTAACTTCTTGTCATCAGTTTAGGAACGCAGGAAAGTTTCAGGTCTGTTTTCTGTCAGCTGCAGGTTTGAGAGGAGGAGAAGGAAAAGAGGAGCAGAGAGGAGGTATATAGTTAAACTGATGACTCTTCACTGTGGTCAGTTAGTAACTATAACAACTCCCACTGATATCTGCAGCTTATCTGGTTTCACACAAACTGTGTTCTTGAATCATCCAAATGTCCAGATGAAACATGGCTGCCTCACAAAGTGCCATTCAGTTTAGATCTCCATATAGCAGAGCAGTAACATCCTCCATCGGCTCCACGAGGCCATCTAGTGGACTGATGCTAGAAGTGGATCAGCTGATGGCAGCTTACTGCTCTCATTCTACCTGACCAATGAGAACAAGTAGCATCTTCTCTGTCCAGCAACAAAGCACTATTGATCCATGTATTGATTAGTTTGAAGTGTAGAGTTGTTTTTGCACGTGTAGGGCGCCCGGTTAGACTTTCAAAGAGTACTAGTGCTTAACGTTGGGAAACTTTGCAGTTTGGTTATGATGCTACAGGGCTTCCCCCAGTCCGCTGAACTCTCTCTCTGAAGCATTAAAAACTGACTCCAAGGGGTCTGGACCATGAATGGGTTGGCGAGGACGTTGGTTGATTTCTGACATTGTTCTAATACAGACAGTAAATGTTGTCTTGTTTTTCCTTTTCACCAAGAGTCAAAGCAGCAGGAGTTCCTGTTATGAGTGAGTTAGTTGTTGTATCATAAAGTCATTCAGATATTTGTCTTTTTTATCTTTCAGGAAACCACAGGTTGGACACGAAAATCACCACTTAATTGCTGAAAAACACGTTAAAAATGGGGAACGTACCGTCAGAAAGTAACATGGGCGAAAACCTGAGATGCTGCAAGTGTGATATAGTCCTGCCTCCGTGCAAATCCTTCGATGATTTCCACAAAAGTACTGTTCATGGTATATACTACAGACCGGTTGGCGCTGATAATATGTACGAGTGTGCATCCTGCTTTAATAAGCCAATCAGGGATCAAGAGGAGGAGAGAGGAGGAGACCGGGTTACCAGCAGAATGTAATATGGGTGACCGCCTGAGATGCTGCAAGTGTGATAAAGTCCTGCCTCCGTGCAAATCCTTCAGTGATTTATATGTAACTACTCTTAATGAGCAGCGAGTGTATGTGTTCAATGGAGGTGAATACTACAGACCATATGAAGTCTTTATGCACGAGTGTGCAAAATGCTTTGAGAGTAAATGAGCTGAGAGGAGGAGAAGAGAAGAGGAGAGAGAGAGGACGAGAGGAGAAGAGATGGAGAGGAGGTTTGGTTTCCTTTACTGAACAGAATTAAAGTCACTGTGACATCATCACATCAAAATAAAGAAAGCTGTTGCTTAGCTGACCTTTTAAATCTGTGCTCTCATCCAGAGCAACTGATAAAGTGTTGATTTTCATAGAATATCATCATGTAAGATCACATATATCAGATGACTTGTGAGCAGTTTTCTTTTTCTTTATCTTTATTTAATCTTTTTATTTTCCTCTTCTTGTGCTCGCCATTTCTTCCTCAGTATATTTTGTCGTGTCATTATTTTCTCATAGTGTGCCGATTGTTTTAGCCTCAACAACTACAAAAACATAATCAACCATATGTATCATATGTACAACCATATGTATATATATATATTATTAATGGAGCAAGCTAGCGACTCACTAATGTAGACGTAGAGTTGTGTGTAACTTGTGTTACAAATTATATCCCAATATGTTTTGGAAACCAGATATACACAGTTAAAGTTAGGATACTGTTGTCTCATATATATCTGTTGTTATATTGGCATGTTATGAATACCCTGTATATTCTTATATTCCTTACTACATTGAAAAGCTTAGGTGCCTGTGGTTGCTGTGGTTGCAGGAGCATGGGCCTACAATCCCTCTTTCCCCTTCAGCCAGTCTGAGGTTAGTGGGGGGGACAGAGTTTAGCAGAAAAAGAAAGTATTGATGGCTCGACAAAACGATTGAAGTGGATGAATGATGGTTTGGACGGTGATAAAAAAGGTCCAGCAAATGAAGAGGAGAAAAGTTGAGGACAGAAGAATGGTCTAAGGAAGGAGAGTAAACAGGGAGATCCGGCAATAAGCAAGCATCAAAATGTTAAAAAGAAACACATAAATAATTGGTTCAAAAGACGCGATTGCATTAAAAAATATAGGCAACAGAGCTGCGTGGGGAGGGGCGACACAGCAACCTGCAGTTTTTAGTTGCATAATTTTGGTCTGTTTGGTGGAAACTCATTGTCTTTATCTTGGAAAAGAATAAATGACTTTTGGCAGCAACAAACTCAGACTTATTTTTGGACTTCATTACTTTATGTATATTTTACTGAAGAATTAAAGTGTTGAAAAAGAGTTGAGATTTTTCCACCACCCAAAGCTTTTTACTTTTTTAAGAAGAAGATATCTTATTAGTCCCACAATGGGAAACTCAATCTTTTCACTCTGTTGTTCATTCTCATTATTTTACACACAGATATGAAATATATACTTGCACAAACCTATAGGAACAACACATGGAGAGATGTCAGAGCGAGGGGTTGCCATTTGCTGTGGCGCCCCGAGTGGTTGCTCAAACTGGCACCTCCAGCTACCAGTCAACACTCCCTATCTTTTGGTCCGAGCTGGACTCGAGCCGGCGACCCTCCTGTTTCCAACCAAGTCCTTACGTACTGAGCCACTGCTTCCCCCCAACCCAACACAAACACCTTTGATATTGGCGTGAGCACCTGCAGGGAGCTGCAGAAAAGAGAAACTGCTTGAAATCCCAGAGAAATGATGTGAGTATATGAAATTATGTAATGTAGAGAAACGATTTGGGGAAATATTACAGGATGTCCCTTAGACACGGATGATTAGTTGCTGAGCTGCTGATTGGATGAAGGGAATAGCGGGGGGGCTGTCAGAAGTATTCACAAACAATTTAAAGTTACATAACACACTGAAACACATATGCACAAATAAATGATTTGCATCTGTAAATCTGTATCTCTAATTTGCAACTCGTAGCTCATCATTTGTACGTCAACTTAGCATTTTTCATTGGAAATATATTTGTGAATGTCCACAGTTTCACTGAACCGGCTGTGTCTACATAGAAATGGCTTAATCTTTGAGACAAGCACATGCTACTGGCAGGATCAACCAGGTAGGTAGGTGTCCGCCCTGACTGTTAACGTCTGTGTAGCAAATGCATTGACTGACAACGTAGTTATATTTCAATAACAAAATTATTGCTTGGGACAGTTCAGTAGTCGCTGAGGAGCCCTGAAGCTGTAACCAGTGCACACCTTCTCTCTTCTCTGGTGCTCACTCTGAATACTGGCATGCTGAGTAATGTGGAGTGATGTTCCACCTGCTGCTTGAACAGAGGACAAAACATATCATATTATTTTAATGCATGATCGGAATGACAGTTCCCGTTAGTCCACGTCCTCCTTTACAGTAAACGGAGTGGCAGAGGGCAGATAAATCACTAACGTCCAGCCTGTCAGCAGCTGTCTAGCTCTGGGTTCGTTGGGTCTCTGTGCTGCTGCTGCTGCAACCCAGGACAGTTAATCACCAACCTGCTTTTAGAAATATTGACCAGAATTTGTGTTTTCAGAACAACTTTCAAACTTTCCCAACTCTCAACTTGAAATGACCCGGTACATGCAGAAGCACGTTTTATTTTGAAAATGTGTTGAAAGTTGTTCATTCACACGAGTACCTGCATGGCGGTGAATTGCATTAAACTGACAGTTGTTTGAAATGATTGTCAGGTGGTTAGAATCAATGATTGTCACTACGCAATATTAGCAAAGTATGCTGCAAAAGATCCAAAGCTCCGCCCAGGAGCAATAAGGGTCAATCAGTCAGAGTGACATGACACCACCAAACCCTGATTACTGTGCCATCAAACCAGTCATACTGTGTAAAGTTATGAAGAAACATTGATGAATCAGAAGGCAAGGGGAGAGAAGTAGGAAGCGTGGTTGAAGGGAGGGGCTGGGTAGAAAGGGGAAGGGATGGGACCCTGGAGTCACAGAGTGTCACTGATGAAGACTGCAGCACTGAGCTTTTCTGCCGTACCAATCTAGATTTTGGGACTGGATGTTAAATTTTTTGTGAACCACTTTGTGAGTTCCCAAAAATAAAGTTAAAAAACTTAACAGAAGGTCAGGGGAAAGAAGGAGGAACAGTTGGAGAAGGGGAGAAGATATTTGATTAGATTTGTTAGTACAATGGAAATTTTGTACGTAGCTCACTGAGTCAGCAAACAAAGAAAGGCAATCTAAAAAATCCCCCCAAAAAATAGTAAATACACGATAAATACAAACAAACATGCACCATAAATCTATACACACTATGCACAAATGAATAAACAAACACTACAGTTAACCTGTAGGTAAATGCGAGGTGTTAAGTGTCCATGTCCGTTGTGTGAATGAGGTGGGGTGTGTGGTATTCCTTTCTGCCTTAATGTCCTTTACAATCATTCTGACAGTGACTTGGAAAAAGCTATGTGCCTTATGAGTAGGGCTGGTAGTAAAAAGGGTTTTGCGGTGAAATAGGTGCTCTGCCAGCTGCATGTGGATGCTGAGTCGGCCGACTCCTCCAGATATTTGGCATGCTAGATATCTGGCTGGTGTCGGCGATGTGTCAGTGCTGTGTCGGGGAGACGTTCCGATGCCTTGTTGAGTAGTTCACACAACAATTGGCGGCCGACCAATCGATGGCTGATTTAGCCCTGATCCCAGCCTGACGGTCGCCGAGCTCTTTGACTGGCAAATTGTACTTAAAATCCTAGTGTGAACTAGGCTTTAAAGTGATACTGATACCAGTAGAGTACTTCATTCAAACCCTTCCATAAAATGCCACCTGTTGAATAGTAGCTACTTGGTATTATTGTATTATTATTGGACAAGCAAGGTGACCTATTTTCTTTTCTGTTTTCAAATCTGTTACATAAAAATATTTGGAAATTGTATCAGATCTCCTTATCCTGATCAGGTCATCCAGACGGTAGCATCATCAGAGGAAGGGCGACAGCTTGGGAGATGTTTTTTATTTGAATGAGAGAGGAGTGAAATAGTTCAGTGACCACAGTGAGTTGTGGAAAAAGAATTTAAGTGAAATGTTTGATACATTTGTTGAAAGTAGAAAGTGATCGATCGGTGACAAGTGATGTGAACCGCAAATAAAAGTGATACCAGAAGATGAAACCAACGGAAAGCCAAGCTTGAGGTGAGGAACGTGAGAGACCACAGCAGCCTGGAGCGAACATGTTTAGCTGCTGTTCAAATCACACATGGACTCGGCGCGTGCAGGCACATAAAGAGGCATACCCTTCTCTTTATTTTCGGTGTGTTGCTTATGGCGTTTGGCTGCAACAAAACCACACAAATAGTCATTTCTCCCCAGATCTGGTTCCAAAATGGATCAATTGCAGTACTCATTTGACTGGAGACGTTTTGATACTCAGTACTGAGCTGTTTCAGTCCATATCTTAAAGGTATCGAGTAGCGATCAGCCTTAGAGGTCAAGTTCTCTGCCATTTTACTTGTAAAACCATGTAACCTGCACCACCCAGTGGAAGAATACAAGAGAGGAAGACACTGTAGCTTTCAGCTCACTTTATGAAATATTTCAGACATGAGGTTACATGTTATTCAGGACATAATGAAAGAACACACAGAATATAAGTGTTATAGTGTAGTGTAATAATAATTGTACAGTTCATCTCTCCTCTCCGCTGTCTCTCCTCTTCTCTCCTCTCCTCTGTCTCTCCTCCTCTCTCTCCTCCTCTCCTCTGTCTCTCCTCCCCTCCTCTGGGTCTCCTCATCTCTCCTCTCCTCTGTCTCTCCTCCTCTCCGCTGTCTCTCCTCATCTCTCCTCTCCTCTGTCTCTCCTCCTCTCTCTCCTTCTCTCCTCTGTCTCTCCTCCCCTCCTCTGGGTCTCCTCATCTCTCCTCTCCTCTGTCTCTCCTCCTCTCCGCTGTCTCTCCTCATCTCTCCTCTCCTCTGTCTCTCCTCCTCTCCTCTGTCTCTCCTCCTCTCCGCTGTCTCTCCTCTTCTCTCCTCTCCTCCTCTCTCTCCTCCTCTCCTCTGTCTCTCCTCCTCTCCTCTGGGTCTCCTCATCTCTCCTCTCCTCTGTCTCTCCTCCTCTCCGCTGTCTCTCCTCTTCTCTCTTCTATCCTCATCTCTCCTCTCCGCTGTCTCTCCTCTTCTCTCTTCTATCCTCATCTCTCCTCTCCGCTGTCTCTCCTCCTCTCCTCTGTCTCTCCTCTTCTCTTCTCCTCCTCTCCTCTGTCTCTCCTCCTCTCCTCTGTCTCTCCTCCTCTCTCCCCTCTTCTCTCCTCTCCTCTGTCTCTCCTCCTCTCTCTCCTCCTCTCCTCTTCTCTCTTCTGTCCTCATCTCTTCTCCTCGCACGTCATTTGTTTCTCTTGATCCCTGATTTGCTACTTAAAGCAACATTTACACTCGTACAAAAAGTGATCAACTGGTCTGTAGTATTCACCTCTATTGAACACATACACGCGCCGCCCACGAACAGTATCTACATATAAATCATTGAAGGATGTGCACGGAGGCAGGACTTTATCACACTTCCAGCATCTCAGGCGGTCACCCATTTTACTTTCTACTGGAACTGTAGTCATTTTGTCTTGAGCGCTGGTTGGCTTATTAAAGCAACATTTACACTCGTGCATAAAGAGTTCATATGGTCTGTAGTATTCACCTCCGTTGAACACATAGAAGCGCTCCCCATGAAGACTAGTTACATACAAATCAGCAAAGGATTTGCACGGAGGCAGGACTTTATCACACTTCCAGCATGTCAGGCTGTTGCCCATGTTACATTCTGCTGGTACTTTATTCATTTTTGTTGATTGTATTCAGCAGTTTAATGGTGATTTTCGTGTGCAACCTGTGGTTTCCTGAAACATAAAAAAATACACATTATTATGCAATATCAGAATATCTTTATGATTTAACAACCAGCTCATAAGAGGAACGACTGCTTTGACTCTTGGTGAAAGGAACAAACAAGGAGAAAGAAAGAATTTCTGTCAATAAAAGATGACCTTTTCCTAAACCTAACCAAATTGTCTAAACAGCACACAGTAACAACATAAAATGACAGACAACAGTCCAATCTCAGACCAGTTCAGTAAGCCCTAAAATTTAAATTCCCAAAGCGAGCCATCCTAGGGTTACACGGTGAATGAGTGTGATGTCCTGTTCTGTTGAGGTTACAATGCACTGTTCACAATGCAACCTAAGAAAGATCACAAAAAAAATAGGGTGCGTCAGTAATAAGTTTACTGCGTCCTTTTGTATTTTAATGTGTCAGAGACGTTGGACGCGTACATAGCAAAATGACACACTTGTAGCGAAGACAATGTTGACACAGAAAAGCTACTTGGGGTCCAGGGACCCTGCCATGTCACTATTTCCACTGGCTGCATACAGACAGCTTTCATTAGAGCTTGTTTATAATAATTCGCAATTAGCTGAGCTAGCGCCCTCTGCTTGTTTTAAACACTGCGGCGGTGGATGAGAGATGTTTACATGTCCATGTTTAACATTTATTGATGTCGTCAAGTAATCTTGGAGTTATCTTCAATTCAGAGCAACTCTGCTCTGCTGGCTAGTGATATCTCTGAGTGTGTGTTTGTGTGAAGGAGCTCAGCCCCGACACAGAGAACAGGGAGAGGCTGCAGCGTGATAACAAACTACACCAAAAGTATGTGTTTAGTGCTAGATTCACTAGCACGATGTGACGTTTTACTTGCCCCTCTCAATCGGGGGATATTATTGAGCTGCATATTTTTTACACCAAACAACACTGTGCATGAAAGATAAAAACTCCCTTATTGTTAAGACATTTAAAAGTAAATGAAACCTAAGAAAGTGTCAAAACTTGTCAAAAAACAACAATGCAAACATGCGGAAATAATGTTTACCGTGTTTACCATCTCAGTTTAACAAATCAGCTGATCATACCTTCGTCAGGAAGATGTGAGAGCAGAAAGCCAGTCAGCAACAGGTGGCAGTGTTACAGAAGGTCGGTCAGTCAGTCAGCGCTCTGATGGGAGAGTTTTCACAGCAGCCGGAGACGTGACAGAGCTCCACAGAGTCCAAACTGTAGAAACACCGAAGAAGAAGAAAAAGAAAAACAGCTTAGTTATTGACTGTGTGAGGGAGAACAGCCTGAAACACATGATACATGTGACAAACAGAAACTGCATCAACAGAGAGACAGAGAGGTCGACTGAAGCTAACCAACAGATATCTGACACACACTTACAGAAGAACGGTCTCTTTCAAATATTTCATCAAATATTTGGCTTGTTGGATGTTGCTCAGACTAAAGAGGCAGATAGAAAACATGGCTGTGAACTCTGGGAAATACAGATGGGCTGTTCTTTTCACTTATCCCCTGCCATCATGGATCAAAGATCTAAGACTTTCTCTCTGCACACAAAAGGTCTGTTTCTCTCAAATATTGTTCACAAATCTCTAAATCTGTGTTAGTGAGCTCTTCTCCTTTGCTGAGATCCAACCAACTCACAGGTGTGGCATATCAAGATGATGATCAGACAGCATGGGGATTGCACAGGTGTTCCTTAGGCTGGCCACAATAAAAAGGCCTTAGGCTGGCCACAATAAAAAGGCCTTAGGCTGGCCACCTGCTGATTAATTTGCACAAAAAGGTAAAAAGTGAAATACAATATATTATGCTGCAAGAAGATGACAGATTCTTGCTGTAATTTACAGCCTGTGTTTATTAAAGTGTTTCTTTATTAAAAAATGTGAACAATGTGATGTGAGTTCTAACTTTCAATTTAAATTTAACAGCTGCTATAGTTTAAGTTACAGTAATCTTATGTTGTTTCATAAAATTATTCAATTCCAGTCCAGCATCTGTCTGTCAAAGTGCACATTTCTAATCTGTGTGTCGGGCATTCTGCTGTAAAGTGAGTCTCTTAATAAAGAACTTGTTCAAAAGAAAATATTTATCATGAGTGAACCACAGCTTGCAACAATCTTATGTTTATAGATCAGCGATCCTCTTACTTAGGAGGCAACAGCCCCACATTCATTGGAATCCATTTCCTTTGTAATTTTTTTGTTGTTCTAATCAAGCATTCATCTGATAAGAAAGCTTTTCAAATGTTTAAAAAAAGACTCATCAGACTCACTCACCTTGAATGTTGGTCAGGTTAGCAGCTCGCTGGTGTCTCGTCCAAGTCTGTCTCTAAACAGAGAGACCTGCTCCTTTATATTATGTGCCGTTACCTATACTCTGTAGCAGAGGGTGTGGCTGCCCCGGGCCCACGGTTCTACAGTTAAAAAGAGGCATACCTTTAGCCCAATCTGCCTGACTGAACATGCATTTTTGTTATTCAGTTTGTGTGTCTTCTTTGTGGTTAAAAAGAAAATGTCAGACTCAGGGCGGGGTTCACACTGACCTTGTTTAGTCCGGCTGGACCGAACCCTGGAGCATTTTCTCCCTTGCTGCTGTTCGTTTAGGTTGGTTTTAATGCCGGGCTCGAACTCTGGAGCTGTTAATTTCTGGTGTGAACACCATTTGAACCACTCACAGGAAGCTACCGTTGTATGTGTAATTTAAAATTACATAATTACTTATTTAAGTCAGTACCCAGCTCACTCTCTGTTCAGGTGGAAGAACTCAGGAGACAACCTGAGACATCACAGGCCGCAGAGCATCACCGCTCAAAGGCACATGGCTTTTTCCAAGTCACTGAATTATTGCAAAGGACATTAAGGCAGGAGGAAATACCATGCGCCCCACCTCATTCACACAATGGACACCACACTCTCATATCCTACCCATTTAGTAGGGGAGAGAGGGGTATGTTGTCACACTCTTCACACCGTCTAATATTTACTGAGCACCAAACATCACAATGGTACAAATGTCATACCAAATGAAAGAATGAAGTCTTGAGCAGAAGTTTTGTATTCATTCCATCTTCATATCTTATCTCATTATGGAGCTGTAGACTGTTGAATAGAGAGTGTGCACTTGTGACAGTTTGCCCCATCGGCAGGTTAAGTTGTCACACTGGATTATCAAACAGTGAGAACACTTAATTGTGAAAATTGATTTAAATTTCAAATTGTAACCAGAACTAAAAGTAAAATCAATCAAAAATCAAGCCTAGAGAATCTGGAAAATAAAGAATTTAGTTCAAAACAAAAATGTTGGCAGAGCTCACATTCACCTTTTTACTGTAAAACTTTAAAATCAGACGTTCTCTGGAGTGCAAATAGATCTATGGGAACTGAATGTAAAGCTGCAGAAAACTTTCTTAAATGTATAACTTCTTAACTAAACAGATGTGGTGTTTAAACACACTAATGCAACAATGTGCATTTTTGTACGATGTACGTCTGTATCTGACTAATCAGACGTGTTCAGAGTCACAGTTCTGGCGCATAGAAATTGTCTGGCCTGAGGTGCAAACATCGCAGGCCCATTTGTTGCATTTCACACACTTAAACCACGTGTCCTTTGGATTACTGTATAAAAATGGCTCCACATAGATGAGGCCAAAAGAAATGTCAGCAGCTTATGTCAAAATCCTCAGCTGCACTTCTGATTGATTTGTTCTTCAGCTTCACCTGCCTGACTGCCTTTAACATTATGTCAGGTGGGGTGCTGCCATTCTGTCTTCTGTTGATAATTTCCTTCCTTCCTTCCTTCAAAAACACATTCCTCCTTGCAATCACAAATAAATTACAAGCGTATTTGTCTACTACCCTTGTTGCCTAACTAAATTAATAACTGGATCATGTAGTGTGTGTATCTACTAACACACTACATGCCTACGGTATAAGACCGGATAAACTCTGTCATGAGTTCAGTCTTGTCAAGGCGTATGGCTGCTGCTGTAAAATATAGTGTATAATTTTCTATTTACAGTAACATTTAATCCAGGTGTCAGAGGTAATTACACAATTTCACATTTTCACAAACACGTTTTTTTAGCATGTTCTATGTGTTTATTTGTACTGGGGCAATTAGTGACATGAGACAACTTGCCCCAAACTGGCGGCTAAATCTCAAGGTCAGCTTAACAGAGCACTTCAGCTGAAGTATCAAAAGACACGTTATTGTCTCCTCTACTTTGTGCAAAGTTATCATTTTGAATATTCACACCTAATAAGGTTGGAATACATAAAATGTAAAGTGCAAATGTTTTACTTTTGAAGCAAAAAAATAATGTAGCATAACTACTTTTGTAATAAGACAAATTATTAATATTAATATTTAGAAATATTATTCATAAACTCGTTTCTTGGGGCACCACCTGAATTCCGTTCGTCCAGGGCCTTCAGGACTCCCTAGGTACGGGTTTTAATAATTATACAATTATTCGCTAGTGATCAGTTAATAATTACTCAATTATCTTAAATCATATCGAAGTGTGTAAAGCTTCCGTGACAGTGACTTGTGTAAGGGCAGAAAATAGTTTTCTTCTTATAATCTTTTATGCAAGTACTTATAAGAGTGCTATTTTTCTCCTTTTATTATGTCTCATATTGTTTTAAATCTTTAACCTGTTCCATCTTCATGTCTGTCCACATTTGTGGGGTTTAGCTCAGGGATGTGGGGTTGTTGATTGTTTTCCTCACTAGCTTTTCTTCTCCTTCCTTGACTGGGACCAGTCAAGGACCTTTTGTTCCCCAAAACATAGATGCTCAGACTGTGTAAATGATCATGCATCCCTTTGCTCTGGGCCAACCGTTAGTGACTGTCTTTGGAGACAGAACCTCTGGTCCAGCTAATTTTGTTGTAGCACTTCTCTGTTTATTCTCTTTTGTTAAACAAATTCTTCAAAGACAACAGTTCGTTGTAACTCAATTATTTGCTCAACCCCTCACCAGGAATATAATTTCCACGACAACTTGGAGTTAAACAATACACGCACACAGTTCCTGTGATTACGGTGAAATTTATTAATTAACTAAAGGTTGATATAAATGCAGTTAAATATATCAAAGAAAGAAACAATGGCTAAACAAACACGAGGCAATCAATGAATGTAATGAGTTCAATGTAAACTGAGTTGTTCTATTGTGGGGAGAATTTGATTCAAAGGGAGAAAAAGAACTAATAAACGCAGGTTATGATAATAACTCTAACTAATTTGGCTATGAGTTTTAAGGATTAAAGCTAATGGATTAACAGACATCACTGATCACAGAGTTGCAGGGTTTCATGCCTTACTGGGTGTCGTTGACCTGCCTTAGGCCGGTTGCACGGGTCCCCACGCTAGCTGCCCGATTCCTGGTTTCACGCTAGGGCTTTACTGGGAGACGGAGCACGCTGAGGGCGTGCCGAGAGCTGCTGGAGAGCCGGAGTACAAGGGAGAGCGGGAAGAGAAGTTAACAACAAAGAGCTCGGCTGTTTTGTTTGTCTGGCCCCTTGGGGCTTGTCCCCAGGGGGCTTGGCTTTGTTCCCCTGAGGGCTTGTTTCCTTTAACTGTAATGTCTATTTTAAAAGTATATTTGCGCATATTTGAATCAAATATCTTCCCACAATCAAACCTTTAATGTGAAACGGTTGCACCGTTCTTGGTTTTAAGCATTTGATAAGAAGGAAACTATTAAGTTATTGTCAGTAGTTAAACATTAAAATGGTTAGCTTTTCATAGGAATCACATCAGATGAAAGGAACTCAACCAGCTTCCAGGATAATATTGGCTGTTAAACATTCTTACTTAAATATATATAAGCAAGTTATACGAACATGGCATCATATTATGAACAATAAAACAGTAAGATTAAACAGCATTTCAGAACAATGGCATGTAATACTTATTTTGTCCTCAACTCTGGTTCCATGAGGAGACTGAAGATAGCAAATGATTATTTCTTTAAACAATCATTTGCTCAGGAGCTGGGAAATTAATTATTTAACAGAGGATAACTTTTCGGTTATATATCATTTCTAAGTATAAGAAGTCAGAAGGAGCTGGAAATAAAGCATTAGTTACAACATCACTTGAAAGAGCATCAGGGATCATTGCTGAATATTAAAACACTGTGAAATTAACTTATATGGATTCTTTTCAATAGCAACAACACAGTAATATAACTACTCTAATGAAGTAGTTACTGACTACGGTTTAGTAACTTTTTTTATTTTTAAACCTGTCCTGCCCAGCAGCCTGGTATAGAGTATGATGATCTGGATACCATATTGTGCCAGACAGATTTGACTTTAACAAGAGAGTATTAATATACTCCTTTGTCTGTTTTATTATTTATTTAATTATGTATTGATTTGTCACCGGGCCGGACAGGGGGGCAGACACGGGGATGGGGGGGCACAAACAGACAGCACAGAGAAAGGACAACACCTGTAAGAGAAGGAGGATGGAAGGTGGGGACAACAGGGAAAAGCTGTGGGAAACACCAATTGCAGAAAGCAACGAAACCTGCAATAGAACAGAGAGGGGGGCTTGGGGAGGAGAAAAACAACAACAAACAAACACAAACAAAAACAAACAATAAAAATAATAATAGTAAAAGACAACCAGCCGAACAGCAGCAATAAACAGCTGACATAGTAAGACAACTACGAGAAAAATGAAAACAAGAAACAGTCCAGCACACTAAACGATGCAAACGCGGAAGACCCCGACCCAACCAACAGACGCCCCAAAAAATACATAAATGATAAACACACAAAAATACAAACAACCATCCAAATGCCAGTTGATAACGTAATGCAGACGGAACGCAAGAAGCGTAACCCGCGGAGGAGCAGCACCCGGACCGACCGCGGTGCGCACACAACATAGACCAGTGCCCCCCCCCCACCCAGCACGCCACCGCCGAGCAGCGAATAGAGTGACCTTGACCACATGTGAACAGGAAGTTGAACATAAAAAAAGAAGTCACACAAAGTGGCTCTTTGATTTTTGACATAGAGCCTCTAGTGTTGGAGTTATGTGACAACTTACCCCGCTCTCCCCTATTTAACTACAGTTTAACTATAGTGTGTAGGGATTCATAGTGTGTATTTACTATTTAATTTTGATTCTGCATTTTAAATTGCCTTTCTTTTCTTGTTATTAATTAAAAGCCCACTTAGTGAGGTACGCACAAGAATTCCAGAATACCTATACTGTCACGGGTGTGGTGAAGGTAGGTTGAAGGACCCAAATGCAGGACACACAGCTGGCAGGTACAGTTCAAAGGTTTATTTGACAACAAAAGGCGAGCGCACTTACAGGCGGAGTGGCTGATAAAAAGAGTTCAAAATAAGGTTATCCAAACAGAAAGCCACAATACTGGCACACCAAGTCTCAGGCAGATATCCAAAAAACAGACAGAGCTTCTTCACACAACAAAACACTGCAATGACCGGACAAAGGCTGAGGGAAACAAGCAAGGACACACACAAACAGGGTTAATGAGCTGGGAGGAGGTACACAGGTGATACTAATGGGACTAACGAGACACAGGCAGGCAGAGAGAGAGCAAGGGAAAACAGAGAGAACACTTGACAGGCAGACATGGGGCAAAATAAATAACCGACACGGAACTAGAACACAGAGAAGACTAAACCAAAATAATGTACACAAGAACACAAAAACCCAGACTCCCCAACAAGACACACAAACAGGATCATGACTTGATCTTGTGCAAATGCAAGTATCCCACTGTAATAATAATCATCATACATCAGTTCTATATAATGCTTTTGTAAATACTCAAAGATGCATTACATGGGGATACATGAAAGTAAAGTTAAAATGAACGGGAGGATCGAGAGTGGAAGGAAGTTCCCTGGGGAATGCAGTCTTGAAAAGGTGGGTTTCGAGGGCCTGTTTGAAAGATGCCATGGTGTTAGCCTGCTGGATGTGGCTATGGAGGGCATTCCAGAGGGAGGGCACAGCAACTGAAAAGACCCTGTCACCCCGGGTCCAGCGCTTTGTTGTGGCGGTTTTTAGTGTTGTTGGGCCTGCAGAACTGAGGAGACATGTAGAGGTGTGGCCAGCGGCGCCGGCAGAAACTTTGGGCCCCATGACATTATTATTATTTCACTATGAACGAAAGGTGCGCATTGTTTCATTTGTCCCTACTGTGCGGGACGGTTGAAACACAATGATATACATTTAAATAGTTTAGGCAATTTTTATTTTAGAAAGCTTGACACTGCCCTTCTTAAAACGTAATTGCAAACTCATTATCACAATCATTAAAAAAATAATAAAATTCAGAATCAGAAGAAGCTTTATTGCCAAGTAGTGTTTTACACATACGAGGAATTTGCTGTGGTGATGAGGTGCTACACGTAGACAAACATACAGTCCTTAATTCCTTGTTCTTAAAAAAAAAAAGTATAAATATAACATATCTAGCTAACTAGAATATTCAACAGCTAATGCACATTTGGATTAGATATCAGCTGCCCTTTTTATGTACATCTGCAGCCTGTTTTCCTGGTCTACTGTGAAGACCCTGTTATTTGGCTGTGAGTATCTTGGTGGTCCAGCTCGCAGCCTAGTGGACTCTGCCCCCCTAACGCAGTATCTAAATAAGGTAGCATGGCTACAGTGACAGAGTAGCTTCTAAACTGTAAAACTTTGACATTTAAAACTTCAGGATGTGTTAAAGTACTGACTAATCTTTCATGTGATCATGACCATGGTACATGGAACAATAAACACAACTCGTTATTCAAAAAAATGTTCGCTTGAGTGAATTTACTTTTCGTGATCGAAAACAGCTTCTTGCGTATAACTCCGGGAAAGTGTGACGTATCCACCTGATTTTTCCAGGTTCTGCAAATCGCTGTGTTTCAATCGTCCCGGCTCTCCCCTATGCAGTTCCCTATTTGATGCAAGATTAACTGTTAACTGTTGACTGTAGGTGATTTAAATGTTCATATTTGTTGTCCATCCAAATGGTCGACAAGATCTTATGCCTTGTTGATTCTTTTAACACGACTCAATGAGTGTTTTGTCCAACAAATCATAAGGATCACACACTAGATCTTGTGCTCTCATCTGGTTTTTCTGTTTCCAATCTGGTAATTATTGATACTAGTGTATCTGACCACTTATGGTTCTGTTAGATTCCACATTGCCTGTTGCTACCTCTGCTCATACTACTGAAACCTGTGATAAGTTTATGAATTTCTTTATCGCCAAATTTCACAAAATGAGATCTCACATCTCACCTTCAGACTCTGATCCTTTAGAGACAAATCACATAGTCAGATGCCTCTAGCAGTTTCAACCTGTGCCTTCTTTCCAGCAAGAGGTGGTCTTGCTTATGAACCCAACCTACTGTTCCCTAGACATTATACTGTCATGCCTATTCAAGGAAGTTTTTGGCTATAATTAATAGCTGTTTAACAAATGGTGTTGTCCTTTCCAGTTTTATACACAGAATTTTGCAAACTCTATTAAAGAAACCCAGCCTAGATCTCATTGGCCATAAAAACTACAGGCCCATCTCCAAGTTACAATTTATTCCTATGATCTCCAGATCTCCTCTTATTTAAACACATTTACAACAAAGTCGTAAGTCTAGTCTGGTTTTAGAACTCCGCATAGCACTGAATCTGCCCTGTTAAAGGTCTTCTCTCTGTCGACTCTGGTTCCCTTGGCCATTTTAGTCCTGCTTGATCTCAGCGCAGCGTTTGACACAATCGACCATGCAATTCTTTTAAAATGCCTGGAGGACAAAGTTGGTCTGCAGGGCACAGTATTACAATAGCCTATGTCCTACCTGAGAGAAATAACCTTTACAGTTCTTCATCCTTGCTTCCACTAAATGTGGCATCCTCCTCAAGGTTCAATTTTAGGCCCTCTTTTATTCTCATAATACATCCTTCCGCTTGGTATTATCTTTGAAAAGTACAATATTTTGTATCACCATTTTGCAGATGACACACAGTTTTATTTACCGGTTATACCTGACAGCACCCACTTTACATGGGGCTGACCCATTCCACACTTCAAATGGTTCAAAATGCAGCTGCTAGACTCCTAACTGGGACAAAGAATAGAGAACACATTCTCCCGGGTGTGGCTCACTTGCACTGGTTTCCAGTGAAGTTTTAAATTATTTTAAAATGTTACTGTTCATTTTTAAAGCCCTCAGTTAGCTCCACAATACATTAATGAAATGCTGATTCCATATTCTGCCACTAGGTTGCTTAGATCCTCCTCACAACAACTCATCTCAGTACCCCACTCACGCTTCACAACCAAAGGTGGCTGGGCCTTTCTGTTGCTGCCCCTAGGCTCTGGAATAGTCTCCCGTCTAACATTAACTCCCACCATTTAGAAATGTAAATCTAATTTAATGACCTACTTTATTTCTCTGACTTTTAGTTCATTTGGCTGATTTGACTCAATGTTTTTTGTTGAGGCCCGCTTTTAATTATTTTCTCACAGTGTTTTAATCTGTTGTTTGTCTTTTTATATTTTTTATTGTACTACTTCTGATTTTGAGCCTTGTTATTCTTTTAATTAACGTGTACTATGTGTATCTATATATTGATCTATCATGTATTGCAAATGGCAAATCTAATATCTTCTCCCTTTCTCCAGCTGTTCCTCCTTCTCTCCCCTTACCTTATGTTATTTATTAGAACCTTTTTTGTGGGAACTCACAAAGTGGTTCATAGAAAATAAAACAACCAATCACAAAATAGAGTTTATAAGCCAGGGAAACTCAATAGAGCAAGTGCTGCAGTCTTTGTTAGCAAAGTATCTGTGAAACTCTGTGACCCCATGGTCCTGTCCATTTCTGCCCCGCCCCTTCCTCCTCCCCTTCTCCCGTGGCTCCTACTTCTCTCCCCTTACCTTCTGAATAATCAATGTCTCTTTATAACTTTACAAAGTATGTCTGGTTTGATGGCACAGTAAATGACGGTGTCATGTCACTGTGCGCAGTGGAGGAAATACATGTATATACAGGCTGCTGCAGGGCCTGTGGCCTGTTCAGACTGATCTCTGTCATTAGCTGATGGTGGTGCCTCCCCCAGCTGTCAACCTGTCGGGGTCAGGATGTAAAAACAAACACTGTGCAGCACTGACCTAAAATTCTTATAACTTTAGAAACGTAAGTGGTACAACCACCAAATTTTGTGTGTGTGATTAGGTCATCCCACTGCCTACTTGTGTGAACTTTCGTGCCCCTAGCGGCTCACTTTCATATAGCTGCAACAGACATGTTAAGTACGATTGGGCATCTTTAAAACATGTAGTCGAACTGGGTCACAGAGGAAATTTTAACCTTAGTGTGCTCGACTTCTTCCCGGAACCACACCATCATGCCGGAGCGATGGAGCAGTTAACTGTAGGGCGCTTTCTCGGCAACCTGGGGCTGTCACAGAAACATGGCAACTGGGGATAGAACAGACCCCACACGAATACACAGCCTATCATCATCACAGGGACTGAGATGGAGTTTTTTGTCCTTCACATGTCAAAAAACATAACTTTACACAGTTTGACGTAAGAGTTCCAATAGAGTCATGTCACTGTGAGCAGTGGAGGAAATACCAACACAGGTATTGTGGTTGCTGCAGGGCCTGTGTCCTGTTCAGACTGGCCTCTGTCATTAGCTGATCTTGGTGCCTCCCCCAGCTGTCAACCTGTTGTTGTCAGTGTTAACGTTGGAGTGGAAATTTTCAAATCGAGAGTCAAGAATCAAACTGTTTTCTGTCAGAGTTAATGTCATTTCTGTCCATTAACTCTGTTTTCAAGTTTTTAGGGAGAGCTCTACATCTCACCTGTTAATATTTGGTCAACATTTGGTGCTACAGCTGAATGTTACCAGACACGTCATAAACTGATTTGTATGTTGATAGCAGAATTTGGTGGGAACAGAACCCAACCGTCCTGTTATTCCTGTATATATTTTTTTCTATTTCCCTTAAGTTGCTTTTATGTTTGATGTAAAGCACTCTAAATTGCCTTGTTGTTGAAATGTGCTCTTCAAATCAACTTGCCCTGCCTTGCCTTGCATGTATTATACAAGGTATAAGTGCATCACAGTGCAAAATGTGTTTTAGTGTGTGAGAATGTGTTTAGAGTTTTGCAAAAAGAGCGGATGAGATTTGCAAACAGTGACTTAAGTACCGGAATTTTTTAAGCTTTTACCTAAAGAATGACTGATTTGACAAATGGGTTTAGGCCTTTGAGCATTGGGTTCAAAGAATGTGGTTTAGTGTTGTAGCAGTTGTGAAAAACTGTAATTCCTCTCCTTTCCTCTGGAGAGTTTCGTCTGTCTATCCTGTCAAATTTTTTGTTTTGTCCCACGTTATTCGCTGCGTCATTGCTAGTGTCCAATAAACACGGTTGTCATTTTCACGCCCAGCGCCCACATCGTTTACTTTTTACCTGACACACACAACACCTTTAATATTGGTGCAAGCAGCAAAAATCCTACGGAAATGAAATATTGCAGGAGACAACATAAGATGTGCCTCAGACATGGATGATTAGTTGTCTGAGCGGCAAAAGTTAAACACAACTACAACACAGCTGTCATCTTTTACACACAACAACTCATAATTCTACACACTTGTTTCTAATGATGTGATCAAACCAAAATGTGGTCAAGTCCCTCTCCAGTATAGTGGCAATGTCAAGCTATAAGTAAGGCCAAGCTGAAAGCATTGTTTGATTTTAAGCACAGATCAAATGGTTTTTAGGCAAGTGCTTGATTTTGTAAGAGGAATTAAACTCTCAGCTTCTATAATCCTTGTTAGATGCTCTGATGGCGCTCAGGACTGACCAGGAGAACGGCTGCTTTTACTCCGAACAGTTTCACTGTATGAACCTGGACTGTGTGTGAGACCTTTCGGCCCTTTGCTTCATTTTGCCACAGGTGCAAGAAGGGCCCACAGTCTTGTTTTGGTTCCCTCATAGCAACGGTGTGTTTCTCAGGAATAACAGGGATCTGCAGTTAAGAGAGTTTTGGCTGAGGTTTAGTGTCAACTGCAGGATGCTGAACTTGTCAACAATGTGTGATCCTTTATGTGAAAGTCCACCTGTCACATTTTGGCTGTGCTGGAAACGGGCTAAACTGCTGTCTCAGAAGGTGTCTAACAGGACAGCGAAGCATAGAGTAGCTGTTCCAAACGGTCAAAACGATATCTTCCTATCTCCTAAGATGTCTTCAAACTTCCCCGTAATGGCCAGTTTTGAAGGCAGCTTCGATGCTGACTTGATGCTGCCTTTTACAAACCAGCTGCAACAAAAAAATCTATGTAAATATAGATTTTTAAACGTTTCTAGTAGTTTTCTTGCTTTGATTATTGAAAACTTAGCAAGAACTAAACACTGAACTATCATATTAGCCCGATACTGTAACCAAGTATGATTTCTGAGGCGTCTGTTAGTCATTTGTCTTTTCAATAGCTAGTTAGCTGACAGAGGTGCCTTCACTTGAAAGTGGTGCCTTCGGAAGCAGTTGACTATTACGGTAGTGAGGCAGTGAGGCAACTGCCTTCCGAGCAGACACAGCTTTTGATATTAGTTAAACAAAAGATGAACAGGTCGATGAAGGAATTAGGCAGAAAGAGTCAAAATACTTGAAGAAAGTCTAAACCGAAGGCAAAAAATCCAAATCCAAGAAGTCCAGAAAATCAGGCAAAAGATAATCCAAAAAGTTTCAGTCACAAGTGATGAAGACATCGGAGATGAAGAGGAGGATGAATGAAGTATGTATCAAGTATTTAGGAAATGTATACCTACTTTGTATTTACAGTATTTTACTATTTGTTTAGCAGCGTCTCCTGAACAGGAAACTGAAATCATTAACATGGTCCTAGAAAACAACGCCATAACATTACAGCAAATACAAAGAAAAATAATAGAAAACAATGACATATTTCAAAATATTGATAGGGTAAGCTTATCAACACTGGACCGTGTCTTGCGCAGAAATCATCTCAGGATGAAGCAGGTCTACAGGGTGCCATTTGAACGCTTTTTAGTTGTTTATCTCCCTCCATATTCTCCATTCCTCAATCCTATTGAGCAATTTTTCTGCCTGGAGATGGAAAGTGTATGACCGAAACCCACAAACGTGTATACCTCTTCTCCAAGCTATGGAGGATGCATGTGGAGATATAGCAGCTGATGCTTTTCATGGCTGGAATCGCCATGCTAGGCCATATTTCCCCCGCTGCTTGGCCAGGGAAAACATTGCCTATGATGTGGATGAGGTGCTGTGGCCAGACCGCAACAGAAGAGGATGCAGCATAGTTTGGTTTTAGGTTGGTTTTTTTGTTTTTTTTTACAGTAAATTCTTCTGTTTTGTATATGCAACTTTGTGTTGGTTGGGAATGGGATGTAAACTGTGTACATTGTTTTTGTGGGATAAATAAAATATATTTGTTACCGTGTATTTGTGTGTTCTGAGTATAAAAACAATATTGTAACACTGAACAAAAAAAAGGCCTAAGTCATTATGATGAATGGAGAAGAAGTGTTTTCCATTCATCATAGTGTTTTACATTGAGCACATCAGTGTTCAACTGGTTCTTATGAATGTCTATTCATATGATGGTTTGTGAGTCACTTGAAAACAAAATACCATTTTGAGAAGAAATAACGTTGTTTTGAATGTAAAGTTTCATTTTTTGATTTGTGTGTAGAGTTCTGAGAATATGAGGCATTCTTACAGAAAATGTGTGTAAACAAACGAAACTGTAACACACCAAACAACAAATTATTCTGTAGTGTACTTCACAGTTTGTCCTGCGGAGGGCAGAAGGGCAGAACGACTATTTCCTCACTGCTAAATCCGAATATAACTTTCCACTGCATGCATAACACACACAGCCTTGCAAAAGTAAGTTTCCAAACGAAGTTATAAATGTATGACTATAGCCTACTGTCAGAGAATATTGAAGTTTTTTACTTTTAGATTAATCTTGGAAATGCAGTTTTTCCTCGGATTATTAGGCTACCCTTTTTATTACCACTAGTCGTCACATTTATGATATTAATGTAATTATTAAGTGTATGTTTTTGGGGCATCAGAAAATAGTTTGAGTTCCGGAGCTGAGAAAGAATATAATACGCTTTGCTGTATTACAGAGAAATCCAAAACCATACTAATTAGCCTTTGAAATATACATTTATAAGAAGCTCTCAGTGAGCTGCCTGTTAAAGAAAAATCTTGTTGTAACTGACCTTACTAGCTGATGGCAGAGCCTACAGTTAGTGCCGTGGACATATAATAACAAGTCCTAATTCTTAATACATCTTCATACATCTATGAATGCATCCATGAGCACTGCACACAGGTAAGTCACATCTGTGTTACAAGAGAAAGGGTCCATGTTGCAACAATTTCCAGATGGACTTTAAGGTTGATATTTTTTTCACTGAAATTAATTTACCAATGAAAAAGTGGTTTAGTCGACGGGCAGCCCTAGATATAACACACACCTAAATTTTGTGTTAGCGTTCCACCGTTGCTTGTAGAAAACCTATTAGAATAAAATTCCCTCACATGGTACCGATGTGAATTACGGATCTTTAAAGGGGGCCCAATCTTTTGACTCCTAATAATGTGAAAGATTATTCATCTGCAATACATTGAAATATTTTGTCATATTGATTGTTAAAAAGTGGGATATGTCAACACTAACAATCCTATTTGTATAAAAAATGTAACACCCTACATTGTATCTCAACTAAATTGGTACGATATCATATGAAACAAAAAGTTTTTCTGCTTTGTTCAAAAGTGTCATCTGTTCATTGTCACTAAACCCACTGAGCCACAGCCTGCTGACCACACTGCCATCTGGCAGGAGATACCAGCTCTGTCGTACCAGCAGACTTGAGAGCAGCTTCTTCCCTCAGGCTGTGAGGATCCTCAATTCATCCTCAGCACTGCACCATGCAAAATGTTTTAAAAGTTTATCTCTATGACTTATTATTTATCCAGCCATCGATTGTGTATAATTTTTAATTTTAAAAGTGATTAATAATGTGATATGGTTCATTATACAATCCCGTGTTAGCTTATCTTGGTCTGTAGTTAATGATATACTTACCTGTAACAACCTGTAGAGTTAATGATATACGCTTACCAGGAGGAAATGATGGCATTTTCTCCACTGCTCATGAAACTTTGATTTCTGTGAAACTGGCTGGGTACAAGGTCGATTTATTGATTGTGGTGTATAACATATGTGCATTTGACTCAGAACAGTTAGCTGGATAGAGGATTTGTGACCTTTAAGGGGAGAGCAGAGGTCAGTGGTTATGTGGAGACTCAGATCCTTATCTGGTGTCCAACAAGATGTTTACACTTATTCTATAGAACTTTGCTCTTATATGGATTGGAGCCTTAGTTTGCAGACTCAGACCCTTATATGGTATTTAGCAGATACCTAAACATGTCCTATATAAGCTGTGTTTGATGTACAGAGAGACAGAGTGGCCATCGGGCTGGGTCACTCTCCAAGCTGCTGCAGAGCTTGTAATTGATGCTGAACTCCTTGATGTAATAAACTTTTATGATCAAGAACAGTGTCAAGCGGATTTCTTCTCAACACATCATCTCAGCATTATTGTTCGGACACCACATGATCTTTTACAGGGTGGTGTAACGATGTGGAAGTTGTAGTTCCCTTTATGCTACTCACAAAAACAAATGTTATATACATAAATGATATCGCGCCAATTCACAACAAACGTTATCTCGTTGTACTTTTCATATAGAGCCGGTCTAGAGAGTTCTCTTTGTAATCTTATTTATCGTGACATGTGGCGACTCTAGGATCACATTTAGGGGGGCTCAGCCCATAATGAGAATGTCAGACCCTCTTGGAGGTCCATAGGCAAGCACCAGAAGATTTTGTACATTTTAAAGTTAAGTCATTAATCTGGTGCACTTTGAAAGCAGAATTAAGAAACTATATTGGTGAACAACTTTGCCCTCTTGTAAACCATCATGTGTTCTAGTAAAAAATTGATCATAAACACAGTGTAAATATATAAAAGGTGATGACACAGCAAAAAGTCCAGCAACCCAAAATCATAGAATAAAGTCATTTCCCTAACATTTTAGTGTTTTTTTTACTTTTAATGGACACATGTAATATGTTTTATACTTCCTGTGAATATCATCAAATTTATCTTATTACGTTGTGTTGACACCTTATTTTGAAATCCTCACGTTATTAAATGTGTACCATGGCGCTAAGTTCACCAAGTCTGGCGCAATTTGATAAATGATATTGTGTGTGGTGTTTGTATGGTGTACAATTTAAAAAGAGCTCAGACTGGAACACTTGTCTTTGTAAAGTGAGACAGAATAAACATAATAACATAAATAACCCTGACTGTCAGCTTAGCGTTTCAGTGCATTTACCATAAAGGCTCAAATACGTGTGCACTCCATATTTAGGTGCAGCTAACTTGAGAATGTTCTAACACAAAAAAAGTGACAGTGGAAACAATCAAAGCTGTTCAAACCTTTCGTTAAGGTTACCGTATGGACCTCAAATTATGTTGTGTCCTCAAAATGTCTGGGATGCTATCTGGTCTTGTGTAAGCTGTCCTCCTGATGTGTACATTGTTTGTTCTGATGGGCTTGTTTGTTCTGTCTTTTACATTCCAACTGGTCTGTAGACACTTGTTGGTTTTAAATAAAAGTTGGATCACAACAGGGGCTGAGTTGGTGATCAAGAGCAGCTCGGACGGCTCGGACTTTCTCCAACCCCTGTGCTGGAAAGGCTCATACATTAATTTACTTATATTGACATTATAAACAGGTTATTATAGATAAGGTTTGGTCTGTTTTTACAGACAGACACCAGCGAGCTGCTGACCTGAAGACATTCAGATTACCATGGTGAGTGAGTCTGATGTGTTTCTTACACGTTTGAAAAACTTTCATATCAGATGAACATTTGATTTTAACAACAGAGTGACGAAGGAAATGGTTTTAAATCAATGTGAGGTTGTTGAACTGTCTGGGGCCTCCTAATAAAGAGGATCTTAATTTGGCGGTGAGCTGTGGTTCAGTCATGATGAATCTTTTGAATAAGCTCTTTATCAACAGCAACAAGCAGAAGGCCTCGCAGTCAGAAGAGAAATCTCAACAAAATAACAAAACGAAAAAACAAAAGTTGACTGTAGCATTTTTGATCTTGGAGTTTTCCCATCAGACATTTCTATGTAAAAGGGGAGCTGGAGAGAAGCCAGTTTGAATGCATGATTCCTTGTGTGCTTTGAGTCGCCTTCACTGTAAAAACGAAACTAACAACAAAACTAAAGTTGTGGCAACAAACCAAGCCGTTCTCTTTACTTCAGGAAAAGGTTTTTTAACTTGTTGTCAGCTGACAAACCGTCAGTTGTGGAACTCAGGAAAGTTTCAGGTCCGTTTTCTGTCAGCTGCTGGTTTGAGGAGAGGTGAAAGAGGAGCAGAGAGGAGGTGTATAGTTAAACTGATGACCCTTCACTGCCCTCTTCACAGTGTAACTACAACCACACCTCCCACTGATGTCTGAAGCTTATCTGGTTTCTTATCTTGAATCATCCAAACGTCCAGATGAAACATGGCTGCCTCACAAAGTGCCATTCAGTTTAGATCTCCATGAAGCAGAGCTCCATGAGGCCATCTAGTGGACTGATGCTAGAAGACTGTTCTCCCTCACACAGTCAATAACTACCTGTTTTTCTTCTTCTTCAGTGTTTCTGCAGTTTGGACTCTGTGGAGCTCTGTCACGTCTCCGGCCGCTGTGAAAACTCTCCCATCAGAGCGCTGACTGACTGACTGACCTTCTGTAACACTGCCACCTGCTGCTGACTGACTGACTGACCTTCTGTAACACTGCCACCTGCTGCTGACTGACTGACTGACCTTCTGTAACACTGCCACCTGCTGACTGACTGACTGACCTTCTGTAACACTGCCACCTGCTGCTGACTGACCGACCTTCTGTAACACTGCCACCTGCTGCTGACTGACTGACTGACCTTCTGTAACACTGCCACCTGCTGCTGACTGACTGACTGACCTTCTGTAACACTGCCACCTGCTGCTGACTGACTGACTGACCTTCTGTAACACTGCCACCTGCTGACTGACTGACTGACCTTCTGTAACACTGCCACCTGCTGCTGACTGACCGACCTTCTGTAACACTGCCACCTGCTGCTGACTGACCGACCTTCTGTAACACTGCCACCTGCTGCTGACTGACCAACCTTCTGTAACACTGCCACCTGCTGCTGACTGACCGACCTTCTGTAACACTGCCACCTGCTGCTGACTGACTGACCTTCTGTAACACTGCCACCTGCTGCTGACTGACTGACCTTCTGTAACACTGCCACCTGCTGCTGACTGACCGACCTTCTGTAACACTGCCACCTGCTGCTGACTGACTGACCTTCTGTAACACTGCCACCTGCTGCTGACTGACTGACCGACCTTCTGTAACACTGCCACCTGCTGCTGACTGACTGACCTTCTGTAACACTGCCACCTGCTGCTGACTGACTGACTGACCTTCTGTAACACTGCCACCTGCTGCTGACTGACTGACCTTCTGTAACACTGCCACCTGCTGCTGACTGACCGACCTTCTGTAACACTGCCACCTGCTGCTGACTGACCGACCTTCTGTAACACTGCCACCTGCTGCTGACTGACTGACCTTCTGTAACACTGCCACCTGCTGACTGACTGACCGACCTTCTGTAACACTGCCACCTGCTGCTGACTGACTGACCTTCTGTAACACTGCCACCTGCTGCTGACTGACTGACCTTCTGTAACACTGCCACCTGCTGCTGACTGACTGACTGACCTTCTGTAACACTGCCACCTGCTGCTGACTGACTGACCTTCTGTAACACTGCCACCTGCTGCTGACTGACTGACCTTCTGTAACACTGCCACCTGCTGCTGACTGACTGACCTTCTGTAACACTGCCACCTGCTGCTGACTGACTGACCTTCTGTAACACTGCCACCTGCTGCTGACTGACTGACCTTCTGTAACACTGCCACCTGCTGCTGACTGACCGACCTTCTGTAACACTGCCACCTGCTGCTGACTGACTGACCTTCTGTAACACTGCCACCTGCTGCTGACTGACTGACCTTCTGTAACACTGCCACCTGCTGCTGACTGACTGACCTTCTGTAACACTGCCACCTGCTGCTGACTGACTGACCTTCTGTAACACTGCCACCTGCTGCTGACTGACCGACCTTCTGTAACACTGCCACCTGCTGCTGACTGACTGACTGACCTTCTGTAACACTGCCACCTGCTGCTGACTGACTGACTGACCTTCTGTAACACTGCCACCTGCTGCTGACTGACCAACCTTCTGTAACACTGCCACCTGCTGCTGACTGACTGACCTTCTGTAACACTGCCACCTGCTGCTGACTGACCAACCTTCTGTAACACTGCCACCTGCTGCTGACTGACTGACTGACCTTCTGTAACACTGCCACCTGCTGCTGACTGACTGACTGACCTTCTGTAACACTGCCACCTGCTGCTGACTGACTGACCGACCTTCTGTAACACTGCCACCTGCTGCTGACTGACTGACCTTCTGTAACACTGCCACCTGCTGACTGACTGACTGACCTTCTGTAACACTGCCACCTGCTGACTGACTGACTGACCTTCTGTAACACTGCCACCTGCTGCTGACTGACCGACCTTCTGTAACACTGCCACCTGCTGACTGACTGACTGACCTTCTGTAACACTGCCACCTGCTGCTGACTGACCGACCTTCTGTAACACTGCCACCTGCTGCTGACTGACTGACTGACCTTCTGTAACACTGCCACCTGCTGCTGACTGACCGACCTTCTGTAACACTGCCACCTGCTGACTGACTGACTGACCTTCTGTAACACTGCCACCTGCTGCTGACTGACCGACCTTCTGTAACACTGCCACCTGCTGCTGACTGACTGACCTTCTGTAACACTGCCACCTGCTGCTGACTGGCTTTCTGCTCTCACATCATCCTGACGTTTGGATCTGAAGGTATGATCAGCTGATTTGTTAAACTTGTAACGCATACAAACTCACCACCGTCCATTTAGATGAAGGGTTTTCTTGCAGTACAGTGGGGTTCCCCAAATATATTCCACAGCTAAAGGTTTATATTCCTTTGTTGAGAGTTGTCTGGAAAATATTGCTTAGCAGAGCCAACTAAACGCCGACTGCTTCACCTGTCAACAAGCTCCGTCACCGGCCAAAAAACGTCACTTCCCCACTTCCGTTCAAGCCATATGGGTGAGCGGTAAATAATAACCAAAGAAATTATAAATTATAATAACTATAATTAGAGTCCATATTATAACCTGTGTTTACATAAATGGTAATTGGTCTGTATTTGTATGGCGCCTTTCAAGTCATTTGGACACTCAGCTGTGTTCTTAATTGGCCAGCAAACTGGCCTGACCTTAACCCTGTAGAAAATCTATGGGGTATTGTGAAGAGGAAGATGCGATATGCCAGACCCAACAATGCAGAAGAGCTGAAGGCCACTATCAGAGCAACCTGGGCTCTCATAACACCTGAGCAGTGCCACAGACTGATGGACTCCATGCCACGCCGCATTGCTGCAGTAATTCAGGCAAAAGGGCCCCAACTAAGTACTGAGTGCTGTACATGCTCATACTTTTCATGTTCATACTTTTCAGTTGGCCAACATTTCTAAAAATCCTTTTTTTGTATTGGTCTTAAGTAATATTCTAATTTTCAGAGATACTGAATTAGGAATTTTCATTAGTTGTAGTAGTTCCAAAATTAAAAGGAATGAACACTTGAAATATATCAGTCTGTGTGGAATGAATGTATACATTATACAGGTTTCACTTTTTGAATGGAATTATTGAAATAAATCAACTTTTTGATGATATTCTAATTATATGACCAGCATTTTAACAAGTGAGGTAAAACAATAAAATTAGCATTTTTTTATTCAGAAGTAATTGTTACTACAATCAGTTATATATTTGTATTTCACTGCGTGAGAAAATGAATGTGTGGATTGACAGCATGTGAAAAATGTCAATTACGTGAGTCTCACGAGACGGCTCTTTTCATGACATGACTATTAATTATCTGTTCATTTCTTTGGGACGCGAGGCCTTCGCTGTACCTGTCACAGTGATGTGTGTCGCCTGTTGTTTTCTGTCATATGCTGGTGGTGAGGAGACACACATTGATCAACACATACACAAAGTCCAACTTCACTTCACTCAGAAGGAGTGTGGGGTCAAAGTAAGACAATACAAAAACACGTTTAGAGATGTGGTGTCTGAACAATAACGCTGCGATGATGTGTTGAGAAGAAATCCGCTTGACACTGTTCTTGATTATAAAAGTTTATTACATCAAAGAATTCAGCATCAATTACAAGCTCTGCAGCAGCTTGGAGAGTGACCCAGCCCGATGGCCACTCTGTCTCTCTGTACATCGAACACAGCTTATATAGGACATGTTTAGGTATCTGCTAAATACCATATAAGGGCACAGTCCCTTCATAAACACTAATCACTACTCCTCCTAACACTGGGTCAGAGGTCAAATTCCATAGGAGGGTTCACTCTTTACACACTCATCAATCATTACTCCCCCTTAAGAGTTCACTGAGCCTCTCTCCAGCTGCTAGAGTATTATTTTAAACTGTAATGGTCAAATGCACATATGTTATACACCACAGAGACAATGCAGACATTTATTAGTTATTAAGAGATGACTAACGGCTAATCAGTAGTGATAAAGTTTTTAGTCTGATTAGTAAGTTTTTTCTTGTATTTACTGTAACAGCAACCAAAAGATAAAGGACAAAACAGGAAGTGAAAGTTTTGTATGATATTAACATCACGTACCAAACCTCTCTTTCTCAATTCAGTTCAATTCAATGTGCTTTACTGGCAATGCAATTCACGACTATTTACTTTAGCAATTATAAGTTACAACAACCAAAGCTTTGTCTGAGGGGAGGCCTGCAGTCTCAGGCTTTGAAAACCCCTGATTTACAGGACATGTTTTTTTGGCATGTTGTTACTGTTTGGAGCAGGTCTGAATTGTTTTGCTGCTGTGGTTTGAGTTATTGAGTTAACTTACAGTTTGTAAAATGTGCCCAAGTATAATTAATCATTTTAATAATAAGTCATTTAGCTGACACTTTTTTCCAAAGCAACTTACAATTTCTCTATATGTCAGAGGTCGCACAGCTCTGGAGCAACTAGGGGTTAAGTGTCTCGCTCAGGGACACATCTGTCTCCTACACCACTGCGCTGTCAGCATGGAAATTAACTATTCCTTTTGTGTTACTTTCACTGGGTGCATTATTCTGATGGTAAGATGTGCTGCGTAGGTTATAAATCTATTTACCCATGATCCATCAGGGGAGCTAGCGTCTTGTTAAGAGGAGCCGAGCTCCCCCGTAGTTTGCACCCTGCGTACAATCTCCACCATCGGATTCCCGCAACAGGAAATAACGTTACTCTTTTACTCATGGATTAGTTTTTCTGCCACCATAATGTTTCTCGGTGTTCGTGAATTTTTTTTGTGAAGATTGTAACGGGTATAATATTACCGATTATTTTTAGTAATGCGTTACAGCAAAAACAATACATTACTGTAAATGCGTTACTTTTGTAACGCGTTACTCCCAACACCGCTCATAAACAACTGAACTGCAAACTTTTGCCTGCTGATCAGTGGTTTTATTGATCACTGAAATGGCATTGACTTGGATGGGTGTTTTTTTCAAAGGTTGGATGCAGTGCTTAATTTGTAAATTATTATGCGCTGGAAATGTGCCGCCTGCCTAAAATAATTAATAATTTAAAACGCATTATTCAAAAAGTTAAAAGGGTCCATTAGAACCTGTTAGGCTGGATGAAATCTTGTAGTTTACTTGTGTAGAAGGGCAGTGCATTGACGGAGTTGGGGGGGGGGGGGGGGGGGGGGGGGGGGGTCACTATATTTTTGCAGTAACTTAGCCAACACTGCACATTGAAAATTAACATTTGTAAATGTCAGTAATCTGTCTCTGTGGCTGTTTGAGATTTAAGGAAGATTAATCTTGTTAAAACAGTTGGAGTTCCTGTTTCTGGATGACCTGCAGGTACTTCACACCCTGCTTTTGAGGAAGAAGATATTTTAACATTGCTTAAAGTTTCGCTTTCTCATAAGAAATATGCTTTAGTTTGCTTTCTTTGTACTGCTCAGAAAAATGAAGGGAGCACAATAGTTCAAAGTTCAAACTCTTTACAGTACAATTCACTGAGAACAGTGGAAACCCAAATCACCAAATGATTGAGCAGCAAGCAGACCAGTCCTTGTTAAAACAGACTTTTAGGAGAGCCTATTTAGTTGTTTTAGTTTTTATCTTTTAACTGTATTTTAATTTCTGATGTATTTTCTTGCTTTTATCGTGTATCTTGTTGTGTGTTTGTGTTTTATTGTCTTTGCACTTTTTAACGTGGTTGTAAACTGCTCTATAAATAAAGGGTTCTTTTATTATTATAATTATAATTATTTTCAACCTCTCACTGAGGTTGAAGGTGGCGCCGAAGATCTGGATCGTCCCTGTCTCCAAAAAGGGATGCAGTCTCTGTGGGCCCTCTTCCTCTTTTGGTCCCTGTCTCTCCTGCATCTTTTGAAAAATATTGACAAATAATTGAGCTGTACACATTAAACTGTGGTGCTAATTAGGGTAGTCACCAATGAACCATTCTTACTGTAGTGCAGGAGTAATGACTTGAGGTAGGTGGATTTGGTATACAGTATATAAAATATGACAATGTGAGCAGTATGAGCAGCACTGAAATCGAGAATAGTGAATAAATAATAAGTGGTAACCAGTAAACAGGTGGCTGATTAGAGACTGATTAGAGTTACTGGGTTATTGCACAAGAATTGATTCCTGACACTGTGAGTCAGAGTCAGCTGTTCATCAGAGTGATGGCTTGTGGGAAGGAACTGTCCCTGAGTCTGTTGGTTTTGGCGTACAGTGCTCTGTAGCACCTGCCAGAGGGGAGGAGCTGGAACAGGTTGTGTCCGGGGTGAGATGGATCCGCAGTGATGTTTCCTGACTCTGGAAATATCAAATATCAAAGTCCTGAATGGAGGATATATAATAATATCTAATATAATATAATATGTATATTCCTCTGTGCTGCTGTGCCAAACTGAATTTCCCCTACAGGGGGTTAATAAAGGAACATCTTATCTTAAAGTTTTAATGAACCTTTAGTATGCTTGCTCTGTAAAACCAATGAAAAGGTTTATTTCAGTTTTAGTTTGACCATGTAACTGACCCCTTACTATGATGTCATCTGAAAACTCCCCTCAGCTCCACTGTATAAAAGCAGATGTAATACTGGAGGCTCTCCACTTGTTTTTCCTTTTTCTATGTATTGACTTCTGCAACTGATGCTCAAAGATTCTTCAACAAGGCTTCGGTAAGGCCACACATTGAACTGTTTTCTAATAATTTTAGCCTCAAGAGAGTGTCAAGCATTAAAGGTGTTAGAGTAGGAGTTATAGGCAGAGTGATTCAGTGTGACTTTGTCTTTTAATTCAATTCAATTCAAAAAAAAAAATTAAGAGGTGTTTTGTTTTTTTAATAATTCCTCAACATCGCAAAACATAACATCAGAGATAAAAAAAACTCTACTAATTGTTTCCTTGAACTGGAATTCGATGGTTGAGATTGTAGCCAGGGTGCAAACTACAGGGGAGCTCAGCTTTTCTTAAGAAGATGGTAGCTCCCCAGAAAACAATAGGTCTATTGACTGCAAGAGCCTATTAGCACTCTTGGCATAAATAGGAACCACTCTTTGGTTCCTCAGATGCTAACCGGAAGCACAGACAGTTTTTGACCACACACGCACACATGCATGCACACACACACAATACCACTACACAGTCATACATATACAACCATTGTCTAGAAAAACTATGGAAATGAATGGAAATAAATTAAAATCAATGGTTTTACCAGCAAATACTTTGATCAATCAAATCAGTAAAATGTGCACTAATTACTCAACCTTGGCACAGCACCTCAGGGGCGTAAAGCTTGGGCTTAGCCTCTACATTGACATTATGATATTTTGCCATTCATTACATTTTTTCTGAATAGTTATCATTATGGATCATGTGTAAATTGAATTTGATTTGACTTTCATGATCAGAGAGGCTGCTGTCAGTGCATCCTGACCGATACTGTCAAAATATCAGGAGATTAAATTAATCAGTGAAGTTAAGCTGCTGTACCTTGTGCGTAAATGCGCACAGACTTTTACTTAATGGGGAGACAATTCATCCTATTTCACTAATCTTCAGGCCACCCGCAATAAATAAAGTGTTTATGTTTAAGACCCACCAGATCTGTGGACATAACTGTGATCATCACACCCAAAGCACCCACCTATCCAAGCGCGTCTTAATATATGAAAAATGCACCCATTAGACAGCAGTGAAAGCAGGGTGCGAACTATGGGGAGCCAGGGGGAGCTTTGCTCCTCTTAATAAGACACAAACTCCCCTGAAAACATCATTTTTGAAACTTTGGTAGGTCTCTGAAATATTGACAATAGTTAACAGTACTTTTATATGAGTACAGGTTTTGGCTACTCAACCTCCCTCTGCCTGTAGGCCGTCTCGTAGTAGTTAATGAGTCCGCCTACTACTGTGGTGTCATCCAGACTTTACTATTGAAAGTTTGAGTGGTAATATAGAAGGGAGATGTGGATCCTTAAGACTCTGTTCCAGGCAGATGCTGTTAAACAGATGTGCTCACTCCCTGCTGTCATACATCATAATGTAGGTGATGTAATTTTATCATTTCCATTACACTTCTGCAGGTATTTCATTTCTACTACTTTCTACTTCAATTGCACCACATCTCAGAGGGAAATTTAGTTTTTTTAATGCTGCACTGGCAGCTTTAGTTACTAGTTACTTTACCTTATACAGCTTACTCATCTGCAACTGTTCTTTTTAAACTGGATTGAAAAAAACATTTAGATTTACTCTTTGCACATTGCTTAACCAAGAAAAACATTGAAAATACTATGGCATTAATCCCTCATAAATTAATAATGACGTTATTTTTCACAGAAATACTTGGTTGTCATTTAAATTATTTCATCAAATGGAATCGTTTCTGAATCGAATAATGAACTTCACATCATAAATCACATCGAAGTGTGAGATTAACACGTCATTATATTCCTAATATGTTTAGAATCTTACTCTCTTGCCAATGCAAAGCTCCAAACATAATGTAAATGGTGTGTATATTGACATTCTTTATTTTATTTTTTACATTTCTGCTTTGTTATGACACTTACAGCTGGACAGAGACAGGAAAGGAGAGAGAGAGGTTGGCAGACAAAGGGACTCGGGTTTCAATCAAACTCACCACTGCAGAAAGGACTCAGCCTTTACACATGGTATGCATTGTAACAGGTGAGCAAATACTGTATTGTTTTGTTGGCTATGCTCCATTTTACAAAGAACCAAAGAAGCAGGAGTTCCTGCTTTGAGTTAGTTTGTATTTCATAAATATGTCTTTTTTGTTTGTTTCATCAAAACACAGGTTCACAAAAAATCACCACTTAATTGCTGAATAAATCTATAAAAATGGGAAACAAAGTACCATCAGAATGTAACATGGGCGACCGCCTGAGATGCTGCAAGTGTTATAAAGTCCTGCCTCCGTGCACATCCTTTGATAATCTCTCCAAAAGTACTGTTCATGGGCGGTACGTCTATGTGTTCAATGGAGGTGAATACTACAGACCAGTTGGCGCCGATAATATGTACGAGTGTGAATACTGCTTTAATAAACCAATCAGGGATCAAGAGCAAATGAGGAGAGAGGAGGAGAGGAGAAGAGAGGAGGAGAGGAGGAGAGAGGAGGAGAGGAGAAGAGAGGAGGAGAGACAGAGAGAGGAGGAGAGGAGAAGAGAGGAGGAGAGAGAGAGAGAGGAGGAGAGGAGAAGAGAGGAGGAGAGACAGAGAGAGGAGGAGAGGAGAAGAGAGGAGGAGAGGAGAAGAGAGGAGGAGAGGAGAAGAGAGGAGGAGAGACAGAGAGAGGAGGAAAGAAGAAGAGAAGAGGAGAGAAAAAAACTGGATCAAAGACTACAAGAATCGCAGCAACAAGCCAAAGAGCAGCATGAGAAACAACAGAGCAGCAACATTTCAGAAGAATATGAGTCCAAGCGAGATGTTCAGATGTGGCATCTGGATGAGTTTGAGGCTAAGTATGAATCAGGCAGGGATGAGCTTCTAGAAATCCTCTCTAAGAAATGCAGTTCCCCTGTTCCAGATCTGAGTCTCACTCAGCTGACAGCAGACCAGCAGCGGGAGATCCTGTCAGTCCTGGACAAACTTCTGTTTGATGAATGGATCAGTGCTCCCCCGTCCCTCAGCACTCTGCAGCACACTCAGGTGTTCATCACAGAGCTGTGTGCCCTGTCTCTGGAGATCCCCGAGGGAGTTCCCCTACAAAGCATCTCCAATCAGGTGCAGTCCCTGGTGGACTCCATCAGCCAATCAGCACGCAATGCTTTTGAGAGTCTCCTGCTGACTCAAGCCCTGTACCTGAACCTGATGCACTTTTTCACTGACTGTAGCAGCTCTGATACTGACGCAGTCCTCATAGCCAAACAGTGGGCTGGAGATAAGCTTTCCACTGAGAACCTCTGTCTTATAGAATTCCTGAGCACCCTCGCATCATCACTGCAGAATGTAGTGGGAAGAGCCTCTGTGTTCATTTTAAAGATGGAAATCCAGTGCTTGAAGCTTCTCTTATCCACACTCACACATCTAACCGGCAAAGAAACCCACTCAGAATCCACTGAGATGCTCCTCAGACTTGTGCAAAGAAACCAATGGACCCCAACGGAGGCAGTGACTCTGCTCAAAGCACTGTCACAGAAATATGCAGAGGATGTTTCAATAACTGAAGTCCTTAAGCTGGTGCAAGCTTATGACATATCACCAGAGTGGACGGATGAGTCCGGACGCACTCTCGTCCAGGCTCTGGACTTTGCTGGCCCTGAGAGATTCCATCAGGATTTCCTAAATACTCTCAGAAGGAACGATGAGAGCAGTCTACCTGAAGCTCTAGCAGAAGTGAAGATGTTATGGAATTTGGATGATTCTGTGGTTGATATGATAAAAAACATTACCACTGGCGTCCTGCAGTACGCAGAAAATGCACCTAAAGATGCACCATTTGTGAAAGATTCCTTCACACGTGATCCCTTGAATGCAGACGACCTACAGAAGTCTCAGTCTCAGCTCTGCAAAGCAGTTTTTGACACCAAAGGCTGGTGGCCCACAGTGAGGCAGATGCTGCGGTGGTGTGCGTTGGTGCTGACTCAGAAGAGTGGAGAGCTACAACTGGTTGGTGTGGAAGAAGACCCATGTGTCACAGCCATGTTTGCAGCCACACAAGTCTGCATGGGAAACAAACTGGACATTGTGCTGAGCGCTGATGTTCCCTCAGAGGAGCGAACTCAGGAGTGGTCTGACTTCTACAAGCATCTTGGAATCTCTCTCAACACAAACATGAAGAAAACAAATGCATCTTACAGGGAGGTCTATGAAGCAGACATTGTGTACGGTACCATCAGTGACTTCATCTCTGATTACTTTCAGTACGGCATCGAGGGGATGGGAACAGGGAACCCTCAGCTTAGACGTGGATTTATCATTGAACAACAAAGTCTCAGTTCTTCACATAATCTGGAACTTTCTAGGCTCAAGGACAATGATTCCCTGGTGTTTGCTGCAGAGGCCCTGCAAAGCCTCATGGGTAGATTTAAGAGTGAGGAAATTGAACCAAGACACAAGTTTCTTAAGGCTCTTTTTCAGGTGCTCCACACCAACCTAAACAACGACACAAACACTGACAATAAAATCATCACCATCTCACAGAAAGTTACTGGAAAGGAACTTCCTTCTAATGAGGTCTTTGTTCTGACCTTTCTTGAGAATCTCCTGAGAGTGGTTACTAGAGAAACAGAAGCTGAGAAAAACAGGACATCTCCTGCAGGCAAATGGTGTTTGGAGATTTTATTTGACTGTGCAGAGCAGTTCCAAGACTCAAAAGTACAAACCAAGGAACTCTTCCAGATGGTTTCAAATCTTGGACTTTGGTCCCCTGTAAAGGCCTTAAACCTCCTTGGAGCATTAACTGACCACCATCATGATGAAGACTGTATTTCCATCATGAAGATTTTACACTTGATGGCAACGTATCAGGTGTCTTCCACGTGGACAGACAAGGACAACCAATCTCTCCTTAAACTCTTAGAGTCAACTAGAACTGTGAATCTGATCCAGCATTTAGAAAAGAGCCTGAGCGATGAGAAAACAAAAAGCCTTGACACTCTGTTTGATGAAATACGGCAGATGAAAGACATTGATGAACAA
Source organism: Micropterus salmoides (assembly GCF_014851395.1). Taxonomy (NCBI): domain Eukaryota; kingdom Metazoa; phylum Chordata; class Actinopteri; order Centrarchiformes; family Centrarchidae; genus Micropterus; species Micropterus salmoides. The sequence goes on from NW_024041039.1 coordinate 2,423,514, forward strand.
ACACTGAGTAAATCATACAGTGTAGTAACTCATGTAACAAACCTGATCGAAACCGGTGAAATTAAAAACCACACAGATGTACAGCGAGCTATGAATCTGAGTCACAGCACGGACACAGAAGACCTTCAGGAGGTCCTGGCAGTCTTATGCAATGCTGTAAACCTGTGCCAGGCTGAAGGGAAGTGGTGGCCCAGAACCACCCAGATGATCAGCTGGTGCCTCTTGGCCTTGTCTGACACTGGGATTCTCCTGGAGATGGGCACGGAGAAGGGAAGTCTTGTGTCATAGCAATGTTTGCAGTGCTGCGTGTGCTTAGGGGTGAAAAAGTAGATGTGGTGTCCAGCTCTTCTGTGTTATGTCAAAGAGATGCAGAAGAATGGACCAACTTCTACAAGTACTTTGGCTTGACAGCTGACACAAACACAAATAAAACCCAAGATAAAGATCGCAAAGAATGCTACCAGAAGGACGTGGTCTATGGCACTATTGAAGCCTTCGCTGCAGATCACCTTCGCCAGATATTTGAGATGAAGGATGTGAGGCCTGATCGCAGCTATCAGTGCATCATAATCGACGAAGTGGACTCCCTGCTGCTGGATCAGGGAGTGCAGCTGACCTACCTGTCCAGCCCCATGGTCTGCATGCAGCACCTGAACATCATCCTGGCCATGATCTGGGGCCACGTCAGCCAGTACGGCTTCCTGTCTACAGGAGACCAGACATTTGTCCGGGGTCCTCCTGCTTCATTCTTCAAGGCCATCTTTGACTCAATAGACACAGAAGACACTGACATTAATGATCCAATGGACATTTTACGTATCGCTGAAGAAACCAACACTGTGCCAAGTGGATTTACAGATGATACCTACAAAAGTGAAAAGGATGAACTTCTGATCAAACTGAAAACTGTGAGTCAGGATGCTGTGGTAAAGTTTTTCAAAGAAATTGAGGACTATGTCCCCTATGGTTTCACTGTTTACACTTTAGACGACAAGGGATTGCTCCGTCTTAGAAAACGCAGCCCGTACAACAACAGGGACATTCCAGAGCTTAAATTTCTTGTCTTGGAGGAAGGCTTGTGTTGTACTCTCTATGATTCAGAAGAAATTCTCATCAAGCCCATTGCAGAATTAATCTCAGAGAAGATTCAGTACACCCCATGTCCAAACAATGAAGACAAAATCAGCATTCCTGGATTCTTGAAGAATCTGGTGGAGAAGAAAGTGTCAGTGTGGGTTCAGAATGCCTTTCTGGCAATGCAGCTGAAGCAAGGACGGGAATATGTTGTAGAAAACGACAACGTCTGTCCAGTGGATTTCAGGTCAACTGGTATAATAGAACTGAATAAGAAATGGGGGGATGGTCTGCAGCAGTTTGTTGAGATTAAACACCAAATCAAACTGAGCACAATTTCAACAGTGACAAACTACGTGTCTAACATCTCCTTTTTTGAAAAGTACCATGGGAAAATATATGGAACAACGGGGACACTTGGGAGCAAAGCAGACATTCTGTTTCTGCAGGAGCTATATCCAAATCTGTCTGCCTGCAAAATGCCAACATTCGACCGGAAGAAGTTATTTGAGGTCAAAGGTACTCTGAAGACCTCAGCTGAAGAGTGGAAATCTGAAATAAAACTTGTGGTTATGGCTCAGATTTCTCCAAATTCATACAGAGATGGAAGAGCAGCCCTGGTGATCTGTGAAACTATCAACAAAGCCAAAGAGATCTACGAAGAGCTGAAAAGCAGCATCCCAGGTGAGATCATTCTCTACTGCCGCAGCGACAAAGACAGTTTGAGCAAAATAGAAAAGGAGCTGCTACCTGGTGATGTCATTGTTGCCACAAACCTAGCCGGGCGTGGCACAGACATAAAAGTGTCCAAACGGGTGAACAACAATGGAGGACTATTTGTGATCCTCTCCTTCCTCTCTGAGAACACAAGAGTGGAACTCCAGGCTTTTGGTCGAACTGCTCGCAAAGGTAAACCTGGATCTGCTCAGATAATCGCGTCCACTGAACACCAGTCTTTCAGGACGGTGTCTTCTCTGGAGGAAGCTAAGAGCACAAGGGACAGACTTGCAGCACAAAAGATAAATCACATGATGAACGATGTCACTGAGTTGAAACTGCGAGAGGACCTGTTTTCAGAGTACTGCAAAACTCTTGAAGATGTTTATAAGAAGACAGATGGAGAAGAGGAAAGAGCTGTTGTTGCCATCATGAATGAGTTCTGGGGGATATGGCTGCAAACAAAATCAGAGGAAATTGACCAGTTGAAGAGAAATGAATTGCAAACGAGTTTGAAAGCTGATTTGTCATTGGCACAAAGTCAGTCTCAAAGTCAGACTTCACCGTGTTCTAGCATTTATCACTACATCACGTTTGGAAATGTCGTGCTGAGTGAAAAACAATGGGACGTCAGCGCCAGGCTATTTGAAAAAGCCATGAAAAAAGATGAAAGCTGGGCAGCCATAGCTTTTTACAGTCATGCATACTGCACTATAAAGCAGCAGAAAGCAGATTACCTGACTAAGGCCAGAGATGATCTAAAGAAGGCTCAGGAGTCTCTGAAGTATCTCAGTGAACAATCCGTGGTCTGTCTGCAGTTTGTAAAAATGTCCTCTGCACACTCAGCCAACAGTAACCAAACCAGCCTTGAAAAACAGTTAACAACCAAGTGCAGCATGTTGAGTTACTTCGACAAAAACATTAGTGAGGCCATCCAGAAGCTGGATGAGATCAAAGAAAGAGGGAGGGATGCAATAGTCAAAAAATCCCCAATGTTCTCCCTGGTGTCGGCTGCTGATGAAGAGCTCCAAGTGGAAGCCTACAACCTCTACAGTCAAGGTCTGAAATATGTATTTTCTGTGGAAGAAAAGCCTCGTTTCCCATGGGAAGGTCTGCTGGTGTTCTGTCTTGGAATTTTACAGATTATTGGAGGAGCACTGCTCACTGCATTTACATTTGGGACATTAGCTCAAGTCGGCATGGGACTCATCACTGAAGGAATATCAGACTGCATCTCTGGCATAGAGGCCATGGTGACTGGAGAATTCAGCTGGACATCATGGGCTATAGAAAAAGCCATTTCTATAGGTGTATCTCTCATTGGGTTTGGAGTTGGAAAGCTGATTGCAAAGGGCTTCAAAGCTTCTAAAATGTTGATTAAGGGATTCGGGAAACAGCTGAAGGCGATGCCAAAGTTTCTCTCCGGACAGGCTAAAGAAGGTTTAAGTGTTGTCACAAAGACAAATATGAAGAATGCAGTAAAAGTCACTGCTAAAAAAATGTTAGAGGAAATCATTACCTATGGACTTGGGAAGGCGGAAGAGCAAATACTGAAAGAAATACTGAACAGCATCAAAAATGAGGTGAAAAAGGGAATTGTTAACAACATGAAATCCAATATGGAAAAAGAGCCCTTGGCTTCATTAGTAGACTCCATCGTCCTCTCACACCTTGAGGATAAAAATCAGCTTCATGATCTCCTGCAGGACGAGAACAGAAAGAGTGATCTGCTGGCCATTTTCAAAGAGTTAAGCAACACTGCCGTACAGCCGTTCTATGCAGACCTCAGCTGGCAGAACAAGCTCAACTCATCTTTGTCCACAGTGATTAACAAAGCTAAAGCAGAGGCCAAAGGAACAGCACGTGGAATTCTGACGGCCATCCAAGCTGTCCACATAGGAGTACTGGCAGGAGATGCTATTAGTACAGTGCACAGCCTCTCCAGCAAGTTTTTCTCAAACCTTCATGAACAGCTGAATATATTTAAAAAAGAAAAAGGTTCGTCAGAGAAAGTGAAGGTAAATGAGCTGTCTGCTTCAGATGCTGAGATGCTGAAAGAATTCAAGCAGGACTTGGCCGACACCATCAGTGCTTTATTGGCTGATGCTTTGGTAGAAGTGTTCCACCAGAAGTTCTCCAGTCACATTGTTTCTCAGGTTCAAGGCCAAGTAAATGGCGTCATTGGCCGTTATGTAAGAACTGGCTTAAAGAGTGACAGAACAGAGGAAAAACTCAAAGCTGGACAGAACAACAGATACATCTCATACATGCCAGGAGACCCGAATGCTAAACATAAATCTGCAGGAGAGGCAGGTAAACGCTCAGAGTCACATGCTGAAAAGATCAGGAACCCTGTGACTGCAGGCACCATTCTCGATATCAGAGTCCTGTCAGAAGCCACTGGGACTAAGGTTGTTATTCTAACAGAGGACAGCCATGGCAGACTTACCAAGATGCAGGAGCTGAGCCCAGGAGCTAAAGCCACCAATCAAACTGTGACACTGATCTACAGACCAAAGAGTGCCCAACACCCAGACGGCCATTATGATGTGCGCATCAATAACCAGACAGTAAACATAGACAGCGAGAGCAAGAGCTGCCTGTTTCACGCTTTGGCACGAGGCATGAAACCAGAGGCCAGTGAAGAAGAGATCGCTTTAGAAGCAGACCGCCTCCGATCTGTGGAGGCCGACACTCTCCTCAGACATCCAGGCCAATGGGAGCCTTTCATCAAGCGCAAAGAGTGGACTGAAGCAATCAGAGGAGGGGACTGGTACATGGCAGAGGGAGCTGCAAAACCAAACATAAAAAAGTTAAATGAAAGTAAAAAGCTACTTCAGCAAGAGGTTGGAAAAATAGATTATTACAAAGAATGGAAAAAATATGCACAGCAAAAACCAGGAATTGGACAATTCATCAATGCAGATCACCAGCCACCAGTGAAGAGTATCCTGGAAGCTAGAACACTGAACCAGAATAGCAAATTAGCAGAAGCCATGCTTGAAGTGGCAACAAACTCATCTCCTTTAAATACCAACCTTGTTCCTGGGGTGCACAAAAATCATGGCCGTGAACTTCCAACTGTTTATGTGCCTAAAGAAACACACCGTGAGTTTCCCAGTACAAAATCAAAATCCTTCAGAACATGCTTAGCTACCACCATAAGCCAGGATGATGTTGTGGGCACCTTCAAACTGACCATTCTTGGTGCAATGGTGAGATGCAAGTTGAATAGCACTAAGAACTTCAAAGACTTTCAGAACACCCAGAAGTCTAAAACCAGGCTTGCCGTTTTTGAAAAGAGTTTTCAGAATCACAGTGCAAAGATGGTACAGACGTGGTTCAACCTGCTTCAAGGCAAGGGAGTCATGACACAAGCCCATCGTACCACCCTTATTACATGGATCACTAACAAGGGTTACAATAATCAAAACGATCTATTCAGGAACCAAGTCTCCAACCTCCTGTAATGAAAAGGTAACACAGTTAATATGACACTAAAATACAGCACATATACAGCATTTATATTATAAATAAATAAATAATTAAGAATAGTTAATAATTGGATTAATGAATTTGGCCTCTCTGGGCTTGAGTTTTATGAACTAAACACTTTCCTCCAACATGACTGGAAATATGCGACTGGTGTCTTATCTGCACAATCCAGAATCATAAATACTCATTGCCACAGAGGAGTTGTGTTCACCCACCTCCTCCTGAGTCTGTAATTTTATTTACAGAAAAGGTACACATTAATGTGAACTGCCTATTTTACACCAGAGCAGTTCTGCCATTGGCCATTTGTGGGTGTGAGTGGTAAACATCTCCACTTAAATGTACTACGTTTCTTAAATTTACGTGTGTTATTTTGACAAAACATGGTTTGGAGACATGTTGTCGGGTGACATATTCGTTGTCAGATCGTGTAGTGTGTGACCCCCTGTCACGATCAGTCACGTAGTTTGAACACCACAATTGAGTATTATCTGAATTCTGACTATAGAAAAAACAATTACAAAGTTAGAAAACCTTGGTCTGTAATGGAAAATGTCTTTAATGCTGTATAGGATTTCTTTTACAATACAAACCTTGTTTCGACTGTTTTGGCAACATTAAAAAAAGGGAAACTTTCAAATATCAATGTTGGATTATAAATTGTTCCTGATATAGTATTTTTATTGAAATGTTTCTGTCACTCAATTAGGCATAACCTATCCATGTGGCTTTGATTATCATTTTCAAATCAATTTAATGTGCCACTTTTTAAAGCCATGTATATTTCCACACTGCTTTATTAATTTCATCCATTTTTAATATATCTTGTTTATGTGCAGGACAGTATCTTCATGGTTCAGCATCCATTATTGGGAAACACTTCAGACATAGCTTTTATATTGATACTAAATTGATAAAATATTGATTTTCAAAAATCATCTCAGGAAGATCACATAAGTCAGATAACAGCAAAGAGAGTACTTATGAGCAGTTTTGGTTAATATTATTTTTGTTTTTCTGTTCTCGCCATTTCTAAGGGAATAAACACAATTGTGGCTACAGGAATAAACACAATTGTGGCCACAGTTGTGTTTTCAGTCTATAACGTAATTGGTATTGACATTAGTAATTAAAAGCAATAATAGAATCCAATTGTTGCAGATAAAATATGTGTTTGGTAGGCCAATGTCTGAAATAACATTAATTACGGCTATAAAATAAAGAAATTATCTCTTTTGCAATTATCCTTATGAATCATATTTTACCTGCTCTGTGCCAACCAATCTAGTCCATTTTTACCAATTGAAATACCTTCAAAGGGCCAGTACAGCCTGTAACATGTAGATTTCTACTTGCCAAAAAGTGATTGCAGCACCTACTTTATTGCTGAAAGGTTATGTACTATACCCCAAAATGTCTTGATTTCATGCATGACTAGCTAACTTATCTCAGGTTTAGTCTAATTTTCAGGAAAAACAGGACAGAATTTCGGACAACTGCTCGCAATTGGAACTGTCACCCTAAATATATTAGTTTTACTAGCTGATACTAATAGCTCACGACAGTCCATGGTACAGTTGTTATTGTGGTGTATAACATATGTGCATCTGGCCATTACGTGTATCCGGCCATTACAGTTTAACATAATGCTCTGCAGCTGGTGAGAGGAACAGTGAACCATTATGGGGAGGTAATGATTGATGGGTGCAGTGTTAGGGGAAGTAGAAATTAGGTATAAAGAGATTAGTGTGTATAAAGAGATTAGTGTGTATGAAGGGACTGTACCCTTCTGTGGTGTCTAATAGATGGTTACACTTATTTTACAGCACTGTGCCCTTATATGGTTTTTAGCAGAGACCTAAACATGTCCTATATAAGCTGTGTTCGATGTACAGAGAGACAGAGTGGTCATCGGGCTGGGTCACTCTCCAAGCTGCTGCAGAGCTTGTAATTGATGCTGAATTCTTTGATGTAATAAACTTTTATAATCAAGAACAGTGTCAAGCGGATTTCTTCTCAACACATCATCGCAGCATTATCATTCGGACACCACATTATAACACAGTTAGGGGGCATTCAGCCAAACGCGAAGCTTTTATAAAAAGGTTACTGCAAAAACAAAGTAATAGACACACTACAATTTGATTTGTAGTGTGTCTATTACTTTGTTTTGGCAGTTCTAGAACTACAATTTGATTTGGTTTTATTTCATTAATACATTATTATTATACAAAATGTCCTACCTGGCTGCCTGCACAGAGTACATGGCGGCTCTTAATTAACATGCATTACAGGTTAGCATTTATTTATATTTATTTACACAACCCATTGCCCGGGTTCAATTCCACCATCCACCAATGTGTCCCTGAGCAAGACACTTAACCCCTAATTGCTCCAGAGATGTGCAACCTCTGGCATATCAATTGTAAGTTGCTTTAGATAAAAGCGTCATCTTAATGCAATAGATAACACTTTAGATACATAGTTAATTTAACGTGAATTGAAACTCACCTTGAATTTTTCAATAAATCTGAAATCTGTCTTTGAGGTGCTAAGTTGAAAGTGTTTCTGTCTTTAGTTGGAAAAGCAATTAATTATTGCTCCTCTGATCATCTCAGCACTTGTTGCCATCTTCCACGTGTTGGGTCCCCATTACCTACAGTACCTAGAAAAACAAGTAATGTTCTCAGAATTTTGGTATCAACTTGGTACAGAAGTATTGGTTCTTGTAACATCTCTAGCTTGTTTGCCCTAGCTTGTTCGTTGGACAGCTTCACTATTAGTTTCGACTTTGCAACTGTTAAGATGTACATTTGGTGATTAATAAATGATCAAGAGAACTGTCCTGAATGTCAGTGGTTGTTCCTTGGGGGAGGGTACTGTCACAATGTGTGTCTGTGTGCTCTGTTTAGTTTAGTTCTTTATTTCTATTATGTCAGTTCTGTATCTGTCATGAGGTCTGTTGTGTTTTGGTGTTCAGTCCTGTCTTGTGTTCAGTCTGCCAAGCGTTAGTTTATTTACTGTTGCCTGTCTCTTGGTTTTGATCTGTGCTTGCCTTAGGTCCTGTCTTATTCTGTAATTGTCTGGTGTTGCCTAATTCTAGTTTCAGTCCTGCCCTACCCCGTTAGGATGTTTTCTACTCCCTGCCTCTATGTTCTAGTTCTGTGTTCTAGTTCTGTGTTCTTGTTTAGGTTTTGTCTGTTTACATGGGTTTCTGTTATTGTCTGGGGTTAGATTCTTGTCTGGTATTTTGTAACGTGTTCTGTCTGTTCTCCCAGTAATCTGCCTGCCTGCCAGTCTCCCTATTTTCCCCTGCTGTCTGCCTGCCTGCCTCGTTAGCCTTGATCCCTGTCACCTGTGTTGCTCGCGCCCTGCTCGTTAGTCTCTGGTGTTAAATGTTTGCTGTTTCTGTTCAGTCTCTGTCCGGTCATTGTCATGTGTAGTGTGTTCTTGGAACTACCTGTTCAGCTATTTTGGATTGGATTATAATCCCTGAACTTGACGTTGGCTCTCTAGTGTCTTGCGTTTGGTCTTACTCCTGTTTGCACTCATCTGAATCCTGACAAATGGGACATTACACCAGAAACCCGGAAGTGCTCAGGAAACTCTGGAAGGAAGAATGGTGTTTTAGTCTGTGAACAGCTGAAAAAGTTTTACTTATTGTTAGCAGTGTGTTACGTCCCCGCTCTCTAGGGGTAGGAGAGACGTAAACATAAACCAGATGGATTTGGTATGGGTGGAAAGATTATTTATTAAACAGTCTGATACACACAAAATGGTCAAACAAAAAATGGGCAAGTGGGTGCTGCGTAAAACAAAGAACCAAATATAACAAAAAGAGATCCCTCCTATGTGAGGGATTACTAAACTACTTGAAAAAAGGGATAAACAAAAACCTCTCTAGCCGTTGTTCAGAAGCAAAAAACACAGGGAGCGCAGCACCCCTAAACCTAGTGTCTCTAAAACAAGTATTTACTAACAGGTGTGGGTGATCAGTGAACAAGCTTCCCCTAGCCCAAGTCTGTAGCCCAACTACTGGGATCAGCCCAGGTGAGTTACCAACTCTCAGTAACACACAGATCTAACTAACACAGATATGGTTGTTTCCACTGAGTATACGCGCACACAGAGTTCAAAGTTAGGACCAGCGTCGGGGCAAACTACATGGCAAAAGGTAGCTACGTCGAACCAGCAGCAGACCAGCCTATTTGAGGGGGAAGGCACGAAGGCGGTCTTGCAGGCAGCTCGGCGATTGGAGAGGGTTGGTACGCCGCTCCAATCAGGATCGTCGGATGTGGGAGGCGGGATCAGCCAGACTTGCCGAAGACCAGCCAATCCCCCGCCTCACAGTGTAACACATGTAGGGAGAAACACAGCAGCAGTGACACACAGACTGCCCTCGGCAGCCGTAACAAGTGGAAAGGGCTTATTCACTCAAAGCTGTTTGAAGCTCTCAATGGCTTGTTATTCAGTGTCTGGATCTCAAGCGGGTCAGAGATGAGCATCTGGATATTATAAGTATATTGACATTGTAGGAGGATGAAAGCAGAGGGAATATGGATTGCTGAGCACTACCAGTGACAATGGATGGAAGGAGACCAGGGCACCCGAGTCAGATGATAATGCTCTGAGATATGACGAAGCACCTGTAAGTTATGTGAATTGTAATGCTGGAGAAATGTCCTTCAGCTGCTTTGAGTGTGGTAAAAAACATTATCACTAATAAATTGTCCTCCAGCCGTCTGGTTAAAAAGAAAGGTTTTATAGTGAAGCAAAATGTAGATTCACACACGGGAGTCATAACAAAAGAGAAACCATTTAGCTTTGATTTTTGTGGGAAGAGATTTACAGAACAGGGAAGTCTTAAGAAAAAGTCCACACAGGAGAGAAACCATTCGGTTGCGATGTTTGTGAGAAGAAATTTACAGAAGTGTGAAGAGACACATGAGAGCGCACACACGATAGCAATTGTTTACTAAGCACGTTGTTAAGAACCAGAGCAGTTTTCTTTACTTTTATTTTTTTGTTGTAATTTCTATGTCTTGTTTTTTTTTTGTATTATTTTAAAATACGTATAAAAAGTCTTCTGGTTAAAATTGTGCTTACTTCCTACTGAAGCCACTTTTTCTGGTATTAACTAACATCAGTGGCAACAAACTGTAGGTCTGTGATGGAGGGAACAATAAGACACAGCACGTCAGGGTAAATATTTGTAATTAAAACATATTTTGTGGAAAGTCTTAAATACTGTAAATTCAATAAAATCTTGCACATGACAATCACAATTGCATTAGCCAATTTTAATTGTTCAATTTTAATTCAGTTTTATTTATATTGCTTCACAGCCACCCTGATAAAATTGGTGCCCACTCCAGTGGCCCCCCCTGGCAAGTGGCATATGCATAAAATGGTATATACTGTATGTAATATTTAGCCCCGTGATGGAAAGAGGAGACATGGACTCAGGAGTTCTTCACTTGGTGCTTCAATTTATTTCTTCACCAGATACGTGGAAAGTGCAGTTGTGCAATTGTGAATTATTGCAAAAATATATCAATAATTAACAAAACAAACAACGAGGAAACTAAGTATAAACTATTCAAATGATCATTACAAACATATATTAAACAAAACAAAAACCTATATCAGGCCCTGACTATTGGGCTCTAGCACATGTGCCCTTCCAGGCCAAAGCTGTTCTCCCAAGAGGAGCCTCTGCCTCCTTCCTTTATACCAGAAATTAAATGTTACATGCTAAACAAAGCTTCTCAAAACAGCAACTTAAGGTACTTCAGTACACCCCTCTGTACTGGTTCACACTTGGACCATTCCAGGTCTTCCCCCCTATAAATGACTCCACACTCCATCACTTCCTGTTTGCCACTTCGGCCCAGATCCCTGCTTGAGGATGAGAACAGGTGAATAAAACATACAAACATTTGGATGACCTTGGGTAAATCCAATAAGCTAAAATAAATGACTTGAAATTAACTGTGTATGTGTTGTATTTACCTAACCATGATTTCAACTCTTCTGACTAGTACTTAAATGAACTGAACTGAAATGACATGAAATGGCAAGCCATGTGTCCATTGATGCTAGCCCATATGCTAAAGGTAATGCTAACCATCTGCAGAAGAAAGAAAAGTGTAATTTAATTAATAGGCAGTTAGAAGCCTGGCTAGTTTAAAATAAGTTTGTCACACTACTGCTACACTGTTTTGTATATTGTACTGTGTGTTGAGAGCTATACTAGTCTGCATAGCTACACATTAGCACCACCTCTAACAGCATGCTAACTTCATACGGACACTGGAGCCACTGACAGCGTGACTGGACAAGAAAGACCATCCTGTGCCTTTCTTCCACTTCATGTTTGTGAGAGGATTGCCAAAAACCTTCACTCACAACAACATAGGCTCAATAAATTGGCCTGCTGTCAATTGAAAGTCTGCTGATTCAGCTGCTACGTGACTTTTACTAATGTCATCCAGAGGTTTGTTAAGCGTTAAGAGGATGAACCTGTGCCGCCTTACTCCTCCAGTGAGCCCTCAGCTGTGGTGAATGAAATCATCTTTTATCATCCTGACTCTGCTATCGGTCCGTGTATTTGCCAAATTGTTGTGCTGGACAGCACAATTGGCTATTGATGGTGATTAGTGTCTTTGTGTCCATGCTTATTTATAATGGTTGTTGTCATAACGGGCTGTGACTCAGGAGAGTGGATTTTCTACTAATAGGAAGATCTGCGGTTCAACCCCGGCTCCAAATTTAAGTGTCCTTGGGCAAGACAATGAACCCCGAATTGCCCCCCAATGGCTGTTCCATTGGTGTATGAATGTGTGTGAATGTTAGTTCTATTTTCAATTTGAGTACTTAGGCTCTGCACTGTGCTGAAAAGATGCAGACTTTTTCAGGCAACAGTTTAATACCCACATGCACATTCACACAACAGGTAGACCTTCAGCAACGACCTGACCACGGAATGATAACAGCCTGTAAAACAGTCACACCACATCCACTGAAAAAGCACTTGTAAAGTTATTCACCTATCTGAAAGGCATCTGACGAGCCTGCATTGAGCAAGATCTTTGACAATGTCCTCAGTAATCCAAAACTATCTGATTTAGAGAGGTTTGCGACCCTCTCCTCCTGTTCCTTTCTCTTCTTGAAACGAAGGTTACGATATGGTAACCCTAGTTCTCTAAGTACAGGCGGAGCCCTCTACTGGACTCTATGGGGTACTACCTCCTCCAATCAAACATGCACTTGCCCACTGAAATCTTATCATGCACGTAGCCGACCAATAGGACGTCGCTACCGATATGTGCGTGACGTATAAATAGCAGTGTCCCTACTGCCTCAGCATCCGACCGCCTATTCAGCAGACGGCGACAGAGCACCAAGGCTCATTGGTAAAGGGCTCCACCTGTGCTCATAGAACTAGGCTTACCATATCGTAACCTTCATTCTATCTCAGGAGCCCGATGACTTTCCGCCCTAGCCGCGACAAGCCAAAGTCCGTCACACCAACCCGGTCGGCCACAGGCTGGCCAAAGCCCCGACCACCACATCACCTAGTGACAGAATGGTGGGACACCCGTGAGAAGGTCGCCAGAATGATAGGGGCTTGGCCTGACTTCTCACTGAAACGTCAGGCACTGCCAGTGTATGTTCTCCCTCTACACCCAGTAGTCACCAGATCCTCATTTTTCAGATCCTAGGTTGCACTTGCGAGCTGGATCCCGAGAAGAAGCCAGACATATCCAAGAGATAGAAACGCACAAACTGGCACAGTAAGGGGCAAGATGCCATTGTGCAGATCTCTTCGACATGCTTAAAAAGGGTCGTAGACACTTCCACACTTCCGAGTGGAATGTGCACGCACCGCTAAGGGTGGGTCGGTTCCCGCCCGTGTACAGGCTTGGGAGATTCACTCACAAAGCCAGCAGACCAGGCTCTTCTTTGACAGGGTTTTACTGACTGCACTATCACTAAAACAGACGAAAAGCTGACCAGTGCATCGAATGGGGGCTGTGTGCTCTACATAGGATGTTAGCCTAGCACACATGAACAACAGATGCACTCTCACCTCCCTGCACCCTAAGAGAGGTAGGGAGGTAGAAAGCATCCAGATTTATTGTCCCGGACCTGAACATGCTCCTTATGTTCTTAAGAATAAAGGAGGTGTGTTGTCTCAATCTGGCTGCACTGTGGACACCAAGCACCAGCATGCAGCTGGGGTGAATCGACAGGCACACAGCTCACTCACCTTCTTAGCAGAGGTGAGAGCAAGGTGCAGGGCTGTTCAAAAGATAGCATTTTCAATGAGGACTGCTCCAGGGGCTCAAAAGGTGCAGATATTAGAGTCACCAATACAAGCGGCAAGTCCTACTGAGGCGCAGAGATACACGACACCGGTCGCTGTCTTCTCACACCCTGCAGAAAGCATATCACAAGGGAGTGGGTGAAGACTGTTCTGTCACAAAACCCATAGACCAGTAGAGATAGCTGCAGCGCGACAGCCCCTTCTCCATCAGACATTGCAGGAAAGAGAAAACGGATCCCAACGAACAGGTACCTCTCAATGCATCAAAGCTGAAAGCCCAACCACTTAGCTTTACAGACATGGTGGAAACTGCCCGCCGCTTGGATGGTCTGTGCGACCTCAGCGGATAGACCAGCCTGAGAAAAACCTGGAGAGGCTGGCCCAACACCAGCATTGTGCATATGAAGCCTCACCCTTGTGACAGAGCCCCCGAGTGGGTGTTGGGAAACAGACCCAGAGACAGCAAGTGTTCTGATGCCCATGTCGATATGTTCCCTGCCAGCGCCCAAGAGCCGTGGATTGGGCTTCGCCCTGTCTCTTGATGCACGCACTGGAGGAAACGCACCACTACACTAGAAACACAACCTGGAGTGGATTGTGGATGTGTGGTGTGTGGCCCCCTCAGGGAGCCACAACACTCACTGCACTCCCCTGGCAGGTCCCTCCCCATCCAGTAAGAGACTCATCTATGACGACTGACAAGGATGAAGGCAACCTACCGAGCAGCACCCGCGCTGCCAGACAGTGAGAGACCCCCAGAATCGCAGGTCCTCCTGTACTAGAGTTGAAAGGGGGGGGGGGGATACCCTCTTGGAGTGTTGCAGTTGAGCACAATCCCCAGATACTCCGCTCGCTGCAGCGGCTCGGGGGAGTTCTTTTCCCATTTGTTCGCAACCCCAGTCTGTTGAGGTGCAAAATCACCTGGGCTGTGTAGAGATCACTCAAGGCTTCAATCTCTCCATGACCATGAGGTCGTGAGTAGAAAGGAACACACATGCCGTTCTCGCGCAAAGATTGCAGTGCAATGCATCTGCTGAGTGTTTGGGGGGCTAGCGAGTAGTTGACAGGGAGCCTAATGTATTTATAGGCTACCACGTGAGAGGAGAAGCCTAGAAATTCCCTGTTACTGTGTCACCTTGACACGGTGATCCAGTTGCCGGGCGGCACTGGCTCCAGCATTTTCTTGATCATCACCATGTGGAAATGCCCTCTTGTCCATTATGCTGGTTCAGGTGGTGGAGATCCAGAATGGCTCAGAAGCCTCTGGTCTTTTTGGTAACTTTTTGGCTGCCCTAAGACAGCCTGCTTCAGCAGAAGTTGCTGGATCTCAGCGGCCAGGAAGTTTAGCCCAAGGGGGGGGGGGGCACATTGAACGGGCTATAGTGGTGCTTTCAAAGACACCAGGGCCGGTTGCTCCCTGGTGTTCTTGAATACTCCACGGTCTGTTCATCCGTGGTGTCCCTGAACGCACCACATCTCGCTGCTCCAATGACGGCTCAACGTGCAACAGTGTCACCGTGAGCGCATCGTCAGTGGAGCAGTCAATATCAACACAGCTGCCGAGTGAATCCGAGTCAGGACAGGGCATCCTCCTCTCCGCTGCAGCGAGCTGCTGCTGAGAGAATGAGCCGCTGTTCACTGTGGGCCGCACCACTGGAAGAGACGTGTTTTCTGGTTGCGTCTCTCCAGCTATATCTGCCCTAGATTGGCATTAGCTCGGCTCATGCCGTCGCAGCTAGTCAGCTGAACGCTGCACTGGTTCGGTTGAGAATATGTTGACAATGTGGTTGTGTGTTTTAGGAACGCTCATGGTATCTTGAGGTTACCCAGCACGTGAACTTGACAACACATCTGTACTCAGTGTTACTGATGAGAAGTAGGATATTAATACACACCACTTCATGAAATATTTTTAGATTTCATCCTGATTGGCTCCCCTGCGGTTGCAATGAAGTTCTGAACACAACAGCATCATGTTCATACAGCAGGCGCTGCAGCCTCTGTGATATTAGAGAGTAAATCTTGATTAATTAACGGGGTAGTTTCTGTAGTGAACAAGCCAGTGTGGGTTTGATTATTTTATATCAAAAAGGAATAATCACGAACACGGGCACGGGGAACCGAGGAGACTGAGACAAGGGAGCCGGGGGCACTGGGGACTGAGGAAGCAAGGAGGCACAGGGAGGAGCCGGGAGGATGCCGTGGAAGATGTCCGAGGGGAGAGGGCAGGGTGGCGAGCCCAGCTGACTGAACGGAGGACGGAGGTGAGCGGACCTGGAGGGGAGACAGACAGACAGGGTGGACACAGACACAGTGGAGACAAAGCACAGGGAAACAGAAATGATGCCGAATACGAGAGTGCTTGAGTGGTGACGTGGCACGGGTTAGGAGCAACGACGATCAAGCGGAGATGGTGTAGAGAACTGGGGTTGATATACAGGCAGGGATGAGGTTGATTGCTGGCAGGTGTGGCAGGCTGACGAGGTGGCTGACGAGATGCAGGTGCGGGTCGTTGGCTGGGCTCAGGAGCGGAGGGAGAGAGAGAGAGGGAGAGCACACGCAGGGGAGGAGACACAGGGAGGCAGGCAGAGTACAGGAAAAACAAAACGCCACGGGAAAACAGAATCACAAGCAAAAACAAATAAACAGGACACTCACCGTCAGCCGGGCTGCCACCACAACACAACCTCTAAACATTCCCAAGACCAAGAATGCAGGGTAACCACGGTAACAAAGTTCCTCTTTCAGATTACCTCAGACATCAAAGACCCCCTTCTTCAGTCTTGATTCCCTACCCCACCCAAGAGCCATTAATTTGGACTCTTAACATGCCCTCTCCCTCTTCACACCCAGTTGTGAGGAAAGCCAGACACCAGAGAAGGACGCTGCCCCGAATTCCTTTGTGTGGACAAATGAATATTGTCCTTATAAACTTGCCTATTACCTTGTTTTAATTAAAGAATCTTTACTACTTAGTAGGTCTCTCCACTTCCATTTGAGTAGTTATATTACCATGTTGTTGTTGTTGTTGAAAAGAAGAATCCATAAATATGTTAATTTTGCCGTGCTCTTTAATTTTTAGCAATGATTACTGACATTCCTTTAATTAATGTTTTAAATAATGCTTTGTTCCAGCACCTTTTATATACTGTCTTAGAAATGATGATACAGAAATATAATCATGTGTTAAATAACCAATTTTCCTAGCTCCTGAACCAAGGATTGAGTTAAATGTAAGTAAATTATGTCTATGAAGATTCTCAGTCATCCAGGTCATAGTTATGCAACGAAGATTAAAATCAAGGGCAACTGGACTTGGTTGAAAATACTGGAAGACGTTTCGTCCCTCATCCAAAGGACTTCTTCAGTTCTGACTGACTGGCAGGGAAACTCAGCTATTTAACCTCAGTGGGGTCGTTGGCCCGGGTCATCGATACCGCTGGTTCGTTAGTGTTCCTTGTTGCTGTGACGACAGTCGTTATAGTCGTTAAGACTACCGGTGGCCAAGACTGAACGACCACCGTTGGTATCTTCACCTGAGGCCAATAGGTTACGTTTGTTGAGTTTCCTGGGAAGTGATGAAAGGACAGCATTGTAAGTGGGGGATAAGTCGTGGCGTAGACCCTGTCCTCTGTCCTTCAGATGTAAGTAGACTGCAGAGTCTTGACCTGAGGAGTTGGCCCTTCTGTGTTGAGCCATGCGTTTGTGTAGTGGTTGTTTAGTCTCCCCAATATACAGGTCTGTGCATTCCTCACTGCATTGGACCGCATACACTAGATTGCTTTTCTTGTGTTTGGGTGTGCGGTCTTTGGGGTGGACCAGTATCTGTCTTAGCGTGTTCTTGGGTTTAAAAAACACAGGGATGTTGTGTTTGTTGAAAATCCTCCTGAGTTTCTCTGATACTCCAGACATGTATGGAATCACAATGTTGTTGCGTTTGACCTTCTTTTCCTCCCCTGTAGTTTTGTTCTTCTTGGATCTTGTGGCTGTTTTCACAAAGGTCCATTTAGGGTATCCACAGGCTGTAAGTGCCCCCTTCAGGTGGTTCTGTTCCTTCTCTCTGGCCTGGGCGCTTGTTGGTATTTTTTCCGCTCTGTGGTGCAGTGTTCTCATGACCCCTAGCTTGTGCTCCAGTGGGTGGTGGGAATCGAAGAGTAGGTATTGGTCTGTGTGTGTGGGTTTTCTGTAAACACCAATCTGCAGGCTCCTGTCCTCTTCAATGTGTACAGCGCAGTCCAGGAAGGCCAAACTGTTGTTGTGAACATCTTCTCGTGTGAACTTGATGTTACTGTCCACAGAGTTGATGTGTTCTGTGACGGCTTTTAATTTTGACCCAGGTGTCGTCCACATATCTGTACCAGTGGCTCGGTGCTGTTCCTCTGAAGGAGGTAAATAATAAAGGGTAAACAAGTAAATAATCAGAAGATCCTTTGTCCCCTCATGGATCCAGTGGAAACAATGCCCTCTTTTAAACAAAACACAGTGCCAGACACGCGCTCGCTCTCTTCTCTTTTCGCTCTTGCTCTTCGCTCCCTGCACAATTACGGAGCATGCTCCGTGTTCAAGCAACGCCAAGATTCCAGCCCGGCATTGATCAACAATCACAAACCGTTCACAGCGCGTCAGCTGCACTAGCGAAACAACCCGTACCGGAGAAGGAGTGGGGCAGACTAGGGACAGGAGATCGCGGTGCAACCGGCCCCCTGTGGACGGCCGGTGATCGTTCAAACTGCCTTAAGCTGCAAACTTTTTGGAAAAACATTTGCATGATTCAATCATCGAAGGTGAAAACTAACATCCCTGTTATGTTTTTAAATAGTGTGGACACATGCACTAGACAAGTCAAGTTTTAAAGATTTAATTCACAAAAAGTGGGCAAGAGATGGTACTAGGTGCTTGGACAAGGTCAGAACAGGGACAGGCAGTCTTGATCCGAAGAAGCCATTGGTTCTGCAGACAAAAACACAAGAAACACTAGAGACTTAGGCCTCATCCACACTACTGTGTTTACGTTTTTAAACAGAGACCTTTTGCTACATTTGCTCCTCCCGTCCAGACTAAAACACCGAAAACAAAGACCTATAATGCAGAAGTTTGGAAATGCTGCTGACCCCGTTTTTGTTGTGAAACTCCAGAGGGCGTTTTAGTGAAGACGGGCAAACACTGAGGACTTTAGAAATGATGACACAGATCCTCACGCTTGGCTCTCTTATTGGGTCTTATAAGTCAGGCAAAGAAAAAGCACAGCGCTGCTGACAGAGTTTTTGAGTTGGTATTTTTATTAAAATATTCTGTACTGTGCAAACAACAATTACAGCCTACACTTGTACTGTGTATGTCGCCGTTTACTTTGCGATGACTCCCAGTCTGTGTTCCGCCGCACAGCCACTTTTAACTCCCGTGTTACATTCAGTAATGGGGCCTTAGTGGGCCTAGAGGTACTCAACCTTGGGATGTTTTGGAATAATCTGGCGGCAAGTCTCAGGAAACCCCACATCTTAAGGCCAGGCGCTGATGAGGACTGCCACGAGGTGTGTTGCTTCATCAGGCAATCAGCTCCATGCCGTGCCCACAACACACCCATACAACACAAAGGCAAATAGAAAAACAAAACAAGACAAGTGCCAATGCCTCTGTTCATATTATTTTAATCATTTGATTCACAAATTGGGCACGAGGGATTCCCTGTGCATGTTGTGTATAAGTACCTCATACAGCCCATAGCCTAATATTGCTGTCTGACATAACTTATAGAGTACACCAAATATAAAATCCTTCCTCAGGCATTTACTAGTTTCAGACTCTTGGAAAGTGTAAAAAACAGTAAAGTTCCCCCAAACTACTGTCCCTCTGAACTCTCTCTTTAACCATATCACACACATTTAGACGAATCTAAGTGATCTCCTCTTGATAAATTATGTAATGTTTTTTTCACTTCCAGTCACTGAGCCTCCCCTGAAACTGACTGGAAACATCAACAAAAGTCACTGGATGACCTTCACAGTACAGCTCTACGTAGGAAGGCCCTGTGCATCATTGGTGATAATAAACACCTCCTCCATATTGGGTTTGAGCTGCTCCCTTCACGACAACGACACAGAGTACCTCTGGCAAACAGAAATATCTATAAGCGATCTTTTAAATCTAGTGCAATAAATTTAATGAACAAACTGCACTGATTGGTATCTTTCTGTGTATATGGGGTAAACTGCAGTGATGTGATGTGTGGAGAGATGTATGGCACCAATGTGATATGATGTTGGTATGTTTATAAATGTCTATGTTTGTATAATGATGTTTTTATAGGTCTGGTGAGACAATTTTTCAGCCTTGGCTGGACAATAAGTGATATTCTATTCTATTCTATTATCTTACATACAACCCTGTTGGAAAATGACAAATATACTTTGTATATATCATTGTCATATAAAATGAAAAAATGCCATGATAGTAATTCCATAAATTTGCACTGCCCAACACATACATACTCACAACTTGAATTTTAGGACTTCTGTATGCAGTTTAAATAATGTCCTGTTTCTAGCAGGGAAATTGACAAGATGTGTCTCCCTACCATTTTATTATTATCATTATATTTTTATTGAATATATTTTGTTATTCTAGCTTAATTTTAATTGATTATTTTTTATTTCTTCTAACGTGTTTATATGCCTGTGTAAAGCACTTCGCCCACAGTGCTGTTTAAATAAAGCTGGTCTGTAAAAAGGGCCTGAATGAGGAAACTACCTGAACACCAACAATACAATAATACAACTAACTGTATTGATTATTCTTATTTAGACACTGCTGGGTATATTAAATACTTCCCAACCTGAATGTGTAAAGTATCTAGTAACCTAACTAATGTAGTAATAAAGAATTTCCCTCTGACATGAGTGGAGTGAAAGTATAAAGTAGTAAAGCACAAGTACGTCAGAAGTGTACTTAAGTACAGTACAGTAGTATTTTATTGGATTCCCGTGTTTATTGAACCCAACTGTCCATTTAACAGCAGCGACGTAAAGAAGTGCCGTCACATATAGAGGGGAGTCTGGCGGTGTCAACTTTTTACATGCTAAATATAATTCGTTCAAAGCGGATTTTACATTTGTCTAACACCCAACATAGAACTTATCACATAGTTTTACTTTACGTTTGTAAAAACACTGACCATTATTTAAATTAAACACCGTCTTGACAGCGCGCCACCCCTCCGGGCACAGTTGGTCTCGCCCGTGTCTCCCCAGCATCAAACGCACATGTTGGGTGTGTTGTGTTGAGCATTGCAGCGGTTTTACAGCGTTTATCAGAGCTGTGCTCGCTGTCACGCTGCTGCTCGCTGTCTGCAGGCCACAGTTTCAGCGCCACGAGCCTCTCGGTCCGTGAGAAACACTGAAAAAGCCGAGTTATTGTCGGAAACAGCTGCGAGGAGGCTGAAACGCGCCCGGCGTGGCTGCAGCGGCTACTGTCTGTCTGACTAACGTTACACCTGGCTGGAGGTGAGCACACCGACACACACACACACACACACACACGTGTTTAACCACCTGTGATTTTACACTCATTACATCATGTAGCTGTCTGTCGGCGCTAGCAGGTTAGCTTTCTGTCAGACGCTCCACGTGAGAGCTCCAGGCTCCTGCTGTGCAGCCGCTTCAGTCAACACAATATTCACATTAAACCTAATGTAAGTACTGAGATACCTTGAGACACTTCATGGCTGTGATTTGGCAGTTTTAACCCGCGGAGGAGTCCTTTGGCTGGCAGGTCAGAAACCGCAGAGCTAGCCGCCGGGTGCCGGGCAGTGCCACGTAGCTAGCCGGCTAACGGAGCAGAGCGGCCGGTACTCAGAAACTCTGAGTACTGAAGTACAAGTACTGCTCTGTCACTACGAGGAAAAAGTCCTGCATACTTAGGAAAAGTAACGTTATGCAAGTCCAATCAGGAGAATGTACTTGGTGTTAAAGTAGCCCGTGTCTGTACTGATATTGATTATTATTCCTCGTGCATTCACGTGAGAAGCTCTCAGATACTTTACTCCAGTAAAACTTCCAATACCACTCTCTCATGCCGTTAAGTAAAAGGCCTGCATGCCTACAAATAGTGACGTTATGCAAGTACAATCAGGAAAATGAAAGTACTTGAAGCAGTAAAATGTGCCTGGTGTAACGTTACTGTTAATTGATCTCATTCCTCATCATTAATGTAAAGCAGGGTGTTGCTGCTGTAGTTGTTGAGCTGCAGCTGATGATTCTTTTCATTCTGGATCAGTCTGCTGATTATTTCCAACATGAATCGACTATTTGTTTTGTAGAGATTCTTCCTTCAGCTGTGCTTGTGTAAACTGTGGGGGAGCTTAATTTATAATGTAACAGCATATTTTATAAGATGTTTTGTGTGTCTCAATTTGTAAAGTAATTAGTAACTAAAGATAAATGTAGTGCAGTACAAAGTACAGTACTTTTAGTAAATGTTCAGCGGCATTTACACACTTTCCTGGTAAAACTGTTGCTGGCTTGTAGGGATGCACCCAAACGAGAAGGATATCTGCCTGATACTGACTCCAGCTGGATCCGGTGTGGGTGACAAGGAGGCCAATCGATTTAATTCAATTGTGCGTTATTAAATTGAACATTGGGCCCCTACCAGCCAGTAACTGTGGCAGGAAGTTGATATTTGTGTTCAAAAAAGGAAATAACAAAACATAAATTCTGCCACTGAGTCATGAAAACAGGAACTCGTATCTAGAACTTTTTTCCCATCAGGCTTTGAGGCTCGCCGTGCGACACAATGAGCTCCAAGGTGTGTAAGAACTGCGGCAGCACGGACATCGATGTGGACCAGGCGCGCGGCGATGCCGTCTGCATGGGCTGCGGCTCCGTGCTGGAGGACAACATCATCGTGGCCGAGGTGGAGTTTGTGGAGTCGAGCGGCGGAGGCTCGCTGGCCGTCGGACAGTTCATCTCCTCAGATGGTGAGAACGATGAAGAAAAGGTTCCTGCTGACGTGAAAGTCCAGATTCAGCTGCTGATCTGGATTTGTACAATCACTTCCAGTCACGGAATATAACGAAGTACATTTAGCGTGTAGTCCTGTTCTTAAGTACAACTTTGAGGTATTTTTACCTTACATTTCATGACTTTCTACTTGAATTCAAAGGAACATATTGTAGTTTTAACTTCACTACAGCTGTGGCTACTTTACAAATGGACATATAACACAAAGAACATGAACCACATGAAATATGATGGAGTAAAACAATAAACTACCCAACAGTATGTAAAAGCTTAAATGATTAGTGGATTAATCATAGTTTAGTAATTTTAGTGTTAGAATTTTCTTACTACTTGCAAACTAAACAATCGATTTAATTTATAGTGAAAATAGACATTTTTACTTTTAATACTCTCTGCCAAATTTTTCCTGACTAGACTTACTTTACAAGAGTAACATTATTAATGTAGGACTTTTACTTGTAACAGAGTATTTATTTTTTTACATTGTGGTATAAATACATTTACAGAGGAGGAGGAGGAGGAGGAGTGGCTGCTTAATGTGAGCAAGACGAGTTATGTTAATTAGAGCCTGACAGATTTTGATTGAGCAATTTAAAATCGGATACTGCTATGTATCTGCCCATATTCTTTTTTTTCTCCCCTTTCTTTTCCGAAACCCAAAACATAATAAAAGCTTACCCCTAACGCATTTTATTAAAATGATGTCCACCCACTAGGGTTTACTCCCTGAAATAAGTCATCTTGTGACTTTTATTTTATTTTTTAAAGCCACTGAATGAAAAGGAGAAGCATGTGCACAGTGAGTTTTTACCTGTCCGCCGTGTGTTTGATGCAAAGCAGCATGTATTGTGTTGTAGTTCCTCAACATGTCCACTAGAGGGCGCCGTAGGATCCTTTATAATCAACCTGCTCAGGATGTATTGGCCTTTCGCAGGGAAGATGGTTTTCTTTAGTTATGAGATGATAGTTTGACATGAAATTAGTTTAAAAATTTGACAGAAAGTAAATTTTCAATAGTTCTGACAATCCTCAGTCACTTTACAAGCAAAATCTGCAGACATTCCTTTATTTGGCTTTAGACCAAAGAAAACACTGCTGATGATTTTTGGTTGCAGCCCTGCTTATGTAACAGTAAGATTTATTGAGATTTCTTTTCCGCTGCTGGCAACATGAGCTTATCATCCTGCTCTTACTTCGTGTCTGCTGTTAAACGTCCTCATTGTTCGTTTATGGTGCACAAAGGATTCAGAGCATTTACCTGGGTAAAGTATAATATTTGCCTCCAAGATGTAATGGAGGAGAAGGTATAGCTTGAAATACTCTAGTAAAGTATAAAAACCCCAAATATGTACCTGAGTAAATCTACTTAGTTACATCCCACCACTGTTGTTAGCTAAGGTTCACCACAGAGCAGCAACTGCAGATTATTTCTAGATTGATTTAATATGCATTAGCAAAAAAAAGTTTTTAATCTATCAAAAGTTTTCAGTTCACTCTAAGATAAGTCTGATTTTAATAACCTGGAAGCATCAGATGTTCCAGCTCTAGTTAAATATGATTCATCTGTAATAGTAGGCCTGTTGTATTTACATTAAACTCTGAAGTCAGTACGCATTTTCATTCGTTATGGAACAGGTAGCGAGCTGATCAGTGGGAGATATTTACCCCTCACACCCCCTTTTATTATCCACACAGGCTGCTCGGGACGCTTTCATTGAAAAACTACGGCTGTACGGGTTCATATTAAAGCATTTTTCTGTTTTGATTTTGTAAAATTTTAGTTTTTACTGAAAACTAAAGATGCAGCTTTTTATATTTTCCTCTGCTGATACGAGTGTGTCCGCTGTTTGTCGGCAGGCGGAGGCCCCAACATGTCTTTTGGAGACGGACACTTGCAGAATTGTGGGAGGGAGTCCAGAGCGCAGACACTGTCGAGAGGTGAGTGACCAGCAGAGGGCGCCACATACTTCCTTAAAGTTCCCATGAGCCCGTGCTGTTTCTCTTCACGGTGACACGAGTTCGTCTGTTTCTTCACGTAACTCGTGTTAATCGATCGTCTTGCTGCTTTAAACTCGACTGGCTTTTTGTTTCCACAAGTAGAAGTAACGGCAGCAGGGTGGCTCAGTGGTCGGCGCCGGGTTAATGCACAGGACAGACTTCTGTCTGGTTTGGTTTTGTGCCAGTAAAGTTGATTTGACAGTTTTGAGTTGCTGAGGGTCAGGATCATCATTGTTCCACACCGAATTGTACAGTTTTTGTTAATAGACACTTTTATTAAGCCCACAGATTACATCCCTCTTTACATCAACATTTCTTCCTTCAGAGGACTTTAATGTGCCGACAGAGACGTGGTTCATAATCACCACTTTTTCCAGCTTAGTGTTTGTATATATGTGTTTAATCTTATATTGTATTGCGTGTAAAGTCCTCTTGCAGTGTTAATTAAAGGCTTCTCAGCGTTTTCAGAGCAGATTATTTACTATTTGAAGCTTTTTATCCTGTCTGTTCAAAGGACGACTCATAAATGCACCTTTTCAGCTCAGCAGAGGCCCATTTTTTATTTATTTTTTTGTATAAACTGTAATGTTGTGCAAATTCAGTGTTTGTGTGTTTTTACCATCCATTTTAATGATGAATGTCGATGTTACAGTTCAAACGCTGGACTGTTGGTTCGGCATGTTGGTTCAGCTTTTCCTCACGAGTCTGATGTGATGCTCAGGGACAGAGCCGGCCAGCGTTATGACGGTTTGTCTTCGTCTCACTGGTGAACAGAGGTTTTATTTATAATTTCTGTGGTGCAAGTTTGTTTTTGAGCAGCTGAAAACGATGTTAGTTGGCACCAAATTACACATCTGTCATCTTATGATCAAGAATTAGGAAAAATGAAGGTCCCATATACAGTTCACCTTATAAAGCATATCGCTGCAGCCTAATCTCTGGGCACCTCACGATTCGATTCAGAGGGCTGCGATGCGATTTAATAAAACTATCGATGCATAATTTTTTTTTTTTTTTCTATACAGGATCTCTGGAAAATTACTAAGCATTTCATTTGCAAATTTAAAACCCAAAAGAAACTTCTCCTAATTAGCTTAAAAGGACTAGTTTGCGTCCCTAATTGAGTTCATTAAGCTCATTTCTTCAACAACCAGCTGTCAGACTCTGCAGACTGAAATCTAATAATCAGGATGTTCAGTCTGTGAACAGGACAGAGCTGCACACCAGTTCAGTCTGAGCTCATCCCCGATGTTCTCAACCCTGGACTACTAGGTTAGTTAGTACTGACGACATACAGCTGAGCCAATTAATATACTTCGTTAGTTAAATTAGTACATTATAAATAGCCAAAAACGTGCTCGCGATAACGGCCTTCACTCAAGCAGTTGGGGAAACTACAGACTTTTATCGGACCTACGCTGCACGTTCACTGCCTAAAATCACATTTGCTGTTGTTTTTGTGTTTCCATCAAGTATTTAAGGGGTTTTATGTTTCAACTTGATCCAACTGTGAGATAAAATGTAGATTAAATGATCAGTAAAACATGTAGAGGAGGGGGCCGCGGGTTTTTCTCACAGCTGGACAGTAAGACGACACTGGAGAGAGATTTTAGTGTGTAAACGTCTTGTTGCACGAGAGAAGATATTTCTAGTGTCTGTGATGAGCCAGTCGTCGATATATCTGTCAAGCTCTA
Source organism: Micropterus salmoides (assembly GCF_014851395.1). NCBI lineage: Eukaryota > Metazoa > Chordata > Actinopteri > Centrarchiformes > Centrarchidae > Micropterus > Micropterus salmoides. The sequence continues at coordinate 2,449,838 of NW_024041039.1, forward strand.
ATGTGACCCGTTACCCGCTCATCTGGGGCCCCCCGGGGCGGACCCCGAGGGGCCCTGTGGGTGTTCTCACGCTGACACAGGAGTTTAATCTCAACAACTCTGGTCAACAAACACTGCACAGAAAGAGACAAAACACAAACAAACCCAAAAACACATTTGGCTGGCGGTGGACTCGGCAGGCTGCCGGGCAGAGAGCCAGCGCTCTGATAGGAGGGCGAGCAGCTGCTTACTGCGTCTGCTCCGACGGTGATGTTTCAGCGGCGGAGCTGCAGAGTCACAGAGCTGTCAGACTGCAGCAGACGCTGAGTAATGAGAGTGTGTGTGTGTGGATAAGGGATTAGTTTAGTCACTGTGTGTGTGTTGGAGATAGGAGGAGGATGTTCGGGGAATACTTGTGTTGTGTGTATTCAGTGTGTGTCTTTGACGGCGTGCACGAGGAAAAGTATTGTTTGTGTGTGTGATGGAGGGTTTGGTTAGGATGTTGTGCTCCACTGTTTGTTTGTGTGTGTGTAAATATTGCTCCTGTCACTGTCACACACTGCTTAAAGGAATCACTTGAGATTTTGGGGGAATGTGCTTATTTCTGTTGCCTGCTTGCTGCTTGTCGCTCTCCTGTCTGTACCCATAAATATGAAGCAGGAGGCGCTTAGCTCATCTTAGCAGAGCTTAGCATAAAACTCCTTGCCTGGTTCTTTCCGACGGTAAGAGAACCCGCCCACCAGCCCTTAGCAGGAGAAGCTCAGGCGTAAATGATGACGTTAAAAATCATGTAGGTGATCTGGTGTCGTGCGTCATAGCTTACTGGGACACGTGATGGAACTCGGCCACTGTTAAAGGATGGCTCTATTTTTACATATGAACTGGTTTCAGCTCAGACTGTTACACCAGGTGTCATCATGGAAAGGATCCCTACGAAGGGACTCCTACTGAAGTCTCGCTCTGAAATCTCGTGAGAGGCGAGTTGTTGCAGGAAGACCACGGTGGAAACGAGGGAGAGGAGTTTGTTGTGTTGGAGTAACGTTAGGAAATGAAGTCTTGTACGTACTCAAACTCCTCGCCCTCGTTCCTGCCGACTGAAACCATCTACTGCACAGACTCCAAAACGTTTTGTACCTATGAGTCATCTGGACCTCAAAATATGTGAAAACTGAAATTATCTTTAACAAAATTTCATTTGTGTTTTTTCTGCTGTGACAGTCAACGTGTCTGCTGTGGAAAAAGGGGAATTAACACTTTATATCTCTTATATCTTAATGCTTATAAAAAGTTTTTGTGCTAAGCTATGCTAACTGGCTGCTTCATGTTTGTCAGACAGACATAAGAGTGGTGTCTGTGTCAGAGATTCCTTTTAAGTGTGTGTGTGTGTGTGTGTGTGTTTGGTCCGTCTTTAACACGATTACTCGCTGACTGAAACGTAATGCGGTTGTTGAGCTGGATTTCCTTGAAATTTAATTTAGCTGGAAAGTGGATGAGGCGTTTTGTTTCTTTGTTTGGTCACGGAGCTCTGTGTGATTGCGTTTCAGATGATTAAACAAACTGGTGTTATCTCCTTATGGTGCGGACGCCATCGCGTTACAAAGCCTGCTCAGTGTCTCAGACTCCCTTTTCAAACCAAAGTGTTTCTAAACAGCGGGATTGATTTTACTTTTCTTGTTGACCATCACCGCCTGACTGAGAGGGAGTTTGGGCTTTTTATGGAGAGGCGGAGGGCGGCAGTCGCTCAGTCCAGAAGGACTTGGCTGCTCAGACAACAGATGCGGAGTGTGGACTGGTAGCAGGCGTGGTGCCAGTTCACCTCCTGGGCACCGCCGAAGCTGGCGTTGAGCAAGCCCCTCAACCCCGTATGCCCAACTGAGTGGCCGCCCCCTAACTTCAACATCTCTTCTGTGTGTGTGAATAATAAAGTGTCTTCTTCTTCTAAAGGAAAGGGGAGTGCTAAAATTATTTCAAAAGACATTCATTGTTTGATCTTTATTATAGAGGCCCGGTGATCCTCTTTGGTCTCACCAGACACACAGAAACATCCTACAGTTAGTGCAGCAAACACACAGTGTGCAACATTATTTCTGTGCGGAGGAGTTTGTATTATTGCACTAGATATGAAAGATCTCTTCTGGATCTCTGTCGTCGCCCTGCAGGGAGCAGCTCAGGCTCAGTATGCAGGAGCTTCCAGCGATGGCCGAGCCGTCCTCTGTAGAGCTGTACTGTAAAGGTCGTCCGCTGACTTTAAGTTTCCTGCTGCTTTGACAACCCTGGCCAGCTTGCTTTTGTTTAGAAGTGTTCGATGTCCGAACCAGACAGAGAAATTAAACACGTGAATACTGTCTATCAGGCTGGTGTACACTTCCTCCAGGAAGGACTGACCCCAGACTCCTTCAGTTTCCTAATTGAAAACAATTTAGTTTTTTAGTGAAACTCATTTGTCATCCATATGTTGACAGTGTCCACTGAGCGGCGGCTTGTCTTGTGTTCATAATAGTTTGAAGCCAGAATCCTAATTGAAAATAAAACTGAATTCATCACACAGCCCTGGTTATACTGTGTGTGTGTGTTTTGGTGTGTGAGCTGCTGTTGCAGTGGGAATAGCCTCCTCATGCTCGTGTGTGTCTAAGGTCTGTGGGGAGATTTATGGCCGTCTGTGGCTCTGCAGGCGTCTCTGAAAGAGGAACAGCTCCTCTTCTTCTTCTTCCTCCTTGTGTGTCATCCAGAAACTTTCCGCAGCGGCCGTCTACGCCTCCTCCGTCTCACCGCCGACTGATCCGACTGGTTTGTGTTGGCCAATAATGCATCAGCGGTCCCTCGTGTGTCGGTCCACAGTGCGCTGCAGTGTAGGCGTGTTGATGGGAATTTTAAATGTAGCTTTCAAAGCGGCTCCGGGCGAGATTAATGTGTGAATCAGAGAGCGGAGCTGCAGTACCAGCTGGGGGTTTGATTCCTGTAAATCTGTATGTAGAGCTGGGAGGTGTATGAATATACTGATAGGAGGCGAAATGTCGTGTGATTTTAATATTAACAGTGAGTCGAATGTCTTTCCAGAAAACGGGCTCTGATGAAGCCACTGCACCAGCCGGTGAGGAAAGTGGAACATTTAGCAGCTGGAGAGCCGGATATTTTCCAAACTGGAGCTAAAAGAGAGTTAATATTTTATTACATTCAAGGTCACAAACCCGCCTCCTAATAAATGCTAATGTTCATTAGTTTCTGCGAGACTGTGGAGGAAGCATCAGCCAGAACAAGTGTTTCTGCCCTGACAGGCTCCATGCTGGTTTAGCAATTTGATTTTCTGAAGTGTCCTACTCCAGGAGAAATAAATGAATCAACCTGCTGAAGAAAGGAAGCAGCGAGCTCCTCCTGACAGGACGCTGTATCGACTAACCTGCTGCCATGTGGCGCTTAATCGTTAAATGTCTATTAAATGTCAAACCTCCCAGAGACCATGGTGACGTCTTCAAATGTCTTGTTTTGTCCAAACCTGGAGAAGGTTAGTTTACAGTAACACATGACAAAGAAAAGCAGAAAATGCTCTCATTCTCACAGAGGAGAATATAAATTTTCCACTGTTTTTGCTTTAGAAATCCTTTAAATCACTAATTTAATATCAAAATATAGATAAATGATTGATTGACTGCTTGATTAATGGAGTGATTGTTTCAGCGCTGCTCTCGTGGTGGAGTTCAGATGGTCAAAACAAGAATGCCAGTAGTGATTTGTAACCTCATGTCACAGATCCTCCTCTCAAAGCTTGGGCCTTGAGCTTTGGAGAACTTATTGAAGACCTCCTTGAAATATATACTTTTTAAAAACTGTTAGAATTCCCATCAACTGTCACACCGTGTTGTACTGTGAAACTGGAAACCGCTGCAGCCCCAGATCTCAGTCCAGATGATTTTATCCAGCTAATATTTCCATACATGTATGTTCCTTCCGGTGTTGGTGTGGGTTGAATTGCACTGCGTGTTTGACTGCTGGCGTCGTGATGATGATGAGAGGCTCGTGTTCAGCCAGACCATCACTTACCTGCTTTCCAGGTGTACGTAGGTGCCGGTATAAATAGCTTCATCAGATCCTGTGGATGGATAAATGCCACTCTGCTTCAGGGTGTCCCAGTTTCTGCTCATGGAGATGTTCTGAGGAGTTAATTATTTATTTAGAGTCTCTTATGGAGGAATCAGTCGCTGTTTTGGGGGTTTGAGCTGAGGAGTCATGTGAAGGGCAGGAAAGTGAGTTTAAAACCTGGGAAGAAGAGCCCTAATTACAGCTGCAGCGCTGAGCGTCTGCCCTACTTATCATCCATGACACAAACTTGGTAGAAATTAGGGTAGCAATTAACTCTTTTTATCCTCTACAAGCCAAAGCTACACGCTCACAACTTCTTTTGGATCTCATTCTGCTGCTAGAAGGTGGTTTTGTGGGTAACCTGTGTGTGACCGAGTCCAGTGGGTTTGTTTATTTACTGGAAGAAACATGAACAGAAAACTGAGATCCACATGTTGTTTTGTGTGTGTGTGTGCGTGTGGATGTTGACATCTGAAAGTGCTTTAAACTGAGCAGCATGAGGAGACCTGATGAACTCAGAGCCTCACATTCCCAGACACACACTTGTTTGTACGAGGATACTCACCATGTTGAGCTCAGCAGAGGACACACACACACACACACACACACATACACCTGCAGCTCAACAGCAGTAATTATGAACTCCTGTCTTGAGTCCACCTGCTGCTACACCTGAGCTGGTTCATGCTGTGTGTGTGTCACATTTTCTTTTGCGTGTTAAGACGTAGTTATATGCACTTGCACATGTGGATAATGGAACCCTCGTGCTTGTCTCCAGGCGTGAGTCCTGACGTGTCCGCAGTGTCTTGTGGTGTGTGTGTGTGTTGTGGTCTCTTCAGTTTTGATACTGAGCTTTAGGTATCAGCTGATTCCGAGAACAGGTCTGATGTTGGGTTTGAGTAAGAAGCTGTCTGCCTCACTGTGTGGAAGAGACTGGGATCATTCTTTGTGTAACATCAGGCTTGAATTAAACGTTGCTTTCAGAAGCGGAGATGGCGTGGGTGCGTCAAACATAAAAAAACATAAGTCATAAAGTAACATTTGTATTTCAAACAAATGACGAACTTATTAGCACATTTTAACAAAACTCCCTTCCCCCTCGTGCGTCATGGGAATTCTGAGGGAGGGACGTAGGCTGCGCAAGGGCTTCTTCACGGCGTCAAAGTCCACTGGAAGCGTGCGGCTGCCCCACGTTAACGACTTCTGTTTAATCCGGTGGGTCCTCTTTGTGCTTCTACTCCATTCTCACAGCTCTCTGTGGCTCGCTTTCATTCATCGTCTTGATGGGCGCATCTACCACAGGGAGAATATCAGAATAAGAGCGTTTTGCCGGCCGGACGTTGACGACATGTTTAGATTTTATTGATTTGGTGATTAGTGCTTTTTTGTGCTTCTGCTATGATTAAATAGGCTACGTAGTTAAATTTCTTTCTTTTGTCTGGATTAGCTGTGTTTATTGTTGATAAACGATTGGGAGTCTGTACCGGATATTTTATTTTGAAATTTGACCGGATTCTGTGCCGTCTCCGTGTCTGACTTCCTGCCCAGTTCATCTGCTTGTGCTGCTTGACGCTGGGACGCTTCCGGTGTGAGCACTAACATTTAGTAGAGTGGCTGCGATCAGCTCCGGCAGCAGAGACGCAGACGGACTCGGTGGGCTTTTGGAGTGAGTCCGGGTCACTTTGTAGCAGGTGGGCCCCGTTCTGAAGCCCCGCCCCCACTGTGCTGAGAGCCAAGCTCCGTCCCCCCGTTGCTTTCCTAACTTTGTAAAACAAATCGAACTTCTCAGATATGGAAAGTAGGTGTAGAATTTGTTGTTGGCTCCTTGCTTCTTTTAGCAAAATGTCCGGGTCTACCAGAGTGCTGCTGACGCATGAGATGGCACGTGCACGTAGATGTGCGCATAGAATTGATCGGCCGCATAGTCACAGAGTCACCAGCTCTTTGAGTCGGTATCAGACCGAGTCAGTGCATCCCTGAAGTCCACTTGTTCATAAGAAATGTTAAAATTCTCCTTACTGAGTGCAGTCATGCAATACTGGTTTTAACGGAGATGGTCGCAGTGTTCCTGTGAACTGACGTGCTTTTTGTATTTGTTCATCTCTTCAGCAAAACAGAACATCAACACTCTGGGTCACCAGCTGCAGATGAACAAGCACTGTCTGGACACGGCCTTCAACTTCTACAAGATGGCGCTCAGCAAACACCTGACCCGCGGCCGTAAGGCCTCCCACGTGGTCGCCGCCTGCCTCTACATGGTCTGCCGGACTGAGGGAACGCCACGTATCCTTACTGTTTATTTTCCTTCCTTATCAAAGTGTTTCTTTTGAGGTTGATGTCTGCTTTAGCTCTGACTTTGGGTCGAGGCTCAACCAGCGAATGCAGCGGCTCTTGAGGAGTTGGCTGAATCCTTAGAATGTAATGAATGCATTTTGATGAAAACATCAGACTGCTCTTCAGAAAATGCTCTTCCATATCCTGTTGGAACTGTCCAACCATTCTTCTCATATAGCGACGTATCTGTTGTGCAGCTCACAAAGTGCTCGTGCGAGTTTATGCTTGAACCAGCCATAATGAGACTGTGATGATTTCGAACATGCAGCGGCAGACACGTCATCTCAGTTTCGCCTGATTCAACTGTGACCATCTCCTCCAAGCTGCCCGAGAGGAGATCACACAGGAAGGTCATCAGTTACGAGCCTCAGGCGTTTGTGCCTCGGCTGCAGGAAGGATGCGGTGTATGCGACCTTGCGAGCGCCGCTGATGTTTGCAGGTTCAAGTCGCCGCTCCGGTGAATCGAGACACTTTGGGTGACTCTCCCTGGGTTTCGTTAAAGTGTTTTGACAAAGTTGCTGTAACCTGGTAAACCGTGGAGAGACAACGCAGTAGGATCACATTTCAGTTGTTCGTGCTGTCCATGAATCTTTGCTCAGAGACAACTGAGATTATCACTCGTGCTCAACAGCCAAAGCACGATGGGAAAGGTAGTCGAGAAACTCTCATCTCATACAAGAGCGTATAAAACAGTGTCATGTGAACTGAACTTGACAATTAGTAATGTTAATGCATTTACTGATCATGTCAAATGAAAAATCTAATTTTCTAATGCTGTCCAATCAATGTGTGTTTTATGATTATGAAAAACAAAGAAAAGCTTCAAATACTCAAATCTAAGACGTTGAAAACAAGCAGTTTATTTCTGATTTAGAAAATAACTCAAACAATCTTAATTATAACTAATGAATTTTCTGTTTATCGACTATGAATTATTCTACTATTCGTTTCAGCTCTTTATGCCATAAGCCTCTAAAAAGAACCAAGACATGAACCGAGACACAGAAAATCAAGCCACACTCAGCTGACAGAACAGAAGCCAAGTCCTCCGTCGCCCTGTGGTGGACTGTGTCTCAGTCTGATTGAATGTTGTAACAAAGTGGGAAATCACCTCTGAAAGGAAACCTGATCAAAGCAAAGCTGAGCGAGCGTTCTGTGTCGGCTGAGACAGAGTTGCATCTTAAACTGACGGAGGATGGCACATCAAAGTCTGCAGGTTCCTTCTGCCTTTCTTAATGTTTCATAATCTGCTAACGGCAGCTTATTGAAGTCGAGTGATCGTGGCGGCGGCGGAGGCATAATGGGACTTTTAGCGTCATCCTTTTTTCATACGCAGGGCGGCTCTTTGTGGATTTACTCCCGACTCACTTCGCCTCCGAGGATGCTTGTGTTACGTAACGGTGGCACAGGACGGCCGGGATAGGTTTACCCAGTGAAAGAGGGGCGAGGAGGGTGTAATGCCTTCCTGCTGCATTGTTTACCGTGTGTGTGTGCAGGCCTGTCTGTTTGGAGGAGTGAGGCGGGTTAAAAATAGCTCTGCTCACTTCCTTTTCCACAGCCGGGTGAGTCTGTAATGTTGTCACAGGGGGGATCAGGACAAAGACGGAGGCAGAAGGAGAACGGAGTGAAAAGGGAACATCATGTGATCTGAATTTAAGGCTGACACATCGGACTGTTGGGATTTCGTGTCCTCCACCTTACTGGGTTTCCAGCCTTCCTTACGCCTTCTCTGTACTTCCCTTTCCTTCCTCATTGCTTTTTACTTTAATGTTTCCCTTCATTGCTTCTCTGGAAAAGGGAAATGATCCTAAAAGCGGGTGTGTATCCACGCACCTCTTAAAACGGTCAAATCCAAACACAAATGTCTTCACCCCATCAGTCACATGTGGCAGTCACAGCGCAGAAACCTGACCAACGACAGTGAATTATTCAAAATACATTTGTTGATGCCGTCTCAGTTCTGTCAGTAATAATGATCTGTTTTAGTCCAGCTTCACCTTAAACCTGCCTGGGAACCCCAAAACATTGGTAAGAACAAGTCAAGCTCTCAAACATCAGGACGAACAGTTCCACCATCGGGGGGGAAAGTTCAGGTCAGTTTCGTCTGGAAGAACAGCGCCCCCTCTCGGGTTTTATCATCCAGCCTGGCTTTGGCTGCATTCATCCCACTTTTTATGATGATATATTTATTAAACCTCAACGGGGGTTGGGAGGCTTGAAGCTAAGCTACTTAGCTGTGACGTAGCCAAATCTAAAATATCAACAGAACTTGCGTGTCACAGCAAAGCAAAACAAAAGTACACAATAAGAGAGAGCGGGAACGTCCCAGTTTAGTGAGGAGAGATGCCTGCATTAGTCTGTCATCAAAGTTTAAGAAGCTTGAAGTCTGTACAGATGATTGTGGCGCAAAGCAACAAAGACAGATGAGATAAGATCGACTTCATTGATCCCAGACTGGGGAAACTGTTTTGCTGCAGCCGCTCCACATAAAACAGAAGATACAAAACATAGATAAAATACACACAAGACAAAATAGAATAGGAAAAATACAAAACAAAATTGTACATAACAGGTGTGCAGTGTACACATCTGATCATTGCACCGGTCGCAGCAGGAGGTGCAGAAACGCATACATCAGAATAGTTTAAGCTGTAAAAATAAAGCAAACAGTGCTGGTAAATATACAGTGTGTATAAAATATACTTTTTGAGCTCTTTAAATGCAGCATCAAAGTGTCATGTTACTGCTGTATCAGTTTAAATCTCCATTTCTCTGGATATTTAAATTCGTCCGTCACTTGGATCGTCCTGTTCGTCCTTCCTGTTGCACCAAATAAGGATTTAATTCATTTTTCCCTCAGTGGACCCAGATGTGTTGAAGGACCTGCTGTCGTTTATTTTCCTGATTAAGGGAGTCTCCTGTAATCTCCAGACGGCGTGTGCTGGGATTATCTTTTCCATTTCATCTGCACTGCGGCTAATTCCATTGTGAGGCCTTTTCAGAGGAGCCCCGCTAATCCACCCTGGCAGCCCGGAGACAGGTGCGTCCAGGCGGGGGCCGGCCGCTGGGAGGATGGGAAGTCCAGAGGCTGATCAGGCAGACCTGTGTGTGAGAGAGAGAGGTCGCAGTCGGCAGGCCCACCGGTGTATTTAGAGTCACTCTCACAGCTGCTCTTATTTTATTTCATCATCAGTTTGACGCCACTGTGCAGGTGGAACGTCATGAAATACGCTTCAAAGATAATTCTGTCTGTACGTGCAGGCTGCAGAGCGACGTTTTAAAATGAAAGTTTAGAGAGAAGTCCAACATGGAAGCTACTGGATTCAGACACCTGTTGCTCATTTTCATTTAGCTTCACATAAAGAAGCATTTTAAAGGTTAACCGGCTGCTTTTGGTTGAAAACAGATTAAAACGTATTAAGCTGGAGATACAGAGAGGTCTTTCCCAAAGCTGTCTGCCACAACAGATCCACACGACACTCCTCCGACAAAGATATTACAATACTAAGCTTTTCTGCTGTCAGATATTCTCAAGTTACTTCACTCATGTTAATTTCACTCCCTGCAGCCTCCGTGTGCTCTGTGCTGCTGGATTATGTTGCTCAGACTGTTGACGGATACCAAATTTATCCACGTAGCTAACGTTAAACCAAAGGTATCTACGGAACGACTTGATGTTTAGTTTTTGCTCATTCGGACTGATCTGATCAATCTGTCTTGAATTAAAGAGCTAAATCAGCTTGAGTCATTTTACTGGGCCAGTTCTAGTTCTTAGCAGCAGTTTGTACAAGTAACACACTGAAGTTAAATTTGATTATTTGTCTTTCGATTTGACCAGTGTGGAGTCTGTGTGGGCTTCCCTGGCAAGAGACAGGAAGTTCATAAAACTTAAAGCCCATTCTGTTGTCGATCTTGATTTTTAACAGTTTCTTTTGGTTTCGTCGCCTTAACCAGTCTCTCAGACATGCTGCTGGATCTCAGCGATCTCCTGCAGGTGAGTGTCACGACTACAGTCAAATTAAACTCACCTGTTATTTTTGTTATCAATGAATCTGCTTATTATTGTCTTCATTAATCAGTTAACACAGAAAATAGAGAGAAATGTGTCCATCACGCCTTCCTAGAGCCCGAGACGATGTCTTCACACGTCTTGTTTTGTCCGGCCAGCATGTAAGAAGCAGCCAATTCTCTCACTTTGGACGCTGAAACCATAAAATGTTTGCCATTTATTCTCAAATGTTTACTTAAATGATGATGAATCAACTATTAATATACTTGAAGATAAATTTTCTCAATAAATTTTGACTGACTGTGCAGCTCTAATCGAAACATTGAGCACGTAAGGTTATAAAAGCACAAAACTTAAAATAACTTCAGATCCTCTTTAATGTGTGTTGATGCACACCCTGTTAAATCAACCACACTCCTACCACTCACCACAAGTCCCATAATGCATCTCTGCTTAACCACTTGGTCCTCCCCGTCATCTTGCATTCAGACGTTCACACGTGTAATTAACCCGGAGTTGTGTGCGTATAAATTTAGAACCCCCTTCATTTGTCTGTAGCTGATTCACGCTGAGTGAGGGGTGTGGCGGTGCTGGACGGGGTGGTGGGGCATTTCTGAGAGTCACAGCTGGTCAGGGGCTTTTATTTTTATGCGCCCAGCTGTCCTGGAGGAGCCGGCCGCCCCTCCCCCGCCGCCCACACCCAGGCAGGAGGAGTGGGAGTGGATTTGGAGTGGATTTTTGGTGGGTGGGGTTCTGAGGCTTATTAGTGTCCAGCGTTTAGCCGGCTGCTGCTCACTTTTTTTTTTTCTTCTATGGATCCACACCCGGGCCGCTGCTTTTGCATTGTTCGGATGAATGGCGAGCTCGTGTCAGTCTGCGCCGCAAAGTTACTCAAGCAGAATAAGCACATGGGTCGGGGCTGGATCAATACTGGCTGCAGATATTAGCTGTCCTCTGCCTCTAATGTGATGAGCTTTCCAGATGCAATCGCATGCTCTGAATGTTTTCCACATAAGATGCATATCTCTGCACACATGCAGAGTTTGGAGCAACAGGTGCAGAGGATCCGGCAGGCGGCGCACAGGCGCTGCTTCAGCCTGTCGGGGGGGTCTCCTCGGGCCACGGAGAGGCCGAGGAAGCTTCCTGGCATATTCAGACATCTTCTGTGAAGACGATATTTTATTTAAACCTCTTGTTTTAATCCCCCCTCCCCCTTAAAGGAAAATCTGTGTCTTCATCTTGATGTTTTCACAACCAATGACTGTCCTAATTGTGTTGGACTGCGTTCAGATAGTCTGTCATTTTGGGGCCCCTTCTGTAGGAAGCGGTACATAAAGGGTTTTCAGGTGGATGTTTGGTCCCAGAGGAAGCGCTTTAATTTTTAGATTATTTGACCGTGCTCACCAAACAGGACTGTAGATGAGGCAGAGTGGATTTTCTGCGCTCAGTTGTTGGCCAGATGTGTTTAGAGGTACCTTTTTTCATCGGAGCGTGTCGTCCTTGTAATGTTGAGTTCATCTTGACAAAATTGTGTGGGATTAGACTTCTTACTGGTTTCTGTTCAGTATGTGTGCCGGTGAACATTACTGTATTTACATGATGTATGAGGTCATGCTTATTAAACGCTTTTTATTCTTAACCATCAACTGAGCGCCAGGAATTGGAAGAAGGCTTATTTTTCTTATTTTAAAGTTTCAATAAGACTTTTGAAAGGATTCAGCTTTGATGGATGGATTTGAGACCAGATTCACATTGTAAAACGTGGAACTGAATTACATTTAGCTTATTTTTGGGCAGGTGTAATCTTTATTTTTCCCTCAGCACAAATTTAGACTGAATCTTTGTATCCTCTAGGTGTTGCTTTGATTACATTTTAAGATGTGTATTGGCAACATTTGATACAGAAAGGCTGTCGTTTGCACGTCCAACCTGTATTCAGCAGAGGTACCGGATAGCAAGTGCTGCAAAGGACAAAGCAGAGTTTCCACACATGAGATCACAGCCCACAAACTTGAATTTAAATCAGCAGGGAAGCAGGCGTGCGCTCGAGCCATCACCATCTTCCTCTTTTTATTTCTTAAAGCTAAAGACTTGTCGACGGCAGCTGTCTGGTTCTGTAGTTTCCAGTCTTTAGTTGTTGATGTTCGCTATTATAATTGGAGTCGGCCTCAGTCATACGAGTCCCATCAGGAATCCTTTAATTGAAAGTTCTTCTGTGACTGCGTCCACCTGCTGGAGGATCAAGTAACCACGCCGTGTTTTTGATCGCACGACGTTTGGAGCTGATCCTTGACCCGGAAAGTTTCACTTAGCGCTGCAGAGCAGATTATATTCTCCTCAGGTTCTCGGTTTCACCTACAAGCTCCTCCACTGCCGGCACTTCAAAGTGATGATTAAAATTTGAATTTAAAGGCTTGAGCTCAGAGTTCAGTCACACACAGATGATTCTACGTGACGGTGTCAAATTCACCAAACTCTGCTGTGCTGCGTGAACGCATAAAGACGAGTCGGACTAGTGAAATTAATCCACGCATGTAAAGTAATAAATAATCATGGAGTATTGGCAGTTGTGAAACTAGAGAAGTCAGTTTAAAAGCTCTATATAAAATACTGAAACCTTTTTTACAATTCGCTCACTCGGTCACGGATAAGTGAAGCGATTTTGACTTCTTACGGGTCTGATTGTCGCAGTTTGGTCCGTTATTCCCATCCTTCGTGATTAACATTGTACTCACCAAAGTAAATGCTGAGATCCGGGAACACGATACTATCCCAATAAACAAGCCAACAGTGTGTAGATGATGTAAATCACTTTATTTGGAAGTGAAACTGAAAGTGAGCGGTCGGTTATGATCCCTCATTACACAGGAACTCTGTGTACAGTAGGTCAAAATAGAAACAGGAACTTGGTCTGTAAACTGTGGTGGGTGTTAAGAACAGTCATCATTTCACCGTCCACATTACTTTTCTCTTCCAAATAAGGCTGTGTTTACATCTTTCTCATCATCTTTATATCGAGTCTTGCTGCGTTCCCAGATCCTGATGAGTGCAGTTTTCTTACTGATGGGAATGGTGGACAAAACTACAAAAATGAGGCCGACGTTGAAACGTTGAGCTGAGCAACAAGATGAAAACATGACATCGGGATATTATCACCTTTATAAAGTTGATACGTTAACATTCATTTAGGGTTACTTTTCTGTCCACCTGACGAACAGGAGTCCTTTTTAGCTCTGTTTTTGGGCTCCACCAACTCGTGAAGGACATCCAGTATCTTGCTCTTCAGCTGCTAAATGCTCTGTTCACCGGCTGGCTGTGTCTGTCTGCTGTGTGGTGCTGAGCAGGTTGTGTACAGTCAGGTTATTGGAGCATTTATGCTTAAAATAGCTGCCTGCTGTGTGTGGAAGGTTAATGAGAGACTGAACCCAAATAGTTTAACCCCTTAACGAGCAACATCCTGTTAAACCCTTATTCAGTTTATTTAGAGGTTTCAGGATTCTGTCAAAGATCCAAGTATCATTTTGCCTTGTTTAATTTTGACTTGGCATTAGTGAACTCCAAAGAGCGCTCTTTGAGAGGAGACCGGGGTCATGTCTGTAACCAGAAGGAGACCTGCAGAGTCAGGCGATGGTTCAGCAGTACGAGCGCCACCTGTCTCAGTACCCACAATCATTTGATCCTTTGTTCGGTGTTTTTGTGCTCAAGTTTCTTGAGACAAACACAAGAAACGGTCAACATCCTTGTTTCAGCTGTAATCGCACCGCCCTGCTTGTTCCACTTCCTCCTCCTCCACCACAGTTTTTGCCCTTTGTGTATAAATTCCTTGCTGGAATCCACTTCCCAGAATAGCAGAGGAGCATCTGCGTCCCAGCCCAAATGCAGAGGGGGGGCTGAGAGCGAGAGTCCTTCTGTCTGCTCCCAAAACCCCCGCAGCCCCAGAGGTCTGGAGAGAGTCGGTCTGAAGGAATGACGGGGATCTGACCCGAGTTCACGCCCTGATCCTGCAGCTTTCACTCCCTTCTGCTCCGGCTTTCAGCCCTGAACACACCGCAGCTTAAATCTGGGCTGTAATGCTGATGATTCGTGAAGGAAGTGATAGATGGGCAGCCCTGTGGCTTTGTTGTTCACCAGGATCCATCATCAGATCCTTTCAGATGGAGCGGGGGTGGGTCGTGGGTGCCAGAATTTACTGCAGAGCCTTCTGGAGGTGTTGTCGGTAAAACACAATGAAACATCTGTGATGGGAGGTGCCAGTGTGATAACCCTGATCTGCTTCATGCACCACCCAGCCAGCCTTTCCCTCAAACATCCTGCAGCAACTCAGGTTTCTAGTTTGTTCCTGAGCCCAGTTTAACTGTACCAGAGAGTGGTGTGAAAACTTTCAATGCTGGTGTAAATATGATTTTTTTTGTTTCAGAGTTGTTCAAACTTCTAAAGCACAGCGGTGGTTAAAGGACAGTTTCACACATCGTTACAATCAAACACGCAGTTGGTGGAAAGTGTTTCCTCAAAGGCTTTAGATGGTATTAAACAGAAGCCTTAAATATTTCCTCCCACCTGCTGTAGGCAGCAGTGGTACTTTATAAAATGTTCTGAAATGTTATACATCTCTAAACTACTAGTGGGATGTTGTGGCAGCAGGTGCTGCTGCAGGAGGCTGGTCGGTCAGCACCATCAGACCTCGAGTGAAGGGAGCTAACATGGGCCCGTCTCAATTTTAAAAAAACTTGATGAGTTAGTAGTTTTTCACTGGTTTATCCATCCATCCATAACTCAGACTGCCAAAGCTTCATTTTAGTTTCTGTTAAACTAGAAGTAAGTTTTTGGATGTGGATTTTGTCAAAGACCAGTCAGCCAATCGGTGTACATATAGGCATGTGAGCACTGTTGAACCCTCGTTTTTTAATGTATGAATTAATTGAACTTTGCCAAAATAAAATATAACTGAAATGTTACTTTCATGTTTGCAAAAGTGTTGAGAAACAACTTCACCAACACAGTAAACCACCTTTCGATGCGAACATCGAGCCAGTAGCTTTTCTGTTTTTGTTGCTAATAGAATTCCCGAGTTATCAGAATAACCTTTTGTCCTTTGGCTGAAATCTCATATTTTGTGCTAGTGTTTGTCGAGAAACAATTGGCGGTGCAGACGTCTGTGAGAGGTCACCCTTTAGGTGGGGGGAAAACATTGGTGTGCAGATAAGTCGAGCCTTCCTGTCAGATACAGAACCACGATCACTTCAACAAGCCACGCAATGTCTGCAGAGAGCAAATACTGTCCGAACACAGCGGTGTACTGGTGAGATGTGTGATTTAGATACAGGAAGTCGATCTGAACGCAGAGTGCAGGGGCGACTGAGTGGCAGAAAGTTTGATTAGAAATGAAGAGACGGAGCTGTGAGGTGGAGAGAGTGCACGAGGATCGCCCAGAGCTCAGCTTTTAATCACACACATTGATTGTGAAATGTTCTGCAACCTTCGGGTCGATTATGTAACGAGCACACTTTACCTGACGGTGATGTAACGGCTTTATTTCATATCCTAATGGTCTCTCTTACACTCCAACGCACTGGCCTTCCTCAGTCACACCCCTCCTGTCGGACAGAAACCTCTTCATTTTAGACTAATTCTCAAATTCTTTAACTGTCATCGATCGGCTCCTGGAGTCATCGAACGTTGGATACAGGATCACGGTAACATCCTGTTAGAAAATTAGACTGAACTGGCAGCACAAGGTTTTCACTTCACTCTCCTTTGTTTTTATCTTCGCTGCTCATCTTTCCTTTAAACCCCCTCCACAGGTGAACGTCTACGTCCTGGGCAGAACCTTCCTCGTGCTGGCCAGAGAACTGTGCATCAACGCCCCGGCTATAGGTACAGACTTCACTTACCTTTACACCGTTCTGCTGGGTTTCGCCACACTCTGCTGAATTCAGCTCTCTAAATTGTGAATCAGCTGTTGTCTTTTATGTAGTTTACAGATTATTCCTGATCAATTTACCAATTATCAAGTAATCGTTTAGTCTATATATCGCCAGAAAATGGTGACAGATGACTTCAAGATAACTCCTTCAAACATCTTGTCCGTGTTGAATTTACAATGTCAAACATTTTAAAAGCTGAGAGTCTTCACATATTTGGCATACTGGCTTGATAAATTACTTAAAGATAGTCCAGGGATTTGATATTGCATTTATGATAATATTGAGACTGATTTTAAAAAGGAGTAGTTATGTAGATGACAAGAGGCTGTCTTAACCATATCCAAGCCTTCCTGCCACAGCAGACGCACCCTCACTCCCCCTCCACACAGTATTGTAGCACACTGCACAAAATATTAGGGAACCTGAAATGCAGGTTCTTCTCTCTTCAAGCAGAGCTGTTCTGTCAAACACAAGTTCCTTTACTAACATGAATGTGTAGCCTAAGTGTGCACCGTGCAGCTGATTCTCTGTATTTAAAGGAGCTTTAAATGCTTGTGACTTTAAAAAGAGGCTCTTGCTTAAGGGGCCCCATGACTCCTTTGGCCCCTGTACTGTACTGGATGCCCACTGAATAATCCATCCACTGCTGCAAGGACCTTTTAATAAAACCAAGGTGTAGTTCTGACTGTAGTACCCAGAGGGCGCTGCAGTCCCTTTAATCCCCTCTCCCTCACCCAGAAACCATAATGACGTGACATCTCCAGCTTCAACCACATTATAACCTTTATGTTCATCAGGTGCGTAAGCATTCTTGTACAGAACACATCTGGTCATCTTTAACAGCATCAAGCTGTTAAACTGTATTTTTACAAAAGACACGATGTTTCTGAGGCCGTCCTCTGAAGTGCAAAACAACTGAGAAGATCTCTGCATTTAGAATTACAACACTACATAAAGTTTACTCCTCATGTAATATTGCTGCTTGGACTATAGTAACAACATCTTATATAGACTTGCAATTACAGAATTTGAAGCAGCCCTACTTGTTCCAGTTCAGCTTGATTACATAACCACAAATCACTGTATGAATGTTGTTTCTACAGCAGCCGCAGGCGTCGGAGCAAATAACGTTAACCCGGAACTTAAATTAAAAAAATAACATTAAATTAAATAAGATAAAACAGCTCCTTGGCTTTTAAAATAGTCTCTCAAAGAACTAACCAGGCCGTTTAGTGTGACGTTAGTCGAGTGTCTTTAATGCTACATTACTTCAAAGGCTGGGAGGCGAGGGTCGTTTTCCATCAGCGGTCCAGAGCAGCTTATGCGTAGAACACAAGCTCGGGGATCTGTCCTCCCTGTACTCCAGTCCCGTTGGTGCTGTCGGAGGAGCACTGAAATTGAAATGTCACCTTCCCACACTGCACCTCTGTCATGCCCTCCTGGCCAAAATAGCTCAGTTCATTCCCGTCCAGCACGGCGCTCACGGTGTAGAACGCATCCTGCTCCACCTGAACAGGATGCTCGAACCACACCGGAAACGTACTGCTCGACCCGTCCGACACAAACTTTGTCAGGGTCTGCGCCAGGGTCACCCCCTGTCTCTTCAGTTCGATTTTGACGCTGTACTCGGCTTTGCCGCCGCTCGACCCGTACAGCCCCAGACCTGCGATAAAGATCCTCTTGTCCACCGCGAACTGGATGCTGTCACACCGGCCGCGGTAGCGCCACTGATTGCTCCGGTAGGCCGAGGACTGGAAGCGGTGGCACCTCTGAGGCACCAAACCCTTTCTCGCCGTCAGAGGGAAGTCCAGTTTGGGCTTTTTAGCAGCAGTGTACCACAGGAACACGTTGTGCGTCTCCTCCAGTGTCAGGATATCACATTGCGCCGCCCCGTTGGCGAACTCCTCCAGGCTCATGGTGGGGATGCGCACTAAGAACAGCGCCTTGCCAAGGACTTCTCTTTTGTTGCGGGTGGTGGGCCCCAAACCTTGTCTCTTGCACTCCGCCGTGGCCCAGTTCATAACCGCCTCAAACACCACCACCTCCTTGGTGTTGAGCGTCTCCCGCCGCAGGATGATCTCCAGCGTCTGCAGGTCGATCTCGCAGAAGCCCTCGGAGCACAGCGAGAGCTCGGCCTGAGCGTCGATCACCTCCCAGCAGCGCTGCGTCAGCTCGGGCTCCTCGAACAGGCGGCTCTGGGAGAGCAGCACGCAGGCGTTCTTGGCCTCCAGGCTCGTTTCCAGGAAGGTGACGCAGGCCTTGGCCAGGGCGGGAACAATGTACTTCTTGGCAGCGTACAGGGTGGCCAGCACCGTGTCGGCCTCCAGGTCGATCTCATCGCTGTACATGTACCTGGGAGAAGGAAAGCGGGCTGTTAATCACTGTACGGGTGCAGAAATGTAACGTACAACTATTTAAAATAAGACGTGGCACTAGGAACGTTGGGACCATGGTAACTGACTTTAAAAGTGCTTATTTCTTCTTGTTTGTTTGCTTTTTTTCTTCCCAAAGAGGGTTGCATGACAACTTAACACATCCTACCCTTTACAGAAGAGGTCTTACGGTGCTGGCTTACCCAATGCTACTCAACGAGCAACAAAGGCAGGTTATTTATAACTACGAGTCTTTATATATTCCCCTCTAAGAAACTGTCAGGCTGTCGATGAGGGAAAAGGAAAAGCGCACTGAGAAAACCAGCAATTACAGAGCACTGTGCGGCTGCCACTTCTCTCTGGCGCTCCCAGCATTTTGGCGTTCGCCTCTGCTTCGCGTTGGATGAGTAATAATATGCTTTGAAGTGACACTGACTGTCATCTCTCCTGCTGGTTGTGCTTCGTGAGGGCATGGTGAGTGGCTTACTTCAGCAGAATTAGAAAAGCAGCAGGTTCCACATCTGGAATATGGATCTCAGACTCCTCCTCCGCCAGATCGCCGTAAAACATGGCACAGAAGACGGAGCTTCCCACGGCCAGCACGTACTGGGAGGGAGGGGGGGAGCAGACAGATGCGTCAGACACATGCAAGTTCGATAAAGGAGCAGGAGTCACTCTTTTCACAGACACAACTCCCTCACTCCTCTAACACACAGACTTGAACTCTCTGCTTTGCCCTTTAGAGTTTCTATTTTCTCACAGAAAGAAATCAAAACAGTGAAATGTCTTTACCTTGTGTGCTGGAACCTTCTGCGATGCCCCCAAGGGCCCCACGATGAAGTGGACATCAGCCATCAGCTCGTTGTTAAACATCAAGGCATTCCTAAAAGCAGAGCACGTTTCATGAATAAGCCTCCATCAAGTATTGTGTAACACCAAGTCCTCCCACACTCGCTTTGCCTGGAGACACTGGTTATTTTCATGGATGTGGGGAGGATTCAGCCGCAGAAAGGTTGCAACTAACGACTGTTTGCATTATTGACGACTCTGCTGATCATTTTCTTGATTAATCATTTGGCCTGTAAACTTTGCAGTGTGAGAAATGTCATTGCAATTTTCCAGAGCCCATGGTGACCTTTTTTAAAATGTCTTGTGTGTTCTCCCAATATCAGTGGAAAACCCAAATATATCCAATGTACCGCCATGAAAGACTAAGAAAACCCAAATATATTAAATTTACTTTCATAAAAGACTTAAAAAGCCAAAAAGATTGACACTTCAGTTGGAGGAACCAGTGGCCATTTTTGCTTAAAACCTTCCTTTTAATGATTAATCAATAATCCCAGTAGTTGCCTATGAATCGACTTTACTGCTGCAGCTTTAACGCAGCAGAGCACGCACACTTAAATATATGCTCCGGTGCACATTTTAAATATTAGATGGTAATACAATAAGGAAGTAGATGCTGCGGGAATAGTTTTCTCCCAAATAAAACGCTGTGCTGACTGGTGAGAGAGTTGTGACCTTACTGCACACCGGGAGCTCTTTCCTTTTTTAGTGTTTGTTTTATTTATTTTTTTCACATTAACGCACGGAGCCCGAGCGGCTCTGATGTCCTGCCGTTTAATCCGGAATGACCGTGGATGCACTTCACGGCTGTGACAGTTACCTCTCTCTCAGCGTGGGGTGGCTGCACTGCCAGCTGGGTGGATCTACGTTGTTGTTGTTGATGTTCTGCTGGGTGGTCGGGGTGGTCGCCGCGCTGCTGCTGCTGCTGGCCTGGCTCACCTGCAACTCCTTGGTCTTCTCGGTGTCCGCCACCGTGGTGCCGCTGGACAGGTTGGTGTTGGCGGCGGGGTACAACTCCGCAGCCATCTTCTGCTGCTGCTGCTGCTTCTTCGTCAGGGACAGAGTCAGGATCTCATAACATACCGGCAGCCTGCCCGGGAGCTTACCGACCTTCTTGGACTTTTTCAGCGTTTCTGGAAGTAGGAGCAGATAAGTCAAACACCTCATGATCCGGCCATGATGGAGCGACCTGCAGTCTGCCGTTGGCATCGGCACAAGCAACCGATCTTCTCCGTGTTTAGTATCCGGGGAACCGAATCACGACCGGGGTCTGGATGACTGGCTGGACGGGGGGGGGGGGGGGATTCTGCCTGTTATGCGTAAAGTCCGGCTCCTACTGCGCCGCTTTAAAACGGCTTCCACAGCGAAGTTTACGCGTCAACATGTGAATATCCGTCCGGTGCACGGGGCGGTCCGCTTCCTCCTCCGCGTCCAACCACAAGCACTTTAACTGCGAGTCCCCGCGGTCAGCTCATCCTCTCCGGCCGGAGAAACGTCCGCGGAGCGTCGCTCGTTTTCGCTTTTCCGGCGAGTGGGTAATCCTGCTGCCGGGATCAGGTCCTTACTGCTTTTTCTTTTCTTTTTTTTTATTCCCACCCCGCCTCTGCCGCTAATCCTCTGAGGTTTGTCCCTCTTTCTCCGAACCGGCCGTGGACCCAGACAAAACCAGCTGTGGTGTTCCGCTGCAGCCGCACGCATCCGAGGTAAACACTCATATGACGGGAGTTTTTAAGGTCTGCTTGGTTGTTTCTGATTTTTATTTTTTTTTTCTCTCCTCCTCCTCGTCGTGATCTCTTCGGACGCCCAGGGTTCGCTGCGGACCAATCAGATTAACGCGCTGCGCTGACGTCAGGAGAGCCTGAGCGCCTCCCTCAGCTGCTCTGCAGAGTGCGTCACAGCTCCGCCTCTGTCCGCTGCTCAGACCCGGTCCTGAGATAAAAATAAAATTAAAAAGAAGGTCGGTTAAATATGACCCTCCAGCCCGGCGGAGTAATGAGGCCAGATCACCCCGAAACATAAAACAGGCTGCAGCCTGGCTCTGCTCCATGTGTGTGCGCGCTGTGGTTTTATGTCATTAAAATTTATGTCAACTCTTTCTCTATATTAATAACAAGGTGGAGACAAAATGATAATATCTAATGAGCATATAAAGATTTGACCTTTATAAAAAAAGAAAAGAATCTGCGTTTCATAAAATATAATTCATGAGTTTAGTGTTTGGCTGTTTATTACATCACATTTAGTCATGTGGCTTTTATCCAAAGCGACTTACATTTAAGGAACAACATCTACAGAGCATCAACTACAGCACCAGATCTGCAACTGACAATACATACTGGTAAGAGCTAATAGCACGTATCGCATCAATGGGGTGAATACCTAGGGGGGAGAAGTAAGGGTTAACACAAAAGTGCAATAATACAAGAGAAATGTAGGGGGATAGAAGAAGAGCACAGGAAGTGCATGTTAGTGCCCACAGGTGTTATGACAGAAAGTGTTGTCTGAAGATGAGACAGGACCTTTAAGATTTAATTCATTATTTCCAACAGGAATTGTTGTGCTGTACAAAGTGGGAAAGAGTTGAAATTGCAAAAATCAAATGTCAATTAACAGATATGTCCAAAATGTACTAAACCTGTAAACAAGGTTAAAGGTGAGATTGCTTCTGGGTGAGTTTCATATAGATATGTATAGAAACTGTAGCGTCTAAAATGAGCATAAAGTTGAATCGACGCCTCACTAAAATATTAAAATAAATAAATAAAATGTTGTTGTTAAACACTGGTATACTATCCTGAAGTGGTAAATATAGTGGTGGATAAACACAACCCTGCAGTGTGCATGTGATCTCTACGCATCAAGCTAACGCACATGTAGGAGTACAAGCAAAAATCTATACACTACAAAACCTACACTACATACACTGTAAAACCCTGGAACAGCTTACTGTGATGGTACCTAACTGCCTCTGATGTATCTTGTTTCTGGGGATAACTGGTCAAACAAACAACGTGGCATCACGTCAAACTGCTTCAGATATCCTGCAGTGATCTAAGTCAGTGGTTTTCAAAGTGGGAGGCTCCGTGAATGGAAGTGCGAAAATATGACAAGTTATTAAAAGGTCACATAGATTAGCCAACGTGTGTGTGAGATTTGGTCAAAGAGAGAGTTAGTTTTTGGGAAGTTTACTGTCTTTGTCAGAGTCAGAAACTTGTTTTGTATTTGGTCTAACCTTAAGTTATGTCGAACAGCAATATCGGCCATCTTTGCTCGATTGTTGGGTTTCTGTCTGTTAATGGGAACCTCCTGCCATAAACTACTCGACTCCACTGTTTACTAAAAGAAGTGTGATTGTCTAGAAGTCTGTGAGAAAATGTTTCTACTTGTCAGCTGATTTATTCCCTCAGTAAACACTTTCCTGATGAGTTTCTGGTCTCAGTCGCTAGTTTCAAGTCTTCTTCAACACAGCATGATGTTCATTTAGTAAATTATGGTCCCATTTAGAGGAACAGAGACCAGAAAGCAGCGGATGCTTTAGGGCGGGGCTACAAGCTGATTGACAAGTTGCCACCACTAATCCCTCCTCAGCTCCACCCTTTTGTCCAAAAATTGTCACTTTTGTTTCGCGCAAACCGAGATGGCGACCAAAATGCCAAACTACAGGCTTCAAAACGGCGGTCCGCAAACCATCCGACGTCACGGTGGCTACGTCCACTTCGTTTAAACAGTCTACGGGGAAACTAAGCTTTGTCTGAGCGGAGGCCCAACAGTCCCAGACTTTGAAAACCCCTGCTCTAAAACATCAGTATCCATCAGGTTTGGATGAGTGAGGTGCTTCTTGCAAGAGCTGACAGTTTGACAATCATACCAAGAGAAGTCCATCAGAGAACATGAAACCCCGAGACCAATTTAAACACCCACAGTAACAAAATGGACCAGAATGCATTGCAGCTCCAAGTCAGGTTGGGGTTTTGAGGGAGGGGCGCAGCTTCCCCCACAGCTGACATGATAACACTTTAATGCTGTTCATGCATCCCTGCTCCTGCCTTTGATTGAAAGGAGCACGTTCGCCACCCTTCTCTGGGGGTGGTCCAAGGAGGCGAAGCGGGTTGAGGGAAAGTGGGTACAGGAGAAAAAGTAAACTACAGCGCTCCATCCCAGAATGACTCCTGGGCTGTTTGAGCATCACAGATTGATTATGTTTGACGGTGAAAGAGGACTAGAGGTGAATTTCTTTTTCCTTAAACAGCCTCTTTTTTCTATGGAGCTCTGGCCCGGCCCAGCGTTTACCGGCACTCCAGTGAAAGTTGGAGCAGCAATGGCGAGCTCTGCAGACGTATCATTACATGGTGTGTTGGGGGGGGGGGAAATCAGCCTGGATCTTATTACCATCTGGCTCTACCAGCTTTCCACTGGACTGCTCTTTAAACACAGCCACTGACTTCAAAGATATTCGACTCCACTGTCATAGCCGGGGCATGAAACCCAGCTTTTTGTCTCCCGGCTGCAGTGGAAAGAGGATTCCTTCTAATTTTAGTATTAAATTAGATTTCTTAGCAGGGTAAAATCATTTTTAGAACACAAATGTCTAAAGGCAAACTGGCCAGCTGCCAGGCTGTTTCATGGAAAAAGCCGGCGGATCTGATAGCTTTTCTCTCTTCGGCTGAATTTAAAGTATTTTTCTATAAAGTTTATGATGAGCTGCACAGTGCAAGTTTCTCAGACATTTGAGAATCAAAATGGTTGAGAAGTGAGTGTTTGATTGGAAGGTTGCCCGTTCAGATCCTTTCACCAGCTGCTGAAATCTGGACGGAGACACTGAATGAGAACCAGGCTGCTTGGAGCCAAATGCTAATCCTCAAGTTCTCCAGTGGAGCTAATTAGCAGTCAGCAGTAGGACACTCGTTTTACTGGGAAGCTCACAGGTGCTAGGAAGTTTAAATCTGTGTGAATTCAAAGCAGGATTTTTTGGTCTGAACCAGAGTGGAAAAAATGAGTCTTTGCATGTGGTTTGTTTATTGCTCAGACGCTGGCCTATCAGGACTTGTAAACAAAAGTCACATGGTCATACAAGCAGGCTGTTCACTGGTTAAAGTGAATTGGCTAAAGAATTTTGGCAGCAGGATCTTAGGGGCCGAACACATCTGATATCGGATGAATATGATCATTACAGGACACTTGGAGCCATAAACTGTGTGCTGCGCTGCAGCCGCTTCAGATTACACACGAGGTAGATCGAATCATTTTTACAGCACAGGGTTGGATAAGATGTAGTTTGATTTAATGCTACTCAAAAAAACAAAAGCTATAAACAGAGCATGTGATAAGTAAAAGATTTTACATGGTGGAGCGCAGAGGAGGCGGCAACTGGACCGTGTCTGAAATGATATCCTTAATAGTTTGCTTTATAGAGAGCAGCAAAATGAAGACTTCAGAATTAACATCCACTTCATTAACATGTTCTATCACCACTGACACGAGGTTTGTACCATTGTGATAAGTGAATAGATTTACACACTCACAATTCAGATACGCAAATACAATGGCTGAGGCTAAATATATTGCATTACATAGCAAATAAGTAATAGGAAGTGATTTTGGACGTAGCCCTAATAATTCAGGCAGCTCGGTAACGTTATTTGATTCAGTCTGAGATGAGGATGCATAAGTTTGGTTTTTTTAATGTGGTATTTTGGTAACAGAAATATTTAAATTTTATTAGTGCTGGGCAACGATTAAAAAATTTAATCTCAATTAATCACATAGTTCTGCGCAAAATTAAATAATGAATTCTAAAGTAGTGTATTACACTTTTAATTGAAATGTTTTGCTATATACACAAGAGTGTAATGACATGTGGTTTGTAAACACTTGAAACAAATAAGGTGCTTTTTACCAGCAGTAATCCCTTTTACACAGCAGCAATAAAATATTTCTTGTAAATCTCAACTTAATCTTTAATGTAATCAAATATTAAACCAAAGCTATTTGCCACTGCCAGGGAATTACCTTTTATCTAGCTTGTTAAAACGAGTTAGATTCCGGAGCCCTGATTGAATTGAATTTTTTGTCTGTGACGCGCAGCACAAATCATTGGAAGAGAGACTGATCCTCACGGAGTTTTACTAATCAGCATGCAATGTGAAGCTCTCCACTTCACCCTGGCGTTTGTTTGCTTGTCTTGCTTTTGTTTATCTGCTTCTCCCACACGCTAGTCTGCTGAAGCCTCCCTCTGCTGCTTGTTTGGGTGGCTGATTTGCAGGCTGATCAACCCCCCCCCCCCACCTGTGACCCATGGTTTGATTGAATGTGTATTCAGAGCCAGTGGGCAACGAACTTTCATCATCAATAATAATAATTTTTAAATAAACTGCGTTAACTGCCCTAATTTTTATAAAATCTAGATTTGTCAGAATACACAATGGTAGATTTTTATTGAACAACTTACTAGAGTATCGCAGTGGTAAGAAATGTCTTTAAATCTTCTTATGCATCCACATCCGGGTCACTTCCTGCAGCACAGCCTGCCTTCTCTGGTGCAACACCGTTTGGCAGAAATATCTGAAGGAACAAATGTTTCGGCTTTGAAAGGACGTGATTGTGATCATGCATAGTATGAACACTTAAATCTACGCAAACTTAAAGAGAAAAAAACCTTCTTGTCTTCAACAGACCCGTGCCTTTACATCCCCCGCTTCGCCCAGATGCTGGAATTTGGGGAGAAGAACCACGAAGTCTCCATGACTGCGATGAGGCTGGTGCAGAGGATGAAGAGGGACTGGATGCACACCGGACGAAGGCCGTCAGGACTCTGCGGAGCAGGTAACCATGAGACGAGGTGGCGTTAAATATTTTTATCTCGGGTGATCTGTGCTGGCAGCAGCCCGAAGGCTCCGAGCTGCAGGTGTGTCATTAGAGGATTCCCGATTCCAGTCCTCCGAGGAAAACTTGAGGAGAGAAAGTGATTAATGCTCTCTGCTCGGTTGGCGTCTATCAGCCCTCAGATACTCCTGAAAGCTGCCCAGTGACATTTTGTAACTGTCACTACTTCTTCTAACCTTACAGCACAAGAAGTTCATCATTCTGACAGGGAGGAATAGAAGTGGATTTCATAACTCTGGCATGTTTACTGCCATGATGTCTGCAAAGGTTATCTTTCATCCAGGTCATAGTTATCCAAGGAAGGTTAAACTAAAGGGCAGCTGGGTTTGTTTGAAGATACAAGAAGACGATACGCCTCTTATCGCTCTCATATCACCCCGATTCTGATGTCACTGCACTGGCTTCCGATTACACCCAGGATCCAATTCAAGATCTCCCTCCTCATTTATGAGGAATTTAATAATCTTGCACCACATAATTTAAGTGAACTGCTTGAGCCCTATAACTCTGCTCGGCACCTCAGGTCGTCTGAGCAAGGTCTGCTAGTCCTACCTCGTTCTAAACTAAAAACATGAGGAGACCGGGCTTTTGCCGTCCTGGGCCCCTGGTTGTGGAGCCGTCTCCTCCTGGCAGTCAGGATGGCAAACTTAAGTCACAGCTAAAGACATAACTTTTCTCTAAGTGTTTCTGAACATGAGTTATCATGCTCGCCAGTTTTGATTGATATTGCCTTGGAATTGCTTTGTTTGTATTGTTTCTGGTTTTACTGAGTAACTGTCTGCTCTTTTAATGCTTCTTTTAATCTCTAAGTGTTGTTTTGAACTGTTTTCGTGCTGCCTCCATCCTTGTAAAGCACTTTGTAACCCTGGTTTTGAAAGGTGCTATATAAATAAACTTTGACTTGACACCTCATCTCAGAGAGAGTTCAGCTCTCTGACTGGCAGGGAGCCCCAGCTATTTAACCTCTGCAGATACCACTTGGTTGGTTAGCGCTCCTGGCTGTTGTAACAGCAGGTGTTATGGTCGTTGTGGACCCCTGAGGCCAAGTCTGAACCGCCGTCGAGGCCAAATGTGTGCGTTTGTTTAGCTTCCTGGGAAAAGATCAAGAAGCCTCTCGAATGAGAGGCGAAACGTCTTCGAGTGTCTTTAACACAGTCCAGTTGCCCTTGATTTTAACCATCCCAGGTTTACTGCCATGCTTTAGTTGGCAAGTGGTCATTGTTTCTGTGCGAGGAAAGAAGAGAAGAGTACATGTAAATAAACTGCACAAGGCAAAATCTGATATAAACACACTCTGCGTTAGACCGATTTTCTTTTTCATCTCGGAGGCAGATCGACAGAAGTTGCTTTTGTGCCTTTTTTAACTGCATGCAGCTCTCTGAAGAAATTAATGGACAGTGTTCAGTATCTCAACTAGCAAACCTCCTTGTTAGCTTAGGGTGCAGAATTGGCTATTAGCATTTGGCAATCCCTGGATGTGAGTAAGGTGGATAGATTTCTTACTGATGAGTAAGAAACAGCCGTTTTAAGGTGAGAGCGCACTGTTACTGCGTGTTTATGGCTGTTTAATGCATAATGCAGAGGTTTCCTGCTCCCCAGTTTGTTTTTCCTTCACACACTGCAGTTTTTGCTCCCACATAAGACATCTTGCAGAAATCCAGTCATATATTTTGACGTTAAACAGCAGAAGGTTCAAACTGTAGAAACTGGTATTACTAATATTCAGCATGAGGATGCTTTTGTACACTCGTGCTGCCCATGTATAGTTTATTTCTCACTACCTGTATGAGATAACGTTGTGTAGTCTGGGTTGGCGTTATAACTGCTAATGGCACTGGAATTCCTGTGTTAGCCAGAGTTGACGGATGTCTGTCAATGTGAGACGCACAAAAAAAGTTCTGGTGCTGCGTTTACATTCACCTGTAAAAAGGGATGTTTGTGTGATTGTTTCTAGCAGGTTGTTCCATTTTTAAATCCTGAACATGTGCACGCTGTGTTTTTTTTTTGTTTTTTTTTGAGATCTTCAGTTGAATTTTGGACATCTTTAAAAATGATTTCTTGTTATTCTGTTCTTCTGGTGAGAGATTTAACTAATCATGCAAACCCACGTTTGATGGGTGAACATGGACTTTTTGAAAGGATTTGAAAAGCCTTTAATCTTCTTGAAAGGCCTTTAATTGTATTTTTGAAAACTCTTCAAAAAGGTTGATGCATTTTGCAAGTGCTTCATTTATCTGATGATGATGATGATTTTGTCAGATACATAACCATGTTTGTATTTCCTGTGATGGCAAACTTGGCGGTAATCCCCAGCAGCCCCAGTTGTCTTACTGTGTAGCTGAACCTGACCTGAGACCTGTAGGAGGCGAGTGAAATGAGAATTTCCTTTTATACAGATCAGTGATGAAACACGTGCACATCAACCCAAGGCCAGTAATAGTTTGTCCACCAACCGGTCCAGTAGCTGCTGGACTGTGACCCCCACATCTCTCAGGATTTGCTGCCAGCTACATTACCAAATGTCTTTGAGCCTTTTATTGCGTATTGGGTTATCTGCCAAGGAGACGTGTGGGTGAGGCAAACCTGCCAGCACCTGCCTAAACTCACCGCAGTCTGGTGTTGGTTTCCCGCCCTGCTCGTCATCCTCTGTGTGAGTTTATGTGAAACCGCTGAGCTCAGAGCTCTTCTCTCTGCTAGTGTCATCCTGAATACGCTCGGCTTTGAGGCGTCTCCCGCTGAGACATCCTGAAATCGAATCGCCGGCCTCTTCTGCTCCCTGCATGTTTACGCTCACCGTTTCAGTTTTCGTCTTTGTGTGTTCCTTCGGCTGCATTGCCTGAATAATTAATTGCTTATCATAAATCTTTGAGAAGGATACAGTCAGATGGAAGAAGGAAAAGTTTGTTTGTTCCCAAATATGATGCACAAATCTCTGTTGACGAGCCACAAACATGTATCTGCAGAACGTTCTTCAGGGTAGACGAGTTGTGAAATGAGATCATGGACTAAGGGGGTCATGAATGTAAAGCAATAAATGACAAAGTTTACTCTGCATTAAGAAAGGAAAGCCACTTTGAAGTTACATGGTTTCAAGGTAAGGGCATAAAATGTTTGAGAAAGTCGTCAGCGGAGCTAAAAAGCAGCACTTCAGTCCTAAAGGCTGTTAGAAGTGTGCATGTAGAAGCAGAAGCATCTATCTTTTAGCAGGCTCTTGAGCGAGGCAGCTCTAATGACTGTTATATAACCGTTCCCCTTGAAGGATCGTTCTGCAATTCATTGCATAATATTGGTGTTGTTGTTACTCCTTTTTAAAGCTGTGTTTGTGTGTGGGGGCGGACTGTTGGCTCCGCAAGCTGAGGGGCCCTGAGCTCGGTCTTCAAGGTGTCCACGCAGAAACGCCTAAAAACCAAACATAAAATGTGTGTTTGAGTCTTGATCACGTGCGTGGACATTTTGTTATATCGTTGTTTATCGTGTGTGTATCCATGTTTTATTTATAGTATAATAGAAGACGCAGAAAAGGAGCCCGGTCTGCTGTTGATAGTTGAAACACTGTAGAGACGGGCCCCGTGTGACAGAGCTGTCAGTTGAACCTGTTTGTTAAATCATCACGTTGTCTTTTTTTTTTTTTCTGCTTTCAGCCCTTCTCGTTGCCGCTCGTATGCACGACTTTCGTCGCACCATCAAAGAAGTCATCGGCATTGTGAAAGTGTGTGAAACCACAATCAGAAAAAGGTGGGTGGTGATTTAGATTCGGACAGTTCTCATTGGAGTTCAGCAAAGAAACTTCTGTCACTGACAGACTGAAGATGGAGGCTTGTCTGTTTGTCTTATTTTGTGCCAAAAAGTCAAACCTTCAAGGTGCATGATGAGCAGTAGATTAATTCAGTCTTGCAACGTATTTCTCCAGTGCTGCTTTTTGCCACCAACAGGCTCGGACTGTGAATGCTGATGGAAACATCTGAGTTGGAGAAATATTAAGAAAAAAGTCTTGCTAGCAGCTCCCCTACGTACACAACAAACTACACTCCCTTTCCACCAGCGTTTCCCCGTCAGACACCTGGTGGAACAGTGTGAGCCTGTCGGTGGCAAAAAGAAGCACTTTTTGTGGACGTAACTTTAATGTGTGCAATTGCCCCGGAAGGGAAAACATGGCAGCCTGTTCAGCTGCCGACTGAAGCATCTACTGCACAGATTCTTGTACCTGCTGGTCATTTCAACACCAAAATATGCTTGAAGTGTGCTGGTATTCACCAGTACCGTCACTCTTACATTTTACTCTTTGCCGTACCGGCACCGGTTCTCTCCTGCCTGCTAATCTCCGCATGGAGATCGGGAGCCTTTCATGCAGGGCACCCGATCTCCAAGTGCATTAGTTGCTCATCATAGTCACTTTTCGTGAACCGACCAATCACACCCAGGAGGGACATTAAAAAAGGTTGAGGCACTACAGCAAACTTTAGAAATGTTGTTCTTTTTGCACAGTACTTTGCATAAACAAATCGGAGTCTAACTACCAAGTAGAGCATTTGTCTTGCACAATAATTTAATGACTAAAAACAACCCACGAAAATGAAACTGCTGTTTTGTCCAACTGGAATTAATATCATAGGCTACTAATGGTAAGCTGTAGTAACCTGTACTATGATCTGAGATTATAATGAACAAACATTGGCACTAATCAAACCTTAACCACAGTGCTGTAGGCTGATTTCAGAGAATGGTTTTATTAGTGAATCTCAACTAATAAACTATCTGTAGGCAGATCATCCAAATAAAGTGTAACCTGTAAATATATTATTATACTGACTTTCTATTTTAAGTCATAATATTTATCAATACATTAATTTATACCTTTACTCCTCCATGTTGGGGATATATTGTTTATCAAATGGTCAGAAATAACAGAAAATCAGAAAATATATACATTTGGGTCGTAAGGTAACTCATTGCCTTTACTGTACGCGTACCGACCGTGCTTACTGTTGGGCGCAGTCACCCCCCAAAGGCCCATTCTGAGCCAGGAAAACCCCCGCTAAGAATACCAAAGTGACCCTTTTAATATTCCCTGTTGTCGCCCTGCATTAGACTGATGGAGTTTGAAGACACACCCACCAGTCAGCTGACCATCGAAGAGTTCATGAAGATGGATCTGGACCAAGAGTGTGACCCACCCTGCTTTACAGCCGGACTGATGAAGAAAAAAGCCCATCAGGTGGGGATGTAAACACACGTAGCATCAGGACAAACGAGCTCGACGGTGCAGAAAACGCACCGAACGTCCTGTTTTTATCAATTCTAAAAAATCCCACTACTTATGAAATTACTCATTATCCCCTCAGGGAAAATTAAAAATTCATCTTATATTTTCTTAATGATAACATGCAGCCCTCAGGCTTTCTCCAATAATTAATGAAGGGTATTAACCTCTAAAGTAAAACAGTCAGAGATCGTTGTACTGTGAGGGTTGGCTTTTAGTCATGGAGAAGCTGCAGGTGTAGCTTCATATTTACAGAACGGACATGAGGGTGGATCAGGATTCTCATCAAACTTAGCATCAGGCAACGCATGACTGAACTCTGCTACATTTACATTTATGCATTTAGCTGCTATACATGTCAGAGGTCACACGCCTCTGGTCTCAGTGGGGGATTGAACCCGGGTCTCTCCCACCAAAGGCAGGCGTCTTATCCATTGCGCCATCACCACCCACTGCTGTGGCATTTTGGGTTCCTTTTGCATCTTTTGTGGTTTTTAAAGTAACATTCAAGCAAAATAAATAAATGTAAATCATGCACATATTTTAATCCACATCAGAGCTGCGATTTATGTCGAGTTTTGCTTTTGGCAATTAGGATTTGTGCTTCCAGTATCCTGCATCAGGAGATGAATCCTTCTGGGGATGCTGGAGTCAAACAAATGTACAACTTTATAGCTAAGCTACAAAAGCTTGACAGAAACGCAACATTCAACTCACTTGTGAGTGTGTGGCCGCCTTCATCAGAAGAAGAGGCTGCAGACAGGCTGTGGTTGTTTCCGTGTGACTGCTGATGAAAGCCACGAGATGTGGTTGGAAGCTAGAAGAGTTTCATTCTCATAATTCCACCTTTCACTTCCTTTTTTGAGTAATTTCTGCTGTAATTTCTAATATATTCTTTTGCCACAAAGAGCCAATTTCTTCTTACAAGGTTTCCAGAACTTCAGACTTTGTCCCCAGAAGGAAATTATTTTTCACAGCACCAGTCAACATTTAACACACTCCCCACTATTCATATTCCAACAAATGTAAACCACAAACAGCAACAACACTCTGGTACCAGGCTTTTGCCTAAACAAGCTGCTTAGTAACAGAAAC
Source organism: Micropterus salmoides (assembly GCF_014851395.1). Classification (NCBI taxonomy): domain Eukaryota; kingdom Metazoa; phylum Chordata; class Actinopteri; order Centrarchiformes; family Centrarchidae; genus Micropterus; species Micropterus salmoides. The sequence goes on from NW_024041039.1 coordinate 2,482,619, forward strand.
AGTGGAGCAGGATGGGTAACAGTACTCTGGTACAACAGCAGAAGGAGTTGGAGGCTGACATGGAGAAGATGCAAAAGCAGAAAAGTCATATAATGTTTAATCATTTTTACTTTTACAGTATAGAGAAAATAGATCTGACCCTGGATGTGTCTGCCAAGCCAAACATTTAGCAAGAAAATGTCCTGCTGCTGTCAGCCGCCCACAGTCCTGGTGTTACGATGTTCTTTTATACCGAGATGTTTTACTCTGTAATCATTTCACCCTGTACTTACTGTTGGAACGGAGAGGCTTTTATTTTTTAATTCCGTTTCTCCCTTTGTCTTCCTCCCTGTAGCTGGAGATGGAGCTGAAGAAAAAGATGGATGACGTAGAAGGTATGAATGCAGTATCCTTGCCTGTTTGCGCCTTTCTTTAGATTTTGTAAAATAAAGTGTGTTAACGTTTCACATTCAAAACACTGAGGTTACAGCAAAGTTTGGTAATGATTTCTTGTTTTTTATCGACGTTTTTGCCATTTGGCCGACCTTGACTAAATGCAGTGTTGGATGTGGCTAAGGGGGAAAAAAGAGAGCACACTGCAGTACAAAGAGGAAACAGCTCCTCGTCTTAACGGTTCAGTTTACGCGTATGTAATTAACTATACATTATGTTACAGTACTAACGTATTACATTGTAATTATGGGAAATGTATTTCAAAGGGTTAGCAAAGTTCAGAAGAACAGGCCGTGACTTTACCAAGAACACACAAGAAGTACAATGTCACTGCATCTCACTGTCTGCTTCTCAGTGTGCCATTTAAAACGAGTGACCGACTGATCCACTTTCAACTTCTTCATTTTTATCTTAAACAGAGGAAATTCAGAGCTACCAGGATGAAATAGACGCAGAGCTTCAGTCCAACAGACCCAAGCTGAGGGGGGTGTACGCCGCCTACGCTAAGGAAGGTACGGAGCTCAGAGGACTGTTGGTTAAAGGGTCAGTGAGGACATCCAGGTCACGTGCGTGAAAGTACCCACAATGCAAGAAAACATTGATAGCATGCACACAAGGGTTGGGCCATGGCTGACAGACATCGTCTTCTTTCCCCATATTTCCACCCGCGACGTCGGCTTATTAATGATGCAGCCCATCAAACAACTGAAACCAACATCTGCGCCCTGTGTTAAATACTGCTTTACCTGCTCTGTAAAAAATGCACCGCGACTTGTAACGTAACTTAATATTCTACCAATTGAAGTCTGAGCGAGAGCACATGCACATAAGATGACTGCACCGTCCATCCCGATGTTTCATTTCATTGTAGACATCGCCCAACCCTAATGCACACTGTGCTTTGCCAACAATCATACAATACTGCAAAAGTGATATACGTGTGTAAGTTGGGGCGTGTGCATCTTCACTGATCTCACGATTCCATTCGATTACGATTATCTGGTCTTCGATTGGATATCTCGATGCGTCACCTCAAGGGTGGGAATTTCTAGGCACCTCATTACGATTATGGGGCTATGATGCGACTGTAAAACCAACAGGATAAAGATGTACTCACTGTGATACTGCATTGCATTATTACTGACCTCTGCTCCTGCTATTTTTATTTCTGATGCTGCTGTTATTAGTATAGAGTCACATACGTGTTGAACTACGCACTTTACAACGCTCCAGCCAACCCCCGTTCACTCCACCTTAATATATCTGCTAGTGTCGCTACATGTTTGTGTCCTGTAAGTTGATTATTGGGATCTTGTATTGAGCACCGTGGGCCTTGACAAACGGCATTTTGTTCATTTGTGTTCTCTATGCGGATGAATGACAACAAACCAACTTGAACTATCAGCCATAAAAACGTTCTGCTGAGCTTCCGGACGGGCGTTTTCGTTCCATCAACATTATTTTATCAGTTAACCTCTAGATAATCGATTAATGACATTTGTGAATCGATTCAGAATCGTCCAAGTGCGCATCGTGACTCATCTAAAAATCAATTATTTGTAGTGCAGTGCTCACTACAGGACCAGAGCACTGAATGAGACCGAAAGTTCATCCATCCATCGATCAACCGCTTATCCTGCGTACAGGTCGCGGGGGGGCTGGAGCCAATCCCAGCTGACATCTGGCATCTAGATACTTTATTATTACCACGCAACTGTTTTGGTACAGCGTGGCGGCATAAGAAAGAGAAAACACAAGCACCAGAAACCATTACAACACCACCCACACCATGAAAACGCTTGAATGTAAGAGCCCAGTGAATATGAAATGAACAGATCAGTTCCTCTGCATAACACGGGCTGAAAGAATGAAATTATTTCTGTACCAGTGCAAACAAAACCTGCCCGAGTAGCAAACATGCTAACATGTCTTCAAAAAAATCCAGCATTATATCAGGTTAAAAGCTAACATAAACATGTAGTGACGCTGATTCACAGCTCAAACTACAGCTGGTGATTTGTCTGGCTGAGCGTGACAAGTCTATAATGTCCTAAAATGGCCACCGTACAGAGGATCAAGCAAGAGAGACACAGACACAGGCAGGCCCACCCCTGAACAACAACAACACACAGCAGACAGCACTCCCTGTCGCTCGGTCTCTTTATCAGTTTCTACCTTTGGCTCTTTATCTCTCTCTGTCTGTTTCTCTGTCTGACACTCTCTCTCTCTCTTTCTCTCTCCTCGTATCCCCCTGTTTTCACACAGTGGGGGGGGGGGGTCGCATGCTGTCGCTGATTTCAGGCGTGTTGCTCTTCCAGCTGCTGAGCTGCCTTCAGATCCGGCGGCATTTCGTTTCTTCTCAAACTGATAATGGAGTTGCTTTTCTGACTTGTGGGCAGGAGTCTGTGTGGGGACGTTTTAATTACCGCAGATTTAAAGGACAAATTTTAATTAGAGACCAGGACGGCCACAATTATGATCCAATTATTTTTTTATAGATGTGATTATTTATCCCCATTTTACACTGTGATTTGAAACAAAAATAATTTCACTTGTTGATATCATCATCAGCAACACTTTTCAGGCGACGGTGGTAGTTCTAAATGTCATGAAATAGGATGTTCGTTTTTTTTTTTTTCTTTAATTGGGGAAATTCTGATAATAATTAGGCAGTCTGACCGTATATTGTAACCCTCCGCTGCTTTATTAATCCTCTGGAAACACTGAGGAGTCATGAGCTGTATAATAAGATACAAACTGTATTATAATAATTAGAAAAAGCACTTTATTTCGCACCAGGATGCTTTTTTATTAAACTCATTTCCTGTTGAGGTTCACATTGACCTTCTAGTTACTGGATGTTTTGATTGCTTGTGTTTTTCCCAAACTTTCTTTTATAGACTAAACAGATTAATTGAAAGAAAAAAAAGATTGGAATTCTAAACAATTCATAATTGATGGTGAGAATTAAAGGTCATCGCAGCCCCTGCGCACATGCACTTTAACCTCACGGCCTAGATCTTTCACTAAAAGTGTACATGAGCTACTCTCAGCCAGCAGCACTGTTCATGTAGCTGCATGGCTAAGAACTGTAGCTGTGCTGCTGTGGCTCTAAGCTGAACAGCAGTCCTGAGCAGGTTTTGAGTTGTCGGTGTGTTGACAGTGCAGAGGCTGGACTACCATGCTTCAAATGTAACAACCTGATATGTGATTTTCATGCACATTTCCTGCACGGGCCCTGGAGGAGGTACTGAGCTAAGTGAGAACTAGTTAAATTACAATATTTTGGTCCAGTAGATGTGAACTTTGAGGCTATTTTCCTGTTTCTGTCTGTCGTGACGATGTGTTCAACACAAAGCTGATCAGATCCAGGCTTGCTGATCCTGACCTCTAGTGTCCCTTTCAAAGAGGTTGCAAGCAAAAAAAGTTCTTTCCTTTTTTAAAGTGATAAATCAAACGCCACATTAACTCTGACCCTCTCCCAGATGGTGACAATGAGGAGCAGGAGGTCCTGTCCACAACCTCCAAGGTGGAAGACTGTGAGGAACCAGAAGAGGAAGACGAGCTTCAGGCCGTGGCCAGGCACTTTGGCAAAGAGCTCGACGAGCTCTCGCTGGAGGCTCTGATCAAACTGGAGCAGAAGAGACCAGAGGAGGAGCAGGAGGAGCAGGAGGAGGACGGTCAAAAGCGAAAAGGCCCTTCGCTGGCGTCCATCCTGGGCAGGATGCCCTCAGCGGCCACCCTCGGCCTCACCGAGACCATCGGCAGCTGCATCGGAGACGGGAAGGAGAACAGTGAGTGCAGCCTGTTGATTTATCTGGTTTTATCATACGAGACGCTTCGTTTTTAGGCAGAACAATCACATTACCAGAAATCAGATTAACTAAATCTGATGCGTTCTTGGTTTCGCCACAGATTGCTGATTTCTCAAGCATAATAATTTCATTTGGTGGCAAAAAATAGCTCTGGAGTTTCCCTCCGTGCGCCGCTTTTAGATCGGTTGTCTGAGACGTCGGCCGTTCCTGCTTTGTAACTGTGTGCTGCTCTTTGTATTTTGATGTGTCATCAGTATGATCCAAGCAGAGCGGGAGGAAGAGTGGTTGCATTTAATAAATCTCGACTGTACACACTACGGTTAGAGTCAAGCTGATGCTTTTAAGACAACGTTTTTCGGGCGTATTGTTTGACTTTAGCACACATCTTAATAAAAGCAGCAGTGCCCTTGAGCATGATCTGATTATGAACGCTGCGGTGATGCCGTTCATCCCTGACTGTGTCTGGTACCTACTGTATCACCATAATAACCCATAATCAAGTTAAAGAAAGCTCTCCCAGGTTTAATTGTCGTAATTAACTCTGCTCCAGAATGAAATTGGCTGAGCTGTGTGAAATTTGTCATCCCTCATTATATTTCATCCTCCTAAGTACACTACGGGTAGGAAGGGGACGTGTGGGAGGCGTTCAGGAGACAGGGTAGAGAGATGTTTTTTTAACCCTTGAGGCGGTTGACATTTGGTATCTGCAGCACCTTTTTGCATCTCAGAGAGGTTTTTATGTGTGGAAGCGAATTATGGCATTTTAAGTAGAGTGAACCGAATTACTGTACAAGACAGGAAATCATAACTAGGAGCAGCACGGTCACCTGATCAAATTATAGCAAACGGTGCAATGGTTTATGGGTATAAAGCATAAGTGTGGACTTGATTCAGCCTCAAATCAGAATCGGATGACTTAAAACTTAATTACTTGACGTCCTCCCCGTGCTCGATGAAGATGATCCTGCAGTGAACAGACTCTCCATTTTCCTGACGATGGATTTACTTTTTTAATCCGTCTGACTGCAGCCGGTCACGTTGCTCAAGCAGGAGGAAAAGGTAGACTGTGCAGTACAGATAAATAACCACCTGTTCAAGACTTGAAACACAAGGTTTAGCACTTGGTCTTGATGAAGACTCGGAGGAAGAAGAGATGCTCCACACAGTACGTGTAGTACGTGAGGCGGTCGTGTACAGGCTCTGGTTCATTTAGGTTCGCTTACCTGAGCGCATGTCAACAGAACAGTCTGAACCTTTCTGCTGCGGTTAGAAAGAAAACAAACCGTAGGAGTGATCACACCCTCAATGTGACTTAACAGTTGCAAAAATAAAACTACTACAGTGATCCATCATGCGTTGCCTATAATTACCTAATTACATGAGTAGGATGTTCTGCCCCCCCCCTTATCTGGGCTTGCAGAGGCGTTGATGGATGTGAGGTAACGGAGCCGTGCAGCTTGATCCGTCCTGATGAGGAAACCTGTGTTTTTATGGCTGAGTAGGAGGAGCGGGCGTCAGGAGAGACCAAGGGTGGGAGGTGACGTGTGTTTTGATGGATGGATGTTGTGAGGGAAGGCGTGGCGAAGTGGTCTGATGTTTGGAGAACATCCTGTAACTTAAAGGTCACAGGTTTGAATGCCTGCAGAAGCCTCTTTGGGCCCACAAGTATTGACCTGGGCCTCATTTCCCCCTAACGATTCCACGTCTTTGAAGAGCTTCTCTTCAAACGCTCCCTTTTCCCAAAACGGCACTTAAGGCCGAGCATGAGCGCCGTTTAGAGCTTTCTTTCGGTGGCGCTGAAGAGGGTGTGATCTGTGCTATATATTAACGAGACTACAGGTCCATCTCATGCCTCTTATTTTACATTCCCTTGCTTGAACCAGAAATCGTTCTGGTCCGCCATCTTGGCCGTCCCAAAGCTCTTATTTGTGCTCCGAGGATCTCTGAGGGATCTCTCAGCTGCCGCCGTCATCACACACGAACGCCTCGTTTCTCCTGTGAGGGGAAACGTGGATGCAGTTAAGAGACTTGACATGCACCTAACATGCTGATGACAAGCGTGAGCCGTGTTTACAATGCTCGCCGTCTTAGTTTAGCACGTTAACGCGCCAACATTTCTAACGTGGATGTCAGTTGTTCTGCAGGTATTTAAAAGTACTGGACACATTGAAATGTTGACCTGATGATGCCGCTAAAGAAAGCCATCTGCGTTCATCCTGAGGGTGACGCGTGCAGTGTCTCACAAACGAGAGTACACCCCTCACATTATTAGTGAGTGAATAGTGAATATTTGATTATATCTTTTCACATGACAACACTGAAGAAACGGCACTTTGGGCCCAATGTGGACATTTTCTCTTAGGGGTGTCCTCACTTTTGTTGCCAAAGGTTTAGACATTAACGGCTGTGTGATGTGTTATTTTGAGGGGACGGCAGATTTACACTGTTATAAAAGCTGCACACTCACTACTTTACACTGGAGCAAAGTGTCATGTCTTCAGTGTTGAAACATGAAAAGACAGAATCAGATATGTGTGTCCTCACTTTTGTGACGTATGTCTGAAACAAATGTCACGGCTATCCATCCAGTAGTTTTATTGGCTTTACATTAACCTGATGAAAGTGTCGCCCGGTATTGCCGCTGACCTCATTTCATCCTGGGGACTCCACAGCGTGGACGGGGTTACGAGTGAGAACAGCCACAATTACCAAACTGCAATGAATCACAGCTGTTTGAATCATTCGCTCTTATGTGAACTGTAAATGTGTCTTTTTAAATTGGTTTTTGTTATAGAGTGACGTTAGTTTGAGTCATCCTCTTCAAGTCTACGTGTCATGAGGCTCATCGTATATGGCCATGAATGACAGAGTCAGCACTGAGAAGTGAAACATGGCTGCGATTAAAGGGTTTAATGGTCGGCCAGTGGGACTTGAGGCTGATCTCACCAGGGAGCCGTACGATTTAGAGGTTAGCTGCACTTTCCCCTGAGAGTGTGTCTCTGTCTTTTCTTTAATCTGCTTCTACAGCGTGTGTTGTTGGTGTAACAGGATTGTGCTGCCGTATTGTTTGATATCAACCCCATCCTAAAAAACAAAGCTCCCTGATTAAACCTTTTCTGTTTCCAGACGTTCAGAAAGATAATTTTGCATCCTCTCATCTGTTCAGAATAAGTTGCTGCGACAAATGGCAGTAACTGGCCTTTAGACTAGCTTAGCATAAAGACAAGAAACTGAGGAAACGGTCGGCTTTTCTTGCTTTGAGTAAGTTGAGAAGATTGATACCCGCTTATGAGCTCCACCGTGAAGGAGTAAGGTTCACACAGACCCAACCCGACGAGAGCAGAGGCCTTTCATCGCCTTCTCGGCCATCAGCAGCGTCAAACGTGATGGATGAAACCTATCGGCTAGCTGGTAGTAGTACCAACAGGAACCCTGCCCCCACCCATGTGACCACAGATGCCATTTTCTAAACACAGGCAGCTGATTGTAAACAAAGCAGCAGCAGCAAGAGGAAAACCTGATCACCCTACATATTTTCCTTTAGCTGAAGCTTCAACAGAGAGAGTCTGCATGCAGACGTCCTGTTAGCAAAGTGTCTGGCCTGTAAAGGTTTGGACACAACATCTACTGCCTGTGTGTTTTTGAGGGGGATTTTCCTCATCGGGATCGAGGGTCCAAAGACAAAGGGTAGAGACTCTAAAGCCTCTTGAGGCACATTTGTGATTTGTATTAGTGGGCTATGTAAATAAAACTGCTGCGACAGTTAAATTAGTTCACATTTATAATCTTAGAAACCTTCACATGTGGCAGCAGATTCCTGATCCAGTTAACTCTCAGTTGATTTCCATATTGTCTTTGCAATGATTTTGGTCCCCTCTCCTACCACCACCATCTCCTTTCAATCATTGAAAAGTAAAGTGCCTGCAACCAAGTACTGTACTTAAGTATAATTTTGAGGTAATTTACCTGAGTATTTCCACGTTCTGCTGTTTGATTTCACTTTGATAACTTTACAATGTCAGATTAATGATACAATAAAGTATAATCAACAAATACGTGTATTATTACAGGTGACGATAAGACTTCAGCGTTTATAGAAAGTAATTAAAAGTAGCCCTACCTTAATGCATCACTAATTATCATCCAGTAATATACATTATTCTGAAATGGGTGATACTGCATGATGAGTACTTTTACTTCGGGTACTTTAAAGTTTGATGCCAGTGTTTTTCTACTTTTACTTTAGAAGTAAAATCATGAATGCGTGACTTGTAGTAAGAGTATTTCTTCAGTGTGGTATTGCTGTTTTTACAGAAGTAGAAGATGGGAGTAGTTCCCCCAGCGTGAATTTAACTCCTCCGTGTGGAAACAACCTGTCGAGTTTTTAATTCGAGTAACTAGTTTAATTTATTTGATGTTACTGAGATGATTTTTAAAGTAGAACAGAAGCAAATCTCCTTACAGAATGTTTTACTTCACGAGTCGCGTCTTTAGTTTAATTCCTGGGACTTTTTTGTCATAATGGACGGTTTGTGTGGCGGTTCAGTGTTTGCCCCCGTTTGGTCCTCTGTTTATTTGTGTGTGTAGAAACGAAAATGTGTGTCTGATTTATGCTTGAGTTGGGGGGTGTGTGTGTGTTTGTGTGTAACCAATGTCAGTGTTTTTGTTTAGAGGCTGGTTACACGGGATGCAGATCGAGGGTCTGTCGATATCTGCTGGTCCTGGTTTGGTTCAGGCTTCGGCTAACTGTGGTGGATATGTGAGGGGCAGGAGGGGGTGTTATCCCCCCCCCACCCGGCTCAATCTTTGAAGTATTAAGTGGACAGGGTACCTTGTCATTAGGGCTGAGCCTTTCATCTGTGCGCGCGAGTGTGTGCAGTTTCTGTGGACGTTGTTAGCAGGGCTCTGCAGGACAAGAGAGACGCTGTCATTTTGGATTTTCTCAGGAAAAGAGAACAAGAAAGGAAACAAAATAAACAGGAGGGTGCAGACGCCCACACACAAGCTGTTTGGTTATATGTTGTCTGTTTACTAAATGGATACATAAGATTTATTATTTTATCAATCATTCACCAGATGTTTGTACCCAGATTTGTTGATGTGAGTGATCGCAGCAGTTTGCACTAAAAACAAGGAGCTCTTCTAATGTTGACGGCTCAAATAAATGTTGCGAGACTTCGTAATTATAATAAGTGTGAGTTGACGCCGCAAATGGTGTTTTTTAAAATCAGATTTTCACAGCTCGTAGAATCCTGTCTGACTTTTAACATGGCCGTGTACCTTTTTACACATGCAAACGCACAAATGTTCAGTCTCTTAATGAAAGGAAGTGAAATATTTGTGGTCCAAAGGAGAAATGCAAAGCCAGTTGCTTTGGAACAGATCGGTTAACAAACCTGAACTGGGCACAGATCCTAAAATAAAAACAGAAGGTACAAAGGACGGCGACGGAAACAAAAAGGAAATATCTTGACTTTGGTTTTTTACCTTGAGGTTTTAAAGATCTGCTTAAATAACACGTCAGCGGACACCGGAACGCAAACCTCACTTCTCTCTCGTGTGATTGAGCAATAGTTAGCCTACCTGTCGAGCGTGATGGAAGCTGGCTTATAGATGCATTACAAAAAGGTCAAGTACCTCGGCACCGGGCCAGGTTCGGCAACTCGTGCGTTTTTCTAACGAGTGCCTTTGATTCACAGTTGCAGCCATTGAAAAGAAGAGACGCTTCTCAAGCAACACGCTTTGGGAATCCTGGAGCGGCGAGCTGGACTGGGCGCTGGGAGGAGGCGAACGGGGGGGAGATTTAACAAACGGGATAATCTGAAGTGTTGATCAGTGAGCTTTACAGGTGCTGGCAGTCTTTGTTCTACACTAACCAGCTACCATCTCTGCCTTTCTATTTACCACACATGTGAGAGCGGGATCGGTCCTCTCCTCTAACTCCCTGCAAAGAGCCAAATAAATTATTTCCCCAAATGCCAAACTACTTCAGCTTCAATACAAAGGCTGTAACACGTGATTAGAATCAATCCTCTGCCTTATTTTATTCACAGGGGAAAGTAAATCAGCCAAATAAATTTTTTACCCGTTCAGATGGGAGGAATAAATGAAGTTAGGACTCTTTCCTTAATCACTCACTGAAACCTTTCTTCCCTCAGCCCTAATTACTTCTCAACTATGGAGTTATAATTTTGTTTTTATAATCAGTAATAAGTGAAGTTGGTAGTATGTAGATTAAATAGTTTAAATGTATTAATTTAACGCTGTTGTCATTGAAACAGTGACGGCTGTGCATCCCTTGTTAAACTCTGTTCTCTCCATCGGCCTGTGTTGCCCCGCTCCCTCATCGACGTCCTGTCGGAGTAATGGCATTTTCATTAACTTGCTATCAGAGGAGAAGCTGAGAGCAGCCGGGCCGGCCGGCGCTCTGCCAGCAGAGAGAACGTGACTCCGGCACCTCCGAACGACTTTGTCACATTCGTCCATGGCGAGGTCTTCGGGGAGCTCCGCCTCGCACCATTAGAGGCAGCATTGATTGAGGCACACTGTTTTCAGCGGAGCACTTAGTTCAATCAATGGCGTTTGCCCTGACCTTAACTACCTCAGTGAGCACAGCTCCCCGGCTCTTGTCAAACCATTCTGCCGCTTTTATTGCCTGGAAACGTCTGGGGAAAGAGCCGTTTGAAGTGTGAGAAACTCCGGATTTCAGCGGGGCCTTTTGCTCTTTGAAGAATCCATTTCATTTTTAAGATCTGACTTGGTTTCACACCCAATTTTTGCAGCTATTTTTCAGGTGTTAGGCTGCGTTTAAGGGAGCGGTCATTGCTCCCCAGACAAGAAGTTGTTCTGCTGAAACATTTTCTACCATCCGTCCTCCTCGCTAACTGCAATTACTGCAGTAAATCGTAGCTCTCAGCATTTGGGAGCGTGGTAGAAGCTCTCTGACAGGCCTGCGCTCTGACAGCAGCTCTGCTGAGTCAATTATAGTGTTTGAAACGAGCAGCATCTGTCTCATCCTGAGCTTCAGCAGCATCACACTTTACCTCCTCAGCACTCAGAAAAAAACAAGCTCCTTTGTTGTTTCTCATGCTAACAAGCAGAGAGGCAGAACCAGGAGGTCACTGGCTGGATCCCAGCAGCCGCTCCGAAAGGGTTTAAAAATTTAATTTTCCTAAGACAAGTGCAACAATCTGCTTTATTCTGTCTCGTTTCATTATTTTGAGGTTCTTAAGAAACAGGAAATCGCACTGGAGGTTTTTCTTTTTTTTCTTTTTTTTTTCTTTCTCACTTGTTTGTTTTTCTTGTTCTGATGGAAAATAAGTTGACCCCCCCCATTATCAACCCAAGGTTGAGGTAGTACTGTATATCCCCTCACAGTAGTAATACTACTTGCCCTATACTTTCAGAGCAGTTTAAAATAGTTGTTATTGAGTGATATATTAAGATGATATCAATAACGTAAGACTAAACTGGGATTATCTGGGGCGTTGATTTTCATAAGCTTGATACCAAAAAACTTTTCTAGCTTCCTGACCCGGACCCATTCAGCCCAGACACTTTACATTGGGAGGATGTCTCACACACACAAATTGCTTCTTAAATCTATAAATAAAAAAATAAGACTAATAATTGACAGTTTGCAGTTGTAGATATCCTGTCAACATCCTATCAGTGGTGGACTTTTTTCAAGTTACAGTTGCACTTTTGGCCTCTGGGACCACCAAACATTTATCCATAAACTGCAGTAACTTCATTAAGGATTCACGTCTCTGTGAGTTTGTCTTCAGGACGTTTCTGTGCCTGACCAAGAAATAGTCCCACATACAGCCACCTGGAAAAACCAATTTGTTGATTCCACACCACCATTTCTGTACCGTTAAACAAGCAAAATATAATGTGTTGGCTGGAGAACGAGGAGCTGGTAGGCCATGAAAGACATGAGTCTCAGCATCTGTCAAATAAATATTTGATTCAGCTGTACTGTTATCAGCTGTTTTAAACCTGTAGCCGTCTTCTGCTGCGGGACAGTGAAACTCACATGTATTGTTCCTTTAAATCATAATGACTTATTATTAATGTATGCAGCTAATCCATTCACAAACTTAGCCATTAACTTGTTCCACTCATTTCCTCTCTGCTGCTAGGCCAGCTGGGCAGGCCTGAGAGTTTGGGGGGGGGGGGGGGGGTTACAGTGCCTGGGGCGGTACAGTGGAGCTTGATGGACATATGGCCGGATGGACCCAACCTCTCGGAGGAGGAGAGCGCTGGATTGAATGGCAGACAGACAGACAGGCGATGACAGCGCAGGGAGACGGGCGTCACTGATACACAGCAGAAACACAAGAAGAAGAACAAAAGTCTGATGTTTAATTCAAGCGCTGGCTGCTCTCCACGGACGGCCAATCATACGCTCTCAGTGAGTCAGTAAAAGCTAAGCTACCTCAGCAGCAGCGTGGTGTGGAATATGAAATCAGGCTGTGTGAGCAGTTAGCAGTCAGTCTCTGTGGCGAGGCGGCTGGAGCGGCCCGTCACAGCAGCCAGCTGTGATTGGAGATGATGTGCGTCTTCTGGCCCGAGGAGGGAAAGGGAAGCAGTCTCGTCTGCCGCCGCCAGCCTGACGGGAGATGACAGCGACCGTTTAGCAGGCAGGCAAAGGCAGGAAACCGCTCGCCTCTGGCTGCTACGTCACAGCAGATTTCACTGTCTCAGCCCCCCCCACCCCCTTCACTCATTACACAGCAGGGTCGGGGATTTCAGCTGGGGTCCCACCCAAGTCATGCAGTGTTTGGGACTGACTTCGCATGTACAGAGAAACTGCGTATTAATCAACCTGTAGTCTGTTATTTTACGTGAGTTGATATTTTTCCTGAATATTGGAGTAATTAAATAATCTACAGAGTTTTAGTTGCATACAATGAACTAGCTCTTATTCTTCTGGGGAAGTAAAAATAATAATCCTTTATTTGTAGAGCACTTTTCAAAAACAAGTTTAAAAGTGCTTTAAGTGTAAAGGCAATAAAACACATACAAATACACAAGAAAAGCAAGAAAACACTTAAGAGACTAAAATACACTTTAAAAGAAAAAAAAAAATTATATATAATCAAAGCAACTAAAATCAGGAAAGGCTCTCCTATAAAAGTATGTTTTAAGAAGGGACTTAAAAGAGTTCACTGACTCAGCCGACCTGATTTCCTCGGGCAGGCTGTTCCAGAGCCTCGGGGCCCTGACAGCAAACGCTCTGTCCCCTTTAGTTTTCAGTCGAGACTCTGGAACAGACAACAGACTTCTGCCCGAGGATCTCAAGGTACGTGCTGGTGCGTATGGGACTAAAAGGTCAGAAATATAACAAGGCGAGAGGCCATGAAGAGCTTTAAAAGTGATTCTAAAACATCCTGGGAGCCAGTGTAATGAAGCTAAAGCAGGGGGGGATGTGGTCACATTTCTTTATTCTGGTTAAAAGCCTGGCAGCTGAGCTCTGGACAGTCTGGAGTGGATCTGTAGATTGTTGGGTTAAGCTAGTAAAAAGGCTGTTGCAATAATCCAGGCGTGATGAGAGGAAGGCGTGTTAAATGGTCTGTGTCCTTTTTAAAAGTTAAATACAGCAGCCTCGTTTATGTTCAGCTGTACTACAGAACAAAGTCCTGTGGTTCTATAGGTACATCACAGCCCACCATTGTTCTCACAATAAGATCTTGCAGGGGATGAGTCTAGTGTTGGAGGGGTATTATCAAGCTTCTGTCAAAATTAAAGACATCATGTTATGGATACAATGCAGACAACACGGACATAAAAACTTGTTGCTCTGTCACCATATCACAGATTGAGCTAGCAACGGGAATCAAGTGAAGCAAATGTCTATTTAAACTCAGGGCATGCGTTTAGCTGCTCTCATCCAGGAAAAATAAAATCCAGATTCTGTCGACCGTACGTCAAATTAAAATGAGGAGAGAGGAGCCAAAGCCAGAGGGAACAGATGATGCACATCAGTGCCATCAGCCCATTTACACCTGGCATTAAAATGCGTTTTGGGTGATCAGATTACAGTGGGATGGTGCTTGATCACAGGAAAGTACATACAAAGAGTGCATACATGAAGTTTTTGCTGAATGGTGAACTGAATGTGTCCATTTATGGAAAACAAAGTGAGATGATCTCAATGTGGACACTGGAGACTCCTTAACACCAGTAAATATAATCCAGTTAAAATCGTATTCACAGTCTGGATACACTATGCATTTTAACACCAGGTCTAAACGGTGAAGTTTCAGCTTAAAAAAGCGTAGGATAAGAAGATAATGTGTGTTCTTTAGTGTGAAGGTACGTTTGTGAAAGGATCCTCACAAGAGACCCGGTAGAGAGTCTGGATCTGAGAGCTGGATTTCCATGTTCAGGTTAGGAATACATATAATTCACAGTGAGTCTTTCGAAGGATATTTGGGTCAGTTCAGATTGCGTTAGGGTGAAGTCTTCAGTCAGACTGGCCTCTTGCTCAGAGCTGAAAGAAGAGCAGAGTTAATGTGTTCATGTCGAGAGGAGCTGCAGAGGAGGTTTGTCTCTGGAGGCAGCAGGTTTGTTGCTGTACCGTCACAGCTTTGCTTCCCCAAACGTGCTGCTACTTGTGAGAAGCCCTTGAGCACGACGATGAGGGTTTTCATTTAATATTATTTTAGTTTATTCATTTAATTTTAAGTTGATTTCTTCTTGACCTTGGAAACAGCTGTTTTTAAAAGAAACTCACTACAAGGTCCAGCAGTTGCTTTTTCACAGTCTTCATCAGCAAATGGAGTTTGTCCAGCTGTCATGTATGTAAATGTAAGTTTATTGCTGATCATTTTAAGGACACGTTGGCTTAAAACGTTATGTGAAAGTTTGATCTTCCTCGACCTTGAGGTCAAGATCTGAGGTGTGATGTGATTGAAAGCTCCAGAGCAGCTACTAAATGGACCTTGGTGTAAGACTGTTTTGCCAGCTGTTAAGTCTGAAACATTTTAAAGATTTAAAACATGAAATCGACACTAGAAAAGAGACAGACAGAGAAATCTTCTAGAGTTCTACACCCACAGCTAAAAAAAAAAAAAAAAAATCAACCAGACTGCATTGCAATTATAACATATTTTGTCTTTTGAGTCAGGCATGTGACTCCTACTATCAGAAGCACAAACACATGGAGAAGCCACTGCTAGAGCTGATGGATAGCAGCAGACGGGGATCCCAGGGCGTAGTCTCCCTTTTGATTTGACGCCTCCTCTTCTGATTACTTCCTTAGACAGTTTGTAAATATTTTTCATGCAGACGAGCGAGTGGTTTGGTTTTTGGTTAGAGACACAGAGCGCTGATTCATCAGCGTGGCAAGGGCAACATTTGGCTAAAAATTCCTGCGGCAGTCATCTGACATTTCAAATGTTTGATTCTCATGCACACAACAATGCAGATGTTAAACAGTTCTTGTTTTCATGACCGCATTCCCGAAATTCTTCCTCTATACTGTTGAGGCTGCCGTGGCGGACTAGTGACCACCTTATTCATCAGAGAGGCACTCTGTTCATGTCATGATCTTTCATTGAAGGATATCATTAGTGCTGATGATTAATTCATCTTGCTCTTAAGATGTAAAATTACTGTTTTGAAAAATATGCTGAATATTGACAGAATGACGGAACATCTCTTTGATCAAATACATTTATTCAAAATATGGAAAACTTGGCTCACGCTGTTGAAATGAGCTGTCACTCCCAGTACAAACATTTGTCTGGTTTATGAGAGGACACACAGTTGTGGGAGCCCCAGATAGCAAAGAGAGGAAAAACAAGACGGCCTGTCATAACAATGGAAACAAAAGTGACGTAATGTCGGCTAATCCAGTCTTAAGCCCAGTTCGTTCAGGACAACGTTACACTTCAATCTGGACACAGTTCATCTTTACTCGTTTGTTGAGGTGCTCCAGACAACCCAAGTTTGCCTCCAGGAGTTTTATCGGCCACTAACACTAAATTAATATACGCCTCTGAGTGCAGGATGAGTCGTCGTCAACATTTTCTATTAGTTTTACAGGAAATAACAATCTAAAATAAAACTAGCTCTTAAGGTGGAAGTTTGTAGTGATAAAGAGAAAATGTGATAAAGGCTGATGGAAGACTCTTTACCAGAAAGGCAAAAAAAGATTAGCTGTGTCCAGGCGACCCTGTGGTCCAGGACACAGACCACCATGCCAGCAAAAACACCATCCACAGAGTGTGGACAGTGGGAACACATTGATTAGAATATCATAAATGTCTTATCAGGTATGAAACGGTCATGATGGACCAGAGTTACTGACACTAAGTTACTGACTAATCTAATATTGTCACATCCCGTAGAGCACACTTCATCACACTAGTTAACGGAAAAAGTCAAACCCAGGTTGACTTTTTTTGTTTGCTGACTTGCTTGTTCTGATGTGAACTACTGACACATCTGTAAGGTTAGTTACTCTGACTAACTAGTTCCCAGTTGATTTATTTCAGTAATTCCATTCAAAAAGTGGAACTTGGATATTCATTCATTCCACACAGACTGAGATATTTCAAATGTTTATTTCAATTAATTGTGATTGTTCAGTAAAAATAAGAATATTACTTAAGACCAATACAAAAAAGGATTTTTAGAAATGTTGGCCAACTGAAAAGTATGAACATGAAAAGTATGAGCATGTACAGCACTCAGTACTTAGTTGGGGCTCCTTTTGCCTGAATTACTGCAGCAATGCGGCGTGGCATGGAGTCCATCAGTCTGTGGCACTGCTCAGGTGTTATGAGAGCCCAGGTTGCTCTGATAGTGGCCTTCAGCTCTTCTGCATTGTTGGGTCTGGCGTATCGCATCTTCCTCTTCACAATACCCCATAGATTTTCTACAGGGTTAAGGTCAGGCCAGTTTGCTGGCCAATTAAGAACAGGGATACCACGGTCCTTAAACCAGGTACTGGTAGCTTTGGCACTGTGTGCAGGTGCCAAGTCCTGTTGGAAAATGAAATCTGCATCTCCATAAAGTTGGTCAGCAGCAGGAAGCATGAAGTGCTCTAAAACTTCCTGGTAGACGGCTGCGTTGACCTTGGACCTCAGAAAACACAGTGGACCAACACCAGCAGATGACATGGCACCCAAACCATCACTGACTGTGGAAACTTTACACTGGACTTCAAGCAACGTGGATTCTGTGACTCTCCTCTCTTCCTCCAGACTCTGGGACCTTGATTTCCAAAGGAAATGCAACATTTACTTTCATCAGAGAACATAACTTTGGACCACTCAGCAGCAGTTCAGTCCTTTTTGTCTTTAGCCCAGGCGAGACGCTTCTGACGCTGTGTCTTGTTCAAGAGTGGCTTGACACAAGGAATGCGACAGCTGAAACCATGTCTTGCATACGTCTGTGCGTGGTGGTTCTTGAAGCACTGACTCCAGCTGCAGTCCACTCTTTGTGAATCTCCCCCACATTTTTGAATGGGTTTTGTTTCACAATCCTCTCCAGGGTGCGGTTATCCCTATTGCTTGTACACTTTTCTACCACATCTTTTCCTTCCCTTCGCCTCTCTATTAATGTACTTGGACACAGAGCTCTGTGAACAGCCAGCCTCTTTAGCAATGACCTTTTGTGTCTTGCCCTCCTTGTGCAAGGTGTCAATGGTCGTCTTTTGGACGGCTGTCAAGTCAGCAGTCTTCCCCATGATTGTGTAGCCTACAGAACTAGACTGAGAGACCATTTAAAGGCCTTTGCAGGTGTTTTGAGTTAATTAGCTGATTAGTGTGTGGCACCAGGTGTCTTCAATATTGAACCTTTTCACAATATTCTAATTTTCTGAGATACTGATTTTGGGGTTTTCATTAGTTGTCAGTTATAATCATCAAAATTAAAAGGAATGAACACTTGAAATATATCAGTCTGTGTGGAATGAATGTATACATTACACAAGTTTCACTTTTTGAATGGAATTACTGAAATAAATCAACTTTTTGATGATATTCTAATTATATGACCAGCACCTGTACATTCCACCTCAGTTGGAACCTGTTAGTGAGGCGTTACTACACCTGGCCGACCAGATAACTAACGCGGAGAAGAAACATCCAGACTCCCTGCTCGTTGTTCTCGTGGACTTCAACAGAGCAAACCTCAGCCATGAACTCCCAAAGTACAGACAGCATATCACGTGTCCCACCAGGGACACTAACACACTGGACCACTGCTACACTACATTGAAGGACGCCTATCGCTCTGTCCCCCGTGCAGCCTTAGGACTCTCTGATCACTGCCTGGTTCATCTTATCCAGACATACAGGCAGAAACCTGCTAAACCTGTTGTAAAGATTGAGAAGATGGACCGAGTCAAAGCTGGAGTTACAGGCCTGCTTTGACTGGAGTGTTTTTGAGGCTGCAGCCACTGACCTGAACGACACTGACATCCTATATCAGTTTTTGTGAGGACGTGTGTGCAGACTAAAACCTTCCGCATATACAACAACTAAAAACCCTGGTTCACAGCGAAACTCATGTAGCCAAGGAAGGACCAAGGAAGGAGGCCTCTAGAAGTGGGACCAGAGTCCTGTACCAGGCCAGGAACACTCTGACTAAGGAGGTCAAAGCAGCAAAGAGATGCTAAGCTGAAAAGCTTCACCGCTCACAGCCAGCGACCCTGCGTCAGTGTGCAGAGGCCTGCGGTCACTCACTCAGTCACTACAGGAGACCATCGCCCAACTCTACTGGTACTCAACGACTGGCTTACGAGCTGAATGGCTTCTATTGTAGGTTTGAGAAGCCCACTGTCACACCACTCCAACACCATCTTCAAACAGTCACCTTCCCCCACTGCCACGCTCTCACCCCCCCTCTCTGACCCCTCTCCTGCACTCGTGATCTGTGCAGACGATGTCCGCCATCTCGTCCAGAGGCAGAAGATCAGGCTCCTGGCCCAGATGGTGTCTCCATCTTGACTGAAAACCTGTGCAGACCAGCTGACCCCCATCTTTACACAGATCTTCAACAGATCACTGGAGCTGTGTGAAATTCCCTCCTACAGGCTGTCGCCCCGACATCTGAAAGACTGGTGTTGGCCCACCTGAAGGAAATTACAGACCCCCTGCAGTTTGCCTACAGGGCTAACTGGTCAGTGGATGATGCTGTCAACTTGGGACTGCATCACATCCTGCAGCACCTCGACTCCAGGGACATGTGCAAGGATCCTGTTCGTGGACTTCAGCTCGGCGTTCAACACCATCATCCCGGACATCCTCAGCACCAAACTCACCCAGCTCACTGTGCCAGCCTCCACCTGTCAGTGGATCACAAACTTCCTGTCTGACAGGAGTCAGCAGGTGAGACTGGGGAACATCACGTCCAGGTGCTGGATTATCAGGGCTGGCGCCCCCCAGGGGTGTGTGCTCTCCCCCCTG
Organism: Micropterus salmoides; assembly: GCF_014851395.1. Lineage (NCBI taxonomy): Eukaryota > Metazoa > Chordata > Actinopteri > Centrarchiformes > Centrarchidae > Micropterus > Micropterus salmoides. Next base: position 2,502,291 of record NW_024041039.1, read on the forward strand.
CTCTTCTCCCTGTACACCACCAATGATCAGCTGGCTCTCTGGTGCGGTCGGAAGAAGCTGGAGCTTAACACGCTCAAAACTGTGGAGATGACCGTGGACTTCAGGAGGATCCCCCCACTCTGCCCCCCATCACCGTACTCAACAGCTCTTTGTCTGCTGTGGAATCCTTCAGGTTTCTGGGATCCACTATATCCACTGAAGATGTAGAGCTTTAAAAACACCACGAATATATCATTTTATTTTTAAAAAGGCTCAGTAATGACCTAAAACAGATTGTCAATGTAGTTTTTAGCAAACATGGACTCAAACAGGCAGAGATGGTGCGTTTGTTGGGGCTATTTTCTGCAGCAGATTAATATACGTTTGGAAAGTATTAATACTTTAGTATTTCTATCCGCAGGACTGAGTCAGAATAAACTACAGTGAGTGTTTTCGTGGTGAGTATTTTTGTAAATATTTGATTATATCTGTTCATGTGGCTCATGAGGTGTACTCAGTTTTGTTTCCAGTGGTTTAGACATTAACGGCTGTGTGATGTTATTTTGAGGGGACAGCAAATTTCCACAAGCATTATATACATTATACAAGCTGTACGCTCACTACTTTACATTGTAGCAAAGTATCAATCAATATTTACAAAATGTGAGGGGTGTACTCACTTTTGTGAGATGCTGTAACTTTATGAAGCATTTTCCAAAACGTACATATTCATGAGATAGAAACAAGTAGGATGCAGTTTGCCTACCGGACTGTCATTGTCCACCAGAGCCTATCTGCATAAATCACCCCTCTCCCCCGTTCTGTGTCCGGGGGGGAGGAAGAGGAGGAGGAGCAGGTGGTTGTGTGGGCGTACACTCAGTCTGGGCTCCTCCAAGGTCAGGGAGGTCACGTTTTAATGGGCTCTCCCGGCCCGCTCGTGTCAGCGAGAATCTAGCACTCTATTTATTGCCTTGGCTGGCTGGTTATTTCTCCGGGACAGAGCTGGCACCAGGCCTTATTACCTCATTCTACTGCAGAGAAGGACTTTACAACAGGGGTGGTGGTTGTTGTTGTTTTTGTTTTTGCATTTGAGGCACTTCGATCGGATCCATACACGTCTCAGCATGAGTGCGACAGTAGAACAGGAGGCAAAGGGCGAACGCTGCAGATAAAACATGTCTTCACGTTTTGGATCCTCTTTTCTTTAAGCTGTAGAAGAAGAGTCCAGAAAGCCAGGGCTTGTGCGACGAGCAGGCCAGTGCCAGTTCATTCTTTCTTACTGGACCCAGATTTGCATATGTAATAGTATAAAGTTTAGCGCTGTGATTTGGCCAAAGATATTAAATAGTTTTACATTTACCACTACAAATAACATTGATTTTTGTGGCGTCATTATCAAAGTGTTTTCCCTTAAAATATTTTTATCCTCTAGTACAGAGGGTTTCAAAGTGGGAGGCGGGACTCCCCAGGGTGCTCCAAACTGTTTCAGGGGAGGCTCAGTAAATCAAGTTATCAGAAGTAGATCACATAGAAAAGACTTAGTGTGGTATCTGGTGAGAGTTTAGAGATACAGTACGTCGTTTTGGGGAATTTTACAGTTTTTTCCATCCAATGCCAGGACATTTTTTTTTTTGAAGTTATGTCTAACAGCAATATCAGACTATCTTGGCTCAGTTGTTGAGTGTCTATGTGATTATATAACAGATTCATGATTGTACGGTTGGGCAATATGGCCAAAAAACATTTTGTATTATTCGATATTGGTAATTATCAGGATAAATGTCAAATCATTATTTCTTTGAACTTTAAAGGCTGATTTTTGCCCCTGAGTGAAAATTGAAGGGCCAGATGGTTAATTGTTTTGGTTAAACTTTTCTTTATGGTCAGAACAAACACTTAAGTTAACAAAAATTAAGTGCTAATTTGCTCGTGATTCTAATTAATTCATTTTTAATTCTAATTAAATCAAATATTTAACGATGTGTTGAACATTTGTTATATTGTTATTGAGGAAAATTATTTTGCAATTAATTATCATTGTTTTGTGAGGGGGCACCTTTTTCCAAGCTTCGTCTTTGAGGAGGGAGTCCCGGACTTTGAAAATGAGTAATGACATATTTTGATTATTAAGTCACTTAAGAGGTTTTGCCTGGTTCTTTATAGTATTACAAATGAAATATTTTGTTTTTTTCCACTTAAACCTAAAAGCAGTATTGTGAAGTCTTCCCACTGCGAGTTTAACACCATCTGATTAGCTCCTGTGCTAACAGATTTGTATCTGGCAACTGTCCACAGTGTCCACACTGTAAAAGTCCTGGACAAATGGATAAACTGTTGTTTGTCAAGATGTAGTTCCAGCTCGTCGGACGGCTTCAGAAGTGTTAGGCTAGTTGTTTCCCTTTCTTTCCAGTTTCTATGCTAAGCTAAGCTAAGCTAACCGCCGCACGTCTCCAGCTCCTTAACTAACAGGCAGACGTGAGACCGATATCAGTCTGATCGTCTAACCATTGGAAAGACATTGCTTTGAGCTAACTAACAAACTTTATATAGACCAAAAATGGAAAAAAAACTACCACAGTGGCAGTTTAGAAGTCTTTCCTTAACAAAATGCTCTCATTTACTTTCTTTGTGCTGCAGTAGTTTTAACATTACTTCCAACAGTCACTTTCCCATCTACAAGACTGAATCCTGACAAATTGAAACATCTCCCTTCATGTCTTCCTCGCTTCCCTGCAGACCTATGATGAGCTCGCCGGGGGGGGGGGTTCTGGATCGTGAGAGAGGATCAGGATTGGTGCTGACATCAGGAGAGTCTGGATAATGTGGCTGCCTTTTATTTGAAGTGTGGATGATGGGTGATCCTGCAGCACCGGGGCTACACAGCCTCATTCATCCTCCAGATCACACACTTTGTTTTTTTGGGAAGGAGGTGGTGGCGAGCTGAAGTGCGGGGGGGGTCCAGCACACTGACGCTTCCTTTTTAATTTAGCCAGCATGACATTTCTCATTTTCATTCCTCCTCTCAGCTCGTCTTTTCTGTCAGTCTTCTCCTCAGACCGAAATGAAATACAGCTCAGGATTATAAGGAGATCAGTGAACTCCTTAAGCCTCCTTTTCCTCCCTCTCTCCCTTCCATCTTTTTGTCTCAACCTTTCTCCCTTGCTCTTCTAGCTTCTTTCTCTGTCTCCTCCATTTCTATCCCTCTGTTTTTAACTTTCTCTCCGCCTCCTTTGTCTCGTCTCTCTCTCAGCTGCTGCCTGCTCATTCCTCCATGTCGTCCCTCCTGCTGAGTTTCTCCATCAGTCTCTTTGTCTCTCCATCTCCTACCTACCTCATTATTTCTCCCTTAATCTCTCCTGCTCAGCCTCTTTGTCTTTCACTGCCTACTTTTTCTCATCCTTTCTCTCCTGCTCAGTTGCTGCCATTTTCTCTGCATCTCTTTGGCCTTTTCCTTCTGCTGTTTGCCATTTTTCTTCTTTTCTAAACCAGGTGACACTGTATTTTTCTTACTGTCAACAACTGCCACAAAAAAGACCTTTTCAAAAAAGCCATTTAGTATCGCACATCGAAAGTGTTGAATTTTGTGTCCAGGAGCCGCACGTATTTTCGGTGTATCCTGATATATCATGTTCCTCTGTGCCATAGAGCTCCACTGCTGTCCAAAGCCTGTTAAATACACATCAGTGAGCTGATTCATGCTGGATCTACCTGAACTCACTAACTTCTGGCTGCTGTCTGGTTAGAGCTGCTGTAAACACGTTTCTTTTTACGTTCAGTTATTCACATTGTGTGTTTCCTTGAGGTCCAGTTGTGGAATTCAGCTAAGTACATTTATTCGAGTACAGTACTTACAGACTGTTTGTTTGAGGTACGTCTACTTCTGCTCCACTATGTCAGAGGCAAGTATTGTACTTTTTACTTCACCAAAGTTATTTGACAGCTTTAGTTACTAGTTAGTTTGCAGATTTGGATTCATAATGCAAAATATAAATCTACTGCTAAAGTATATTATTGTACAGTAAGCTACCCTGCAGCAAATGAAGTAAGTACATGAGCCCAACATTCACCAGCTGCAACATTAGTCATCAACACATTAATGCAGCTATAATCCAGTGATATCGTATACATATTATTCTGAAATAAGCCATTATGCGTAATACTTTAAGTTAGAATGAAGGACGTTTACTTGTAACGTTGGACGTTTACTTGTCAACATGTTTGGTAGACCTCAAAAGTGATCCATCACTTTTGAGGTCTACCAAAATAAAAACATTACTCTTAATCTGAAACCTGCGTTGTTTCTATCCATGGTTTCTTGCTAGGAGACTCCTGTGCGTCACTACATATGAACAACTCCAAGCAAAACTGGGAAACACTCCAGAGGTGTGTTCTATCTGCAAGACGATGTCGGTACCATAGACTGAATATAAAAATACGTAGTCATGGTGACGTCACCCGTTGGTTTGTTGACTGCCGTTTTGAGGCCTCGAGTTTGGCCGATAGGGCGCCGCCATGTCGAGTTTTTTCAGCCAACGGCAACTCTCCCTGTGCGCTTACTGGTCCCAGTTTAATCCCCCAGTTAAACTGTTACTCTGATTATATCAATATTTAAAGCTCATCAATCCAATACTTGTGAACTGGCATTGTTTAGGTTGAAGCTTGTGATAAGTAAGGTGTTCTGTGTATTAACATATTTAATCAACATTTGATAACTTTCCAACCACAATTAGGTGACTTCTCAGACAACAGCGGTTTGGTTTCAGCCTGTAGCTGCAGGTTAGTTGTAGGTTAGTGTATTAATCCACCGCTGAAAGTAGTTCCTAACACATGCCCTGTTAACTCGTATTATAAAAAGTGACAGCGACCAGCTGTTTCAAGATATTAGACTTTTTAAAAGAAAAATATTAGATTTGTAAGATGTGTTTTAAAGTTTAGCATCTTTTAGTCTTTCCCTGGGATTTGTGGACACTAAGAAATAAACAACTCCAGCCTCATCCTTTAATATCTCTTACTTTGTATGTTTGGCTCAGTCACCCACCAGCTCCCACTCCTCCCTCCCCCTCTCGCACTTTTAAATCTCTTATTCCCTCGCTCCCTCGCCGCCTTCAAAAGGCCGTCTCTGTCACCTGTTAGTGTTCGTTCCTGCAGGGCACATTTTCTCTTTCTTTGTGCTCTTTGTTTTCTTCTGTGGTACCAGAGAGCGTCTGCAGTGAAGCATCTTATTCTCCTGACCACATCAGACAGCTCTGCCGCCGCCCAGGACACGGCGATGTGTGGGCGACGGGGGAGTAGGGGAGGGTATTTTGGGGGTATTTCTGAAGCAGCAGGGGAGGGGTAGCGGGGTAAATCTGGGGTCAGGTTACCTGTCTGAGAACCAGGAGTTAAGGGCTTGCGGGCACAACAGCAATGCATTCCTCACAGATGGATCAGACTGCTGCTTCGCCGTCTTCCCCTGATTCTTACTCGATTTATCTTCAGGCCGGCAGTGATCGCCAAAATAAAATTGAATTTGGCATCTCCTCAGACTGCTGCCGAACACACCGCTGTTAGCAAATATGAGCATACTCTCTGTGATGCCAGATGACGGAGCTTATGACGAGTGAAGACACTGCTTGGAAAAGTACAAATACAGGTATACAGTCACAAAAGTGAGTACACACCTCACATTTGTGTAAATATCTGATTATATCTTTTCATGTGACAGCACTGAAGAAATGACACTTTGCTCCAGTGTAACGTAGTGAGTGTGCAGCTTGTATAACAGTGTAAATCTGCTGTCCCCTCAAAATAACACATCACACAGCCGTTAATGTCTGAACCGCTGGCAACAAAGTGACGACACCCTTAAGTGAAAATGTAATTCTTTCAGTGTTGTCACATGAAAAGAGACAATCAAATATTTACAACAATGTGAGAGGTGTATTCACTTTTGTGAGATACTAAATGTGGCCTGCAGTCACTGAAGCCTGGCAGTGGTGTACTGTGGATGAACTAAACTGGGACATTGAGCTATTTATCCTGAGCGCACTGCAGAGGTTGAAGCTTTTGTCATTTTACTCAACACGCTCTGAAGTTTTTTTTATTATTCTTTTTAATTATGGAATTAATCTGACATTGATTTTCTTGGTAGGGTTATCGATTTATTTTGTGTTCAAATCCCATATTTTATTCCACAAACAGTCCCCAAACCTTAAACATTTAGATTTTAACATCATAGATGACTGAGAAAAGCAGCAAACCCTCACGTTGGAGAAGGTTTACTCATTTGGCAGACACTTTTATCCAAAGTGAATTACATTTGAGAAACATAGAAGCATCAACAAAGCATCAAATACAGCACGAGATCTACAACTGATAATACATACCAGTAAGAGCAGCAATAAATACTAGTAAGAGCTGATGGCACATTTCGCATCAAGGGGATAAATCCTGAGGGAAAGAAGTTAGAGTTTACAAAAAAGTGAAATCAATACAAGATCATTTTAAGGGGATAGAAGAAGTGCATGTTAGAGGTGTTATAAGACAAAGTGTTCTTGGAAGAGAGGAGCTTCTTGACGTTAGAGAGGGACGCCCCTGCTCTGATGGCGTCTGGTAGCTCGTTCCACCATCGTGGTGTCACAGATGAGAACAGCCGGGACTGAGATGGCAGAGCCAGGCGGCGTTGACTGACAAAATCGATCGCCGATCCACTAAGTGGTTAATCAATTAATGGTTGAAAAACTACACACAACATCGGAGAAACATCGTGAGACACAAACAGGTGAATGACAGTTCTGGGTCAGTGTGGTATCTCTGCATGCTTATTATGAAATCGCTCCGAGATGTCGGACACCACCCCAAGTGGCAAAATCCCCAGATCTGCTAGCTGTAATCCCTTATCCTCTCTCTCTCTTTCCTATTAGCAACAGTGTTCAGAGCTTTCAGGTAGCTGCGTCTCAGGTTACGGCAGGTTACGTCTGTTAGCACTCGCTAATCAGCGTTCATTCCATGAGGAACGTTAACGACAGGTCAAAATAAATCCACGTGATGCATTCATGTTTTAACTGTGTCCCTAAAACACCTGTGAAGCCTAGAAGCCTGTATTAGGAGAGGGAGGTAGCTGGACAAAAAAACAACAGAACTACCTGCAGCATTATTCCCCACATGAGGAATCTGGCTGAACATTGAGTTCAGTAAAAGGAGTTTGGTACCAAAACTGTTAAGATTCATGGCTGATATTATCGTTTAGCCGTCGTCTCTCCCACCGCTGCCTTTCTCCCATTTCCCTCCAGTACTTCGTCTCCGTTTGAAATAGAATAACTGACTCTCTCCTTCGGTCGGAGGTGTGTTCCTGGAGGATTTGCTGTTGGAAAGCAGAAGCTCCTTGGCCCAGAAAAAAAGATGTTTGGGGAATCCTATCTTTTTGTTCTCCCTGCATTGATATGTAGGCAGAGCTGGTTCTCCTGCCAGGCTGGACAGGAAGCTCAGAAACAAGTTTCTCGCTGTGGACGAGGCGATCAGGGAGGGAATTTCTGTTTCCCTCTTGGATTTTGAAGTTTTGTGAAAGCGCTGCAAGACTTGGCCACTTTCTTAAATTAATGAGATGATGTTATCCGGTTCTTTGTATTCAGAGTGACGGACGGCTGCAGCCCCTCACCTGTCACAGATTTACTGTTTTCTTCCTCGTTTCTTCACCTTTTGTCAGGTTTTCATCGAGGATTAGAATTGGTTCCTCAGCCAGGACTAGCCATTCAGGACTGCTCCTCACCTCTTAACAAACAGAAATCATTATCTTCCTGCAGTTTGTGACAAAAGGATAGCTGCTCTGTCCATTCTGTCAAGGTTGACGTCTTTCTTTCTAATCAATCAAAAAGCTTGTTAGTTTAACTGAGCATCATCTTTGAGACATTCGGATCGATCGGTGGTCCAGGATAACCGTGTCCTCGGGGCTTGCCGTCACTCCTCTTATATTCTGAGTACCGACCGTAATGTGTCTGAAGCATCGAGTACTGCAGCAACTCTGTTTTGGCTCTCAGTCCACATGAAACTGATGTCCAGTGTATAAATCTAAAGACGCTGACCCGGTGATTCAGATCGTATACAGTCACAGTCACAATCGGGCTGTGTGGGAATATACACAGTGCAGCTGTTGTTGTTGTTAACGTGGGTTTGATGTTATCAGCTCAGCAGCTTGGGAACGAGTGCTGGTTAACGTGTAGTGATTTTGAGAAAATATTTGACTTGTTGTCTTTTAAACTCTGTACTAGATGTTTGCTGTGATGCAGTTCTGAAATGAAATGATGGAGAGGAGGAGAGCTGTTAAGGTGTTTCGCTAGTCTTAAACTTGTTTTCTTACTCTTGGAGTGCACATTACCTAATTTTAACAATAACTTGACTTGGGTTCAAGTCCAGACCAGGATCTTTGTCACAGCTGTCATTAGGACAAAAAAATGACAAAAAGTGAAATAAAATAACTGACTTCCTGCCTCATATTCCTACTTCCTGACAGACTCAGCCAATAAAAGCTTCTGATCCTCAGGTCTGCAGATTCTTCTGCACGCTCACCAAGAACAATTTTATTGGTTTGATCAAATTAGCGAGTGTAGATGTATCAAAGCAGCGCTGAATAATAACGCAGTAATTGCTCCCTCCCTCCTCCCTCTCTGGGGTTGGACTGGTGTTATCAGCTCTTAGTCTCGCTGCCTCTCTGCCTCCCGGAGCTGCCAATCTCTCCCCGGGGCTTGTCTCCATCTTATCTCCCCCTCACACTTCACAGAGAGGAAGCTCTTAGAGGGCTGGGCCCGACAGATAGCGACTGACCTGTCTCTTCCCTCTGGAGCGGCTTCTTTTTTAAGCAAGCTGCAATCTGCGAACTGAACTCAAATGGCTTCCTAGATTATTCCCCCCCCCCACCCCCTTACCTCTTCAGCTGAGTGAGAACACACCCTCTCCTGTCTGATGGTGGGTGTCCTCTTCTTCCTCATTTCTTCGCTCCCTGCCTGTGCACCTGGGAAAGCTGCCTGTGGACTCAGGTGGCTCCTCTTTGAAGCTGCCGCCCTGTTGGGAGTTTGAACTTGAGGAAGGAGGGCCCCTGTGAACGTGTCAAAGGCAGAGAGCTGACAGAAGTTAAACGACTCCCATAAACCCGTCGCTTGCTACCTCTAAAACGTTTCTTTCCAACTTTCCTCCTTTGATTGACTGTCTGATGTCTGCAGGCAGCCAGAGAAGAGTTGCACTTTGTTCCAAAGCAGCTAATCAAGGCGGAGGATCTTTGGAGTGAAAGCTGTTGAATTTCTATTGATGGTTTCCTTCTACTGTCAGGGCCTGCACCCACTCCCTCCTTTTTTGTTTCCTTTTATCAAAGTCAATCAGAGAGTCTTTGAACTTTTCTCTTCACCAAGGGATTTCAAATACCTCTCTTATCAACACATTAGCATGTCTGTTGTTTCACGCTAGCAATCAGCTCCATCGCGAAGGAAACACTGGTGAAAGCGGGAGAACGCTTCTCGGACGTTGCAGCATAAAAAATGCAAATTGCCGTTTCAGCGTCTGTTGCAAAATAAAGCGTGCTGCAATCTAGAAAGCGTATCGTAATTGAAAAGAGTGTGTTAAGGTAGATCCGCTTAAAACGCGAGTTAAGCCTATTAACGTCTTATCAGAAGTCACAGTGCATTTTATTTTGCTGATTAACCCCCGATGGAAGATGCTCCGCTGCACTTCCACAAGGGAGAGATGCAGCAGGATGTTGGAGGTGTGTGTGCTACAGTGTTTATTCCTGGCCAGCTGTTGTTTCCCGTTTTTACCCCTCTGGGATGTGGACGCTGCCGTGAAAGTGTGCGTTACAGCAAATTTTCTGTGTGTCCACTCCGATTTTTGTCTCTGTGACAGATGGTGCTGCTGACGGTGGGGAGCTGGACCTGAGTGGGATAGATGACCGTGAGATAGAGCTGGTATGTACCTGCTGATTAATGAGACGCTACAGTAGAAAAAAGTACCTTTTTACTGCTGAACTGAATGCCCTTTCCTGAAGGTGCTTTAATTAATAATTGGTTCAAAACAGAATATTTAACATATTAAATGCATAAAGCTAACCTGATACAGCTCAATCATAGACTACTCAAAGGTCGTATTTGTTGCAGGACTGTTGTATTTGATTGCATTGTGGTGCAGGTATATGCAGTGGAAAGATTAAGAGATAAAACATTTAGCAAGACAGGAGACTATTGATGCACAAAATGTACAATCGTTGTTCTCCCCCTCTGCAGTATCTGCTGAGCGACAAAGAAATCAAAGTCAAGACGGCGCTGTGGATGGCAGAAAACTCAGACTACCTCAAAGAGCAGAAAGGTACTTTCAGGATGGAACGTGATTTCTGTGCTGGTTGTTTTAAAGGCAGAATTTAACTTTTACTTGTCTGCAGGTAAATGTACCTTCCACTCAGAGTTAAACCTCCAGCTGAACCTACCGAGTTTAGCTTGTGGCCTGCGGGGGGGTTTCCCACTGTGTCAAACTGAGGTTGTTATCTCTGAGTTTGTATGTTCAGACTGTTTCTTGTTTGTGCTTTCAGAAAAAGAAGCAAAGATAGCGAAGGAGAAGGAGCTCGGGATCTACAAAGAAAGGAAGGTAACAGCATGCAGCCTTCAAAACATTTGAGATCAGGGTGGGCGGGTTGTCTCAGCTCGACACGGACAGGAAGTTGTTCGGAGGCAGTTTGGTGGTCAGACGCTCAGAGATGGCCTCACAGTGGAAAAGTCTTGCAGTCATTTAGACGGTTGATCAGTCAGACGGATAATAACGTCACCCAGTTAGGAGACAGTTTGATTGGACAACAAACATATTTACTGGCAGACTTTGCGTCAAAATATTGTATTTGACTCAAATATAAACAGATTTGTGGAGCACAACTTTGTTTGTCTTCTTCTCTGCTCTGTTGTCTTTATCTGGTCTCTCTCTTGACGGTGTCCCGACACCCAGGTTGGGATCACTGGTCAACACTTCACTCCGGTTGTATTTATAAAGGGTCAGTTCATAACAGAAGTTATCTCATTGCACTTCTGATATAGAGCAGGTCTAGACTCTTACTGCACTATTATTTACAGACCCAACAATTCCCACCATGAGCAAACACTTGGCAACAGTGGCAAACACCTCAAAGCCCCTACAAGTTGGCCCGTAATGAGATGTTTTCATATTCAGCTTAAGATAACAGTTGACTTTACTGCGTGAGCTGCCCCGTGTCCTACCATCGCATCTTTTGCCAGATTATGCCAGTCTGCTCTTCGCTGTTGGTCATTCAGGCTGTAATCCATTCAGAAAGAAAGCTACTAGACCTTAACTAAAGATTACTGTGTTTTAGGGCATGACGATAAAACAATAACAATAATTATCGCGATATATTTTTTAATAAATATTCAATAAATATTAAATAAATGTTCGATCTTATTCACTTAAATAATACACGAATTAGGAAAAAAAAGCTTTTTCTTAATTTCACTTGTATATATTTTTGTTGACAAAGATTTTATCATAATTGTTTTGAATGTTCTGCCTCAGATTTGTGAAGTGATCCACTGTTTGGCATCAAGTGTTGACCATTCAGAAGAGTTTAAAGCACAACTAACCATCAGGTTTCTTCAACTTCCACTTAGGATGCAGAAATCAGCCTCGAAACTCAAAAGAAATAACGATTTGATACTTACGATAAAAAGTTTCATACACTTTGATAATTATCACAATAACATTTTTGGCCATATCGTCCAGCCCTACTAGGCTTTTTTATTCCTTTTTTTTTTAACATGCCCATACCAAGGTGATGTCTTCATATTGCATGCAAATACAGTGATGTAAACTAGAGAAACAAATGCTCCAACTTGTGAAGCTGGAACCAGAGATTAGTTTGATGCTTTTTTCACCATGTTGTCATATAGTTTTCCGTCAGTATTCTGATTGGTTAATTGGCTGTCAGGAGGACAGTTGGTCAGACAGACACTTATATTTTCAGTTAAACACAGAAATGGACAGATTGCGCGTCACTGAGTGACACTGAGAGACAGACGATCAGACAGACTAAACACAGACAGGCAGGCGGTAGGTCCTCTGAAACTGCTTCCCTCTCATATCCCATTACTGGTCTTGGCACAGAACAGACCCCTTTGTTAGACCCAACATCTGTTCACTGGTTTTAACTAGCTGGATTAACTGCAATGGAACGGAGATTTAATGAGACGTGCGTCCTCCTGACAGCACTGATCCAAATGAGTCCATTTCACTGACAAATGAGTGAAAAGATAAATAAAACAGAGGACGTTCTCGTTATTTCTCTGCATGACAAAGTGAGCATCCTTTTGTAGTTTCTAACCCTGAACATCCTGAGTTGATGAGCTGCTGTTGTTGGGGGTCAGTTTACTGTCATCTGAGGGAGAGGAATTTAACTTTAATTGCCTGAAATCAATCTGTGAAGAAACTTCAGAGATTTTAAGATCATGTCGACTTTGGCATGAAACGTGTTTTAAAAGTTTTTCAGTAAAAAGAAACTGGGCTGATCTGTAGCGTTAGGAGGAAGGTCAGGGTGGGTGTGGAATAACTGAAACTGACTGATAACCCCAATCTGGGGGCTTAATTGAGATCCATTTCTGCCATCCATTTTTTTTAGAGGGCACGTTGTTCCCATCTGGGACCTAACTGGTCTAATAGGAAGACAAAATATTTCCAGATAACATTTAACCCTCGTCTGCTGAGCAGAATTGGAGTAATTTTAATAAAGTTAGATTGACTACAAGGTCTTAATCGTGACCGGTTTAAATGAGGCGTTGCACTGAGGGTTTGGTGTTGGGTTGGTTGTTAATCAGAGAAATAATCTTGCAACAAAAAGCTTCATTATGGAAGAGAAGTTGTTCCCGAGCGAACAGCTGATGGGAGTCAATGAACAAACTGGTAATTGTAGTATTTGTACCCCACGCCAGCGACATGACGGTGTCAGCCTGCTGGTCGGTCCAGACAGAAATATCTTATACTCCTCTAACTTTTAATCTAGCACCATCATCAGGTCAAAATTATATTTCATGTGTCCAATACCTGCAAAACAAATTCATTAGCAAAGTCATTAGCAAATGTTATCCGTCTTGTTCAGAAGCCTAAAAAAGTTCATGCCCCCCGTTAGCTAAGTGGACCGCTAACTGAGCTAACGGCCGCTAGAGTTACTGATGTTACCCGGGTTCTTTTTGTTACAACAGCTGACGTGTGCTTTGTTTTTAAATCCCGACAGCCTAGAGGACCCAGGAAGAAGCTTCCCCTGATCCACGCCAGCACCGCAGACGAGGCCATCGGGAAGATGCTGGAGCAGAAGAAGATCTCCTCAAAGATCAACTACGACATCCTGAAGGACCTCAACATCAAGTCCGGCGCCAGCCCAGCTCGCAAGGCCGAGTCCCCGAAGAAGGAGCCGATTGCCGCCAAACTGACCGGACGTAACCGCCAACCTGCTCGATCTTCAATCAGCCTCAGCACGCCGCTCAGCACCCTGGGAAAAAGGTCGGTAGAAGGCAAGTTTTCTGATGAGGGGATTGTATTTTTGGTTTATTTTGGGATAAACCACTTAGTGGTACAGTTCAGTTCTGACCAACAGACACAGCCGTCATCTTTCTCACTCTTAGAGGTTCCAGAAGTCCTTGTTGGACAAAGAGGTTGAAGCAGGATTTGGGGAAAGTGGGGACGCTGCAAGAAAATCACAACACTTTGACGGGTGACGGTGTGGATGTGTGCTGATGGTGTCAGTGTTTACGTATTGTTCAAAGCACCGTCGGCCTCTTATTGAGCGCACTAGAATATAACATGCAATATAATTAGTGCTGATAGGTCGGTCCATTGAGTAATTAGCTGATGACCGAAAGCGGTTTCGAGAATCGATTGTTTCCCATTCAACAAACGTAAATGCATTAAAAACAAGTTTGAGCCGTCTGTTTGATGCCCTTTGGGTTTTGGGCTGTTGGTTGAACAAAACAAGCTGTTTTTGACATTTTCTATACAAAATGATTGATTAAATTAATCGTTCGTTGCACCTCTGAACATAATATACATCCGCTGCAGGAAATTACGACCGTCTGCTGGAAGTTTTTTTTGACTTTAGCTAATAACTGCATTATCAATCAATCAGGTAATGTTGACATGAAGTTCAGATTAAAAAAAACTGAAATAAAAGATAAAAAGTTTTAAAACTGGATCATATCTATTCTTAAAGGGGAAAGCTAGCAGTGTAGACACAAGTCTGATACACACTCAGTGGCCACTTTATTAGGTACACCCGTGCAATCTGATGCAGTCCAATACATGCGTCTATCTTTTTTAATTTATCTTTGTGCTTGTATAACTTTGTCAAATTCATGATCAAACTCAACCCGTCTGTATTAGACGTCCCACTGCTCCCTCGTTTCGTACAACTGTTTTCACATAAATATCTCGTCGTACTTCCCAACACCTGGAAACTGTAAAATCTGTGGAATTCCCCTTTAACAACAAAACCGTTTTTTTTTTTTTTAACGTTAGATCTGACGTCCGTCTGCACCACGCTGTGAGCACATTAAACAGCTCTGATGTACGTTGAGAGAACATGACCTTAAAGGCAGCAGCTGCTGTGGTTTCACATTATGTCGTCTTTAAAGAGGTTCTTTTTCCAAAAATACAGTCTGGATGGTGAATTAATGAATGATTTCAGCCACTGCGCAAACATTCTGCTGCACATCATCCATAATACTTCTGAGTTTATAGATAATTACTACGAACCCTCGTCTTGTTAACATTATTACCTGTAATGCCGACCACACCAGTACACCGCCAATCAACAACACCTAAAGTACATAAATCCATATTTAATTATGTCTGGGTCTGCTCGGTCCCTCTCACCACCAAATAATCCTCAGAGCAAACAGCAGATGCTCGACTGAATACAGACGAGATGGATGGAGAGTGTTTACTCGTGTCTGATGCAACACCAGCCGCTGGGGTCACACCCACCCGTTACTTATTTTTATCTTTTCTTTCACGTGACTGTGGCTTCACTCCAGAAGGATGAGGCGGCACTTCTCCCGTCGCCCAGAGTAATCACCTGCGACAGCAGGACAGATGTGGGCCTTTCCTCCCCCCCCCCCCAGAGATGCATCTTCTCTGCCAGGATTTGTCTCTGGCTGCCCCCCCCCCCCCCCCCACCTCCCCTCTCCCCGACTTGCATTCACAGGACTGATCCACACCGAGCCTTTCAGACTAATTTAATGGGTTTTCTGCTCAGAGGTTTTCTTCACTTTGTGTGGTGTTGGGGGAAATTGGATTCCTATGGCTCTGTTTTTCAACCCTTTCCAGTTAATGGTGGTTTTAGGTGCCATCTTGGAGCTTTACAGAAGTCCTATAGAGGCAGAATGCCTGTGGTTAGTCATTGGGTTGTAGTTTGCTAGGCCTTCGTAAACCCTGTCCTGAGCTACCCAGACCCTCCGAGGAGTTTAAAAGTCTGCTTTGTTCTGTGCAGGTGTTCGTCTATTTAGCGCCGGTTGCTCTTCAAGTCAAATGAAATGTATTTCTAAAGTGCTCTAACAAAATGGCTGCGTCACCCTGCTCTTCAGAGCGACGGGAGATGTAAATGCAGACAAAAAAACAAGAACAAACACGTTACAGACTCTTGAGAATCGAGGCCAAAGCCTTTTGTGTGGAAAACAGGTCATGGAAACAAATATGAAACATGGAGCCTTTTTTCAAACTCAGCTGTTGTCAGACTGTGCTAATGATAATTTATGCTGCATTTAGGTGGCTGTGGCTCACAGAGCAGAGTACGTCCTTCATTGTCCTTGACTCTGTGAGTGTGTGTGTGTGTGTGTGTGGGTCAGTTTATTTTGTAATCATGTTTCCCATATAGGCATTTTTCATTATTTTACTGCAGCCAGCCCCTACTCACTGGAGGGGCATGTTATTACAGACAACTGAAAACCAGAAAGAGAAACAGAAAATAAAAAAACTGATTCAGGAAAAAACAACAAAAAACCTTGGAAGAAGGAAAATAAAGGAGAAATAACTGAAACAGACAATAACCCTGAAAACAGCCCCCTGACAGTAAATGGGTGCATTCAATTGCATTTTTACCAAAAGCGCTTTACATTTCTTGCCTCCTATTCGCCCACTGCTGCCACGCAGGTGTCGGGAGAAGCTTTGTCATTCCTTGTCTTGTCCAAGGACACCTGGACATGTGGACAGGAGGAGCCGGGGATCGAACTGCCGACCCGCTTTCCCCCCTGAGCCGCAGCAGAGAACAAAACAAACCACAACAACACACTCCTGCACTGACGAGATGATTGATGACACAAATTATGACACATTATAGCACTTCCCGTTCAGAGGGTGGTAATGTGATGCTTTATTGATCGTCGCGGGGGAAACTGCATTTGTGTTTGCGCCCCCTCCACAAGGAGGCCAGAGGTCAGCGTCAGCACGGTGAAGCTGGCGGTGAGACGGCGTCCTGCTCGAGGACACTTCAGAAGAGTAGATGGATTAATCTGCATCCTCCTGCTAAAGTGTTTCATGTTTCCTCCGTACAATGTTCAAGGACAGACTGAAGAATGTGGAGGACAAAATGAAAACCTTTTTTGTTTTGTTTTTTGGAGCGAATTCTGTGTTAAATACAGTGATGTGCTTGATCATTGTGAGTCTGCAAATTGAATCATTTAGAGATCACGGGCTCATTGTGGGTGACGGTTCTGCCGTGTTTTCTGTTTAACTGGTCCCAATTTTCCCCCTAAACTGCATCAATAAATGACAAGTTTGAGTGGAGGTTCAGGAAGAAGAGGGGTGCAGGATGTAAATAAACCCAACATGAGTTTGAGACAGAGTGAAATGTGGTGAAAGGAAAAGCTTTTCAAGAACAACAGACATGTCAGAGTTATGCCAACCCAGTGATGTGAGGCAGAAGTCGTCGTTTGTTCTTAGGAAACGTAATGTACCGCCATAAAACGCTGTGCAGTCTGTGAAGCCACCTACATTACTCTGCAAGCGAAAGTAACAACAAATTTGTCCAACCACCTTTTAAACGTCAGCAAATGTTAATGAAGATCTCAAGATCATAAAATCCTCACTGCCCAGCCACACATGCGTTCATCCATCTTTAAAGTGGCCTTTCTAGCATAGACCGTATAAAAGAAGTGGAATTCACCTGTCGGTTTGTGGACATGTTGAAGCCTCGAGTTTCTTCGTTTTTAGGAACCAGACGTTCCAAGCTAGCTCGCTGATGTTAACTGGCAATTTTGGCAAGTGAAAAGCAGGATTAAAACTAAAATGTACTTAACGAGAAAATGAACATCCGACACCTTCGGTCACATTTCTAAGGACCAAAATTAAATTTACATTACATTTATTCATTTAGCTGACGCTTTTTCAACTGCTGTATATGTCAGAGGTCGCACGCCTCTGGAACAACGAGGGGTTAAGTGTCTTGCTCAGGGACACATTGGTGTCTCACAGTGGATTCAAACCCGTGTCTCTCACACCAAAGGCTTGGGTCATATCCACTGCACCATCACAACCTCACAAAATGTTACAATTAACTTTCATGAAGCTCTGAGATGATCACAGCTCGTTAAATAAGCTTTTTCAAAGGCGCTGGTTGCAGTGGATAAAAGTCGCCCCTGTCCTGCACCTAGCCCCGCCCCCTAAAGCCTCCCCTGCTTCCTGGTCTCTGTTCCTCTAAACGGGACCATAATTTACTAAATGAACATCATGCTGTGTTGAAGAAGACTTGAAACTAGCGACTGAGACCATAAACTCATCAGGAAAGTGTTTACTGAGGGAATAAATCAGCTGACAAGTAGAAACATTTTCTCATAGACTTCTATACAATCACACTTGTTTCAGCAGCCGGTGGAGTCGCCCCCTGCTGGCTGCTGGAGAGAACGTAGGTTTGAGGCTCTTCAGCGCTGGCTTTGTTTTTCAGACCCGGAGTTTGTTGCTTGCTTTCTAGTAACTAAATGTCCCCTTCACACAGACACTGATGGCAGCGGCCGCCATACAAGGTGACAACTGCTCATCAGACCGACCACCTACCTTCTGATTAGTGAGTGACCAATGTGACTCCTGAAAACCTGCAGAGAATTATCAGCTGAATCTGCTCGGATTTGAGCTGTATAGTGAGATTCAGCCCCTAGTTTATTTGTCTGGCTGCTACTTTACTGTTCTGATCTACTTTCATCACGTTGTTTGTATTTTAGTTGTCCTAAAGTCAGACAGGTGGACAAGCTAAACAAATCAAAAGTAAAATGTGTTTATCAACCACAGAAGTTTGCAGCCATCATTACACCAACGCAGCAACAACAGCGGACTACAACAGAGCCGAGAGGCTGCTGGATTTGAGCCGCTCCACTTGGCTAATGGCTGCTGCCAGAATGGCAGATCTCTTCCTTGGAAAGCCGACATGCTCCATGAATGAAAGCCCGACTCCAGTTTCATGTTTTGGCTCTGATCTCTTTGAAGAGGGGCTTCACTGGCACAAGCCCTGTCTGGAGTTTTTAAGAATGGACGCTCTTTCCTGAAGCGTTCGACCTGTTTTGAATTTTTAAAATCCATTCTAGCCTCGTCATTGAATCATTCATGGGCATTGCTGTCGTGAATCATTCATTCCACACTTTCTTTCATTTCCTGAATGGAAACTTGCTCCATCCATTTATCCAGAAACCGCTGAACTCTGCACTGTGTCGCGTTGAATGCACAACAATGTTCTCAACCCCTGCGGTTTCCACGTTTTCAGTGGCTCTACCCACAAGCCATTAGGAACAAGAAAATGCCCCGCGGCAACAACGTGGTGATAATCTCCCATTCTCTCATGGCATGTCAGACGTAGCACTGGAATGAAAAAAATCTGAAGAAAGACAAAAACTATCTCAAACAGCGACCGTTGGGCGCAGAATGGCCTCTTTCAGGCCGGCGGTGGAGGAGCAGACCGTTGCTTCGGCCCCTGAAAAGGTTGTTGTGCTGGTTATTGAAAAAGGGGAGAGGCATGGTGTCAGGGAGACCTATGAAAGTGCAGGAGAAGGCCAGCTGACAGTGCAGCCATTGTGCCTTGTTTCGAGGCCTCGCTGAGGGGCTACACTGAGGCATTGTGCTGCTCCGGCCTCCCCTCCCTCCCTCTCCCGGTTCCTCCTCCAGGCTCCTGGCTGCACCCGATGCTCCGCTCGAGAGTTTGCTCTTGTAGATGTGGGCTCTCTGGAGTTTTTCTCTTGTTCTCTTCCACTTTTCCCTCCGTCTGTTGCTCTTTATATTTTCTGTCTCTCTGTGCGGGACCTTGGCAGACATTCATCGACAGATCTTGTTTGGCATTTGAACTACCCGAAGTTCAGAGACAAATGTAAAGTTTGCATTAATATCCAGAAATGATTGAAGCTGCCTGGATTCATTTTGTTGCATGATGTTGGCTGTATATTTATTGTTTGCTGTGTTTGCATTTTGGCACCTTTCTGCTGTCAGTTTGTTTTATATTAGCTTTTTATTTTATGGAACTCAGACAGAAATACAAATCAAATTCGGTTCATATGTACAGCATACAGTCATGCTGATGACCAGCGGTGTATCATTCTTCATTAGGTGTGCTCGACCTGCAGTACCTGCATGCTCAGCATCTCTCAGGCCCAGATCCAGTGTCCCCCCTTACAGACTCTCAGACCTTTACAGATGGTCTGCAGGGGCTCCCGACTTTCTGACGGACTCTCTGTAAGTCTGCACTTCTGCAGAATCTATGGCGTCGGAGGGGCTAACAGTCAGATTGTAATAAGATGCTGCAAATCGTAATCTGGACTGCTGAAGAGGTAATGATTCTGAAAATCCTCTAAAAACGTCACGTGAAATTAGCAGTGCGTGCTGTGAGAATTAATTTACAGCATTAATGCAGTTCATCGTGTTTCTGCAGAGTTTACGGTCCGTGTTGCTCACGTTACTTTGTCCACCATCTTCACCTTTTCTGGCAAACTGCAATTCATGTGTTAGTTGCACAGCAACTTTAATCCGTTAACGGTCATCAAGTCTGTTGTTCTTAGTGGTTTACAGCACATCTGGTTATGGTGTGAGCTTCAGGTGATCAGCTGTTAGCCTAAGAACAGTCCCATCTTGCTCCCATAATCTCTTCTTCTCTGGAAGAAGTGCCCCCTCCTTCGCCATCTCCACCTTTGCCTTCACCTTCCTCTTTCAGTGTCTCCTTTTTGCTTTCATGTTCTTTCCCCTCCATTTCCCCTCACTTTATTTCCCATCTTTTTCTCTCTCTCCTGCTGTTTGTTTCCTCCCTCTTTGTATCCCTCTCCCCCCGCCTGTCCTCTATTCTCTCGCCTCCTTTTCTAATCCTCGCCGTGTCTCGCGGTTAAAAGCCCTCAGCGGCGGCTACAGGCCTGTTGTATCACTCGGCACCATCGGGTCTGCTCTTGCTCTGGGCAACTCGCTAACGAGTTCTTTGCCTTTCTTGTGCTCGCCCTCTGTCGTTTTCCCCCGTTTGTCTCTTTCATCTCTTCTCTTGATCTCTCCACTGAAGTGTTTTACAAAACATGGTGTAAACTTGCCTCACTCCACTCAGACGAGTTTGATGGCGGGGGCTTGAAAACGAGCAGCAGAACTGGTGTGAGGACGGCGGCTGGGTTTGATGAGACCACTTGGAGCAAACAAAGGATGAAAGTTGTAGCTGGTACATCTTGTTGGGTTCGGCTGACATCTCACTTGTTTTTTTTTGCAGATTACATGAACCCAAGGCTTGACAGACGTTTGGCTTCTTTCTGGTAAAAGTGCTTCAGTCAGCGTTATTGGTCACTGGGCCGGACTTAGAACATGTTGTCGGGGGTCATTTACAAGCATCTAGATGAGCTGTTTACTGTAGCAAGAATATTTCTCTTCTGTTTGAGGACTGGAAGACAGCAGCTCTGCGGTGGCAGGCCTCTCTCCTCTTGGCGTCTGTCCCTCTGTTATCTTGTTTTTGTCTCTTTACCCCATTTCACCTTCAGCCTTCCCTCCCTTCCTCCCACTGCTTTTTTTCATCTTCCACTCTGTATTCCTGCTAACTCGGCCCTTCAGGGACCTCGGAGCCCTGCTGTACTCGCTGTACTGGACAGTCTTTGGGTTCAGACGTCCCATGCACTCATTCTCTTCTGCTTTCTTTCTTTTTCTACCCCCCTCCTTCTGCGTCTCCACCCTCCACCCCCTCCAGCCAGCTGCCAAACAGACCCTCCCTGTTCCCTCCATCCCTACTGGACGATGGAAAAGCAGTCTTCCAGAAGTAGCCCAGATAATTGCCCTTCAGTGATATTTTTTCCTCCCCTCTCTTTTGTTTTGTGCTTCTCTTCTCCTTCATTCAAAGCTTTTTTTTTCCCCTTCTTTTTTTAGAGAACTTGTCTGATTCCAGAGCTTTTTGGGGGGGAAAGAAAAGAGAGAAAAAGAGAATTCCTCTCTGCATTTTTTCCCCTCAGAGGCACTGGAGTCAGGGCAACCACTCTGGTGTGTGTTGGTTTTCCAGAAATGTAAATCGGACGCACAGACTGAGCCAGCGCTGAGGACAAAAAACGTAGAACTCAGCAGTTTTCGGGCCAGATCTTGCCGCGGCCACCGCTTCTCTGAGGCGGTGCCAGAGGTTGGGAGGGAGGGAGGGGGGTGGGGGGGGGATACTTCCCATTTTGTTTTTTCAGCCTGTCAGAGCAGGTGTCATGAGAAAGTCAGAAAGTCACTCGTGTGTTTAAAAAACTTTACAGAAGCAGGAAAAACTGAGTGAGCGAGAGCAGCTCAGTTAAATCCGCAGCGGAGGGGAAAGTGGGGGGTCGGACTCCGCAGTGTGTATCATATTTTCCTGCCCGGCACACTCGATCGAAGAGGATGTTTTTCCTTGTTATGTGACCAGCTGTGTAAGGGGAGGGTGTATAATTAGTCTGTGGTTTGCAGCCCCTCCCTGTAAGCCTCTGATCCTCTGCAGACTGTAACCAATGAGCCGTTGGCGGGTGGTGGAGGTTAGCAGACAGACAGACGGACAGAGAGGGTCGTGGGCGCTGCCAGGCCCAAACCCCACCCGACCTCCACCATCCGCCCCACGCACTCGCTGCGACTCTCCAGCAGCCATGTGACCTGCCACACACTGCTGACGAGATTATAAAGCTCGTTTCTGCAAAACGTGAGCTTTTCAGGAATTAATGGCCAGTTGTTGGATGTAAAAGCTGCAATTTTGAGACTAAATGAGTTTATTTAGAAAAGGTTTTACAACATCTAGGTAATAATATTCATCTAGCATGTAGTAAAAGTTATTTGTAAAACATCTTTACCAAAAGTAGCATTACCACAGTGTAAAAATCCTCATTTGCAATTAAATTCCTAATTTAAACATTTGTAGTGGAAGTAATAGAAGCTAAATTTAAGTTGAGTATTAAAAGTACTTTTTGTGCCCTTTTCAGAGTGATGTATTGTAAAAGTATAAAGTACAGTTTAAATTAAATCTCATTTAATTTAAATGAGGGTATAAAACTCAAAATGTCAGAGGAAACAAAAGCATTAATTGATTATTAATATCCAACAAAGTAACTTAAAGTATGGTAGAAAGGTCACGAAGAGCAACAGAGGAAGCCAGGATGGTCAGATACACTGAGTATATACTGTATACAGAGTAGCCCGAAGTATCAGCAGTACAATCGTGAAGAAACACAGTTTGGTTGTACAACGCAACAGCGGCGGCACTTGTTGACTTGTTGACGCGCCAGGGCGGTTTGTTACTGCGTCGACTGGAGCAAACGCTGTGACGCGTGCCCGCGTGGCCAATAGGAACAGGGCATCCAGCCAAGCACGGAGAGCAAAATGAAGCAAGAGTTGATATTGTGCGTTTCGTGTTCAGACAGACACCAAAGGAAACATGTTTCCATTCATGTAGGCATGTCAGGTGTGTGTGTGTGTGTGTGTGTGTGTAAGTCGGGTAGCTTTTTGTAGTTTGGCAGTATTGTTGTGTGAAATGGACACAAGCGGCATCACAATTTTTGCCTCCACTGCTTCATTGAAAAGAAACTCCGTTGTTATCAGAAATGCAATGATTTAAATCCACTCGGGACTTTTTATATATTGAACTGCACTGGCTTCTTTGCAGAGGACAGATACATATTTGTTGTTGACCGAAAGCTGAATCAACAAACGAATGACTAGACGTTCAGACACTAGAAGGTTTAAAAACTCCATTAAAGGCCGTTACTGGTACTCAGCTGTTTGCGTTGAGTTAATATGCAGTCATTGCAGAGGAATGGTTTCAAAAGAACTTCTAAAATATCAGACTGGAAAATGTGTTCGCCTGGAGAGCACGTGCAGCTGACCTGTGTCCTGAATCCTTTTCAGGTGATGTCCTAGAAACTAGCATTTACTTGTTGCTGTGTTCCTCATATAGGAAGTTATAGAGGAGTTAGGAGTTATAAGGCATGTGATTTTTCAGATTAATCAAGAGTTCTGGCTTTCAGTGAGGCCACGACATGCTCGTCCGCACTTGACAGTCCTTCTCAGAGGCCAATCGGACGGCTTCACTGCTGGTCGCATGTTAAATCGAGCACATTTATTTTATTTATTTACCTCTTCAGCCTCAACGCTCATCCAGAGAGAGGTTCACATATTTAATCCCCCCACCCTCCTCAGACCAACCCATTTCTCATGAAGCGCTGAGAAATGAGTGTGGACATCCGGCTCCGCTCGCAGCAGCGACTGCAGCTTTCTCTCCGAAAGCCTTTTCCATCCAAACAGCTTTCAACGGCCAAACCTTTGTTCTCCGGAGCGCCGCGCACTGTAACTAATGGGACAGCCAGGCCTGGAATTTCGAGGGGAACTCTAAAACTGGGCCATTTGGAAAACATCCCAGTTTTTATCCACGGCTTAGCCACAGCCCAGCCAGCAACTGAAAATGTTGACACTAAAGGAGTTGATACTATTGTGGTAGTTCGTGGCCTCACAGAGCTGCAGCGTGGCTTAGCAGCTGAAGACTTTCCCCCTGGAGCCTCAAGAAGGGACGCCTGAACACTGAAATACATCGAGATACTCCCCTTATTGTCCCTTTATTATCTTCACTCTCAAGTTGGTCTCCACTCTCTTTAAACCCAAGATGATGCATTAGTTTCATTTTTAAATTTTATTCCCCTTCCCCGCTAAGTTTTACTGACACCATCCCCCCCAGCTTTTGCCAGTTGTCAGCCAGTGGCTAAACGGCCTCCCTCAATCGCCTTTTCAGCTCAGGCTTAGTCTCATTGGCAGTAAGCTGATTAGGAACGAGCCGCTAAGCCCGGCAGAGACTGATAGCCTAACAGAGAGAGTTGCGGCACAGTGGATGAGTGAAGGAAGTGAGGAGAGGGGAGGAGGGTGAGACAGACGAGAGGCAGAAAGCTAGTGAAAGGATAGAAAGTGAGACAGACAGGAGGGAGGCTGAGGTTAATAGATGGGTGATTTGACGTCTCTGAGATAAAATATGATGGTTGTTGCAGGAAAGGGCAGGTTATAGCTGAGAGTAAGCGGCAGAGAGGGTGAGGGAGCGGCTGGATCTGTCCTAGGTTGACCCCGTGTAGAGGCAGGACGATGGGCCAACAGAGTCGTGAGCCGTGAAGTGTTGCAGAAGCGAGCGTGGCTGAAGGGCAAGAGAGGCAAAGAAGAGATAAAGTTAACGCATGTACTTTTGTTGTCGTCATGGATGAGCGACTGAGAGAGGCAGAGGGATGTTGGAGAAGAATTGTATTCGCATGTTGTAGTTAAAAGAAGCTGAATGGAAGTAAAAGGAGTGAAGATGTCCTGTGAACGGAACAAACAGAGGACGCAGATCTGCACCTTCACCTAATCTGCCAGAGAGCTGCCTGGAAGAAAAACCACATTTAACTCCTCATCTCAGGCGCCTCCTGTCTCGCTGCAGTTTAATACACTTCCATTTACTCTAATGTGGATTTACAGTTCTGCATTAAGGTGTCAGACTACTCCTTCGCTGACATGCAGCTCTTTAAATACGTAATTACACGCCAGCGCTGTACTGTGATCGGTCAGCTCGGTTCCTGATGCTGCTAAAGATTATTGATAGCAAAGTTTTCACTCGAGCAAGTTATATATAGACGTGCCCACTGCAGCATCGTACTGTATAAAGTAATGACGTTTCTTTTATTTCTCCATCTGTGCATCAGCGTGTGCTCAGAGTGACTGTTGGTGCATCTGGAAACACGTTAATCAGACGCAGAGGACGGTGAAGGAGAGCGAGGACAGCGTCACCTTGATGTGTGTTTTTTATAATGAAGGTGAACGAAGGAAACAGACTGACGGTTCGGTGCCATTTACACCATTAACTTCCACCACATAGCGAACTAGTTTTCAAAACGGTGCTGATGTGTTCTAGATATTTGATTCTTATTCACTCCTGTAGGATTTTATAATCACAAGCAGAACCATCTGCAGTGGGCACTTGATGTTGGTTGTGATGGATGACACAACTCTTTGTCTGTTCATTGATTTTTCTTTTTTTTTTTTTTTTCTTTTTTTTTTTTTTAAGTTGTACAGAAATGAGTGGAAACCAATGGCTGCATGAAGTCATGAAATATGCATCTGCATGCAGAAGAGTAACAAAGTCGGTTCATTATTGGTCCCAGGTGGGCGATTTGTGCTGCAGCAAGCGTAAAAAGCACACAACAATGCACATGTAAATAACTACCATTCTGCACATCAACTGTTATTATTCCATAGCCTGTATATCTTGTTTTGTTCATATTTTATTCAGGTTTGTTTATTGCTACACACACAAGTCACTAAAGCAAATTCCCTGTATGTGTAAAAACTGCTCGCTGATTCTGACAAACTATCGAAACGTGCAGCGGCTCGCCTGAACACGTGCACAGGTTGGCTTACACCAGTGCACATAGCTCATCTGAAGCAGGCTCTAAGTGCCCACCAGAGCCGCTCAGGGGCCATAGATGGTATCAAGCACACTGACACTAACAACAGCGTCCCCTTGCAACATAACCATTCAATGTAATATACATCACCCTTAACAAAACATTACACATGTGTAACTCTCAGAGCAACGCTACAGATATGATGTACTGCACCTCAGGACGAAAATAATAAAACCATTATTGACTATATCGTCGCCATGATCATCTCCGCCATCCCCTTTCCCACCCAGCATCCTCATCACCGAGGTAATGGCAGCAGTTAGCTCCTCCCACTTTTAGCATTCAAGGCTTGAATGGAGACGCGGATGAAGATATTCAAATGATTCTGCTTGTTACTTTTTGCTACACGATACTTCTGCTGCATTACATCTCAGAGGCAAGTACTGTACTTTTTACTCCTGTGCATTTATTTGATAACTATTGGATGTTCAGAATAATACAAAATAAAATGAACAAGTAGATGATGATATAAAACTATTTATCTCTGAGGGGAAATTCAAAAAGTATCATAATGCATTGTCTAATATTAAATAGGGCGTTTAAATAAAGTGTTACCCAAAAAGGGACGACATTAAATGAACTTAAGTAAATGTAACGTTTTAAAAAAAACCCAACATATTAGTAAAAAGTTGTTGAAATCGCACTCGTCCATCAGATAGCGATCCATTAAAGCTCTGAGAGTGACTCGACCTTTGAAGAGGCGCAGGAGGTAAAAGAGGGAGACGAGGAGCTTTTTATAGAAACTTAAGAGGGGAGAGGGCAGTCAGAAAAAAGGAATGGTGTCGGAGGAAAAGAGAAAGCCGTGACCTCCTTTATGGAGGTGAAGGAGGCAGGAAGACGGAGCGATTCAGTCTAACAGACCATCAGAAGAACAAAGGTCAACAAGTGAGGAGGGCAAACGGAGAGTAAGCTGAGACCTTTTCAGAGACCCGACAGGATAAATACAAGCTGAAACACAAAAAGGAAGGTTGCTGATGATGTAGCTCGTACTCCTCCATCTGTGGACCAACCAGACCGGTAACATCTCCTCACAGTTTATATAAATCTTGAGGAATAATCAGGTCCCAAACCTCTACACGGCCGCTTTGTTAACAGACTTTAACATCATCATGTTGTCCTTGCATGGTCGACATGGCAGCTACAAACCTAAAAGAATCTAAGAGGAACGTGTGCTTGCACCTGTTCGGTAACGGCATGTGCTGCATTGTGTTCCAGCTAAAACCTCATTCAGTGTGTCATTGAAATAAATCAGGAGGCTTCGTTTTGTCACACAGCGCTAATTCTGGTCTGAACGAGGACATCTCAGCAGGACGCAGGATGGGAAATTTAATAATTATAATAATCGTTATAGAGCACTTTTAAAACCTGCATTACAAAGTGCTTTATAAGAATCAAATACAATTCCAACCAGTTAAAACACAAAGGCAGGTAAAGGAAAACATTTCTGAGAAATAAAAGCAATTTCCAAAATTATACTTCAAATAAAAACATGTAAAATCAGGGAAGGCTCTCTGTTAGATGTTTTAACATGGGATTTAAAAGCATGGAGACAGAGTAGAGGGTGATATGGGAGTGGATTTCCACCCCTGACCCATCGCAATCCCAGAAAAATGACACCTGTCCCATCCTGTTCCAGATAAACAAATTAATATTCATATTAGAACTTCATCTGTGATTTTCCGCCTGCCCCCGTTTACTTGTTATAGTTAAAATGACGGCCTGTAAGATTTCAGGTCTGCCTGACTTTTTAAAGAGCAGGAGCAGCTGTGGAGGAGAGGTGGTGTTTGAGAAACACAAGACGAGAGAAGCTTTAAAAAGGTTAAAGGTCAGAGCTGCAGCGCTGTAGCGGACGGAAAATCTCCTGTCTCCTTAAGAGCAGATGAGAACAAACCCGGGAGGAGGAGGAGTAGGAGAAGTGATTCAGCAGAAGAGGAGGATGAAACACTGCTTGAGGTTCCTGTTGATGTTCTAGTCAAACACTTCTGCCCTTTCCTGCAGACAGACGGGACCTCTTCTTATCAGGTCACTGGAATCAAACCTCTACCAGAGCCATGCGTTTCTGATCCATATACACTAGTTTAGAGTATTTTCTGAAACCCAGTCCAATCAATTTAAACACTAGCGGCACCGTGCAGCGCTGTTTTTATATGGGGGTTCCCGTATTGTTTGTGCTGTGCAGGCGGCAAGATTCACATCCTGCCAACAAAGGCGGTGGGGGAGACTGCTAGAAGGAAACAAGGATGTAAAAAATGTAGAAATTTAAAATAAAAAATTGGCTTTGCAAATGTTCTCTGGGGAAATGCATTCAGCGTTTTTCAGATACACACAGAAACATAACTTTTTTTAATTGTTAACATGAAAACTCCAGAGGCCACCTTTAAGCCTTTTGGCCTGACGGAGCGCCGAGTGAAATGTGTTTCTGCCTTTTCTGGGCTGAGTGAGCGGCCAGTGCCACAAACACTTCTAAGGAATATTTAAAATAATCCTTGAAGTCCTGAAACTTCAATGTAGTTTTGTTTGTTTTGCAAGATTGTTTTTGTCGTCAGTCAGCCGTGTAGAGACGGAGAGAGCAGAACGGGCGACACAGGGAGCTGCTGCGGTTAGATGGGATGCATATTAACTACTGGGATACTAGGATGCCCAAAAAACAATATTATTGTTATATTTCTGTTGTTACTGCACAAAAGTAGAGGTTTCTACATTTGTACAGAACGTGCAGATGTTTTTGTCTGGAGCTGCAGCTTCATGTCTCGACGTGCCGTGAGAGCCGGAGGTGGTCTGCAGCTCTGTGTGTGTGTGTTTTTCCTCGGGGAGTGATTTATACATGGCCGCTGTGTCGCACAGCGGGGCCCGACTGGGCGTCAGGAGCCACTCCCCGCTGCTGTAAATGGTCGCCATGGAGACAAAGGTCTGCCGAAATGTCTGCCGCAGCGGGCCGCTGGCAGCGCTGTTGACGGCCGTTTGACCTCCGACCCCCACAAGCGGCTCCAAGACTCCCCCCAGCGAGCTCAGATTAATCGCCGCTGTCACGCGGAATGCTTGAACCTCCAGCACGGGATCTGCACTGGCCCTAAATCTCAGGTCTGGGTGACTTTTGTTTTAGAGGTTTGAATCCTACCGGGGCCGCGTGCTAACACTCATGCTGCCGTAGACGCCCACAAAATATTTGCTCTGTCTTTGTGTGAGGGAAAGTAAACAGCTTGTGTTTCTGGTTGATATGCGCGTCTTTTTGTTTGAAGGGTTGAGGTGACCTCCTGAAGAGAGAGAGTCTCACCTCATGAGCTTGATGGCTCATATTTACCTTCATTAATAAAACCATTGTGCAAAGAGAAGGGGAGCGACCTGTCAGAACCTCGTTGAAAATAATCAAACACCTTGTGAACATGACAAGAATTATTTTAAATGAACAAACATTTTAAACCGTAAGATTTACAATAGATAAGTGGAATAAAGACATAAGTGGATGACTGGAAGTACAGTAGAATAAAATGAAACGGAACAGGAAAAAATGGCTGCTGACTCTGCCACAAATGTGAAAAATGGACTTATTGCTGCTGTAGGAAAAAGAATAGCTCTGGTTTTTGACTCTTGGTCGGATAAAACAAGACAACACGACACCTTTGGGACACTGTCACCAACTACTTCCTGGCGTTTTTATAGACCAAATGAATAAAAGATTAATCAAAGTATTCTGCAGATGAACTAGTAATTAAGACTTCATGTGGTGATTGGCAGTGTGATACTCGTGGCCTTTTTCTACCGGTTACTCCTTTTGAAAGAATCCTTGTAATGAAATAATTTCATCTGGGAACGACCTTTGGCTTTTGAGTTCACCTTTGTTGGTTCACATTTACAACATGAGCTTATATCACAAAGTGAAACCAAAGAAAACCTAAAACGCATAACAGATCATCAGCAGGTACCAGAGAGAAATCTGTCCCTAAAGAGATCAAACAGGAAGTCGTTGACTTCAATAATTGAATTAAACTTCACTCAGTCCAAAAACAAAGTAGAAGCTCTGAAAGTCAAATCAAACTTTAGTTTTTCAGCAGTCACTGTGTTGCAAAAAGGCTGAAGTAAACCGAGATGAAGGCAAAGAGGTGAAAATCATTAACAGACAAAAGAAACGGAGCTAAAGAGCTAAACACACATCTATTAGAGCAGCAGACAGTAATCTGGGTCGCTACATGAAGAGCTACAGAAATGAAAGACTGCGGGGAAGTAAAATGAGGAGGGAACATGTGATGAAGTGGAGGTGACCTGAAGACTGAGCTGAGGGAAGTCTGGCGTGTGGGCTTGAATACAGAAACGACGGTGGGAAGCTCGTTCCGCAGGGAAGCAGTGCAACTTTATCAAAAGGAAGTGAACATTTAAAGTTGAAGTACCTCTGCATACTAATTAAGGAGAGTTTCCTTTACTGAAATGTCAATAAATCCCCAGTCTATGCAGCGAACAGCAGTCTGCTCTGTGGAGGCGGTTTTCCCCACATTTCTCCCATAACATTATAAAATGGTAAAGCGAGCATAACTGATAATGATATTAAATTATTAAAACATGAGACGACGTGAAAGGTTTGGCTCGTAGTGATGAACCCACAGAGAATAATCGCCTGAATCTGCAGCTCCCCCTCGGCTTTACAGAGCTTCTTAATGAGTTTCTGCTGTTCGTTTAGCTGCTGATTGTGAAGACGGAGGACAAAATGTAGCAGCGATAACGGTCTAGAGTCCTGTCAGCATTTAGCAGCATCTGATAAGCCTCCACACTCGCAGATCTATCATTCAAACTAGCCTCCCTAATATTTCCACGTCTCACCAGTTACCTGAGACAACATGCCAACGTCAGTGGGGCCCCAAACGGACAACATACAGACCTTATCCTGCAGTGTCCCCCTCCTTGTCTTCATGGATCGTCCTCACTTGGCGTTTTGGTTGAGGGCGACAGCAGGATTGATATGTTTGCTGCCTCAGCAGTGAACGGAGCCGACCTCTCACTCCTCTGTGGAGGACAGAAGCAACATGTCACATTAAAAATGTTTTCAGTTTACGGAGCAGTGTGTCTGGGAACACTGGTATCTTGTGCACGGCCTGCAGATTGGATGGACTTTGTGGAACAGAATTTTACAGAAGCCCTGAGCGGGATAATTATTTCGTGACCTTGAGATAACGACACATAGCTGAATACAGGGGCCGGCAGGTGCGTTTCTTCAGGATCATTTCGGAGACGTTTCCAGTGTCACTGGTTAGCTCAGTTGGTAGAGCACAGGACTCGGAAACATAAGACTGTGTTGGACTCCCGCTCTCAATGACTGTATTGTCTTTTTATTGTCCTCGTCAGCAAAGTTGTTATGAAGAGATTCAGGGGAATCCAATCACATGTTTCCCAGCACGGGCTTTATTGTGAGCATGTGAAACAGTGTCTTCATGAGAACTTTGTTGAAGAGGAAATTGGTCTTCAGGGAGGATTGAAGACACAACCATTTGACAATGAGTCCTGTTCTCTACCAACAGAGCTAACCTGTGACGCTGAAAACTCCTTTGAAGTTAGATTGAAGTCTAACTACGGTGTTGATTAATGTGCACTGTCCCTGTTAAATTAAAAAAAAAAAAAAATGTTATTAAGAAAACAACAATTCATAAACTTGAGCTCAAATGATCCCGTTATCACAGGAAAATAGAGAAATATTTGAATGGATGGCCGCTTAGGGCTTCTTTCCTCATTTCATTGATCAGGTTTTCAAAGCGTTTACGTTACTTTCTTAGTTTCACTGAACTCCTGGATGCCTACAGGATCATGATTGTTATATGATCACATTGACACACTCCAGTTGAGCCAAGACTGCCTGATATTACTGTTTGACATAACTTCAGGCTACTTCATAAGAATAAAAAAAGCTCTGTCCAGACTCTTTAGTTTCTGACTCTGAACACATGTCGGCTGTGTGATCTCCTTGTGCTAACTAATAAGTCATATTTTTTCACTTCCATCCACTGAGCCTCGACTGAAACAGTTTGAAGCCCCCCTGGGAGACCCGCCTCCCAGTTTTGAACCCCTCTGATCTCGATGCAGTGATAGAGAACATCACAGCAGCTAACAGTTGTAGAAATCCAGCGGAGCTCGTGTGGCTTCCGCCTCCCTGAAAGCCCATTTTGTTTCCATGGTACCCGAGAAGATGGAAGTGTTTAGTTTGTTGTGTTTCCCAACATGCACCTCACTTTTTAACAGCGGCACTTAACAGATGCTTGTGGGCAGCGCTGGTCATGGTTACCGCTGTTGCTATGCCGCTGAAGAGACCCTGTGTGAATGACTGCCTCCGTCCTCCCTGGATTCGTACACACTGCAAAAACAGAAACATAAATGACTCTTTTCGTTCGTGTTTTTTATTTTCTTTTATTGGTTTAATTGACCGTTTGTCCATTCTGTTGTTTTGTACCCACATTTTTTCTTACATCTTATTTCTTTATGGTACATTGTATTTTCCATGGGTCTCTGTTGTTTAGCTGTTTTCCTTATTAGCCCCATTAGCTCTGCACTGCTCTGCTTTTTATACTGTAGAAGCTGCTGAGCCAATAGTGATTGATTTTTTTTTTTTCCTCTGAAAGTGCTCCAGCTTGCCAAGCACCAGTCTGCTGTGGAGTACAGGACAGTGTTGTATGTAGAGATAGTTTGTTGTCCCTTTTTTAAAAACGGAAAAGCTTAATTTAATTATGGCTTATGAAGTGGAAAACATCAAATTATGCGATTAGTTCAGTACCCGGTGCTCGTTTTTATTTTTAAATATCTCTTTAACTTCATTTTGTTTTCCACATTTGAGACCTAAGCTCACATTGAGGCCTCTTTAAGGAGCCGTCGTGCTGTAAATTCAGTTGTTTTTCTGTCACTGCATCAGCTGCACCATCACAGAGTCGGCGAGGTCACATGTCAAGTATCTAAGGGGGGAAGTTTGTAATCTAAGCACCGTGTCAAATCATGTCGGTTAAGTACTGAACTGTGTCAAAGATCGAATTTTTCAAGAGTTTATTTTAGAAAATCGAGGGTGACTTTGTCGCCACAAGGTCTGGCTTTGTAGTACGAGGGAGTGACGTGTGTGAGAGATCATACTCCCGTTAAACCTTTGATCACTCAGACTTCATGACTGATCTGTGTGTGTGTGTGTGTGTTATTGGTGTGTGATCCTCCCAATTTGTGTGATTAGTGGTGTGTAACACTGTGATCCTCCCCTCTGGTCACGCCACCAGCCTCTGACGACACATACGACGGTCAACACTGCCTTATAACACACTGATGTTTTATGATCCGTTCTTTCTGTCTCACGCACTCTCTTCCTCCGTCAGAAAGCTGCACTGCATGTCTCGTCACGCTATCTCCCATTAGACTGTGAGAGAGAGAGAGTGTTTAGCCCACAGCCATTAAGAGCCACCCGTCTCAATGAATGGCTAATCTCTGTTCACAAGACCAGTCACGGTCCCCAAAATATCTGCGAAGGACGGACCCAGCGCCGCAGTGCGCAGCCGGGCGCTAAATGACCCAGAAATCTGTCTGGAGAGATGTCAAAGCTCTCATCAAACAGCCACGGATGGGTGAGTGGGTTATTAAATATGGCTGCCTGTATGTGTACCAGATCATCTCATAAGCAAAGAGAAAGTGATGGAAATCCCCCCAACATGAGGGCGGGCATTGTTAGGGCGTGGGGATAAAATAAGTCATCAGCGATGAGCTGCTTAATGAACACGCCGCTGTCTGCAGAAGTTAGAACCAAACAAACGATAACGTGTGTACGGATGTTTTCCTTCTACCTCCAGTATTTCCAACTTGGCTGACTCGTGTTTAGTCACAAATATTGATAACGTAGGATTTGAAACCAAGTTTCAGGTGGTTTTGACTGCTGCTTTTAATGTCAGGTCGCATCAGCGTTTAAAAAAAGGTGAAATTGAGCTGCAGAATTAATTTCAGACAGTTTACAGACCGGCCGGGGGGGGTTGAATGGGGTCTGTGCTGGATGGACCGGCCAGAGGAGAAGAAAACGCAATCAGTCTTTTTGGATGAATCTGCGTGGTCTCCTGCCAAGCTGCACACCGGCCCACAATGCACTGCAGCCTGAATAGAGACAACTCTGCTCAAATGAGTGTGTGCGATTGAATCTCTATCGTATGTTTGTATACAAGGTGGTGTGTGTGTGTGTGTGTGTGTGTGTGTGTGTGTGTACTGGAAAAGTATGGAGGGGGGTGGGGGGTGTATTATGCCTGATTTAATTGTGCTGAAGAGCTGAAGGAGGCTGTGTTCCTGTTTGTGTGTGTTCCTGTTTGTGTGTTTGTCTGTGTGTATTTGTGTTTCTGTGTGTGTGTTTCTGTGTGTGTTTGTATTTCTGTGTGTGTGTGTGTGCCTCGGAGGATCCAGTACCCCAGCTGGAAAATCAAGTTGGAAGCTCAGATTATCATCATTTATTTACATCCGAGCTCATCGCAGAACTAATTTCTTCAACCCCCAGCTTGCAGATTATTCCTCCTCTCCATCTCATTCCTTCCTTCTCGTTATGTTATTGATTGGATTATTGCATGAACAATGAAAAGATTCCCTTTGCGCTGGTTTGTCTCGGTGTATTCGTGCAGAGCTGGAACAGGGAGGCAGTGATTGGAAATAGACGTTGATTTAAAGAACAATAAAGAAGGGGATGCAATCACCGGAGAGCGAGATTAAAAAACAAGAGGCTTGTAGAAACGTCTCACCTCGACAAGCAAAACAACAAAATGTCATGAAGACACACAAACACTGAAGATGTAAATGAGAAGACGCACAACATGATGCACAACGATTATGAGATCTATAAAATCACAAGGGGGGTTATATTACAA
Source organism: Micropterus salmoides (assembly GCF_014851395.1). NCBI lineage: Eukaryota > Metazoa > Chordata > Actinopteri > Centrarchiformes > Centrarchidae > Micropterus > Micropterus salmoides. The sequence continues at coordinate 2,537,023 of NW_024041039.1, forward strand.
TGAATGTGGTAATGAGAGTGAGGATATGTGTGTGTGTTTTGACTATACTATACGCAGCAGCAGCAGCAGCAGCTACTGCTTTCATTAGAGATTCTATGTGTAACAGACTCCAGAGTCTCTCAGTAATTAGAAATGGAAATATTTGTAATACAGTACAAGAGGAAGATCACTTTCCATTCTGGCTGACACGGTTTGGTCCAGTTTGTGTGTGTGTGGTGTCTGATTTGGATTTTAAATGAAGAAAAGTCAGTTGAACAGAATTGCAACTAAAATCTGTCCCCGATAAGATCACTGTAAAATTTATGGTTTATGGAAAAGATGAGTTTAGATTCATCAACAGAGGCCTTTTTATGTTTTTAATGAAAGACAAAAGTCTCGTCAAAACATCAGGCTGTGTGAGGCTGTACGTGATCGCAGCTTTGCTTTGAGCTAAATGCTAACATCAACACGCTAACATGCTGACAGCGGCGCTGGGGGGGATCACCAGAGTGACTGCAGTTCGTCCTGAAAGCGACATGAATGTGTGGCTAATTTCACTCCAGTAGTTGTAAAGAGATTTCACTCCAGAGATATCGGACTCACGGTGGCAGAAATGGATGATAAATGGACTGCAGTTACTGCGTGTAGCGCCTTTCTTGTCTCACCACCCTCCAAAGCGCTTTGCACCCCTTTCACAAACTGGTGGCGGAGGCTTCAACGCAAGCCGCCACCTGCTCACCAGAAAGAAATTTGGGAGCAATTTGGGGTTCAGAATCCAGGGACACTTTGCCATGCGGGCTGGGGAAGCCGGGAATAAATAGGCGACCCGGTCTACCTCTAAACCACAGCCGCCTCGTCAGGGGATCTCCAAAGTCAGGATCCTTCATCCTCTAGGGAACCGTTTGTACCTCAGTTCAAGGCAACACATCCAATCAATCACAGCTTGCTGAAAATGGCTTTTATTTTACTCTTTTAACCCTCATTATTCTCTGTAATGATCCTTTGAGGCTCGCTGATGTTCCCTGTCGCTCTGACCTCTGACCCCCCTCACTATTGACCGCTGAGGACCAACAATAGATTCTGTTGCAGTTAATGAAGTAGCTCCATGTGAGGCTGGAGACGCGTTTAACAATAGTTGGTTAGAACCCGTAGCACATTTGTCCTCTTTACACTTACAACTCATTAATGGATTAACACAGATGAAACTCCGCGTACACACACCGCTGTTCTCGCTGTGAACCCTGCAGTGGCCACGCGTCGTAAATATCAAGCCTGTTTATAACCAGCAGTTTCAGGGACAGCAGAGCGCCAGCCTCCTTTTGTGTTCGTAAATGGGCGAGTGGATTTACAAGGTTGTTTATTAGTCATTATGCAGCACAAGGCTGCATAACAAAAGGAAATTTGTAGTTCCTTCATGCTACACAACACGTAGTTAATAAAAGTGTATGTACAGTTATTTATATACAGACACGTATCCACCCCGAAAATTCCACAGTGCATTTTTTGAATTTGCATCCGGGCTGAATGTAAACAGCAGCAGCGAGATGACGATATGAAAGTTTCATCTTCACAACAAACAGTCTGACATTTGGGAAACAGAGTCCATCTTGACTGCGTTGGAGCACCAAAAACACAGAGTCCACCTCCTCATCTTGCCGGAGTCTTGCGCTCACAGCTCGGAACACGGACCACCTGCCGAGTGCTTGATCCGGGATGTTGGTGGGTCAGGTCTCTAACGATGTGGACACAGTCTCTGAACTCCGTTGTCTGGTCAACATGAGTCCCATTTGGTCCAGACTGGATCTTTAGGAGCAGAATTAAGTCCTAGCTGGGCCAGCTTGGCTCTTTCCTCTCGCCGTGGCGCCTGGTCCGGTTGTTTGAGCCGGGTGGATCTCCGCTCTTTAATCCAAAAAACCCCGTCTTCATCTTCCAATGACTTTGACTTTTTACGTCAGAGGTAACACATGTTTTGAAAATAAAGTTGGGGAAAAAAACAGATAAAAAACAAAAGTGTAGGGACGTTTTGAAGGAGCTGCTTCCGCAAGCGCGACCGGGCGCCTTGTCCAAATAGTGAAAAATGTCCACATGCTTTCTTGTTTTGTCCAACCGAGTCTGAAATGCAAAAATATTCATTTACAACGATGCACAACTGAGGAAAAATGCGTAGTCTGTAAATGTACTTGATAAATGTCTTTTAATGATTTACTTCCTGTTTGGAGGTGTTCATCTGACAGGAAGTGAAGGTGAAACAGTTTTGTATTGATTATTGATCCACATGTGATTGGACTCACATGCACGTCAAAGATCTTTTGATGGGACTTTAATCAGATTCTCAGATTTGCTTCCTTCCACACTTTGCTCATTTCCTACTTCCACTTTTTTTCTCCTTCCCTCCTTGTGCCCTGCTTCCTTCCTACAATTGTTCCTTCCCTTCTGTCACTTGCCTTGTCTCTTTGTAACCTCCCTCCTCGCCTCCTTCTCCGCCCCTCTTTTCTTGTGCCATATTCCCCTCTCGGTGCCACGAGTCCGTCTCATAATTCGTCTGCCTCGTTTGTTCCCTCCGTCTCTTGGCCATCCTTCTCTTCTTCACCCTCTGCATATCCCTTTCTCTCATCCTCCCTCTCTGTACCCTCCATCCTTTCCTCCCATCCTCCCTCCCCGGTGTCCGGGTCAGGGCCCAGGGGAGCGAGTGTAGTGTAGCACATGCTGAGATTTTCTAATGAGCTTTGAAAAAGGAGGGGGTAACGTTGGGGGTGAAGATTTGGTGTTACCCCCCTCCCCCCTTCCTTTCCCTTCTTTACCCTGGTTAAAGCAGATTAATTAAAAGCTCACTCTCTTTTTTTATCAGCAAGAGTTGAGCACTTACTGTAAGCCTCCAGGGAGGGCTCAGCGCCGGGCCGGGTGGGCAGGGAAGGGAAAGGGGCGGGGAGCCTCCGGGAGCTATGCTAATTCCAGCCAGTGGGCTGGTGGGACGGCTGCTGAGGAAGTTCTGCCGGCGGTACGTTCATCTCTGATTATCTCTGACTGTCGAGGAAGAGATTGTGCTCGCAGACAGACGGTCTGGCTGTCACTCACAGTTCGGGCTGGATTCACATTCACACCGTTTCTTCTCTCGTTCTCGTTAGTTGGCTGTTAATCTGAGCTGGCTGCCTGAAGCCAAGCGAGACTCGAAGCCCCAGACGTAGTAATCGAAATCAAATCCTCACCCTATGTTGTGTCAACAGTAAACCCTGTAATAAAGGATGGAATGAATATATTTTGTAGTACAGGCTGCAAGGAGCCCTCACAGAATGTTCATAATACCCAGCTGTGCAGATGTGACTATTAATATTAATTATTATGATCATTGATCATGATTTTATCCCTCGAAGCTTGTTGTGATCACCAAGTTTATTTTTGTGGTTGCAACTTCCCCTCCTGTATGAACATGATTGGGGGCAGTTTTTACTCTTTGTTGACAGAAAGGAGCACAAAGGAGGCTCTGCTTTTTATTTATTTATTTTTTTTGAAGTCATGCTAGCATCCTGGCTCTAAGGTTGGCAAAGTTGGCTGGTCCACCACTTTGGTCTGGTCTGAAATATGACAGCGTCTGTTGGATAGATTGGCATTTTTGCACAGATCTCCTCGGTGCCCAGCGGGTGAATCTGAGTAACTCTGGTGATCCAAAACAAAATTCCCGTCAGCCTCAGCTGGATCTCTGCGTTTATTGCTAATGAGCGAATGTTACGCAGTATGGTTTGAATATGGGGATGACGGCATGCGTTTTCAGACATTCATAGTGTTGTAAATAGGGATGGATATTGCTACTAGGCCAGAGTGAAATTTGAAGCAAAATGATATTATTGCTATTAAATGTACTTAAACATAACAATAAATTGTTTTCTAAACTTACAAAGTTGCTTATTAATTATGCAACGTAAATCTTATCACTGCTCACTCTTAATCATTCAACTTAAACCTCCATGTCAGGCTGCTCACTTTATACGATCAGCCTCTTCTGGCCTCCTGGTTCTGACGGAGTCCTGGTTCTGACGGAGTCCTGGTTCTGACGGAGTCCTGGTCCACAGCATCACAGCTTTTGTGGGATCAACATTTTTTACACAGCCCATGGATTTCTTGATCTCTGGGGAGGACCGGCAGCTAAAAGCTAAAACACTCCTAGTACAACTAATTTTGTAATCAGCTCCAAACACTAGCAGCTTTCACGCTGCCTTATTTCACGGGTATATTGCGCCAATCTGCCGGCTCGCTGCACTTTATGAAAGGTACGGAGCAGGTTTTATCCGTCTCTGAGCGGGAAAGTTTGTTGACAGACACGAGACAGAAAGACAGAATGAACAGTTTGTGAAAAGCCACAGCCGCCATGCCGCGGCACGCACGCCACTGCTTCCTGTAAAGCCGGGCCGCTCTGTGAGAGCACACATGGTTGCGGGATAAAGGCCTTTTCACACGTGATGGAGCTGCAAACTTTAGTTCAGTGTGAATAAGCGAATGCGACATAAATTCGGATATTCTTTCTGCGCGGATTTCCGTTAGAAGCTACACTGTCACTCTCCCCTCCCGACTCCTGTCCCCCAACGCCCTCCAAATCTACGCCAATCAAACACAAGTAGCATAAAAAGAACATAAACAACAACCAACGAACGCCTCTAATCTGTGTGTTACATGATTTTAGATCCCTTGGTTAGTGCAACACACAACCGACAAGAACGCCGGTCTGCTGCTAATTGCCGTCAAATAGAAATTATATGCCGAATACATTTACCTGCCAATATGGCGGGAAGCCCTCAAACATTTGGGCGCCAAACAGAAAATGGGGTGGCAGGTGTTAATTTCCTTTCCTGGTTGACACAATAGAGCCAAAGGATGTCATTAACATCATGAGGCTCTGTAGTTCACTGCCAGCCTCTTCAGGTCCCGTACGTCTTGTACTGTGTCGCTGGCTTCAGGCAACAAACTCCAAAACAGAGAAGTGGAAATAAAGGACAAGAAGCGGGTGTGAATGAAGCTGAGCAGAAACAGACACTGTGTCCTCACGGCTGAGGGGAACAGTGAAATGTAATCCGAGCAGTCCGCAGAGTGAAAGACTTTATTGTCGTCTGATGTCTGGAAATGAAAATCATTACTCTCGGGCTTTGAGAGGTTCATAAAATCTGCACATTTAATTCTGTTGTCGACTCACTTTCTACAGGGTCATGAAACCGAGGCATTATTTAAAACAGGGAGAGTTAGGGGATTTCATGTGTTCTAATGTTATCCCTGTGTTTGGAGAGAAACGCTTCTTTTGGTTCCCAGGACTTCTCCCTCTTTGGATATTTTAGTGGTTAAGTTTAGTTAGTGTTGTTCTTCTCTGTCCAGCAGTGCTTAGACTATCCAGACCTCCCTCTGCTCATGGTGGCGGTTGATTAACAACTTTAAGTAATGATAATATTCCTACTAAGTGTTGTTTGGAGAATCAGCACTAGTGTCAGGAGGATCCATCTCACATTGTGTTCTGGCCACATGAACATGTTTGTCTGCTGTGTGCATGAAACAGTCACTGAGATTCAAAATGATTCAACTAAAACTGTCCTGTGTTTTTAACAAGCGTGTGATTCAGTAATTAAGGACCGCAGCGAGAAATGCTTACTGGAAAAGTGTTATGAAAATGTGTTCAGATGTAGCTTGTTGATATCTTGACATGTGGCTCTCCCCTACATGACAGCCCCCTTTTTAGCATCATGCACCCCCCCTCCAATTTCTTCTTCTCGTCTTCCTCTTTGCTCCAATAAGGTGATTCTGGCCCTGGTAAATACTTGGTATTAAACTGATAATAACACGCTGAGTTGATGCCGCCAAAGCAACAACTCACCTCTCACGAGATTTCAGCACGAGACTTGAGTGAGACTTCAGTTTCCTCCCTCGTAGGGATCCTTTCCATGATGATGACAGACACCTGGTGTAACAGTCTGAGCAAGGGCTCTTTTTGTAGACGCCATTTTGACAGGTGCTATTGTATTGAAGAAATGCGTTGCAGCCGGTTCAGCTGCTGGCCGAAACATCTACTGCACAGATACAAAACTTTTGGACCTACGAGTCATTTTGACACCAAAATATGTAAAAATACGTTACCAAAAAAACATTATCTTTGTAACATGAAGCTTTTTTTAGGCACTCGACCATCAGACGGTTACCGTCATCCGTCGAAAGCAAACTGTTCTACCACTAGAACATCTTTTAAAATAACAGTTCATAGTTTAAATATATTTATAAAGAACAAAGATCTGAAATTCATCAACCTTCTTGGCTAATTTTCTGAATTTAAAATGCAACATGTAGAAGCTGTTAATGTGTGTAAAATGAAGAGAGTGAAGACGTGGAGGAGATATGGAATAATAAATGTAAAGTTTAGGCCTGTGTTGATGGTGAGCTGTGATTTGTGTTGCAGGTTGCAGCCGTTCATCAGCGGACAGCCCCACAAGAAGCTCGCAGCAGAGCAGGTGAGCTGCCGTTCGTCTTCACCACATCTGCTCTCTGTCATTCTCTGCTTCGTGTTCCCGCTCACTCACTGAGACCTCTGTTCATCCTGCACTTAACAGACGTGCACACACAAACATGCACAATTACCAAGTCACCCAGAAAGACCCTCTGACAGATAAGCCCCCCCCCCCGCTCTCTAAAACACTTATTCTCTCACAGTGTAATCTGCCTCACCCCTTTACACAAACACTACAGTAGCCTTATTGTTGTGTTATTTACCACAAACAATATTTTCAAGGCAGCTAAAGAGAAGTCAACAAATGATGATTTGTACCATTTGGAAGTCTTTTCAGCAGCTTTTACTGTGCAAACAAATGATCCTGACAACAAGCAGCAACAGATGAGCCAGTGAGCAGGTCAGAAAATCAAACACACTGACGGTACAGTCTTGGGGCATTATGACGACATAGACTATGAGATCACAGAAATTAGATTTTGCCATTTTAAAATGTGGTCCCCCCCCCCCCATACGTGTGTGTGTGTGTGTGTGTGAGAGACCATTGTGAGCAATGTTTATGGCAATATTGGATTTACAGGATTTTTACATCAATGTGAGCAATTACATTGACTTGAATTATTTATTTCACAACATCAGCCAGAAACAACTTTCCTCTCTGGTTATTTTATCCATAAACTGAAAATCCTGTGTGTGTGGCTCCATTAAAAAAACCCCAACATGAAGCGTCTCAGTATGGATCAGCTTCAAGGCTCCTCTCTGAGTCTGTTGGAGGGATGAACACCACTCCTCCACCAGATATCCCCTCATTAGATACACCACCTTCATTTAATCAGGTCGTCTCGCTGAGATCCAGAGAGCAGAGTGTGTGGTGGTCTGTTGGAGATGGTTGTGGAGAATGTTGTCTCACAGGTGTGAAACTGGGTTCATCCTCCTGCACTGTGACTCTAAAGGCTGCGGCATTTTATTCTCCTCATTTTCAGACTCACCAAACCGTTCACGATGGTGCTCGGAGGCATCGGCATGTGAGATGCTCTGGCCGTTATCTGAGACTTCATCACAGCCTATAAAATAGACTAAAACTAACACATGAGGATTTACAGTGGGGAGAACAAGTATTTGATATACTGCTGATTTTACAGGTTGTCCTACTTCCAAAGCATGTAGAGGTCTGTAATTTTTATCATAGGTACTCTTCAACTGTGAGAGACGGAATCTAAAAAAAAATCCAGAAAATCATTGTATGATTTTTAAATAATTTCATTTTATTGCATGACAGAAGTATTTGATACATCAGAAAAGCAGAACTTAAAACCTGCAAAATCAGCAGTGTATCAAATACTTGTTCTCCCCACTGTATTTCCCTTAAAGTCTTAAAGAATAAAGGCTGGGGTTTATTTACAGATCCCTTTAAAAAGGCCGGACGTGTTCGCCTCTCAGTACCCTTCAACTTCCTCTCCATCGGGTCCCTTAGATCTTAAAAACAGAAATAAATAGTGCATTTTTTGGGGACTATTTTCAGCAACGGATGAGTCCACGTGTTGCTCTAGTGAGTATTCGGGGCAGCAGGACGGTGTGTGGGACTGAGTCAGAATAAACTACAGTGTGTGTGTGTGTGTGTGTGTGTGTGTGTGTGTGTGTTCATGGTGAAGAAGGAACATGTCACCCAGTGCAGCAGAGAGGCTCACTGGTGGGTTTTAGTAGTTTCTGGATAACGATGGAGCTCTATGGCTCAGAGGAAGAAGATATTTTGATCTTTTTTACAGGAAAATAAACAATATCAGCACGCTTATCATTTAACTATTTAAAAACACAAACCCAGAGGGTTTCTGCGGCCACGTAACGAAGCTGTGACTGGAACAGACAGCACCTGGAGACACGCTGATTCTGGTCGGCCATTAAAAGCTGATTGCTCAGATCTCCTGCAGAGTGGATGGCCATAAATAAATCTCTGCTCAGGACGAGCGAGAGGTAAAGCTCGCTTCGTCTATGTTTGCCCTTCCCTTATTACTCCTCCTCCACCCTGCTTCCCCCTCCGGGGCGTTCATTTCTCCTTAAGGACTCTGACGGGGTCTTAAAATAAATACGACCTCAAACTCGAACATAAAAATGTCTTAAACAGCACTTTTAGAAGTCTTTTTACCGCCCTGCAGTGATTGGCTTCTGTTGGCCCGTCGCCGGCTTTTAGATGAATCCACAAAGAGCCAGGTTGGTGGTACGGCATGTGTTCTGTCTGCTTTACTGAACCCAGTTAGACTTCATGTCTTTGAACAGTTAATTTCCAGATGTCGTCATTCTGTCCATTTATAGCTTCACACCATTACCAGCCATCTTCAGGAGGAAATATGCTGGTTTCCCCAACTTTGTTTCTTAATTTGATTTTAAATTGGACCCAAATTCAATCACAGGTAGCTTTACATCATCATCAAAGTCTTACATTTTTGATTTCTGGACTTCATATACGCTCTGTACTGCTCTTTATTCCTCCATATCTCACTTTACACATTCCCTTCCTGCTTCACACCACCGCTGCTGCCTCTCGTTTCTTAAGATTTACTTCTCTCCTTTCATCACTTCATCCACGTTCCTCTTCGTCACTCCATAAACGAAGCAAAGTGGCAGGAGACCTTCTGGTAGTCTGAAGTTTGGGAAGATAAAGTCCTGTTCGTTTTCAGTATAGACTGAGTCGACGTGACTGATGTTCGGAGCACTTTAAGGCTCGAATGGACAGAAAACACTCATCAGTACATGAGATGAACAACAGTGTTAGGAAACACCAGGTCCTTGGATAAAAAGCCAAAGTTACAAGCCTTAACTTTGGACAGAAGTCAACTACGACTCCCAAGGTGCATTTCAGTAAAAACATCCAAAACATTACACATTATGTAAAATATGTTATGTGACTGTGCAGTTTAAATTGTCATTCAGCAACTGAAATGTATTTTGTCCTCAGAACTGTTTTCGTGTTTGACTGGCCTCTTTCCCATCGTAACAGCAGCTGAGACTCATGGGTGTTGTAGTTTTTGGAGCCATCTGCCACACAAACCAGTGGAGAACAATACTTTCAGCGAGTACCACCCAGCAGGACGCTGTTGCTCTCACGGGGGGGGCTAGTCTGTCCTCTGTCGGCCTGCTGCTCAGAATGTATGAAATAAATGTCATGGATCAGAGGTTTGTGGAAGTTTTATTGTTGGAGCATCTGGGAACAACGCAGAAAAATTACAACTTTAATTTTTATAGTTTTACAATGTCAACATATAACAGTTTATTTAGGATATTGTAGATAATGGGGGGGGGGGGGGTTAATCATGAATTCATTTGCATGCATTACTTCACTTTCTAACACAGGTTGCTCTGTAGTGTCATTAAATTATCGAGGAGACTCGTGTGTTTTGAAGTTGAGGAAGGATATCACTAAAAGTTTAAATGGGATTTTACTCTCGTCTTCCTGTTTCTCTCCTCCTCCCACATTTCTCCTCCATCTCTTTCCTGCAGCCGTTGTCCTTTACAATCCAAACCTCCCACTCCACAAATCTCTCCCTGCTTTCTCTCCTCCTCATCTCTGCTGCTGTCCTCTCTTTGCCGTCATTCTCCTTTTATATTTCCTCTCCTTCTCCACATTCCTTTCCCATCCCTCCATCTCTCCCCTCCTCCTCCTCCTCCTCCTCTCTGTCTTTGTCTCCTGCTCCATCATGTGCTGTTGGCAGCTCTGAATGGAGGAGCTCGGGGAGCTCAGGCTCTGTCAACCAGGAAGAAAACATTGCCACGAGGGGCCGGGTCAACAAGGCTTGTTACTTAGCAACCCCCTCACCTCCCCTGGGAACTGGAGGCAAACAGCCGTCGCCATTGGCTGAGCCCGCTCCTCGCTGGCGGCTCCTGTTATGTAATGGTGCCATTTCATTTCAGCGACAGGACCAGATTGAAAAGAGATGTTTGTGCTTTGGGCGTCGCTTGCCAAGCTCTTTCTGTTCGTCGCTCAACAAAAACTGAATTCCTTCACCCTCGTCAGTGAACCAGCAATTAGTCTGTACATTTTTTCAAACAAGCCAAGGGAGGAAATGATCACTTTACAAGACAGAGAAGGAGTAACAGGCTGATTTCTGCCAGATGAAAGTGGCCCGGCTGTTCTCTGCTGCCCTCTCACCTCTTCTTCTACTCCCTTGAACCACATTCAGGCTGAGACTCCGGCTGCTGGACGGAGCAGACAGCAGCGCAGTTGGAGAAATGGGATTCTCAGAGAGGCTTAGAAATCTGAAAAGGCTGATGAGGTCGCGGGAGAGGGGCTTTGAACTGCAGACAGTCGCTCTGGCTTTGCAGCTATAGTCTGCTTATGCAAGCAGTGGTCTTGGCCATTGCTGGCTGGGTCTGTTGGAAGTTGGGTTGTCAAAGAAGAGGCCAGGCCAGCGGTAAACCACATGACGTGCAGCGTTTTCAGCTCATCCTGTGAAAACGCAGTGACCTCCCCGTTCACCCAGATAAAGCAGGTCCTAACAAGCTCTCAGTATTCAGTGCACAAAGTTAGTCCGCTTGTTCACATCAGCGTGAGAATAGACAAGCGGAATAAGAGCTGCTGAAGTTATCAGACTTCCAGGTGTTGCCATACTGGCATTTCTTAGAGAATAAAGGCAAGACAAATGTATTGGTATAGCACCTTTGAACAAGACAGTGTAAAGTCTTTACATCAGACAGAAAGGCATTAAGAACTAAAAGGCGATTTTGAAAAGACACATGAATAAGACTTCAAATATAATCAGAAATAGCATAAAATTCTCGCCTTTCGCCCGATGTCAGCTGGGATTGGCTCCAGCCCCCTGTGACCCTGTGCGCAAGATAAGCGGTCGACCATGGATGGATGGTTGTCTTGCCGTTTAAAACAATTTTATCTTAAAATAACAGCTTGTAAATAGGGTGAATGATGTCCCTGCCCTTGCCACTCGTGAATCCCTGGCAGGAAATGGCGTAATGCTGTAATGGCACCAACACTGATCTTCACCGTGCAAGCTAAAATAAGCAGTAACAAGTACATAATGTACAATGTAAGTTCTTTGTAAAAAGCTCGCCCGGTATTCTCAGTATGGATATCATGGCAGAGGCTGCGAAGAGACCAAAGTAGATGTCCGAGGAAGAGAAAAAGAGATCGGACTGGCTTTTGGTGTGAGCTCAAACAGCTTAAAGGATCTTGTGGTGTTGCTCTCGCTTGATATTTGGCTGTTAGCAAAGTTGTTGATTCCAGCAAAATCAGCCAGAGGTTACACACAGACTGAGGTTTGGCCACTAGCTATAAATGTGGAGCTGATGTCGGTAAACTTACTAAATAACACACTTAGACATCAGTAACGTTACTGTAAGTGCTCCTTTGTCAGTTGCTGTCCAGCTTTGTTGGCTAGCTCGCCACCTAAGTTTCAAGCAACACTATGTTGCTGCTGGTGTCGAGCCGGAGCCATGCAAGCAGGCAACATAACCGGGCTTAGTAGCCTCTATGTATGTAACGTAACGGAGGATAACGGAAGAAGCTAAGGATATAAGAGAGTCCGAGAAAGAGGCTGCAGGACAGACGGCGAGCTGGCCTTCTTTCTGATGGACCAGTCAGTAATACAGCCGTCTTGAGTCGTCGCACTGGCTGGAGGTTTAGATGTTAGCATAGTTTTGATCATAATATAATCGTAACAAATACACAGGCACAGCTGTCCTTATTTACGACAGCGGTGAATTAGAATCGTAGGGGCGCCACATCTTGCATAACGGATAGGAGCATTAATCCAGACTCTGGTTTGCTCTCAGGTAATTTTGTTCTGCCAGTTGTTCCATGCATGAGTTACTGGAGGCTATCAGATGTCAACATCCAGACGCCCATAAAACCTCAGAGCGCTTGTTTCCTGTAGTTGGTTGGAGTTGCGTTCTCACTCCTAACGAGCATTTCTCTCATTAAACTGCAGAGTGTTCACACTTGTATCTGCTTCTAACACGCAACGGGATATTTGTAGTGCAACAGTATCTCTGTGTAAAGACGAACAGTATTGTTTCATAGCTCACACCAGCACCAAAGCATCTTGCTTGTCCTTGTCCACAGCTTTATCTCCTCTCACAGACCCTTCATCCTGACCCATTTAACAGCTCTCACCTCCTAATTAGTCTGGAGCACCGTGTTTATGCTGTTAGGTTTTCTCTTTAATTATTTTTCTCATGTTTTCGCATTGACTCCTGTGTTCACGGCAGCTAATGAGGCGTCCAGCTGAGAGGAAAGGGGGACCGGCATCACTGCGTTTTTGTGCTGGGTGTTCTATGCTTTTGATAGTTGTGTTGTACAATCATTGGGTATTTTTAACAGAATCTGACGACAGAAAAACAGGATTAAAAGTGGGAAGGAATGAAGGAGCCAAAAGGAGAATCAAATAAAGGAACCAGGGAAGGAGAGAAGGATGTGGGTAGAATAAAAGAGGCAAAATAAGGGAAACATCAAATAATAGAAAGGTGGGAGGAAAGGGAGGAGGAAATGAAAGGCAAATTGGAGGAAGAGATGGCAGCAGGAGGAAGGCCCCAGCAGGGACTCCAACAGGCTGTTGCTGAGAACTGAAATATCTCTCCGTCACACTGTGGACCCTCCACCTGCCTCTCCTCCAGCTTTATAATTAGCCCTGGCTGAAAGGAAAGTGATAACATGCAGGTTTCCTTTTAGTCGCAGTGGAAAAAAACAGAGATGTGTTTCCTCTGCAGAAATGGAGACTTGTTTGAGTCTGAAGCTCAACAGCTTTTAGACAGAAAGCAAGGTGGGATGTCTCGTTTTAGATATCTTGTTAGTTTGTCTAAAGCAGGTAGAAGAGGAGGGAAATCTTCCACACCGTGCACACCTGTCCTCCCTGGTGGGGATCGTTTGTTTGCCTTTGATATCTGTACAGTTAATCACTAAGCAAAATGAATAAAGCTCAGACTGAAGGAGAGAAGTGGCTCTTCAGAATCAGATCACCGGACGGTTTTGTTTGTGCTACAGCAGCACAGGTTTAAAACTGAGGTGGTGGTACAGCATTGGAGCCATACTGAGACGTGGTACGGTGTCTCATACCGTGGTCACGTTAAAAAAAATTATTAGTTGATTGCTGAGAATTCACAACACGGTGACATCGCTAATGGAGGGGCCAATGTGGCAAGAAAACACGAGCAGTCAGACAGGTTGAATAGGAACCTCCGGGGTTAGCCGAACTTGTTTTTGAAGCGGAAACAAAGGCGAGTGGAGAATCGTTACTCAGACATCCCTCAGTTTACAGCAAAGTCTCTTATAGGCAAGTCCTTCCACTCGGCAGCCATCTTGGCAACGCCTCCGGTCAGCTGTTTCGGACTAACATGACCAGGCCCCTCTCTGAATGAACGTGGATAGAGCCAGAACTGCACTTTCACAGGTCACCAGGACATAAAACCTACATGAATAGAATCGGCAGCAAAATCTAATGAAAATGGCTGAAAAAGTTTGATAACTTTGCCCCAAAATAAGGTTTAAAAAGCGTTTTTCCCGACTAGTTATACTTCTACTGTGCACGCGTCACCACTACCACGCATGCGCAGTAGAAGTATAACAGATCGTTACTTCAGTGGAACCACACGATTGGCTGAAATATGTTTCCTGCTTTGGCTGTTTAAATGCAGGCGATCGGCAATCTAGCGGGAAGGGCGGGATAATCGCCGTCTTTGCCGTTACGGGCCTTCCCCACAGCGTTGTATTGAGGATGTGACTGGGTGGCGTGTCTCCTCTATAAAATATCTCTGGTTTACAATCCCACTTCCTGCTTTGACCTTGTGTACTTGCTGTAGTTGTGTGAAGTGTGTGATTATTACCAACATTTTCAGTTTGATGTCCGGTTAAAGTGTTTTAGATAATCTGCCTAAACTTTGTGCTGCTTGTTGGCTAACCAGCTAACCTGTGTCTGCTCGTCAGTGAGCATGTTCACCACGTGGTCCACCAACATAAAAGCTCCGGTGCATCCTGTTCTCGCCTCCGCGGGGACGGGTAACCCGGAGGTGAGGCGGAGAGCGTTTCCAACACGGTGTTGTCTACAGACCGACAGGTGAGCACAGACAAATGCTCCTGATGCTGACCCAGTGGATGGGGGTCAGACCTGGGCGAGATGCTCTGTAGCACGGAGAAAGTAAGAGGTCTCACTCTGCCACTTTTTCCCAGTACCACAAACTAACATTTCCCTTCTTCTTTGGATTAGGGAGACGAGACGCTACAGCGCCGTATTGCTGCCATACTGTTTATTATTTAAATTTTCTACATCGCCCAGTAGTGTACAGATATTCAGTTATCCAGGTTGAGTTAAGTGCGCAGAGTAAAATCAATTTCTCCAGCTGCTCCCGGGTCTTTAAACAGCTTCCTCCTCGTGAGTAATTGTAGCGTAATGTCATTTTGTTTTAAGTTGTATTGAAATAAGGATAGCTCAGGAACCAGTGTTGAATTCAGTTGTATGCACCACTAAAGCTAAAATCTTTTTGTTCCCGCAGTGATTAAGCTGATTTCTGCCTCGTCTCTTTTGCAACAGTGACTGAGGCTCATGGGTATCGTAGTGTTTAGTCATCCACCAAACCAACTCTGTTAAACTGCAGGTTTTTAATAGCAACAGAACTCATGCTAGTTGATCAAAAAACTGTCCCCTTTAAAAGATGCATGAATATGTGACATTAGTTTTTTGTGTCCGTTTGGTGGAATTGTGTCCTTTTTGTGGGAAAATGTTCTAAACAATGAAGTGGAAAATTCACACTTCCAGGTGAACTCTGCATTTTTACCTTTGACATTTGTTTTATCGTCTTTTCCACCACTGGAAAACTTTATTATCCCAGTTGTTTATCTTCTCTTGCTGCTGCCAACATCTCCTCCTGTTTCAGGCGACTTGGTTTCTGATCATAAAACGGCTCCATTTTTGTCTCCCAGCATGCATCTGGGAAGACTTCTGGTTACAGGCTCACATTAATCACCTGCGGTTGGTTGCCCACAGGAGGGAAAGTCATCACATTCATGCGTGAACATTTGACTGAAATGTAAAATTTAAAAAAAGGCTCTCTAATTACATTTTGGCCCCCACGCCCTCCCCTTCTTTTTTTTTTTTTAACATGCTTTTTATGAACTCTGAAGGGCATTTCAGCCCAGAGGCTCTGGTTACTTTCTGTCCCTTTTACAGAACACAGGGTCCATGCAGAGCTTTAAAAGTGGAATCCTAAATTGGATAACAATGTAATATAAGATAATAAAGATTGTGGTCACGCTCTGATGCTGGCTTTAGTCATATGTGATGTTGCTGCAGATGAAATGTGTCCTCACTACCCTGTGTGCCCTACAGCTACCATGCTACTGTTTATTATTTTATCATTTTAAAGGAAGTGGGGCATATGAGATCAGATCTAGCTTAGATTTCCCCGGGGGGGGGGGTGTACCTGGTGTGTCACGCAGAGGAAAATATTAAAAATACGGAGCAACGCACGTCTGCTCCAACCAACAATATTTCCTGTTTGCTCAGATTGCCAATTCCAACCCCCTGCCGGTGCCTGTGGGAGACCCCGCCAGCGTAGTGGTGGTGGAGAGCGGGCCGGTCCACTACGACGACACTGCTGCTGCTGCTGAGGAGGAAGATGAGGAGGAAGAGGAGACTTGTGTCAGCGCCATGGAGATGTTGGGTGGCAACGGTCAGTTTAAACACACACAGTGTGAAACAGACTTCTGTCAATCACTCGTATGTTGTTGTTGTTAAAATGTATTATGTACACAAACAATTATGCAAAACATTATTCCAATAATCCCCAAACAGTAGCGCAGAAACCAACCCAGTGACACAACATGACAGATTTACCACAGACACAAACGGAGCCGCTGAAGCTGCAGAATATTGTGTAATATACACTAACATCACACAGCCTGTCATCTCAGAGCTCCACTAAGTCGTCTTATCTATATAAAAAGCAATTCCCCCCCCCAAAATAATCATAATGGTGATTATTTTCATTAGAATCTGTTGATTGATTTGATTGACTGGGCGGCATCAGCTCAGTCCATGGAGACTTGGCTTGGGAACCGGAGCGTGGACCCCTGCCAAAGGTCACCCTGACCAAGGCCAAGGGACCCCTTTCTGCTCCTCTGGCGTCGCACAGTGGCTGTCCACTGCTCCTGATGGGTAAAATGCAGAGAACTAACAACCCCCCCCCCAACTGAATAAAGTTTTTCTAATGCCTCTCAAAAGTGGATTTCTTGCTACAATACGAGACAAAACAAACTAACGATAAATGTAAATTTCAAAACTATTTGAAATTGAAAAAGTATAAATGTATATCATGCAAAATGTAGACTTGGACATGGAAGGAGCAGCAAGATTTTTATAATCAATTGTTGAGTTTGTTTCTGGAAAAAAGACGGAATCAAAAAGTCGGCGGCACAGCAGTCAGGAAAAATGACTTAAAAAAAAGGAAAAACTTAAAGCGGGAGTGCAGTGGTGGACAGTAACCATGTACATTTACTCAAGTGCTGTAGGTATAAATCTGAGGTGCTTGTACTGTACTTTATTATTCTAATTTATTTATTTTTTTAAAGGAAGTATAATAAAAGAGTATTTTTTTTTTTTTTTTATAAAATACCTTTAATACTTCTAGTACATTTTCCTGTTTGTTAGGGCGGCAGTGAGGATTTTGGTACTGGAAGATTCTACAGATTATTTTATCAATTCATAGATGCATCGTTTTAAGAAGTACTTTTGCTTGGCGGTAACGGGATCAGCTGTGTACGTTGATAGATGATGGATATTTATTGGTCCTTTCAGAAATTTCATAGTGTGTCATAGAGCAAACATCAGACCAACAACCAGACCGCTGCTTTACCAACACAAACATCACTGCTGTACAAGTTATACTGAGGTGCAGCTCGCAGACACCCAGTTAACTCCTGACTGTGACGTTACAACCACGAGAACAACAAACACACGTGTGTTTTACGGATGACGGACTGTGACATTACAGAGTTGTTTCTTTCTTTAGCTTGAAATAATCCCAGACTTTGGACTCTTTCTTCTTCGTCCCTCGCTATTTTCTTACTCTTCCTCCATTTTGCAAACAGCTCCATCATAATCACGTCGTGTTCACACGGCGTGAGCGCGATGTGCGACAGTAATAAATGTCCCTGCCAAACACTGTGCTGTATAGTTTTACTTGAGCAACATTTTCAATGCAGGACTTTTACTTGTAACAGTGAGGTATTAGTACTTTTACTTAAGTTAAGGATCTGAATACTTCCTCCACCACTGCTTTATTGTGGGACTTTTACATGTAAATGAACAATCAGAGGCAGAAGGTAACACTGGCAGAGCTTGGACAGCGGTGTTGTGTAATTTCTCTGTCAGAAGGGGAGAAACGGTTTAATTTGTTTTGTAGGGGCTGAAATAATTTTTAATTCAAAGAGAAACGGAGCTTTTCAGGCTCAGTGACTCGATGATTTGAACATTTGAGTTTAGCCGACACTAAAGGCAGCGCGCTGCTTTGTCACTTCTCATTCGGGCTCCGAGCGTCTGGGCTGTGAAATAGTAAGGATCCCGTTTTTTTAATGAATCTGCCGCTCTGGGTCACGGCTCGGCTTCGGCTCGGGCTCCTGGCCTGTTTTAATGAGCCCTCGGTAAGATTACGTTTCTCCACTTTACGCCTCTGGCTGTTAAACTTTAAGGTCCCTGACTCTGCCGCAATAAAAAATCCTGAACTGCTTAATTGATTCCTACAGGGAAAGGCTTTGTTTCTACTCTTTGCCCCCTGAACAGTGAGGTCAAAGGTCAGGGTCGGCCCCAGAGCAGCACCTCTGGAGGGCAGCTCAGCAGGACACTGGAGGTTAAACCGGAGTCAGTCGTTTGATGGACGGTGACACTTTTTACTAGTCTGTTCTGTTGCTCTTCATGAAGTCCCACAACACAGAGCGTCTCTGTGGAAATTGAACGTGGTCACTTCTCTCTTGCGACACCGTGTTTCAACTCAGACGCACTCAGGAGGCGTCCAAAAAAACCAAAAGCCTCTCAGTGTTTGAGTGTTCTATCAGTATTTTTTCAATAATGGGACCAAAAGCGCACTTTTACCTTTTTTATAACGGACAGTGTGATATCTTGCCTCACTCGTAGGAAAAACATTCACAAATTAAACCAGTGGGTCACCGTTGGTTTACCTCACTGCATGTCCCGACAGAACGCCACGGTTGAATTTCAGCGTTGTGTAACGTAAGGAGTTACCTGCTGAGCCCACACCCTCACACCGTACGTCCTCTTACTCCGGCTTCGGCGCGTTACGGCTCCATCACGAATCGCAGTCCACCAGACGCGGCTGCAGCGCGTCCAGAAGCGTTCTAGAAGCAGCGGTAGCAGGTCTGTTTTTGATGCAAGCGGCGTCGAGCAGAACAGATCGAACCAGGCAGGAAGTCAGACACAGAATGCCAGAGAGATTCCCTGCGTCTTAACCACAAGAAAGACGGTTAAAACGGACACAAAAAGAAAACCTTTAACTATGAAGCCTTAATCACAGTAGAAGGAAAAAAAGCAAACTTGATTGATTACCAAATCAACAAAATCTAAACATGTCAGTAAAATCAGGCAAAACACACGAAAATGACAAATCAATAACTATCAGTAACGAGGGGCAGGCTGCTGAAACGCTTCTGAGACGCTTCCAGAGGACTTTGACACTGGGCTTTTTCCACCCCCCCCCCCAAGCTGGCAAACACTGCGCTCAATCATCCTCTTGCCTCTGAGTTGCTGCTTGAAGTTAATTATGTTGGATTAAAATGCCTTATTTCAGGGGCTATTTGGGATTTTATGGGGATGCATAGATGATAATTTAAACAAATAAAGCATTCAGTTTTTTAATTTAATAAACATGTTAAATAAATTCTGCCGTGATGGAGCGGCGCCAGTCTCTTATCCCTCCCTCTGCGTCTCTCACCCCTCAGATTACGGCTGTGATGGAGATTACGACGATGGATTCTAGCAGTGGTCCTGCCCCGGGTTATTATGTCCAACTAGTACGGACCACGTGGACTCCTTCAGTGTATCAAACGTTTACTACCAGGGACACACAATGGCTGCAGCTGCAGACGTGAGCTGGAGCAGGAATAAACGGGACACGTGTGCAAAAAACAAGAAGTCAGAGGGTCAACTGGGAGGACGCTGACGGGGGTGGTGAAGTGAAAATGAGGGATAGATTATATTTATCAGAGGAGGTCACAGGCAGCCTGCAGTGACAATACTGCACAATCAAAGGTGGGAAATATTCCAGTACGCACTGGTTTGTTGATTCGCATGTTAGAAGACATTTAGGTTAAAACTGGGATAAACTTTAGACAAATAAGTTTAATAAAACCAAATAACTGTTGATTGAGCAGCATTTAAATGACTGATTTCACAAGTTTTCACATTTAAACGCTGCTGAAACGGTTTTAAGCTAGCTGTCTTTATGTCCTGCAAAAATACCAAATCGCTGTTCACTGTGAAGCACTCGTCAGGAGACGAATGCAGAAGGGAGAACAGCTGTGTCTGCGCTGGGTGAAACGTTTCCACCGAGGTTTTATTGCAGCGTAACGCAGCAAAAAGCAAAGCAGAACCAAACGTATTATCCTTTAACTTGCACTTTGCATTCCTGACACACTAAAACTTCACAGCATGTGACTTCCACGCGTACTTCCTGATAATTAATTCTGCCTCAGATCTATTATACTGTGTACTGAAAAACAAGCATCTAACAATCAGGTAGCGTGAGATCAATCAGCAAAGTGCAGAAAGTATTTTCCTGTCACTTCTGCTTCAGATGAGGTTGATCTGCAAACAGCCTCACGGCTCTGATCAGTATTTATTAATGCCTTAGGTGATTAGTGATCTGACACGCGCTGTCTGCTCTTCTTAAGCCAAAGTATTACGAGGTGGCCTTCGAACAATGTGTGCCAGTGTTTGCTGAGATGCTATTAAATCCAGAAATAGTGAGATTTTAATTCCAGATCAATGTCGAATGGTTTGATTAGTTTTATGTTGCTATTAATTGGCTCTGGGCTTTCCTTAATGAGTGTTTTTTTTTTGTGTGTGTTAATTTATGAGATTGTGTCATTTGATGGTTAAATATGCCTCACGATGTCCTGCCACAGGCCGCGCAGGTGTTTAAAGGTGCCAGATGGATGAGGGAGCCCATTCGGAGCATAGATTTATTTTGTATTCAAGCTTTTATGATTTTTGTGTTGGGAAAAAATGACTTTGGGAGGTGAAACAGAATGTGGCCTTTTCACTGTGTCCACACAACAGTATTTAAGAAGGGGGCCGGTTGCCTCTGTGCTGCTGCTACAAGTGAAATGTTACATCTGCATATTGTTGTGTGCATTTGCTGCTACACTAAAGATTTCACTAAATGACAACATTTTTGTTTGTTTCCTTCTTTTAATGTTTGAACATGAAGTCTGTTATTTTCCCCTGGCCTTTGAGTACTGACCGCTCTCATGGCGTCGTTGGTGGAGCCCAAAATCAGAGCTAAAAGAGAGCAAAGACTGGACTCACGATCCTCTGGTGACAACTCGACTCCACATGAACCATCATGTTGCTCTGTGACTGCTGGATGTGTAAATATGCAACTTTCAAGTTCAACGTCAACTTAAAAAGTCATGATGTCAGGGTTGTATTCACAAATTGCTTCAGCTGCCTCGCAACAATCAAGATTTTAAAAAAAAAGCGAGTTGTTTCTGCAAGTGCTCAGTGCCCATAACCATACCACCACACTATTTAGTCTACCAGAAAAAGATTTAGTATGGCCCTATACATAGTATGTCAGATGCAGTGATGGGAGTAACTCGTTACAAAAGAAAAGCAGTTACAGTAATGGATTGCTTTTTGCTGCTAATATAACACGTTACAAAAACAAATGGGTAAGATTTTACCCATTACAATCTCAATAACGCATTTTAACCTGAAATTAAGAGCGCGGTTTTGTTTATTTAATGATTCACCAACACAGAGAAACATTTCGGCAGCAGAGAAACAAAACGAATCACTGGTCAAATGCAGTGTGCCTAAAATACCAGCATGTCTGTATCCGGTCGCATTTTGCAGTCTGCAAGCCAGCATGAGGATGACTGCATACTGCAGTACAGTACATACTTTGTGAGGGCAGCTGCATTAAGCACTAAAAGTAATAAAGTATCTGATCTGGATCATAGCAATTGACATCCCCCCCCTTACTCCCGCCTACAAAGAAGCACTGATTGGCTCAGCTGTTTTTCTGATCATGCATCCATCAATAAGCACAAGATCAGACGGATTTGCGTTGTGTGTATTTAAGACGTGAGAAGCGGTTCAGATGTGTGGAACCAGGTTAGCGTGTTGCATCATATCAGAGCCGTAGACTTGGACGCGAGCGAGAACTTGAGTGTTGAGTTGGTTTCTGGACTCTCTGGATACTTGAGAAAAGAAAAAAAAGATCCTCAGAAACCAGAATTAATGCAGCTGCTGAAAGAAACATTTTGTTGTCGGCATCAGGACCTGAAATAAACTTTATTTACACAGCACTTATCAAAACAAAGCGCATTGGTTGAACAAGGATGACGATGATTTAAGACTCACTTGATCTAATATTAAACGGGACCCGATGTTTACTCAGCACATCATTCTGTCTCCAACGTTCCCACCCGGACTTTAACCGGGACCCTGTGGTTCGTGGTCGGTGCTGACTTGATATTTCTTGAAAGACATGAGATTTGGATGGACTTGCTCTTAATTTATTTGAGGGTTACTCGGACTTCACACTGGACTTAAATCCGGCTGTGGTCCAACTATAGCACCGATTAAACTGTTTAGTCTCTCTGATTTTTAATGAATGGACTCACTCGGTGCTTTAACTCAGGTCACCCGATTCCATCAACGTGTTTTTCATTTTGTTCTTTCATTCGGGGCGACGTCTTGTCGTCTTCTCATCCTCTCTGTGTAGAATTTAACTCTGCCTGAACCTTTTCGTGACACTTTTACGTGACCTGACACCATCTGCCATCACCAGCGGTGCTTTTGATCAGATAAGATGTTCCATCCATATCGCTGGATCATTTAACACCCACTGAGTGTTGCAGTTCTCTGAAGGTATTGTTCTTTCCAGAGAGATTGGGTGTCTCTGTGTGTGTGAGAGAGAGAAGAGATTCTATAGAAAGATGAGTCACCCTTCAGAGTGGGAGGAAATCTGAAACTTGCGTGAGATGATGAACGCTGAGCCTTAACACGCAGAGATTTTTCTTGTTGGGGCTAACTGTTCCTTAAAAGCTGCGTCAGGCACCGGTATTATTGTTTCACCACCAGCCAAGAGATACAATCTGATCTCCTCTTTAGAAGTGCTTCAGGACATTCAGGTCCATTTATGGACTTTAGTCTCTTCTGATGTAAACAGAAAAATGAGACACTGGGGGAGGATCAGCATCTATCAGCTGTCGTTAATCAAAAGTCTGAAATGTTCAAATCCCACACGTCAGGGTTTTAATGTATTCACAATCACTTAAATGACCAAATAAAGGCAGTTGTTGACTTGACTTGGTGACTCACTACTTGGTGATGCAAAATCAAACTCAGATTGAATTGTTACCCCAAACAGGATTCTGTTTAACAGTTTTCACAGCTATAATAAAGTAAAACTGATGTTGTTGCAGGGAACCTTGAAATATAGCATCTGACAAGTCGGGTCAATTAATTTAGCACAAAATCATCACAGCTTGGCTTTACAATCTGACCGACACGGTTACGTTCTGTCCTCAGTCACGTTTACTGCTCGTGGTTGTAGTCACACCTGAGTGCGGACTCGGACTATTTCTCCATGTGAGCAGATGACCTTTTTGCCACGCAGCCTGTTGTGATCAGCAGCAGCACAGGGAGTAGGATACAGTACCGTTTGGACTCTTCACGAGTTCTACCAAGGTTAATGGATCTCACCTGCACTCCATCAGAGCTGGCTGTGTTTTTATGTTACATCTGATACGAATGTTAATTCTGCTGCCGAGAGGTTCACAGCAGTGTGAGACCACAGTGGAATAAAGATCAGTGTTTGACACACTTGTCTTATTCTGCGTCCCACCGAGATGCGAGCTGATGTAATTCAAACTACGGTTTTGTTTGTTGCGTAAGACTGACTGACCTTTTTAAACCAGCAGTCCGTTTCAGAGAAAAGGTGTCACTTTCTTTTCTCAGCTGGCTGCCGTCTCATTTTGGACTCAAGTCTTCATATTTGCGCAGCTACAGTACGTCTGCTCTGTCAGCATTAAAAAGGATTACTGCAGTCACTGACACACTGCTAAATTTATGGAAAACCATTAAAGTCCCCGAGTTCTTCGACTGCTTCTGCAGGTTGAGTGTGTCGATGTCCAGGTTCAAAGAGTTTCAGGTGTTGGTTCACCTGTAAAGAATGACGGAAATGTCTCAGACCTGAAAATTGTGACGCAGCGTCTTAGAATATGACCAATGGTACAAAACTAGAACACTATTGTACAGTCAGAATCATTAAATACTCCTAAAACACAGAATTAGAACTTATTTGGAAATGAACAGTTCGTCATAGGCATAGCTGAGGTCTCCATGTATGATGCAGTAATCCAGGTTTATGAAGATGCAGTTTGTAAAGTTTGAAAAGCTGTAGAAATGCTTTGAAGCTGTAATACTTCCAGCTATTAGGAACAACCATATTTTATAGCTGACAAGTACATTTTCAAAAGGATGCAACAAATTCTGTCCAACTTCCACCTTCTTTTAAATGTGGAAAACTAACCGAGGCTCATCGTTTAATATCTCCTGACCTTTAACTGTCCCATGTTAAATTCTGTCAGACTGTTTAAGGACCCTTTTTTTTTTTTTTTTTTTTTTTTTTTTAAACGGATAAAAAGTAAGAAATCCAAAGATTCAATTAGCATGACCGGTTCATTTAAAGTGCAGCTAAATGAGTCCTGTTAACAGATTATTAGACCGCGTGAAAATGTCACGAATAAGCCTGGTGCCGTCTCAGGGAATTATCGTCCCTTCAAACCCGCCAACATCTGAACCCGCCTGACAACAGAACGACGCCTCTGGCCTTTTGGAACAGAAAGATTTGAGAAAACTATTAAATTACACTCCGTCTGACCCTCCACTAGTGTCCCTTTTCAGGTTGATGTGTCTCCTAACATGGTTTATGATGCCATGTAATTGTACTGTCAGGTCAGGTTTCCACCCACCCCCTTCTCGCCTGCTTTCTGTTCTCTCCCCGAGGCCTGCCTGTACCTACGCAGCCCCGCCTCCGACACTTACAAGTTTAACCGAAACTTAATCTTCCTCCGACACCAAACTTTTACTGTAACCTTTACAAAGCAGCCGAGGGACAGAGTGAGGAGGGATTAAAACTATCATTGGCTGTTTAGCTTTGCAGTGTTTGTGACCTCGCCGCCCTTCCTCAGTGAGAGAGCGCCAAAAGTTGATTAAACAGGAGTAGCTTTTAGCGCTGAGCCAATCCTTTTTTTTTGGCTTAGAGCGTGACTCTAAGGAAAAACTGAGGATTTAAAAAGAGAAGCGAGTCCTTCTCTTCCTCCTTCCCCTAACTTCCTCTCCTCCTGTTTCCTGTTTCTCTCACTACAAAAAAGTACAAGCAGTTTATTTTTCCTGAGGTCTTTTCTCTCATCTCTTTGTTTCCCTCCTTCCTCCATCTTCTTTCTCTCCTCTTAACCTTCACCTTTGTCTGGCTTTGATGCCGTCTATCCACCCAACTGTCATCTTGTTCTCTCATCCCTCCGTTTTCTCAGTCATCAGTTACAGACTAAGTTAATTTTCAACCTGCAGTGAAACAGAGCTGCAACGTAATCCTTGCAGGCAATTGCGCCTCGTCGAAGTGCGTCTGCTAAAGTGCTTGTTTGTGTCTGACAACATTATAGAAAGTATCGGTCTCGTCGAAGCCACCAGACTCCATAACCAAAAAAACTTCATTTTACCTCGCAGAACAACAAGAGTTGCTGGTGTGACTTAAGTGTTCGTGTTTGTTTGTGACACAGTTACAGAAACAAAGTAACCCATCGTGGACATTTCATTCAATAAAGACCAAGCAGTGACGCTTGGCAAGCTTGTTAATTTAGTCTCTAATGGGACAATAAGTTCACACAATTTATTCAAAAGTCACTACCATCCATTCCTGTCTCAACTGTCTAATGCCTCTTCTGTGGAGCTGTTTTTTACTCCTGCAGAGGAGGTTAAATAAAAGATGGTGACACACACCTACTAAGCTAAGAGAGCTCTCCTTCCTCTCTTTCCTACCCTCCGTTATCCCTACATCATTTACTTTCCTTTGTACTCGTTAATTTTCTTTGTCTTCTTAAATATCCGCTCTGTTACCTTCTTGTAGTACTCCCAACTTTTCTTTCTAACTTTCCTACTATGCTCTCCTCTTCCCCTCTCCCTCCATCTTTTATTTCCTCTCCCTCTGACAGCTGCAGTTTAGCCACAGTGCTAACTTCTCCCTGGAGGCTGTGTGTGTTTCTGTTTGTGTTTGTTGGTGTTTGACTCAAAGGCACCTTTGCTGCATGAGCCCCCTCCCTCACACACTTTCTGTACTACTAAACTTGTGAGGACCTTGGGCCACAACCTTAACTTGAACCTAACAACCCTCAAGCAGCCTTTTAAAGGATAATTTTGCTATTTTTAAACCTATTTTCATGTATTTTGGTGTCAAAATGACTAGTAGGTAGAAAAAAGAATTAGAGAAAAATAGTTTGTTGTAACATCAAGAAAGTCTTGCTATCAGTTCCTCTAAGCACACAACAAACTCCCCTCTACAACTCTGACTCTCTTTTCCTCCGTCGCCTTCCTGCATCTCTCACGAGATGTCCGGGCGAGAACTGTCCTTGAGCGAGACTTCCTGTTAAAAACAAAGGCTGCAGTGCACTGAAGGAATACGTTGCTGCCACTGCAGCCGGCTCAAGCTATCTACTGCACACACAGATGTTCCTGCGTCTAAAAATGTTCCAAGAACGTCCCCACATTTTAAAAATGTCGCCTCTTTGGACAAATATCCTCAGTTTTCCAAACCTGTCCTTGGTTTCTTTTAAAAACATTTGTGACACGTTCTTGTTTCCTAACTTTTCTTACTTTCAAAACATTCAGTTCCCCCGCTATAAAATCTACCCACACATCTAATATATCTTTACTTTCTACGAAAGTGCTCTCCAAAATTGTCTGCACTTCCAGAAATGTCCGGATTCTCAAGGTCTAAAATTGAAAGAGGTCCTCACAAAGACGGGAACGCACATGAACACACACACGCTTTTCTTTTCCCAGGCTCGGACCAGGCTGCCTCGTTCCTTGCCAGAGCCATTTTCCTAATAATCCCACCCTGCTTGCCCTCAAACCCCCCCCTTCCTTCTCCGCACTGCGTTTTCCTGCATCAGCATATCAAACTCACCCCGCCCCGATCCACATCCCTCCCTAAACACCACAGCCCCCCTCCCGGTTGCCTTCCTCACCCCAATTATTTCCTGGGACTTTAGCTTAGAGGGATTCTTTCACCCCCTCACTCTATTTTGTAGTCGGGCTCCTCGATAACCTTCCCTCCACTGCAGGCGTTGGCGTCCATTGTGTAATAAATACTTGGAGGTATTCATGTTGCCCTCGGTGCCATCATCAGGATGAATGCTCCTGACAGGTAGCTAACGGGGAGGTGGGGGCTGTAGAGGTATTCCTACAGTGGGTGGAAACAGTGGTCCAGTGGGAGCTTCTGAAGGACACAACAGCCATCAGCTTTAAAAATGAAATAGACTGAAGACTTGATCATCATACTGATAGATGTTCTTTTTTCTGCTCGACTGTGTAGAGCTGCAGCTGCAGAGCGCCCGCTAACTTCTGTTATTCAGATTAGATCCACATGTATGCATAAACGATCTACAGACTAGAGAAATACTGAAAGTGTTGTGATGTTTGATGATCTGACGAGCACTTCATCTTGATCCGGCTGAATGTGACACAGCACCCTCTTCTCTGTGTTTCTGCCCTGCATCTTAACGAATCTGCCGCCTCTCTCTTCTGAAATTGTCGCCACAGTGAAGAAATAACATTTAGTGTGGACGAGGGAGCAAACGATGAGATCAGCCCGGTTGAGTGGAAAGTACAGTGAGCAGTAAAAGTTCAGACGGCGACTTGTTTGCCTAATTAGAAAGTAGCGTTTATGGGCCACAATCAAATCACACTTTTATCCTTTATCCATTATTAAGTATTTATTGAATTATTAGCTGCAGCGCCCGCACAGTTTGTTTATGTAATACATAATTCAGGCTTCATCTCATTTATCTGGTGCGATTACGGGGCCAGGACCAGGGTAACCATCTTAAAATGTCCCCTGGTTTTATGATGCTCAGATAAGGAGAGAGAGCAGTTTATCTTTGTCATGACAACAGGAAGTAAACGGATTAGCCATTTAAATACTCTACCAGGCAGGTTTTATGGATAAAGTCTTTCAAGCCTCTGAATGCTGAACATAACAATAACATGACACTTGCAGTGGATTTAAAGATTTTGCTTATAAAGCTGTTGCTAAGGTCACAAGGCCAGTTAGGGTCACTGGGTTTTAACAGAGTCCTTCAAAAAGAGTATCTGTTCAAATCCAGGTTAAGACTCAAGTCCTTGCTTTCAAATCATTTTGATTGTACTCTGACTTGTAACAGGAAGAATGGCGTCTCTGTCATTGCCTCTCCGGCCCGAGCGCCTGGTATGTAATGCTTTACGGCACCACGTCACACAACAGCATGACTCTTCAGCGAGAGGGCTATAAGAAGAAGGAGAAAGTATTTAACGAGCAGTGTAAGCTCTCTGGAGGAAGCATGCTCTGTATTCTCAGGATGGAAATCATAGCAGAGGCTGCGAAGAGCCCGAGGAAGACGTCTGAGGAAACGAGATAATGACCGTTTGCCAAGCTAGCCAACAAAGCTAGGTAGCAACTGACGCAGAAACACTTACAGTAGCGTTCCTGATGTATAGCTGGCGGCGAGTGACCGAGCAACCTTGCCTAACTTTTCTACCATAACAGCCTGGTGTCGAGCCGGCGCGGCCGAGTGGGAAACATAACCGGGCTCAGCAGCCTCCATGGCCGTAACGTTGGCTAATAGCAGAGGTGAAGAGACAGAAGAGGACGCTGACGGAGGAAGCTGAGAAGAGAAAAAGAGAGACCGAGCGAGAGGCGGCCGGGTGTTGGCGAGCGCTTCCTGAAATAAAAGGGCACAGACGGCGAGCTGGCCTCCTTTCTGTTGGACTGAACCGGGAATATTGCTGTTGTCACCATCATAAGTAATGTAATCATAATAAGTGCACGTGTACAGCTGTCCTTATTTGCGACAGAGCCGAATCACACTCTGAAACGGTTCGGGTGCCAAGTCGCACAACAAAAAATCTTCCATAATGTTGCTTTAAATTAAAGTTTCGTCAAACGACACAGATGGTTCTGCATTTACTGAAAGCAACAGTGAGTTACTGCTGCTCAGAGGAGCAGTTTGAAAAGTTACAGTTTGGTCATTTTGTGTGACAGTATGTCAGTTTGGCAGTTGTATCTGAGCGAGAATAGGCCACCACCACCGCAGCACTTACAAAAAATAGACGCATAATGTGGAACTGGCCTGGCCGCTGCAGACAACGTTTGCATCTTCTCAGAAATGGAGCTGGGAAAATGCCACTGCGTGACACTGAAAACCCTCCTCTGCTCAGTGCTGAGTGCTACAGAGAGTGAGAGTGCTGAACCAACCCGTCTGAATGGCGTAGAAAATGAAGAAATTAGTCTTGGCCGTGGAGCCGTCCAGCCTCTTGGCTCCACAGCCGAGCTGAATCCGCCGCCACGGAGCGCCGAGCTCCTGTCGTCCCCGGTTCACAAACATAAATCCTGGACGTTTTTTGGCTCTGTGCGTGACTCAGTAAACACACGGATGCTCCAAATTGTTTCTCTGCAGCCACAGATGAGTTTGGAGCTCAGCTCGGAGCTGTGTTTTGATGTATGGTCCCATCTCTGTAATTGAATTCATTAAGGAATAAAGGAACCCTCATCTGTGGAGACGACTCCCAGGACAGCCATCACGCACACACACAGTCCCTCACACATGCATAGCTGACGCTGAGTGTTGATCTTTCCCAAAACCTGGCTCACACAAATGGACTAACACATGTGCATGACTCCAGCACAATGTACACACATTCAGAGATGTATAACCAGTTTTTGAAAGTGCACAAGTGAGCCAAGACAAAAAAACGGCATGCAGCAAAGTCGATGAAACTAGTTTGTGAACACAGCAAACATTGATTTGGCAAAAAGATGTCTAGACATCTAGTCTTCAGATATACACCAGGTCCCAACTACAAGTTGAAATATAGTCTTTTAAATGCTGTTTACACGACTGTAACATGTAATTTATGTAACAAATTTAGCCCATTTAAACCTGAAGGCCTGACCAGAAAATCACCAAATCAGTGCTTATGGGTAGCCCTCATCCAGAACCATATTGCTATGTATTAATATCCCGTTTTGCTAAGTGAGGAAACATTTCAGGCACAGAGTGCTCGTTAAGTTTATTAAAAATAAAAACCCCTGCACATACCTTTTTATAAGTTTCTATCTGTTATTATCAAAAAGCCAAATGCACATGCAACCTAGAAGTCTTGGAGAACATTTGTTATCCAAGGTGGTCTGAGGTTTTACACTTGTGGTTTGGTTTAGTTGGTTCAGATACACACACTTTACTTCTGTTTTGAGTTCATATCCACTTATTAAAAGTGAACTAAGAGGAGCAAACAAGAAGTCCAATCACAGGATACCTGACATCATATGTTCTAAATGATGACAGCTAGAAACAGGATGAAACACGGAATCTTGTATAAACAACCTGCAGCAGAGTTCACCACACTGAGATTTATACCCATGAGTTTAACATCTTTACACCAGCCCAAATAAACCAAACCCAAAGGGCAAACACACCAGCACTCATATTAAAGAGGTGGCATTCTGCTCATTTTCAGGTTCAAAATCTTAATTAGAGGTTGTACCAGAACAGGTTTACATGGCTTATTTTTCTCATACTGCACATTGCTGCAGCTCCTCTTTTCACCCTGTGTGTTGTACGCTCTGCTCTTGAGCTACAGAGTGATGCATCTTACTTGTATAAAATCTTTGTTGGGAGTTGCACATGCACAGTTCCCAGGTAAGGACTACTAGCCAATCAGAAGCAGAGAAGGGCGGGTCATAAGAAACAAGGTAGTGTGATCCAAATCAAAGCCGCTTCAGAGTAACCTAGCAGATGGTTTAAGTTACTCACAAGTCCACATCATCATTGTTCCACATGTTACCATTAAGACTAAACGACCAAGGACTAATATTCAATGCGACACACACATCAGCGACCCACACAGCTGTCTCTTGATTTAAGTTAAAACGTTTCAACCTTCCTCAGGATGTAAAGACAGATAAGCGGTATGAAGCTATGTTTTCCTCTGCCGTTGTTGCTGCAGCGGTCTGTGTGACGGCGGGAGCAGAGGGCTCTGTGAGCGGGCGGCTGGCCGGCCTCACGCTCCTCCCGCGGGTCACAGCTGGCTTCCCCCGCAGCCACTCACGGAGCTCCTCAACTCCAGAAATATTCATCACTTCTCGTAAATCTGTCAATATTGGAAATCTACACAGCTGATTTCTCACCTCAAAACTTCTCAGAAGTGGATTTAGTGATGAAATTCCATATAAAAACTGTAAAATATAAAACTTTGTGTTGCTGGCCTCTGTCTGGTGCAGCAATGATGATGCAGTGAATAGTGACGATTCTCTCTGACCAATCAGCAGTCTGTCCTGTTTTCACGTTACATTTTAGTTTCCCTCAGCTCGCTTGGAACCTCAACGGAGGTGAGCTGATACGAAAAACAGTCCCTGGAAGCAGATACATTTCTACAATGGAAACCAAACAAAGGCGAGTCGAGCCAAAGGGCCTCCGCTCAGACTAGCTTGGTTTGAGGGCGTGTCTGACCCCGCTAGCTGCTTGGCAAGCTTTGATGCGTTTTCATTGTGATTTCACAAGTAAAGGAAGTGAAGGGCTGGACTACAAACAGCTGTTCTCAAGCGGTTCAGAGCAGAGCTTTCTGTGGGAGATGGGAACGTTTTCACTTTGCAAACCTGTTCTATTTTATATAGGCGCAGCCCTCTAAGGCTATCGCTATTACCCCCCCGAACCGTGACGGCGGCAAGGGCAGCAGAGTGGCTTCTCTTCAGGGCCACCGGGGCGCCTCATCAGCAGGTCCGACTGCTCCGTTCTCTCTCAGGCAGGGGTGCGATCAGGAGTTACCCGCTCCTCTGCCAGTCTCTCTGGGTCTGGCCCCGTTTGAGCCTTTGCAGACTGCGGACCTGAGATTCCTTTCGGCTAAGGTCGCCTTGTTCCTGGCTCTGACATCGGCCAAGAGGGTCAGCGATCTGGCTGCCCTCTCCGTGGCTCTGTCGTGTCGATAGCAGAGCTGCGGTCGCCCTGAATCCTGCGCCCTAACCTGACTCGTCCTCCCCCCCGGGGCCGCCACATTACGGCCGCCTGGCACCGTTCGCAGCGTCTGTTTGTGCACTACGAGGAGCGGTCGAAGGGACTTCCTCTGTTGGCACAGCTCCTGTCTCACTGGCTGTGCGATGCCATTTCCCAGGCTTACGTGTCTGCCGGGGAGTCTCCCACGGATGGCACTCCACGAGAGGCGTCTCCTCCTCAGTGGCGTTGCACGGTGGGATGACAGTGGATGATATCTGCATGCCGGCCTCCTGGTCGTCCCCATGCTCTTTCATCTGTTTCTACCTGCAGGATATCTCCTGTCTCTCTCTGACTCACTCAGTGTTTTGGCTGAGTGATTCTCCTTGTGAGTGTGCGGTGCGCCCTCTCCCACGGGATGGTGTGGGGGGGGCGACCGCTGCTTACGTGACCCTGCTTTGTGCGCAGCTGATGTGGTTGCTGCCTACCCCCGCCTGCGTCTGTACTGCTGCGGGGCCCCCCACCCAGTTTCCCGACTTACACATGGGTCGGCCCTTGGCCTCCCATGTCGCGCCATCCGTGCGTGCACACGCCGACACCAATGCCGCGGTCAGCGGGTGACTGGGTGGCTCATCGCGGCTCTGGGCAGGTGAGTTGTGCTTGGTGGTACCGTATGGGCCAGTGAGGCGTTGACTCATCCTGCTTCGCCTCTAACCCAATAGCGATAGCCTTAGAGGGCCGCGCCTATACTCATAGAATCCGGGTTACAGTACGTAACCCTCGTTACATGCACAAAAAAGAGAGAGAACTCAATAAAGGAGAGGGGAAAAGCCAAAAAGCATAATACCACCTCTTTAACAGGTTTTGTGTGAAAGCTCCCTGATAACCATTTTAGTAACAGGTTAAAATGGTCTAAATAAATCTGTCTCTCCAAGCTGTATATTAAATATATGTTCTTCTTTTGTTGTCTTTGGCAAATAGTTTGCAGTGCTTTGGGGCCTACACACATCTGATCAAGCAGGATTGGGTTAATGGAGATGCAGATAAAGGATGTGGTGCACGTGAGACCACACTTTATCTGGATTTAATAAACAAGTATGATGAGTAGAAACGCATCCAGGATACATACAGGATGTGATCCAGGAATAACAGGACCTAACATGCAAAGAACAGCGGGGCGCTGACACATGACAGGCTGCAGATTTACAGTGAGACCCTGATAGGCAACACAGGGCTGTATGATGAAGTGTGTGTGTGCGTGCGTGGCCCTGTAGCGTTGCTTTGTAGCAGGTGTGTGTCTGCATCTATACGGGTGCGTTTTCCCTTTTTTGTGGTGGCTCATAAGAGGTTTAGTTGGTGTGTGCACGTGCGTGTGCGCGCACTCCCTCTGTTGTTTTGTTCCATTGCAGCCCTGTAATTACCTTGAGTCAGATCTGCTTCTGTAACACAGGTGGGAGACAGAATTTAATTACAGGGTGGGAGCCGTGCTGCAGCCCACCTGTGTGTGTGTGTGTGTGTGTGTGTGTTTTAGTGTACTGATGAGTGTTTACATGTGTGTCTCTTGCACAAACTGTGTGCTTAAGTTCCTGTTTCAGTGTGTCCAGGTTTGACTGATGCACATAGATGTTCAGGTGTGTGTGAGAGTGAGAATGATGGGGGGGGCGAGTGAGCCTGAGTGAGATTGAAAGAGACGGAGAGAGAGAGAGGGTCTGACTGCCGAGAAGGTTGAACACCTGGCGCCTGATCTGAGGCAACATGGAGATTAAAAAGAGCATGCGGTGGATTCCTCTCTTCTCTCCAGTTTGGACTTCTCGTTTGGTAGCGATCACACAGCAGCTTTGTTTTTCTGCTCATCTTCATCATCTTTGTTGCTAAGCAACTCAAAGGTTGACATCTTCTAATTAGCTTTGGGGGGGCGTAGGGATTTGCTCTCCAGAAATCCATTGGACAGGTCTGTCGGTTGTGGTTTTCTGTAGCTGGTTCCAGCAGAAAGACGTCAACATCACACCAGCACCTGCTTTAAACAGGGCGGGGGGGCTGTTGTCAGATGATGATGCAGTATGATACAGCAGAAGTTCAACTCAGCTGGTTAGACACCGTGTGCCTGATGACGAACCCCCAGCATTACAATAAACAAAGCTAATTGGCCCGTACATCTCAGGTCTGTGGTTCATCCTCATACTTTGTGTCTGTTTGAAAGCCTCCTCAGTAAACTGCAGTAACAGTTAGTTGCTCATTAGCAAATAAACTTTTGTCTACTAAGCATTTTGGGATAACCACCCTCAGAATGGGACGGGGGTGTGGAAGGATTGCCAGGATATTTGCAGACTTCAGAAACCACCTACGATTTAATCTGCGATGCCAACAACTTGGGCTTATGCCTAACAGCCTACGTCTAGGCTCCTCAGTGAAAGGACACGGAGCTGGAATGATCCTGGAGAAGGCACAACATCAGCTACTGAATAAGAGAGTGAGACTGATCCACGTCACCACTGAAGCTTTGGATAAAGAATCTGACAGCTTACACCACAAACTGGAAACTCATCTGCCCAGTGCAGCACCTGAAAAGGTCACAGATTTCATCAAGGAAGCACAGATATTTCAATGTGCCAAGAGCACGGAAAGACGGGCTCAGAAAATACCAACTTACCTGGATAAGATAGCTATGGTTTGTTAATTGACCCTTCGCTAAGCCACGCCCCCTTACTGTTGCTAAGTCCGCCAAACTGTTGGAGCTGTTAGACTTTTGTCACGGTTTTCAGGTTTTCAGGCTGTGAAACTGACTCAGACATGGGGGGGAAAAAAGAGAGAATGAAGCTAAAGCCTACCGATCACACAGTACAAGTGAACCACCGCATCCCCCGACGATTGAGACAAAAGACAACGATATTAAGGATCAACACTGTTCCTGTACAGCTGGTCGGCCTCTGTTTGTTATTACAATCATTAAAAAGCAGAACAGCAGGACTTTATTACGTTACATTCAGTAGGAAGTTAGCTAGCGTTAGCTAACTAACATCACATTAGGAACGATCCACAGCTGACATATTTCTGGATTTATTTTAGGTTTTGGAAAGAGAATAAATCTTACTTCTCCTTTCAACCTCTCTGGGTAGCGACTGTAACTATTACAAGATGCATGAGAAACTGAAACACTTGTGTTAATACTTATATTGCAAAACTCTACCAGCTGCATTACCTCGTCACAGCAGTCTGGACTCACAGCGCCAGTGGTGATGATGATTACTATCGGCGTACGCCGGTGTGGCATCAGCTGGGCGGAGATGATTTGCTCTGCGAGTTTTATCAGTTATACATTTGTATTTCACTGCGTGAGAACATTAATGTGTGGCTTGACTGACAGCAAGTGAAAAATTGCGTGAGTCTCGCGGGACCGCTTTTTACCTGACGAGATATCTCGTCACAATTTAATCTCGCGGCACGAGATCTCGTCACACCCCTACCTTCGAGTGTGACCGTTTGGAAGAACTATTTGTACTAGAAAAATAAATTTGACGAACTGTCCTGTACAAGGTGTCTCTGACTTTTGAAATTGATCAAATTCTGACCATGAAAAGAGAAAGAAAAATGTATTCATGTTTTTGCAGCCACTCTGTGTTCTTTTTACCGTGGACCGGTCTGTCTATTGTTCATCACATGATGAATGTCTTCACAGATCCGTTCCTGGGGACTTGGCCAAAATAAGCAAAAGTAAAATGATCTGATGTAAATCGCAGCATGTAAGCTGCAAATTGGGTGAAATGGGCTCCTGGACAGGTGCGACCCCACCTGTCAATCATCATTTCCCAAAGCATGGGGTGCTTTCACTAAATGGTAGTTTTTCATGGTTCATGAACTGTCTGTTTCACACAGATTCATCAATGATACATCAACTACAAGACATTAGGGATGCCCAATTTAAGCTATAAAACCTGTGAACTGTTCATGTAAGTGAATGCCTGGTCTAACCAGCTCTCCTTCAAGAAGACAAGAAGACTCCTTCGTCAGAGACCAAAGCTCTGCTGGACCAGGACCAGTAGATATACATTGTACAGCACTTTAGATGGACTATTTTACAAACTGCTGCAAAGGTTCCTCTTGAGGAAAGAGGATCATTGAATCTTTAAATATTCAGAGGCTTTAGAGGTTTTTCACTTTCTCAACCAAGGATTTACTGTACCAATTAACTTTATCATCCAAATCTAATTTTGGACTATTAATCATTCTAATTTTGGAACTAATTCTTCATATTATTTCATGGTAGCCTACTTTGTTTTACCTTTCAAAGCCCTCTCTTTTAGCCAAACTCATTTTGAGCTCACCAGCCGGTTCCCTCTGCTTGCTGCATTACTGCCAACCTCATGGCCTGGAAACTGTGCCAGTACACCGCGGCCCATTATTTCTCCACCGGTCAGCGTGTCTCATATTCAGAGAGGTGGTATATGCACAGCCATAATCGGCACACAGCACAGGCGCTGAATACCAATAATGAGATTTTTATATTTTACAGAGACAAAGGGCACAGAAAAGTTTTAACTCATTTATTTTCATCACCCAGAGTTCATCAGCTGTGTGGGGATTTGAACCAGTAACATCACTGCAGCAGAAGTAGAGAACTGAACGGTGACAACATCTGAATTTCTCAACCAACTTCAATGCAGTAACAAATGAAAACAAACTGACTTTCTGTGTTTCTGGAGATGCTGGCAGTGGGATCAGTGGAGTCACATTTAAGAACACACACAGCGAAACACAGTGTTGTGTTGATAGCTTTCTCTATTGTTTGTTCAGTTACCTTTTGGTAGACAGAAAACCCAGTTGAGATTTCTTCTGAAAGATGATCCCAGCCGCGATTAAACGGTGAAATGTACTAGAAAAAGACCCGCTCATTGTTTGAAGCTTTTAGTTTTGAACATTTTGATCTGACATGAATCCTTGATGATCTGGTTGTTCTGGTAGCTTCAGATTCTGAACAGGATCATTTCTTCTCTTTTGTCCCGATGCTGGTTGTTCCAGCACAACTTTAAAAAAAAATTAAAGTAACACATTTTGATAATTGCACAGCCCTGGTGGCATTTTGATCAATACATTGTTCTGTGGCAAACGTAACTGGCAAATAGTCTTTTTACCTTGTCCCAGATACATCGGGGTGTGTGTGTGTGTGTGTATAAGGGACAATAAATTGCGGTGCCTCCACAGTTTTGGGATGATACACTGACATGAATCTGGTTTGAGTCCAGCCAGGGGCCTTTATGAATATCAGCTTTTTGTAACTCTCAAATACTGATATTCATAAGTTTGGGTTCTCATTCGAAGTAGCATATACAGCTTAAACAACTGTATATGCTAGAGACAGAAGGTATTACAGTAAAACCTAAAGTGAAATCATACTAAATGTACTCCATATTCTGGATTTAAATCCATTTCGTCCTCTGCAGTTGAGTTTATGATCACAGGTGACAGAGTGGTGAGCAGATGGAAGTTCATCCAAGAAGCATTGGCTCATTGAGCTGCGGTGTGACTGCCCCAAGTCGGCCAGACCGGCTTGGCTGACTCCCTCCATCCATCCATCTCCCTGCTGGCCTGCTCTCTCCTCCATCACTCATGGCCGATCCTGTCAGCGGCGCCCTTGAGAACAAAGGTTAGCGAACCTCAGCACCACACAGCTGTGTGTCTGTGCAGTTACTGTGGTTATCCACCGGCACTGTATTCTTTTGTTATGTGATCATCGTCATTGTTGCTAAGCGCTAACTGCTGTTTCTGCTCTATATTTCCATGAAATCAGTCAGTTTGGTTAAAACATGTGGTTTTGCTTGGAGTTGTCTGTCACTGTGACTCTTAACACTTACCTAGTTCTTTGTTTCTTTTTTCCCCCCACTTACAAAACCCCAATGTTTCTGCCTATAACTATTTATCATATACATGGACAAGGCAACACGATCGTAATCAGTTGAAAGTTTGCATGTTGTATAATGTAAGACTGGTGGCCAGCTCCCTCAGGCTCTACTAAGGCTGTGCTAACATTAGCATAGTACAGTTGACAGTGCGGTTCTTGCAGTGAGAGGTGTCTTGTTCCTGTTATTTTCTATAGGCTAAGTGTTTTGCGCGCTGCTGACTGTTTTGGCAGGATCGCTGAATGCCTCGAGTTTGAAAACAGTGGAGGACAAACGAGGTGGTTGTTGCCGGATACTATGGAAGCCCTAAGCGGCCATCCATTCAAAACATTTTTTTGACTGTGTTTTCCTTAGATAACAGGATAATTATCTCACCATAACAAACCATAGCTGAACACAGGGGTCGGCAGGTGTGAGTTTTTAGGATAATTTTCAGTGTCACTGGTTAGCTCAGTTGGTAGAGCACCGGACTCGTAAATCAAGGACTACGTGTTGGACTCCCGCTCTCAATGACTGTATTGTCTTCTTTTGTGTGTTTTTTATTATCCTCTTGAGCAAAGTTGTTATGAAGAGATTCAGGGGAATCCAATCACACGTTTCCCAGCGGCTATTTCAAAGGTGCCAAAATACCAGTCAGGAAATGTGTAACGTTAAATGGATTCCCCTGAATGAGAAGCGCAGGAGTTTCCTCTGCCTGGGACTGATGGGGAAATGAAAAATTCGTAGGTTGATGGATGTGGACCAATCACACAGTCCAGCACGGGCTTTATTGTGAGCATGTGAAACAGTGTCTTCATGAGAACTTTGTTGAAGAGTATTATAAAAAAATTGGTCTTCAGTGAGGATCAAACACTAGGCGACCTGTGCTCTACTAACTGAGCTAAGCAGTTACACTAAAAACAACACTGACCATTAGTCACGAGATCACGAGAAATTATAAGAGGAAAACGGAGTTAAAGAAGTCGTTACCAAGATTTGAACAGATACCAACAGGCCTCAAGACAAATTAGTGCAGTACCTGAGATGTTGGATAAGTTGTTTTCATTATCATCGTAACGTTTAGCTAGAGTTTTTTATTCTGTAAAATAAAATACAAACAACCTACCAAAAACCAATGCTCAGCTACTCAGCGGGACCAACCAGGACTAACCTCTAGTTAGTGGTGGTTTTTGTGATGCTAGGCCCGGAGACAGCAAAATAAGCCTTGAACCCACCATCATCCAGGCGAAGCTCCTGCACCAGCCCTGTGATTTCTGAAATATTTTGAAATATATTCTTTATGATAAGTGAATGTGGGACACCTGGACACTGTAGATGTCAGCAGGATCCATCCCCGAGAGACCGAAATGTCTCCACTACATCTCATGGTAATTCCATCCAATAGTTGTCCCAATACTTCACATAACTGTCCATAGGGCCACTGCACCACTAGCTTGGCTAAAAAGCAACACGTAACAGAACTCACACCCACTGGTAAACTTTCCCAGTCGATCGCACACTTCCTGTTCCAAAAATCTGAATCTGTTTATTTGCATTCTCGCCCCTGACAACATGCTGACGTCTTGTTTGGTGGGTGGGCATCTGCGTGTTTTGGCCAACAGGATGAAGGTTGGGTTTCAATCATTTTGTTCATATAACTACGTCACTGCTTTAGAGCTGCAGCTAATATACTAAATATACAAATCTATTTGCCTGTAAAATCCTCTAATAAAGCCTAAATTCAGTCCCTGCTTAACTGCCTGAGACATCTTAAACTATGGCTGGACCAGAACTTTCTCTGTCTTAATGAAAGCAAGACTGAGGTTGTTGTGTTCGGTCGTCCTGGGGATTTAAGTGCTTGCGTGGATGCTGTTTATACTTTAGGAACATATAGTCGTCCGTTTACCAAGAATCTAGGTGTGATCGTTGACTGCGCCTTTAGATTTGAAAAATTTTGAACAATTTTTTCAGCTGAGACTGTGGGCCAAAGTCGAGCCCTACCTGCCACGCAAAGATTTTGAAAGAGTAATCCATGCATTTATAACGTCTCGACTAGACTACTGTAATTCTTTGCACGTTGGAGCGGATCAGTCGTCTCTCCGTCGGTTACAGTTAGTCCAGAACGCAGCAGCTCGACTTCTAACTGGAACTAAAAAGCTCCTGTTTTAGCCTCGCTCCACTGGCTTCCCGTCCGCTTTAGGATTGATTTTTTAAGATTTTATTGCTTGTTTTTAAAATTTTAAATGGGTCGACACCTTCTGATTTATCAGAAATTTTACACGTCCACACTCCTGTCAAAGGACTGAGGTCGTCCAATCAGAGGCTCCTCGATGTCCACAGATCCAGGTTAAGGCCTTTTCAGTGGCTGCTCCTAATCTTTGGAATACGTTACCTGTTGAAATAAGAAATGCTCGGACTGCTGACACTTTAAAATCCCTGCTAAAGACGCATCTCTGTTCATTGGCCTTCAAACAGAGTTGAGTTTTGACATTATCGACCTTTTCTACTGCTTTTGTTGTGTATTTTTGTCGTGTATTCTGGACCTGGATAGCACTTTGGTCAACTGGGATTGTTTTTAAATGTGAACTTGAACTTATGAATATTTCTTTATTGATAACGTGCTGATCTTTTTCTGCTTGCCGGAGAACTGAATCAGAATGAATCTTCAAGGTGACGTGTTGAGAACACAGACGTCACTTAATAACATTATAAAAGCAAACGATCACAATGGAGAAGCTGAAACAAAATAATGATTGGACTGATTGATTAGATGTCGCGGCTCTACGCTGGTTATTACTTTAATACAAACAGACCTAAACTAGACAGCACACACACAACAAAAACAGACATGTCAGCTGTCTGGCCTGTTAGCCACGCACGATAGTAGAGTCTCCTTCTGTTTCAGCTTCCTGTCCGTCTGTCCTCCCCTCCCTCCATCCTCTGCAGCTGTACATCCAGCTCCATTAGCTGCCTGTATGCTTCCCCCTCAGCAGATAAATCATTCATCCCCGGGCGGCCGGGCGCTCTGCAGCTCCGCGGGCTGCTGCAGACTGTTTGCGTGGGAACGGTGCGTTATGAGCTACATCCACATGACCTTGTTTTGACACTGCGGTGAATGGCTGGTTGTTTTGACTCCGCGCCGAGCCTCATCACTCCATCTTCCACTTCTTTCGCATGAATTGTTTTCCAGACAATGACCACAGAGCCTCACGCACGCCTCCAAACAGGATGCCGGGCCGCTGTGTCATCAATTAATGATCAGAGACACCTGCTGCAGGGACAGAACACGAGGCCTTTCAGGGCTCAGGCTGATCTAATTGTTTACAGCACAACAGTGAAAGTGTCAGCTGTTTATTGGAGAGTCGGGGTGATAATTCATCTCTGCTGACAGCACGATGACGTAAGAGCCACAAACGTGGTTTAGTGGATGTTTAACCTTTATTTCACCTGTGTTTTATAAATGTATGATTTCATAAATATGCTTCATCTTTTCTTTTCACAAATCGAAGGTAGCAGATCAGTTCAGAATGATTTTCCACGCCTGTCACCACAGTTGGTACGTTCAGTGATCGCATTTCTAAACATTTCATGGCAGCTTTTTTAAAAACAGTATGGTTAACTTAAAAGACTGTTTTTTGGGGGGGTTAAAAAAGCCCAAACATGAATCACAGGCCTGTAACAGAATGTGAGCCTTTACTTTTTTGCGCTGAACGTGATTACTAAGAATACTTCGCTGGATTTACACGTGGATTTTCTGTCTCTGTACATTTAAAACCTGTTTGCTGGCGGAGAAGGACTCAAAAAATTTCTCCAGTTATAAAGTGAAGAGAGAACTATGAGCTTCTGATTAAAAACAACTCTCAGTAAATAGTTTGTGCTGCAAATGCTATTTTTTAAATCTGCTTTTCATCTGGATTTTTCATATTAATTATTATATGTATCATGTTAAACATTCGGACCCTGAAGCCCGGCTCCTCGTCACCAGCGGCGAGACTTCCTGCTGCTGGATCCCGTTGAACCTGTCAGCCTGTGGGAGACTCACTGTGGAGCTCAGAGGTAGAGATGACACCCGACATCTGGGAGAGAGCGGGCCCGAGGGCCTGCTCGTGTCAGCTTGACAGTTCTGACGGCTCCATTAATGGAGCTGAATGTGTTATAGGTCTGGCACGGCTCCTGGTTCAGCTTCCACTTAGGGAGCTCAAATCAAGAAAAGCGACGGTCGTGTTACTTAAAACCTGCATTAATCAATGTTTTTTAATTGACTATTTTATAGTATTATAATCGCAGAGAATGCTTTAGCCTCTTTTAGCTCCTGGTTTGGCTTTGCTGCCACATCTTGTATGTTTCAATCTCAGCATTTTCATTTAGGGCTGGACTAATAATTATTTTGATCATATATTAATCTAGCAATCATATTTTAAATTGATCCATCAATCATTTTGTCTCTCACATGTCCGAAAATGTCCTTCACATCCCAAAGCAACAGACAAAGAAAGAGAGCAGCTGGTGAAGAAAAGGAGCGTGAACGTTGGACTCTGAATGAATGATAAAGGTGCTCTGTGGTTGGGATTCTGCAGTTTATTTTCTCCCCCACTACGAAATAATTTTAAAGAATATGAAATGACAAAAACTGATTTCTGCTGCATCGACATCATAATTGGCCCTGCGCTCCAGAAAGCTGGAATATAAACAACAGCTTTTTGCTCATAAATCGCTCAGTTTTAGCATCAGTTTGTGTGTAAACAACAAATACTTGCATGAAAACAAGTGATGGAGTCTGAAAACAAACATGTGGGTGCTCAGCAGGCCTCGGTGTGGACCGTAACATGTATCCCCCCTGCACTATTTCAAACCTTTCTCATATACCCCCCACCTTCTAAGTCATTTTTCCCTCCCTCCGTGTGGACTGATTCACCGAGCTCTCGAGGCTTGTTGGCTTTATTGTGTTTGTGCAGTTTGCTCTGTGCAGGAATGAGGGTTCATTATCCTGCCGCCCTGCAGAGCTCAGCAGATGAGGGCTTGGCACTCGGTCCGTGGATGCTGAAACTCCCGCCGCGTTCTTACATGTGAGAAGAGGAGTGTCTGTAGGAGGAGCTGGAGGTGAAGTGTGTTAGATAAAACAGTTCTGAGGTGGAG
Organism: Micropterus salmoides; assembly: GCF_014851395.1. Taxonomy (NCBI): domain Eukaryota; kingdom Metazoa; phylum Chordata; class Actinopteri; order Centrarchiformes; family Centrarchidae; genus Micropterus; species Micropterus salmoides. The sequence continues at coordinate 2,579,966 of NW_024041039.1, forward strand.
GAAGGAGAGCTGCAGATCTCAGTCAATGGAGATTCTGTGTTGTAACAGCTGTGAGAATTCAACACAGTTATGATGTTCCCCCCTCAGATCACTTTAGAAGCCAAAAGTGATGAAGAGCCAAAACAAAGTGTGTTGCAGAGGTTCTTCTTTTTTTTCAAACCATTTTGCAACCTGTCAGGTCTGAGCTTATTCCAACACATTCTACCTCCCAACTCGTCACGTATGGACACTTGGTCAAGTCCTTTTGGCGTCGCTTTTAACGCCCTGGATACCCTTTAACGCCGTTCTTGCACATGTAAGGCACCATGGTCAAGTTAGCAAGAATAACGATGCAAAGGAAACGTTTGTTTAGGTTTAGGCACCAAAACCCATTGTTGTTCTATTGCCCATCTTCATCCCTCCCTTTCCTCCTCAGCTCACTCATCCACGCATACATCACATCACGCACACCCACCAAATCCCTCAAAAAACTTCAGTATGTCCAAAACTCAGCTGCCCGTCCACTCGAAAACCTCCACTGACTCCTTATCTAACACAGAATCCAGTTTAAAATCCTCCTCATCACCTCCAAGCCCCTCAATAACCTCGCCCGCTCCTACCTCACCATCACACTCCCACCCACAACCTCAGATCCACAGACAGCGACCTCCTTTCCCCTCTTACCAGCCCCAAGTACCGAACCTGGGGGGACAGGGCTGCCATTGCTGCCCCTCCTTCAGGAATTCTCCCACATCCCACTCAGACATCCCACATCACATGCAAATTTCAAAACCCACCTGTTTAAAGCAGCTTTTAACCTGTAATCCATTTTGCCTGACCTGTTTTCTTTATCTGTCCTGTTTTTATGCTGTTTTGCTCCAACTTTTAATAGTTATCTCTTGTTGTTGTTGTTTTTATGCTGATCTTGTTTTGTCTTTTTTACCATGTAAAGTGCCTTTGAGTGCCTTTTTAAAGCACTTTAATAATAAAATGTATTTTTATTATTATTACTTGGTTAGGTTTAGACACCAAATCAACTAGGTTAGGATACCTACGTTACTCAAGTAACTTAAGTAACATAATTAAATCAAAGTGGACTTTTTGTTTCACACTGGAACAAACACCAGTCTCCTGGTTTCTGACCCAACCACCCCAATAACCTCATTGCATTTACATTTACTCATTTGGCAGACGCTTTTATCCAAAGCGACTTACATTTGAGGAACAACATACAAGCATCAACAGAGCATCAAATACAGATCTACAACTGACAAAACATACTAATAAGAGCAGCAATAAATACTAGTAAGAGCTCACAGTACATATCACATCAATGGGGTAGATACCTAGGGAAGGAAGTAAGAGTTAGCAAAAAGTGCAATCAATACAAGATCATTGTAGGGGATAGAAGAAGAAGAGCACAGGAAGTGCATGTTAGAGGTTAGGAGTTAGAGGTGTTATAAGAGCAAGTGTAAGTTTGTATTGAGTTTAGGTAGATGGATGACCCAGTAGTCACTCTGTATGCAAGCATTAGTGACTTGAATTTGATTCTGGAGGCCACGGGGAGCCAGTGGAGTCACTGAGTAATGGAGTGACATAAGTCCTTTTGGGCTGATCAAAAACCAGACGCGTTGCTGCGTTCTGAACAATTTGTAAGGGTTTCACCGCACAAGCTGGGAGACCTGCTAGGAGGGCATTGCAATAGTCGATGCGAGAGATAACCATGGCCTGTACCAGAAGCTGGGTGGCGTACTGAGTGAGGTAGGGCCTGATTTTCCTTATGTTGTATAGAGCAAAGCGGCACGACCGAGAGACAGCAGCAACATGGTCTGAAAAGGACAGCTGGTCATCAATCATGACACCCAAGTTTCGCACCGCCCTGGTTGGAGTGATGGTTGAGGAGTCAATTTGTAGTTTGATGTTATGGTGGATAGATTGCTCTTAGAGAGGTTTAGTTGAAGGTGGCAAGCCTTCATCCATGCAGATATGTCCGAGAGACATTCTGTGATCCGCGCCGAGACAGTGGGATCGCCTGGCGGGAAGAATAGGTAGAGTTGCGTGTCGTCTGCGTAGCAGTGGTAAGAGAAGCTGTGCGAGCGAATGATCGGCCCCAATGAGGTGGTGTAAATTGAGAAGAGAAGGGGCCCTAGCACTGAGCCTTGGGGCACCCCTGTGGAGAGGCAGTGGGAGGAGGATAATTGTCCTTGCCACAAAACATTGTAGGAACGCCCCGAGAGGTAGGATTCGAACCACAGGAGTGCTTTACTTGAGATGCCCATTGAGACTGAGAGAACAGATAGCAGGATCCTGTGGTTGACTGTGTCAAAGGCGGCAGCTGATAGGTCAAGCAGGATAAGAACTGAGGATTGGGCTGCAGCTTCAGCTGACCTTAGGGCTTCTGTTACAGACAGAAGAGCCGTTTCAGTAGAGTGGGCAATCTTAAAACCAGACTGATATGGATCTAGGAGGTCATTCCGTGAGAGGAATTCTGAGACCTGTTTGAATACTGCCCGTTTGATAGTTTTGGATAAAAAAGGTAGAAGAGACACTGGTCGATAGTTCTCAACTTGAGATGGGTCAAGTGAGGGCTTTTTGAGCAAGGGTGTAACCCTTTTGAAAGTGGTCGGGATGGTTCCTGAAGCCAGAGAAGTATTTATCACATGAGTGATTGTCGGGACCACAGTAGGAGATAAGGCTTGGAGGAGATTTGTAGGAATCGGGTCCAGTGGGCATGTAGTTGGACGGCTACGGGTCAAGAGTTCTGATACTTAAACGAGGAGAGTGAAGAACCACTGACCTGGGAGGGCAGAGGAAAAGATGTAGTAGGACTGCTACAATGATTGAGTATAAGTGTTTCAGAGAATTGGCTAGTTGTAGCCTCCACTTTGCCTGTGAAGAAGGCAGCAAAGGTATCAGCAGACAAGTCTGTGGGAGGTGGAGGAGGATTTAGTAGCGCTTTAAAAGTGGAAAATAATTTCCTTGAGTCAGTGGCACTGCTAATTCTGTGATTATAGAACGCAGTTTTGGCAGCACTGATGCTTGTTGAGAAGGAGGATAGGAGCAATTTGTAGCCCTTAAGGTCAGCAGGGTCTTTGTTTTTTCACCATTTTCTTTCAGCCGCTCTGAGATCAGTACGGAGCCCACGGATGGTGTCAGTTAGCCATGGGTGGGGCTGGTTTGGGCGAGCAGGCTTGGTGGATAGAGGACACAGGCTATCCAGGCACGAGCTTAGTGTAGAGCACAGAGATTGTGTGGCATCATTGACCTCAAGTGAGGAAAATGTGTTGAGGGAAGGTAGAGCGGAAGCTACCACTGAGGCAAAGTGAGCGGGAGACAGGTTGCGAAGGTTGCAGCGGTGTGAGACCAATGGCGTTGGAAGAATGGGCTTTTCCTGTAGGCATACCGTGAACTGAATGAAATAGTGGTCAGACACATGTAGAGGTGTGACTGTTAGGCACTCTGTGGCACAGTTTCTGGACAAGAACGAGGTCAAGCACCTTGCCAGCTTTGTGGGTCTGGGGGCTGACTTTTCTGTTATTTATATCCTACACTGGCTTTTAGCGTTAAACTATGACGCCAAGGGGTCTTCACCGTGCAAGGCAAGACTACGGTGAGTCGACAGCATCACCAGCCATGCTTAACTTGTGTGTGGTAGCATGCTAACATTGCTAAACGCAAAGTACAGCCTTCATTAGTTGGCAGGTATTTGGTCATAAACCAAAGTTAAATGATCACCAAAGTGACAGTGATGGCAATTTATGGCAACCCATCCAGTTGAGATATTTCACTGAGAAGCACAAAGGTCGACCTCACAGATGTGACGTTTAAATAACACAAAGAAAACTAAAACTTTGTTCCAGGTACTGAAATGATTTGACTTGTTTTACACCCGTACGAAGTTAAACGGCTCATAAAACTTGACAGCTGAGCAATGGGTGACAACCATTTCCTGTTTAGAGTAGAGAGCAGGAAATACATGCTATTTACCTGTTTGTTACCGTGGAAACGGATCACATTAAGGAAATAAAGACGGCCCGGGACCTTTAATGTTTCAATGTCAATAATAATTGTTTTGGTTGCTAAAATATCTCTCTGTCCTGAATGTCTCTCTCTCTGGCTAAACTAACCATCTTAAAAGCATCAAATTGTAAATGAAGTCTGGTTTTGTTCTGATTGGAGCACCAGTGTCTTGATTTGAGTAATCACAGGTTGTGTTTGTTCGCCTCGTTCAGCGATGCCACTCATCCTAATGAGCACACTAGACTCCCAGCTGCCTCTGTTTGGGTTCACGTTATTTACCGAGCAATTAGTCATGAAGCACAAGCTTTGAGTGGAATACCATCGTACAAAGTGATGGAGCAACTCCTTCCTCACGAGGTCCACACACACAGGGCCCCAGAAGACTGTATTTGTATATGTATTTCTCACTCAATCAGCGACTTACAGTAACCTCAGTTTATATTATAGACACAAACCCAAGGCAGCTGACAGTCCATGTGAGAAAACAGGCCTGTCATCCTGTGCAGTGGAATTTAAAAAATGAAGATAACAGGGCTGAGGAGAGAGAGGACAGCTGCTTTCTTTAAAGCTGCTACAGATGAGATTTTCAAAGGAGATGCATTAAATGAATCTAATTCAAAAGATGGGTGGTGATGGAGGCTTCTTATTACTCATTACTGATTTACTTAGTTTTGTTTGTTGTTTTTTGATGACTAAAATAAATAAATTTGTGTTTATTTGAAATAATTTGGGGGATTCCTTTTGTTTTAAAGAGGTTATGCTTTTTGTCTTTTTCCCTCTCCTTTATTGAGTTATATCCCTTTTTTTAGCATGTAACAGGTTTGCAAAGTGAAAAAGCCCAAAGTCCAGTCCAAAGGGAGTTCCCATCTCCCACAGAAAACTCAGAAACTTGAACCAAATTGAAAACAGCAGAAGATCAAGTAGTTGGCAAAATAGTTATGAATATGAAATTCTGATGAAAATCACAGTATATGATGAAAGTTGCAGCGCAGTTTAACTGTATGTGTTTGACTTCAGCTGTTCAGAAAGATCTGCAGCATATTTTTGTTTTCTGAGCTGAAGGGACCTCGTTCACTGTAAATCACAGTGAACCTGCTGCGACCTAAACTCCAGGTAAGTTAACTGTTTGAAACAAGATTAGCATTGTCAATGCTGACATGTTGTTGTTCAGCAGGTATAATACTACTTAACCGTATTGTACACATATCTTTGGGTTACTTAAGCTTATCATACTAATTTCATTAAATCATTACAAAATGCCATAATTTTGATTATTTATGCGCCTTTCAATATACACAATGACATTATTCATATTGATTGACACCTTCATAATGTTTGATGCTTATTTATGACTGATTGCTCCACTGTTTTATTGTTGCTTTTTTAAATTATTATTATTGGGGTTTTTTTGTAAAGCACTTTGTGACGTGCTCTGTGAAAGGTGCTATATTAAATAAATTTTACTTACTTACTTATGTTGCTTATAAAACTGTACAGTATACACACATAAATAAATTAGTATCATCACAGTTAAGTGCTATGAATGACAATGATTAATTACTGTGTGTACATATATATTTAATTATGTCAAACTATTGTTGTGTAATTACTGAAACATAAATCTTACCACAGTAACATTCAAGTTGCTACCGTATCCCCGCCTTGACTCAGAGCAATCTAACTTTGGTTCCTACCTTCCCTTGTTTCCGGGAGATAGGACAGTGTTTTAGAAGAAATTATTACCCACATGACTGAAGTACAGGAGAACGCTACCAACCCAAAATTAGGGTTACACAATTCACACAAAGTACAGCAGATGAAATGTTATTACTTCTGCTGGTATTTGATCATAAACCAAAATACTGGACACAGACTTTGTAAGATGAAATCAAGTAAAGTCGTTATAGTCCATCCTGTGGGAACGTGAATGTCTGATCAACCTTTAAATCCACTTAAATATTGTTGAGACATTTGATTTTATACCTAGAGGTGGCGAACAGTGACTGCCTGCAGCAGAAAACACCAGCTTTGGATGTGCTGCAAAAATAAAGTCGAGGTAAAAAGTTTTAATTGATCAGCTCATTTAAAAAAATGGTCCAGATTATTGATCATGGTTTTTTCGTTTGTTTTACAGACAAGCTGACGATACAGATACACACAGCCATGAAATACTGCAGGTTCCTGTATCATCCGTCATGTCACCCTCCCTGCGAGCTGCTGGAAGGTGTGTCATTGAGACACCTCCGACCGACTGGCCTGATGCAGAGAGCTGGATCTCTTTCATCATAGGAAACACAGGTAAGTTAATAAGCCGTGGCTCAGCCCCTGGTGGAGACCAGGCCTGGTTGACATCATTTTGAGATCTACTTGGGGAGCTCTCTGATTGGGTGGCGGTCCCGTGGAGAGGGTTCTCATTACAGCCTGTTGTTTTGATATCTCCCTCTTGCAGACCTGCGCTCAGCACTTTCCGCTCGCTTAATTGACAACTGCAGCTTGCAGAGAAATGATACTGAGAGCCGTTCAGCCTGTTAACACATAACTCTGCTGTACGTGTACAGATTGTACTGGAGGAGTGTCGCTGCTTAGTACAGCCAGCTTAAAGGTAGACATACAGAGCAGCAGTTACAGTGACACAGCCCCGAATGGAAAACATATCGATGCTGGAAGCTTAGCGTTGGTGACGTTAAGTCATGTAACCGTGGTGGTGTTCATCGTGAAAGTGGCAGTCACGAGGTCCACGCACACACACTCAGGATCCCAGTAGACTGTATTTGTACATTTATTTCTCACTCAGTCAGCGACTTACAGTAACCTGAGTTCACGTTTTAGGCTCAAATCCAAGGCAGCTGACAGTCTGCGTGAGAGAACAGGCCTGTCTGTGCAGTGGAATTAGAAAAGTGAAGATCAAAGACAACAGAGCTGAGGAGAGAGAGGACAACTGCTTCATTGAGTCTTTTCCTTAAAGCTGCTATAGATGAGATTGTTTAATTAATCTGTCTATCTCAAAAGATGGGGCTGCGATGGTGATGCTGAAGGCTTCTTATTAGGCATTACTTTTGTTATTTGTTTTTAGATGACTGAAATAGATAAATTAGTATTTTAAATAATTTGGAGGGTTTATTTTGTTTTAATGAGGTCATATTGTGCTTTTGGCTTTTTCCCTCTCCTTTATTGAGTTATCTCTCTTTTTTGTGCATCTAACAGGTTTGCAAAGTGAAAAAGCCCAAAGTCCAGCCCAAAGTAAGTTCCCATCTCCCACAGAAAACTCTGCTCTGAACTGAAAACAGCTCGTTTGTAGTCCAGCCTTTTACTTCTATATCTGAGTGGCTTTGTAACGCATGTCATAATGCTCGCCTAGTCAGGTTTAATAACCTCTTTATTCCTCTTTTTATTAAATACTCTTATCCTACTTTGAAAATCTTGATCGGTATCTACTAGCACTGCCTAAATAATTAAAATAATTGTGAAAAGAAAGCAAGTCTCTAGTTAATACTTTTTTCAAATGAAATTCAGATGAAAATCTGGTTGTTTTTTTTATATATATTTGCAGCAGTTTAATTGTATGTCCTTTATTTCGGCTGTTCCGAATGGTCAGCAGCATTTTTGTGTTTTCTGAGCTGCACGATGTAGTTCATCGTGAAGGTAGCAGTCCTTCTCTTTATTGAAAGTTTTTTACTTTAAGGAAATAAGGCTCTTTCACATGAACGTTATGCAGGTGACCACATCATGCAGGGGGGAGCACTGAGGCTCTCTGGTTCCAGGGAAATGTAGACTTAGACAGTTACCTTTGTCCGCCATGTTATGTCTTGTCTATTTTTTCCCTCGTCTTCTCCCTGAAGTCATGAATATGCAGAAAGAAGATATTTATGGCTGCTAATGAATATTCTGCACAAAGTCTGCTTCGCAAATTAGGCGACCAGAGGGAATTGGATAGCCACTAGGTGCTTCTCTCAAGGCAACAACAGAGAGGAAAAACAACTAACTTTGCTTTTGAATGGCTAATTTGATGCCATTATTACGACAGCTTTAGATGCCTACAGTCCCAGAAAATATATCAAGCAAAGTGCTGCAGAGACAAACTGCATCATTTCACAATAAAACATCTGGTGGATGCTTTAAAATGTGCTCAGAATCGCTCCTGCCATGTCTGTCGATGGCTGAATAGTTGCCAAACAAGATTTCATGTTGTGAAAAAGCTTCTTGGTAAAGTATCGATAATGAAGCAAAGAGCAGACACAATAATCTATAAGCAGTAGGATCTGCCCCGCAAGCATTTTCATAAACTTGTAGATGTGGACGTTTTCTCAAGGACGTTCTGTTCAAGACTCCTTCTTACTGCAAATTAATCCCTCCACGCCAACCAAAAAAGAAATCTATTTTTAGCCGTTCATTAAAGCCACTTGTATGTTGAGGCGCACACCAACATTTAGATTGGAGTAATTGGTGGTGTGGGTGCGTGTGTATGCGTATGTGGAGGGGCGAATGCCTTGAATGTTTGCGTTTTGAACTCCTGCATTACTAATGACGATTTGTGGCGTTAATCAATGCCAGGGGGGTGCCAATCAATGTGATTACAGAGAGGAACTGGTTAGGATCACTACAGCAAAGGATGCTGGGAGCTTGGGCACATACAGTATCTCACAAAAGTGAGTACACCCCTGACATTTTTGTAAATATTTGATTATATCTTTTCATGTGCCAACACTGAAAAAATTACGCTTTGCTCCAGTGTAAAGAAGTGAGTGTACAGCTTGTATAACTCACACACACAGTCATTAATGTCTAAACCGCTGGAAACAAAAGTGAAGACACCCCTAAGTGAAAATGTCCAAATTGGGCCCAATGTGTCAATATTTTGTGTGGCCACCATTTTTTTTCCAGCGCTGGCTTAACCCTCTTGGGCCTGGAGTTCAGCAGAGCTTCACAGGTTGCCACTGGAGTCCTCTTCCACTCCTCCATGACGACATTACGGAGCTGGTGGATGTTGGAGACCTTGCGCCTCCTCTGCCTTCCGTTGAGGAGCCCCACAGATGCTCAATAAGGTTCAGGTCTGGAGACATGCTCGGCCAGTCCATCCCCTTTACCCTCAGCTTCTTTAGCGAGGCAGCGGTCGTCTTGGAGGTGTGTTTGGGGTCGTTATCATGTTGGAATACTGCCCTGCGGCCCAGTGTCCGAAGGGAGGGGATCCTGCTCTGCTTCAGTATGTCACAGTACATGTTGGCGTTCATGGTTCCCTCAATGACCTGTAGCTCCACAGTGCCGGCAGCACTCATGCAGCCCCAGACCAGGACACTCCCACCACCATTCTGGACTGTAGGCAAGACACACTTGTCTTTGTGCTCCTCACCTGGTTGTCCCCACACGCTTGACACCATCTGAGAAGTTAGTTTATCTTGGTCTCATCAGACCACAGGACCTGGTGGGAGTGTGAGAGCAACAACACCAAATTTAACACACCTGGTGACTTGAATCTCAAAACGTTTAGCACCGGTTTGCAATGTTTTCGGATTGAACGATATGTTTCCTTGCAACGTGCCGCAACAGGCTTCGAGGTACGTTTTTCTCCCGTTTGGTGGACGTGTCACATAATCATACATAATCATTTTACATAATCATCTGCGATAACTTTGTAAACACAACCGTGTTAAAAAGTCCAATTGGGCCCAATTTAGACATTTTCACTTTTGTTGCCAGCAGTTTAGACTTTAATGGCTGTGTGATGATATTTTGAGAGGACATCAAATTTACACTGTTAGATAGTGTTGTAGTCAAGACCGCCCAAACTGAGACCAAGTCAAGACCAAGACCAGAGTTTATCAAGACCGAGACAAATGTAAATGGTCCGTATTTGTATAGCGCCTTTCTAGTCTTTTCGACCACTCAAAGCGCTTTCACATCCACACACTGAGCCTAAGTGCAATTCGGGGGCTGTTCAGGGTTCAGTATCTTGCCCAAGGACACTTCGACATGCAGCTTGAGGGAGCTGGGATTGAACCGCCGGCCAACCTGCTCGACTTCCTGAGCCACAGCCGCCCCGAGACAAGACCAAGACCAGTTCCCTGCATTGCATGGCACGCAATAAAATGTGGAATGAGATCATAGGTGCTTCACAAATTGATCTGAAAGATCCACATTCCCATTAAAACACCCACATACAAACACTAAGGGCTGAAATCAACGTAAGCGTCGCCGGGAGGGGGGACAGTCGTTAATCAGGGTTATTGGTTGCATTTGAAGCAAAATATTTTACTTCCAATCAAAGTTAGGATGTTCATGAATCAGACAATGCAAAAGCAATTTATTGATATTCCCAAAGTTATGGTCTTGACTGGTCTTGAAATAAGAGACCGAGACAAGACCGAGTACAAATGCGGTCGAGACCGAGACGAGACCAAGACCATCAAGACCGGTCTGGAGTACTACAACACTACTGTTAGACAAGCTGCACACTCACTACTTTACATTGTAGCAAAGTGTCATTTCTTCAGTGTTGGCACATGAAAAGATCCATCCATCCATCGTCAACCGCTTATCCTGCATACAGGGTCGCGGGGGGCTGGAGCCAATCCCAGCTGACATCGGGCGAAAGGCGGGGTACAGCCTGGACAGGACGCCAGTCCATCGCAGGGCCACACTTTGACAAACAACCAGTCACGCTCACATCTACACCTAAGGACAATTTAGAGTTACCAATTAATCTAGTCTGCATGTCTTTGGACGGTGGGAGGAAGCCGGAGCACCCGGAGAGAACCCACGCAGACACGGGGAGAACATGCAAACTCCACACAGAAAGGCCGGGGACGAGGTTCAAACCCAGACCTTCTTGCTGTGTATTTACAAAAATGTGAGGGGTGTACTCACTTTTGTGAAATACTGTAGTTGTCATTGCGGGTGGATAAAGTAAAGGGACACACAGGTGCTTCCCAGCAAATGCAGCAAGAAGAACTGTATCGTTACTACTTGAAGGATCATTCAGGTTGTTTTCAAGTTGTCTTTTACTCGTTGCCATCATGACAGCTTGATTGTGTTCGAGCCAGCGTTTAGTCACTGGCTTCACTACAGAGCTTCATTCTCTAGGCTTGCAGCTCTCAGGGCAAAACCGAGGGTCAAAACGAGCTCTAACATTAAAGTAATAAAATTACAATTTCATTCACAAATCAGAATGACTGTGTTGTATTTGCATGTCATTTATTTTTTTATTTCATCAGTGCGGTGTCTGTCACATGGCTGTGGCTTCCACTATCTTCATCAAAAAGAGGGAAAGAGCAGGTGTGTTATTTTGTTATCAGCGTCCACAATACCCTGCAGTCCCAGAGCAGAGCAGTGGCCATCTGTGGGCAACCCCAAAGGAATGTTTCTCAACATCTGATAGGCTAGTTAATGTTTTAATCAGCTATAACTAATCTAAACTCAGGTTTAGTCTAAGTTTTGGAGCGGAGTTGGGACAACTGATAAGACAAGACTGTCACAAATTTTTCAGGATGTCTGGTCACCCTAAGTGTAAATTAATGTAATGTCATCACTTTGCTTTGTCCTTGCGTTTTAAGCGAGTAGGAACCTCAGGGCCCAGCAGCCAGCAGGGGGCGACTCCACTGGCTGCAGAAAGAAGTGTGATTGTATAGAAGTCTCTGAGAAAATGTTTCTACTTCTCAGCTGATTTATTCCCTCAGTAAACACTTTCCTGATGAGTTTATGGTCTCAGTGGTATTCATGGTGTTACAGTAATATGAGTCTATTTCTAGGAAACCCTGTTACAATACAGTACAAACCTCGACACAGAGCTTCAGCAGGAACTGCCTCAGAGCTGCGTTATGAAACATAACATCATAAATAATTAGCATGTGTGATATGTTGTGTACACTGTAATACTAATGTTCAAATGGCTAAATTGGGTGTTTTTAGCATCTAGATAAAATATAACCATTACAAAAACAACACACCATTTCAGTGACCATTTAGCACCTGTTAACCAAATGTAGCCCAGTTCATCCTTGATGTCTAAACGTCTTTTGACCTACCAACAAATTAGTGTCTACTGGGAAGCACTTTCGTATGCCTGGGTGTCTCACCTTTTACTTGTAGAGCTTTGAGTTCTGAATATAGGTTATACACAGATAGCTCTTCTACTCAGAAAAAAACATTCTGGATTTTAGGTTTCAAAAACATAAAAACTGAGACACTAAAAAAAGGAAAGAAAAACTGTTGTGCCTGTGAGACCCAGAAACCCCCTGAGGCATAAAAACATCCAACTCCAAAAAGAAAAGAGGCAGAGGGGATAAAAAATCAAGATGACAAACAGACGCAGGTGAAAAGGCAGCAGAAACTAAATTAAGTCGGGTTTGCTACAGACTGTGAGTTTGTAATAAAGTGTGTGTATTTTTGGGAAAAGGAAAACTCTATCCCCTATTATTAACTATCTGCTCTTGTCTTCCTGAAGGTTTCTGTGCCGTCTCCTCCTCTTGTTTCGGTATCATGGTGATTGGAGGGGAGCGGCGGCTCTGCAGGCATCTGCTCGTTTTGTTAGGAGCCGTGTGCAAGTAAACACTTTCTGCTCGCGACCATCTGTCCAAGCTCAGATCTGCATGAGAGTTGGCAGACTTGGCTGGAAGAGATCGAGAGGGAGTGAGGGAGCGAGCGATGGAGGGAAGAAAGGAAGGAAAGGTGATGAAAGGAAACTAGAGACGTGGAGGGAGAAAAATACAGGACATTTTGTGATAATTTTATTTTTATGTTTTTAATAAATTTGCTGTTCAACAATCAAACAATATACTAACTCTAGTGCCAACCCAGACTTGGGGCCAAATCCAAACCACCTCCAACTCCCAAATGACTGTGGAGAGAAAAAAGAACTACATTTAGCTGGCACTTTTATCCACAGCGACTTACAGGTGCTATATATGTCAGGTCGCACGCCTCTGGGGCAACTAGGGATTAAGTGTCTTGCTCGGGGACACATTGCTGTGTCACAGTGAGAACTGAACCCAGGTCACACCAAAGGGCATGTGTCTTATCCACTGTTCCATCGCCACCCTAACTGGAACTAATTGATCAAGTATTGAATCAATCAGTTTCTTTTCAAAGTCTTTTCAAGTCCAAGGATGGAGGTTTGACTGTAGAAACATGAGTCAGAGTTGGAGAGAGGAGTCTGTTAAGATATAAAGTCTTGCTAGTGGTTCGCCTCTCACGAGATTTCAGAGTGAGGACTTTCCTTAGGCGAGACGTCCTGTTAAAAACAAAGGGCGTTACCGGGAGTACCTCGAGGGGATCCTTTCCATGATGTCAGACCCCTGGTGTAACAGTCTGAGCCTGTCGGTGGTGAAAAGAAGCAGGCTGAAGCATCTACTGCACGGATTCAAAAGCTTTTGTACCTACTGGTCATTTCAGCACCAACATATGTGGAAACATGGCTCAGGTTTAAAACTAGAGAAATGACCCTCACAAAAAACGAACATGAACACATGAATAATGAGGTGGGGGGAAAAAATAATATTTGTTTTGACTATCAGGCTGGATAATTAGCAAAGAACATTTTGTAGGGAGAAAAGCAAATGAAAGAACTTGGCATTTCTTCACTATGCATTTCTGTTAAATCTCTGCTCTAAAAACCACAAATACTCCAACTTGACTTGGATTTAAATTCCAGCCCAACATTATTAAAGAGAGAGGGAAAAGGGAAACAGGGGTGAACAGTCTGAGTGAGAAGAAAGGCAATCAGCCAGGATCCGAACACGAGCGCTGCAGTCTGTGTGTTTACATCTGACTCCATCTGCTTGTCTTTATGGCTGGTGTTATCTGTCGGTCTGTCTGTCCGACCGCCTGTCTGTTTTTCAAGCCTTCAGATACACAGAACAAAGGGGAGGAAATAAAAACATGTTGATGAGGTGCACACCCATCCAGAGCTTTCCATCCAACACTGTGCTCTTTAGATAATCACTGGATCAAATCTAAACAGCTGTTTTCCAGTTCTGTCAGCCTGTCAGGATCCATGCTGTGTTGACTTTGAAATAATTAGCTGTCTTCACTGTTAACTGTCTGGAAATTAGGAATAATGAATATTTGTGATTGCCAACGATCATAGTGAGAGATTAGTGCCATACCAGCTAGTTCTCTGTTCACTGTTCTGTATGGGTGATCAGACTGTCAGCAGTATGCTATGGGATGTGAATAGGACTGGATATTAGGAAAGAACCGCACCACAATTATTATCTTTAGTACTCAGAATGAAGCCGCGTTGACTGACAGGAAATCTCCGACACACAGGGTGGGATGACAGGGGAACCATTTACAGACACACAGAAGGCTTTAAGGTGATAAAATATGAAGCACTGCGGTAAAATGTTTCTCTAGCTGCTATTCAGAAACGCATTTATTTAATCTGTGTCTCAGTAGATTTAAAAAATAATTCATGCTTTTGGAACGCACCCCATCTCTGTGGCAGCCATGTTCTTTTCACGTCACGTTGCAAAGGGAAAAAAAGAACTGAAAATGAGGCAGTGCTGAAAGAAGTCGTGGTCTCACTCAACAAGACATTAGAGGACGTCACTTCTGGGTGTGGGAAGAGAATAATTGGCATATCACAGCTTTGTACTTAGCAAAGTCGAAGTCCTACTTGCAGAGTAACTACAGAGGACTGCCCTTGATGCCTGTATGAATGTGACTGGCTCTTACTGGTCAGATGGTGAACGAAACAGCTGCTGCAAGCACAAATCCAGTACTCTGCTTCAACTCAGGACTCGAGCCTAAGGACCTCCCGTCGCTGCAGGGCTAAGAAAAAAAGATGTAGATACATTGTCGGACGAGAGTTCAAACACGGTGAACCGGCAGCCTCTGACCTCACAGCAGCTGCATCGGATAATTCAACCCAACACGATGAGCTCAGCTTGCTAGTGTTGATGTTAACGTTACCAGACTAACAGGCGCTCGGTGTGTGAAACTGGCCCCGCCTACTCTCAGTCCACTCAGTTTCTCGCTTGATGTAAAGTGTGTGCAAACAAAATTATAGTAAACACAGGCATCCATTGGCAAACCTATTACATTATATGAATCTTGTACCAGTGAAGAATGCCCACAGCCAAAGCATCCTTAGTGCCATACTCGCTGGTTTGTTGAATGTGGGCAAGATTTGAAATCCCTGAATGGCTGGCCGCTGGCGCCATGTCCTTGTTCATGGTGGGCATTATTTATTCTATAATAATGTTGTAAAAAGCACGGTGTAGACCTGCTGTATATGAAAAGTGCTCTGAGATATCTTCTGTTATGATTTGGCACTAGATCAGTGTAATTGACTTCAGCTGTGATGGTGCATCAGTGATGATGGAGAGGGAGCCAAGCTGAAACAGCTGTGTCCCTCACTTATACCAGTCTGGTGTGTGGCTCACACACTGGAGCTGTCACAGCTTGACAGCATCAGATCAATGCCTCTGCTGGCTGAATCGAAGGAGACACTGAATGGTGTTTACAAGAACTACTTCCACTCTGCAAGGGCTCCCCATGAGCTCCATGCACTGAGGACAGCCACAGACATAGATGTGGTCAAACGAGGCAACATCGATGGGACAAGATGGTTTCACATATGTCCAGGGACCTTGAAGGTTTGTTGGAGAACTTCAAAGTTACCCTGGTTCACTTTGAGAACCAAATGACAGGGAGGCCTGTGCAGTAATAAAAGGCCGGGCACGTGGACTGACCTCGCAGATGGTCTCTGATGGACACTGTCATTTGTAGCCATGCAGGTTAGTAGCATTTCTTTTGTTTAATTATTTACTACTTATTTAAGGTATTAACACACACGCTCAACATGAAAAGATAAGAAATATTTTGTGTTTATGCAGTGTGGAAAGTTTTCAGCATCATAGTAAATATTCAGATTTCACATATTATACACATTTCAAATATGTATTATAATCACAATATAGCATACCTCGAGTGTTTATGGATTACAATGAGTAAAATGTTCTTTCTTTCCTTTTCTTACAAACGTAGACCGACCCAGGACCGAGGCTCCAGAAGGTCCTAGATGAGATAGGACCTGGAAACACCAGCTCAACAGGACTGAAAGGGAGAACTCACTAAAGCGCCGCCTCATTGGCTACCTGTGCAGGTTTGTCTTCCCACGCTTTGGGAATCTGGAGATGGGAATTTAGACGGCAACCTGCTAACTGGCCAGCAGACACCACTGAACCGGCAACATTTGGCAGTGCTGAGCTCATCGAACTCATGGAGCATTTCCAATCCATCTTGCAGCATGTGGGGACTTCACTTCTGTAGCGGCAGCGAAAAGAGAGTGGCTTGAACTGTAAGTCCTCAATCAGCATCACTACAGGTACCTTGAAACCCAGGTGCTACTTAAGGGAAGACCAGTTTGAGCATGTGAGGGTCATAGTGGAGATCACACAAGTGTTCCCAAAGAGTTAATTTTGCAGCATGAAGAGAATTAAGTCAGACTGGAGGTCTTGATTGTCTAACGAGAGGCTTAGCTTCCTCCTGCACGTCTCAGTTCAGGGCTCTGCTGCACAGCAATTCAGTGCAGAGAAAGAAGAACCCAGTTCAAGGACTCAGAACGCATGGACCCGCCCCGTTGCTGGCTATTATCAGAATCTATTTTCTGTATTATACCTACCTCAGTTAAATGTTTCCTGCTCCTTGAAATCAGATATTTAATCTGATTCTCTGTTTTTGCAGGAACCCTTTCTTTGTGGTGTGGCTGATTTAACTCTAGTCTCAAATCTAATCATTCCAGATGAATTTAAACAAAAAGGCTGGTGATTGATCAGGATGGATAATATGATTCTATGTCTTTTAAGGACACAGAGACCATTTATCACACCTTCCTCTCATCACGCCTGGATTATTGCAACAGCCTTTTTACTAGCTTAACCCAACAATCTACAGATCCACTCCAGACTGTCCAGAGCTCAGCTGCCAGGCTTTTAACCAGAATAAAGAAATGTGACCACATCCCCCCTGCTTTAGCTTCATTACACTGGCTCCCAGGATGTTTTAGAATCACTTTTAAAGCTCTTCATGGCCTCTCGCCTTGTTATATTTCTGACCTTTTAGTCCCATACGCACCAGCACGTACCTTGAGATCCTCGGGCAGAGGTCTGTTGTCTGTTCCAGAGTCTCGACTGAAAACTAGAGGGGACAGTTTGCCGTCGGGGCCCCGAGTTTCTGGAACAGCCTGCCCGAGGAAATCAGGTCGGTCTGATTTTAGTTGCTTTGATTATATTCTATTTTATATATATTTTATATTTACTTTAAATGTGTATTTTAGTCTCTTAAGTTTAGTCTCTTTTCTTGCTTTTATCATGTATTTGTTATGTGTTGTATTGTCTTTGCACTTGTTAAAGCACTTTGTAACTTGTTTTTGAAAAGTGCTCTATAAATACAGATTATTATTATTATGGAGGTTGGTGGAAATAGTTAAGAGCCCCGCTGAACTAACAAATGTGTAGTTTAAAAGCAACAAATCAAACAAGCCGACAAGGAACACAACCATAATTTTTCCTAAAGCTGTAATTTAGAATTAACTTCTCACTTGAAGAAGTTCACCATCCAGAGAAACCCACAAAGACTGAAAGTCTTCACCATCTCACTACTAGACCCTAAGAAAAACTTGAGTCTGCAAGTTGTTGTTTTTTCTGTAATCACTCCTAATTTCTGGGAAATGAAGCGTTCAGTATTCACACAGTTCTCTCGCTGCCATTTGGGACCACTGGCATGCAAATTGTCATCACAGTAGCCGTCAGCCCAGACATCTTAAAAATACATTTATGATTACCATAACGGCCATTTTACAACGAGTTTGGAATTTGTGTTTCTACAAGGACACACCGAAACACAAACCTGATGCAGATTTAAACCAGCAGCTTTTCAGTCACTGGTCTCAGTCTTTAAGGGACAGATTGCATGTGGACTTTATGTGACTTTGACAGTGCAACTTTGCAGATTATTTGCACATTATGATCCAGGTAGATCTCAGCAGGTCAATACACCCCTCCTTTTGTTTATGTCTCTGCTAAATCTCTCCATCACCTCGCCTCTTTATCCTTTGAGCTGCTGAGTTGACCTGAATGATGCTGGCTATATGTGCCCTGACCTTATTCTGTCCTCCAGTCTGTCACATTGTCTGTCTGTGTGCCCATCAGAATCACAATCACTTGTTTTCTCCTATCACTGTGTTAAATAAATACAGAGGAACCGGATAAAGCATGAATTCTTATACAGTTAGCACAACTGACTGTGCATATCAATTCATACGCAGCCTCCGTCACATCGCAGCAATATGTTGTAAGCAAACGTTAGAGCCAAGCAGCTAACCACTAGGGCAACGTCCGCTGCTTGGTGTGGAAAATGATAAGCGGATGTAGTCTGATTGTAGACGTCTGAAATGCTGCCAACATCTTAGGTTTATTTGATCAGACTGTACAAAAAGTGAATGACGAAATGAAGCGATGTGGCATTTTAATCTGGCATCTGTAAATCAGGTTATTGTGGTACATTCATTTAAACTAAAGAGCTTTAAGGTTTAGGTGATTACAGTTTAGTATACGTACATTAATCTGTTTAGCTGCCGCTTTTATCCAAAGCAACTTACAGTTGCAAAATATGTCAGAGGTCGCACGCCTCTAGAGCAACTAGGGGTTAAGTTTCTTGCTCAGGTCCCAACCCTGGTCTCTCGCACATAAGGCATGTGTGTGTTATCCACTGCTCTATCACAACCACTGTGTGTACTTGTTGTTTAGCCAAGCTAACTGTTAGCTCTGTGGCACACACACAAAACATATAATCACGTGCACACAACAATAATAGGGAGACCAGACGTCCCCGTTTTTTACTGTGTGTTAATCGTAGACTTTATAAGGTGTTAACAGACCTGAGAGATCAGATTTTACGTGGCCAGTAAGACTGGACAGCAGAGCAACTATTTATCTACTTACTGACTTAAAGGTTATTTCTGCCCTGAAATGACTTGATTATATTCATAAGGGTTATATTTGACAGATTATAACTCACCTAGTACTTTTTGCCTCTTAAAATACCGTTAAAAGGCCAAAACAACACATAAAATGCAGCATTGTACTTGCCGGAGAGTGATTGCAGCCTCTACTTATTGACTAAAATGTAGTTTCTGCTTCAAAATGACTTGATTTCATTCAGAAGAGTTATATTTAACAAATTTATAAAAACAAAATTGTCCCCCTTTTTTTATTTTAGAAATCTGGTCACCTTAAACAATAAACACTGCCACAATACAATAAACAGTTTACGTGCATGTACTTAACATGAACTCTACTGATGGTACTATGCTAACTAATCATGTTAGCAGGCTAAGCAAGCTTAGGTTAACTGTGAGTTTGTTAGCATGTTAACATTCGCATGCGAATATCGTGAACTTCAGCTCATTCTGAACAGTTAGAGTAGATTCTTTATTATCTAAACCTACATTACCTCACATATAAACAACATGAACAGTTGTTGAGATAAATGTTTACATTTGAATCTAGGCATGCTAGTGCACCGTTGGCATGAAATCGACTGGTATGAAACAGTGAGATTAGTAGATCATCTACTCATAGTGCAAGGAAAAGTGGTGGCTTCAATGCAATTACACATCTGAAATTGGATCCCCGTGCACACAACGATTAAATTAGCTAGATTGCTAAATATGGCCACAGTCCAGGTACCTATTTAGATGAACTCTGTTGCTATTTTGTGATGCAAAATCTGTAAGAGGGAAACCTTTTCCTCCCATGTTGACTGATAACACAGAATCTTTTCTCTCCTGATTCTCTCATGAATTAGAGCAGAATGGATTTGGCCAGCTGAAGGTTTTTCTCTGTATGCACAGCTGCTGATGCTGGACAGGGTGAAGTTGAGATGAACGGCACAGAAAGTGAGAGCTCACTTTAGTCTCAAGGGCCCGTATGTTTAGTCTCAGTAAATATCAAAAGCATTTGGAGCCCAAATGCACACAATATCTCTTTTTTATCAGTGACTAAAGGATGCTGAAGAGTTTGGTCAGAAAATAAGAAACAAACCTGGGGAACATTTGGAACAAGAGGTACAAAACCAGGAGGAGGACAGAGTGAGGAAGCCTGAAAAATAGATATTATTTTCGTAGTTGGAGGATGAGTCCCTCTGAGCTGCCCACACATTTGATATTTCTGCTTTGGAGAGTCGGGACGCAGGTCTCCTCCTCACGTACCGGTAGCTGAGACAAGGAGACAGGATCAGCCTGGATTTGTGAAGTGTCTGTTGTGTTGCCATAGATAGAACTTGCCAGGGGCTCTAATGGATAGAGAGCTAACAATTTATCTCCCCACAGATGAGACCCCCAGAGTGGTAAACCTGACGCCTACATACCCTGCTCCCCTCGCTCCCCTCCCACGCTGTCTGTCTGTCTGTCTGTCTGTCTACCAATGGAAAGCTTCAGTGTTTCTGCCCCGGGGGGGTGAAAATACACACTGGTAAGATATGCAGTAAAATACCAGAATAACAGGAACATGTCTGCTTTTTATTCTTAACAAGGGATGAACATTAGCTTCCAGCCAGGATGTCTGTAAACATCCTCTGTGCCAAGCATGTCTTGTGTTTGAACCAGTAGCTCCAGTACAGAAGAGTTCACACAGAGACAACACAGGCAGCCATGCCTGGAAGGAGCAACTCACCAACCCCAACAATGTTTCCCAACAAACACTCTGGCTGAGGTCAGACAGCGGGACCTCATGCTCAGATAACTGATGCTCATGTGGTCACAGCATTTTTACGCTCGGTCTACTCTCACTCTTTATATGTTGTCCTTCTGTTTATAAATAGTAGGTACACCTCTCAGTACAACACAATACAATTCAAAACTGTGTCAGCAGAAGCTGTACATTATGACCTTCATGAAGGAAGAAGTTATTACAGGGCTGTTGTTAGACCTCAGTAGTTTTACCTGGGTGTGCCTGATTGCTGCATAGTTGTGGGGATGGTAATTTGTTCATCTGGTTTGGTCAGTAGACTTTTCAACAACTATCAGATGGATTGTCATGGTACATATATTACAGATATACATACTATATTGATCCCTTGACTTTTCGTCTAGTGCCACCTCAGTCAAAATGTCCACACTCAGCCTGCAGCTGTAGTCTAGTTTAAGATTGTTGGGAAACAACGAAGCAGTCTACATGTACTGTAAGGCCAGAAGCCTCAACAAAGTGGCCTGCATGTAAAACAAAGACGGTGCCAAATATCCTCTGGTCCAGGAACTCACAGCTGAGCGCGAGATAAAGTTGAATCCAAATACTGGATTCCTACTGCTCACGGGAGCGCAGGGGCCCCTGTGGCTTGGCCATGATGTCACTAAACCCAGAAAAGGAGAACACACCAGTATTTCCTCGCCATATCCGTTGCTACAGGAGGTAACTTTAATCCCATGTCAGCGGTGAAGAACGTCTGTCGAGCACAGACTGTTTTCTTGTCTTTTCCCCTTTTATATCTTTTTTTTGACACAACATGTTTGGATCAGGGGCGGCACGGTGGTGCGGTGGTTAGCACTGTCGCCTCACAGCAAGAAGGTCGTGCGTTCAAACCCCGGTTGCCCCGGTCTTTCTGTGTGGAGTTTGCATGTTCTCCCCATGTCTCTGTGGGTTCTCTCCGGTTCTCTCCTCCCACCATCCAAAGACATGCAGGCTAGGTTGACTGGTTACCCTAAATTGTCCTTAGGTGTGAGTGTGAGTGGTTGTCTGTCTGTGTGTTGTACCCCACCTTGCGCCCGATGTCAGCTGGGATTGGCTCCAGCCCCCCCGCGACCCTGTACGCAGGATAAGCGGTTGACGATGGATGTTTGGATCACGAAGACCATTTTTGTCATGGTTTGGTTTGGATTCTGTTAGTTTCCTGTTTTATTTTGAAAATGTCTACCTGTTGTGTCTTGTTTTACTTTATTTCCTGTCTGGGTTCTCACTGTTGATTTCCCAGTTCGTCAAACCTATGTTTAATCATCCCACCACCTTGTGTATTGTGTTGTAGAAACAGCTGGTTATGAGGATCAGATTCACTGTCCACTTAAAGCTGGATGTTAGCTACTAAATAATACTAGAAAACAACATAATTAATAATAGCATGGCTTGACTACAACTCTCCAAATAGTAAAAACAGAAATTCAGCATGGCCCAGGTATCAAAAATGAGTTTAGGTTTTGCTTTGGTTTAACTAATATGGTAAATAATACCATGTGATGCACAAAGTATAATTAGGATGAAATAAAGGATTTGAAATAAAGTTTGGTTCTGTCCCAAACTTGGTTTCGACCTCAACTGTGAACAATTGCTGACAATTAATAATTAAACGTTACCACAAACATGTTGGTGTTGCTTTGAAAGCGATATAATTGAAGGTTGGCTTTGTGGCTATTTGTCTCTTTTCTGAGAAACCAGGGCTGAAATATCCAATAGATGCTCCCAATGCTTTTCTAATATGAATTAAATACTGCCATGAAATCATATTTTGGGTTGAACTCAACAACCCCTCCCAAAAATTGTCTGAGCTTTAATCACCGCTGACTGGGGGGAGAAGGTCTGACGAGTCTCCAACAGATAACATTATTTCCCCCTAAGAAATCCTGCGGTTAAAGATCTGCTAGTTATTTTTAAGCAGCACAAATTCTATCATGGTTAATATTCAGCATCTCGCACAATGCCAATAGACAGAATTAAAATTCCTCAAGCACAACTACAGTGTTCATGCAGTGGAGAGGCATCTTCACCTGAAACCTTGAAAAACAGCCTGAGTTGATTCTTGTTTCTTTAAAAACACAGCTCACTTTATTCTCTGCCAAGCTTTCTCATCTGTAAGTGGTCACTGTTACGCTTATTTAAATTCAGCTGAGGGGCCGGGGTGATGGGTTTCTTGCAACCTCCTGAAACTGATGCTTAACAAGGGCTTACATTTTCAAATCTGTGCTAACAAGGGCAGTGCCATTCCAGAGGTTTTAGGATTTAGCTTGGCCCGAAGGTAGAGAGGCTGACTAATAACCAAAAACACAGAGCTCACTGCTCCTGCCAACATGCCCTTGAGCTTTACTTACCTCCTTTGCTGCTCATTTGCTCAGAACAGGTAGAGCTGAGTGGGAACATCTGTCTGTAAATCCAGAAATATCAGTAGTCCATATTCTTCCCTGTTCTTGCAGCCTACTTAACATATTGAAAGTCTCAGCTGAACGTGTTTACATAACCCTCCGATCGTTTGTATTCTGTTTTCCTGCTTATTTTACATTCTGTTTGTGTGCTGCCGTTCTAGTTTCTTTCCCCCTGCTGAATCGACTCTTCTCCTCCACATGGACCAGCGAAGTTTAATCTCTGATTTGAACTGAAAATTTGCCAGTTAAATCCCTGACAGCAACAAGAGTTTTAGCTGCTGACTGGAGGGTAACTGGTGCTAAATCTGGAGATAGATGTAAACCTGAACCTGACCGTTGACTTAAAGATGACTGGAGGTTTGGGAGTCCTGCTACAAGCTCCTGCTACTTTCCCTGGAAGCGTAAGTAGCTCGGACAAAATATAAATATCAGCAAGTTCACAGCCGGTGTAATATGCATACATACATAACATGTAATCAATGCACAATGTCACTTTGCGTTGTTTCATTTTTGGTAATTGTTTTATAGTTGTAAAAATATAGTTTTTAAATTTTAATATTGTAGAATTTTTTTATTTTTGATATTGTTAGTATTATGTTTAAAGAGGTGGTATTCTGCTTTTTGGCTTTTTCCCTCTCCTTTATTGAGTTATATTCCTTTTTTGTGCATCTAATAGGTTTGCAAAGTGAAAAAGCCCAAAGTCCAGCCCAAAGTGAGTTCACATCTCCTACAGAAAACTCTGCTCTGAACTGAAAACAGCTCGTTTGTAGTCCAGCCGCTTCCCGTGACGTCACAGGGATGAAAGCTAAATGCGCCTCATATGACGCTCGCCAAGCGGCTACTCCGACACGCCCTCAGAAACAGCTGTGGAAAAACAGTGAGCTGCAGCACACAGCTCTCCTCCCCCTTCCAAACACTAGCTACCCTCCAGGCAGGCAGTGGACATAAAGTTTGGTAAAGCTCGGTTAAAACTTTATGGCTGAAAGATCCTTTTGTTACAGATTAATAACTCACCACTCTGAAACTCTCGCTCCAGTCCATGTTGCCAAGCTGGTCGGCAACATGTACAGCTGAACCCGAGCTGTTTACCGGCTTCTCGCTGACCCGCCCTTCTCTGCTTCTGATTGGCCAGTAGTCCTTAACTAGGAACTGCGTATGTGCAACTCCCAACAAAGATCATTTAGAGGCAAGATGTATCACTCCATAGCTAAAACGAAGCCTTCAACACAGGCTGAAAAGAGGAGCTGCAGAAATGTGCAGTATAACAAAAATATTGTGTTTTATGAAAATGAAACCATGTAAACCTGTTCTGGCACAACCCCCTAAATAAGATTTTGAACCTGGAAATGAACATAATATCACCTCTTTAATGTCACTTATCACTTTACTTTATTCCATGCTATCCACTTGCTGCTGTAATGTTTGAAATTTCTCACCTGTGAGACAAATAAAGGCTGATCTTATCTTATGCTTATTAGCATGAAACATTTAACCATATTTATCGTTGTTTTGGGTTCTTTACATTAAAATTTTTTTTTAGATTTTTATTATTTGCACCGTTAAAATTACATAGAAATGATATAATTATAAATATAAACAAACAAACAAACAAATTTCAAATTATATAATGTGCAGGAAGAGGCAAAACCCCCTAATGGGCTTATTTAACGCCTCCACCTATAGATATTATCAAAGTAAAAACAAAACAAAAAATAACATATGAAAAAAATTAACTACATGAAGTAATGACAAACTAATAATAGAAAAAACATACACGACATC
Organism: Micropterus salmoides; assembly: GCF_014851395.1. Classification (NCBI taxonomy): domain Eukaryota; kingdom Metazoa; phylum Chordata; class Actinopteri; order Centrarchiformes; family Centrarchidae; genus Micropterus; species Micropterus salmoides. The sequence continues at coordinate 2,604,870 of NW_024041039.1, forward strand.
TTCATCTAGCACATTTAAAATGAACTGAGGTTCAAGTGTTGACTCTGAGCTTTTTGAAGATGTTTACATACACACTGGGTAAATTGTGTAGGAACTGTAGTCCTTGCATTGTCCTGTTACACTGGACTTTATATAAAACAAATGCCTACACACTGTTTACCAAGTGTGGATGTAAACACCCTCCAAGTAAAGCTGAAAGTCAGCATTTAAACAACACGCTCATTGTTCCATTTGAAATCCACTAAGCCGGAGCAGAGAGGCAGTACAATAGATAATAACGTATGTCACTGTCCAAACAGGCTACTCACAGACAGCACTGTAATTACTTGCTACAACTATTCTCGACACTCCACATGGGAAAACTGTGATAAGACCTCAGGACTGGAGCAGAGCAAATGTGCCAAATGTCACCATTAAATACCGTACACCTCTTCATTTAAATCCTGGTCTGGAAGGCCCCCAACTGAAGATTTTCCATTTTCTGATGCCTCAAAAACACACATTCAAACGTGTCAAGAACTAACGACTACTAGCTGACTAGTGGTCGCATGTTATGATATTAATTTACATATTCTACTATATGTTTTTAGGGCTTTATTTATTTTTGGGGTTTGTTTTAATCTTTTATTGAAATGTCAAGAGTGTGTATGTAGCCTCCGTGTAGCTGTTATATGTATTTTATGTATATTTATTGTCTTTAAGGGCAGCTGTACTATTTACTACGCACTCTTGAGTCCATGGCAAATTTCCCTATAGGGGACAATAAAGTATATTCTTTTCTATTCTATAAAACACTGTGTAACCTGTGTATATGTCATGGCATAAGCAAACTTCTACATCTAAAATAATCAAACTGGTATTCAGTGCAGTTTGTTCTGATCAAAAGTTTTTTGTTTCTGAAAAAAACCAATCTTGACCCTATGGAATTTAATAATTTTAGGCCCATTTCTAAATTATCTTTTATGTCTAAAATTTTGGAGAAGGTCATTCTTTCTCAACTCTCCTCGTTTTTAGCTGAAAACAATGTGCTGTATAACTTTCAGTCAGGTTCAGGATACATCACAGTACAGAAACAGCACTGCTTAAGGTACTAAATGATTTATTGCTGTTTGGTGATTCTGGAAACTGTGCTATTTTACTCTTGCTTGATCTCAGCGCGGCTTTTGACACCGTTGATCATGACATCCTCCTGGATCGCCTCCAGCAAGGGGTTGGTTTCCAGGGTGTTGCGCCACAGTGGTTTCACTCTTATTTGAAAGATACTTTTTCAGTTAATATTGGTAACATTTCCTCTTCTTCAGAAGCAATTAATTTACATTTACATTTACTCATTTGGCAGACGCTTTTATCCAAAGCGACTTACATTTGAGGAACAACACACAAGCATCAACAGAGCATCAACTACAGATCTACAGCTGACAATACATACTAGTAAGAGCAGCAATAAATACTAGTAAGAGCTCACAGTACCTATCACATCAATGGGGTAGATACCTAGGGAAGGAAGTAAGAGTTAACAAAGTGCAATCAAAACAAAAAGTACAATCAATACAAGATCATTGTAGGGGATAGAAGAAGAAGAGCACAGGAAGTGCATGTAAGAGGTTAGGAGTTAGAGGTTTTATAAGAGGAAGTGTTTTCGGAAGAGATGAGTTTTCAAGAGCTTCTTGAAATTAGAGAGGGACGCCCCTGCTCTGATGGCGTGTGGTAGCTCGTTCCACCATCGTGGTGTCACAGATGAGAACAGCCGGGACTGGGATTGCTTTGTGTGAAGGGACGGCAGAGCCAGGCAGCGTTCGTTGGAGGAGCATAGCGGCCGAGAAGGAACGTACGTTTGTAATATGGAGTTTAGGTAGATGGTGCAGACCCAGTAGTCACTCTGTATGCAAGCATTAGTGACTTGAATTTGATTCTGGAGGCCACGGAGAGCCAGTGGAGGTCACTGAGTAATGGAGTGACATGAGTCCTTTTTGGCTGATCAGAAACCAGACGCACTGCTGCGTTCTGAACCATTTGTAGGGGTTTTACCGCACAAGCTGGAAGACCTGCTAGGAGGGCATTGCAATAGTCGATGCGAGAGATAACCATGGCCTGTACCAGAAGCTGGGTGGCGTACTGAGTGAGGTAGGGCCTGATTTTCCTTAAAGTGCCAATTAAGTGCGGAGTACCTCAAGGTTCAATCCTGGGGCCAATCTTATTTTCTTTGTATATGCTCCCCTTGGGCTCCATTCTCCGTAAACATAATATATGCTATGCTGATGATTCACAGCTGTACTTACCTCTGAAGCCAGGTGATTCTAAGTCCTTACAGTCTATTTACAACTGTCTAAATGATATTAAGCGTTGGATGGCTATCAACTTTCTCCAACTAAATGAAAACAAGACAAAAGTAATATTATATATCAAAAATCTGGGCCCCCTGTTCATTAAAACCTCTTAACATTCCAACGGCCTGCCTGGCAGCTTTCGGTATGTGCACACAGCAACTATGTTAGCTTCATACTCATATGATACACTGTTTGAAAGCTAAAATCCTCGTGATTCGACCCATGTAAACCATTTCAAGATACGATCACCACAGCGGGTACAATCGGTGCCTCTGTCAGACCAGCCAGTACAATCAAAAGTGGCGCGACTCACCTATGAAGCCTCATAGTAATCCACTGATCGATTATAATCCAACAAAAATGGTATTGTTACATTATCAAAGGTCCAGATGATCTAGTCCAGTAAAAACATTTAGTCTAAAACACATTATTCCATCAGTAAATCCCCAGGGACGGCTGCAGTATCGTTTCATATCTGCCGGCAGACGTGGCTCGTATGTCATTATAACTGTAATAACTCCGATTTGAACGTCAACAATTATGATATTTTGTATTAAAATTAGCCTCTGAACTCTAACCTCTCAACTGACAGCTAATTTGCCCCAATAGGAGCTCACATGTCCCTTTCACCGCCTTCAATAGCCCAACAAGAGCCCACGCTGTAAGAAAGGGCCAGCCCCTATTATTTCGTGGGTAGGCCGAGCCAATTGCAAGCAATTGTGCTGATGACTGGCACTTCGTGTAGCCAATAAAATTCTGAAAATAACGATATCCAGCTTTAAGTAGGAAGTTCATGATCTACCAGCAAAAAAAATCACATCTGCGTCGAGCTACCGGCTAATATGGAGCGATGCAGCAGCAGCCGCCTGCCGCCAAGGGGCGGTGCTGTTTTAGAGAAAAATACGCTGAGACATCCACACACATTTTTCATGGTATTGGTATGAAATTTAAACATGGACTAGGTAAGGCTTTATGCTGTGACCTTACAGTGTTTTCCAGCTAATAAGTCCCAGCTATAGTTGTCTGCATGCATTTGTTAGCAAGCATTTTCAAGCGGAAATGAAAATATATTAGTTTTAGTGTGTGTAAAATTAATATTAATCAATTCCAGTAGCTCTTACAACTGCTATTCTGACTTTTGGGTTAGACACTCCAGAGTGTTATCTTTCAGAGAAGCCCAAAACCATGCATATACTCCAAATGGATCAAGAACTACATTCAATTTACTTTGGATATGCCTTGAATAGGTGTTTTGCATGAATTTTACAGGACTGTTAAGAGGTTAATGTACAACCCTTTGCTTGGAATTTAGGTGTTATCTTTGATTCGCCAATAAAATTCAACAAACATATAAACTCTGTCGTCAAAGGTAACTTTTTTCATTTAAGGACCACAGCAAAACTTAAATCCATTCTCTCTGTGAAGGACCTTGAAACTGTCTTGCATGCTCTTATAGCATCTTGAATTGATTACTGCAATTCCTTGTACTCTGGCATCTGTCATTCATCTTTATCACGCTTACAGCTTGTTCAAAATGCAGCTGCTAGATTGTTAATTGGTATAAGGAAGAGAGACCGTACATCCCCAATATTGGCTGCTCTTCACTGGTTAGTCAAATATAGAATCGATTTTAAGGTGCTGTTAAATGTTTTAAAGGCGTTACTTGGACTGGCCCCATCTTATATTTCAGAACTCCTAATGTTTCATCACTCCTCCAGACCCCTCAGATCATCAAACCAATCTCTCTTAGCCATCCCTTATGAAAACAAAGGGTGACCGTGCCTTTTCAGTGGTGGCCCCAAGACTGTGGAATAATTTACCTCTGATTATTAGATCATCACCCCCTACTATCTACACTTTTAAGTCTCGACTTAAAACACATTTTTATTCTTTGGATTTGAGTCTGTTTAGGGGCACCTGCACTTGTGTCTTTATCTATTTTGTATCTAACTGTGTTGTTTTTCTATCTTATTGCTGTATGTCATTAATTGTTTGGCCTGTTTTAATTTTATCTGCTTCTGTATAACTTGTCCAGCACTTTGGTCAACTCTGGGTTTTTTTTAAAATGTGCTTTATAAATAAACTTGACTTGACTGATCCACAGTTACGTATTACATCGATCAAAACTCTCAATTCAATCTTTATTGTCCCAGCATGGGAAATTTTATTTGCAATAGGGTTAAAAACAAACATACATGAGACATGAACAAAGATACGAACAGCTGTTCTTAATCTTCATTCTAACACTTATTACTTAAAGTCATTACACTGAGCAGTGGCGGCTTAATTTGTTGCTTGGCTTTGACCAATATGGATACTGATATTTCTACACCACACACATGCCAATACACAGTGTTTTAGACAATATTTAATAGATTTAGATTTGATCATTTTCAAGCCAAGAATATGTGAAAAGAATAAATAAATAAATACAAATAAAGCCAAGAAAACAGCAACAGCATTTCCACATTTACAATATCCCACCCTACAGTTAGCAGTTCCTCAAGAATAGACTGACTTCACCTAAGTCATAACTTAATAATGACTTGGCCAGAGACATGATTAGACATATAAATTTAAAAAAGGAGAAAGACATAATGAAGATAAACTCTCATTACTCGTTTTACTAACTGCTCTTTATGCCGCTGTACTCGGGGGAGATAATCCGTCATTATCAGCAGTGGGTGACTTGGCTGAAATTCAGCGTTAGCCATCAAGCTAATATCTGCCTGATATATTAGCAAACTGATATTATGGTCTGTTTTTGTCTTTGTTCACTTTGGAGAAATTAAGTTGCTGGAGTGTGAAAAGTCACTAAATCCTGAGGAAAAGTTGCCAAGTTGGCAGCAGTGAAGGGGACACTCAGGAGAGAGACTGTGCATGAAAAGACAAATCTCCTCCTGGCCTGAAGTCATGTTTCTATAATAAAGAAATAAAAATATCAGAGTAAGAGGAGATCTCACTTAAAACTGGACTGTTTGTTTAGTATTTTGGCAGTGGCCGTCTGCCACAGCCGGCGAGTTTGGAGGGATGAGAGAAAGGCGGGAGGAGGGGCAGGGGAGATGAGAAGACCGGCTTCCCACAGTGCTGCGGGATCGTGAGAACGGCGGCGAGGACTTAGCCCAGCCGTCCAGAGTGTGGGCTAATTGATTTAAGCTGTTTCTACGGGGGGGATTTACCTTGCTGGTAATTAGCGGTGATTTCTGACAGCGTGGAGGCTCAACGGGCTGAGAGACCCCGCAGACGGATTTACACAACAGGATCAAATCCACAAATCTAACTTTGGTGTTTTTTGTAGGCCATGGGGTCAAAACATGTAAATCTCATGACAGAGTTTTTGATTCTACAGAGAAGCAAATAAAATCCCCCCCAAATCAGTCTTTACATTCACCTTCCTGTTTTAAACCAACAACACACTAAGCAAATAGCATCATTAAAAACACAAGAGGCCCCAGAACATGCTGTATAAAGGGTGCGTTAAAAGATAAGATGTGCATGAGTGGATACAAAAATGCTATTTTAAGGATCTGATTCCACAGACACTGTAAATCCATGGATGTCTGTGTAGATTATTATGGACGTACCGGTGCGTGCATGCCTGTATGTGTTAAGTGTTTGTGTAGATAAATCTGTAGTGGTTGGGGAGATATATGTATATTACCTTTTATTATTTGTCATAGTGGGGGTGGTGTGGTGCAATATGATGTAATACAGTTTTAACATATATATTTACATACAGTAGTATAATCAGGTTAATGGTCAAATGTTAATATAAATCACTGCTGTTGCAACTGTCTGATAAAATTCTTCGTTTCTTTGCACCAATGAAGTCTAACTTTAGCCCCCGTCCCAGGACTCTGGCACTGCTGTCTAAATATGGAACCCCACATGGAGTCAGATTTTTCCATTTGTTTGGACAACATTTCAAAGACCCAAACTGTGTCACAGATGCAGAAAAGGCAGATTTTAACCGGTGGTGTAAATTCAGCATTTTGAAACTGCGCCTGGTTTCCCTGAAGTGTCACGGTGCCAAGTTTGAATTTGCTCTATTTTAAGCCGGTCGACTGTGACGATAACCTCCTGGGTGAGAGGGGAGTGAGGAAACCTGCTTTACTGTGACAGAGTTTCTTCCCCTGAAAATGTTTTTCTATAGTTAGAGGGGATTGATTCACGCATCATGACTTCAGCTCGTGATTGTAGAATATACAGAAGTTGTTTTGCTCTAGTTAAAAATAGTCCAGACAAATGTCTTCACTTACAAATCTTTAAGTGGAGCAAAATAGCCGTGTCCGCCCAAATAATCATTGGCATAGATCAGCAAGTTTATGCAAAAGAGACTGGACTTGGAGAGAGGCCACATGGTGCATTTCATTTCATTAGTCCTGAGAAGCCCGTGTTTTGCACTTTTGACTAAAAGTTCTTCGCTCAAGGTCGACTAAGTGGGTTTTAGACTTTCGAAAAACAAACCTTTATGGCTCGTGACCACTTTTAATGACGCAATGAAGCACTTGTAACCCCTCATCTACATTATGTTATGAGCAGGTCGACCAAAAAGTGAATATTCCATAACAAATTGTTTCATTTGGAGGACTTTAAAAAGCCTTGGAAGGATGAAGTATATCCATATTTAACAAGAAAAAAAGCAAAAAAACCATCTGGTAAGCAGATATACATACATTTTCTTTCTTTTCCCTTCAATCGTTTTCAGGAAGGGAGCACTAGCACGTGCAAAGACGCCGCCTAACATGCTAAACAGCATGTTTTCAGGTCTCCCTTACTCTGAAAGGGCTGTGTGCAAAGTGAGATGACTGCTAAGGTGGATTTTTTTCGTCGTAAAGAGATGATAGTCCAGATGGCGGCTCGGGGGATGAAGTGTTGCTCGGAAGCCAAATTAGTGGCTACGCTGCGCTGTAAATAAAACGGCGCTCGGTGCCCAATGAGCACGTCGGCCTGCGTGGACGTGTGGGAGACTAATGGCTTAGAATTAGCCGTAGTATGTGGGCCGTCTGTCAGCGCTATCGTGTGGTAAATGGCACTTTGAGACATCTGGGTCAGACCTGCCTCCTCTGTACACAGCCACCCGCCTGGCACTGTGGAATTATGGGTACTCTTGTTTGTATGGATGTGTGGGTTGGCTTCCTTTCAGTTCATTTAGGGTTCATTTCACAGGGAGGAAGAAGAAGGTGCGAGACTGTTGAAAGTTGCAAATGTTTTCTAAATGAAATAATAATAGTAATGTCTCACATCCAGGCTGCATCTAAATCTTTTCTTGGTGACCTGCTGGAAGAATATATTCCGCTTCATGAATCATTCAGCTCCCAACCTCACCTTGAAATTTATATTATAAATAAATGGCAAAGTAAAAGGAGAAATGTGGTGGGAAGCTCCTGGAAAATTGGAAAATCTAGGAACTTTAACATGACCTTGAGATTCCACATTTAAGAAATCAGTGCTTTACAGTCAAAATCTAATTAGTTTTGAAACCAAATCATCATCAGTTAATAAACTATAATACTTGGTGCTGAATACCTACTTAACTACAAATCGTTTTGAGGCTGACGGCTCAGTCTTGGCCTGCAGATGACAGAAAATATCCTAGCTAATCCTAGTTCAGCATCATGGAAACATCTACAGTTTCATGGCAACAGAGCAAACAAAATATGATGATGAGGAGCGTTTGATATCAACAGCTAGCAAGTGGACCTTGAGTTGAGATTGTATTGTCAACATCATGCCATACAGTTACAGATTTTTGAGTGCACTTTAGGCACAGTTCCAGACATCTCTTAGCACTCTCTTGGAACTTGCTCGAGTCCTCTTGAACATTGCTTGTTTTGTTTGACCAACAGTCCAGAAGCTGAAAATATTACATTTAAAATGATATTAAGGAGAGAAGTGCAGCAAATCCCCCGTGTTCGAGAAGATAGATTATATATTTCAGCATTAGTAATGTATTTGAGTTTTAGAAGCTGGGGAATACACTCACTTTTCACAGTGAACTTGCATCTCTATAACCTGTCTTTGACAACACTACACTGCAGCTTTTTGTTGCTGATTCAACACATTTTTCTGTCACATGTCGGTGCCGGACACAGAGGCATCTGTTTCTGATGCTCGGAGCTTCTTCCTTCTTTCCTCTCCAGCTTGTTTCATATTCAAGTCTGCTCTAGTGGAGACGACTCAGATTAAAGCAGCAGCAGAGTGCACTCTGGGTCTGCTGCTTCTCTGTCAGTCTTTAATATTAAAAAAACAACTTTTCTTCAAATTAACAACTTTTGTTCCTTTGCAGAAAACGACCTTTGGCGTTGTCCAGTAAAACGCCTCCTCGAGCCCCGAGCTCTCACAGCTCTGCCTGTCCTCGCCGGAGATAAAAGAAAATGCTGCCCCGCTCACATCGAAGTGATCTCAGACTTCATCTTCAAAAGGATCTTAACAACTGTTTCACCGACACAACACACCGTCAGCTCTTTTCTCCATCTATAACTGCAAAAAAAAAAAAAGCTGAATAGACAGCCTCCTTCTTCTTCTTCTTCAAATAACTGACCTTTGCCTGCAGCATTGTAGCCATCTGTGACATGTTATGTCCTCCTTTCTGTTTCATGTCTCTAGTCAATGTAACACAGTATCTACGATGAAAAACAGCAAAGCTAAGCTCCACCGTCCTTCAGCAGAAATGACTGCGATGACCTTTGACCCGCCCGGCTCTGGCCAGACTGGGTGATTTGACGAGGAGGTGCCTGTGAAATGACAGCTCTTTCAAGCCGAGGACGACAGCTTGTGTCCTGCAGCACCGCGACGGAGGTTGTGGATGTGTTGAGGATAATCACGCAGGAAGGAGAAGGGAAAAAGGCTCATTCAGCCATTTGCAGCCACATAAACCTCCCTGCCCACCCTCCTGGAGAAAAATGAAATATTCTCATGCGTATTTGGAGGGAAAGCTTTAAAGGGCTCTGCTGCAGATCCTCTTTCATTACAGAAAATAAAGCTCATCCAACCCCCTCCTGTCGCAGATAGAACCCAGACTGGCTTCAGCGTTTGTCTCCGGCTGATGTTTTGCTAAACAACCTGACGTTACGAGTTTAGGTTGTGTCTTTATAAACCCGGACTCCCCCTCTGGTGAATAGCCTCCATGAGCACCTTGATGGAGTTGGACTCTACTCGCTGCCTTTTCTGCCACAGGTGACAAAACGGCAGTCTACAATCAGCATTCTGCAGCCGACGGCGTCGTCGGAGCGACGCCTCTGGCAGATTTGTCTCCCGACCTCTGTTGGCTTACGCCTCAGGAAGACGTCTCACTCAGTCAGTCCTGCTGAATCTCTGACTGTGTGTAAATAACAAGCTTCAGTAAGGGATTTTATTTCTTGTCTATATTCATCAAATTCATTTCAGGATATTTTTAGTCAAAATGTTTCGCAGCACCTGCAAATGATATGCTTAATTCTTGGACTAAAATATTAGTATATTAGGCCATCTTATGGATGGGTGGACAGGTTGTTTGTCACCTGCTGTTTCCAAAGACAAAAATGTACTTTGAAACAAGAGTTTCCTTGAGTGCCCCAAAAGAATTAACTGGTAAACTCTATCCATGAAGATCATGTGATGATCGAAAGAAGATGACATACTTTATTAATCTCAATGTCTTCACTATGTTGTTAATGATAGTATTTTACAAGGCCACCTCCAGCAGTGAGGACGTAAACTGCCAGTCCACACTCCGTGTCTGTGGTCTGTACTTCTCATTGACTGCCATACTATTTGTTTCATGTCCCTTCATTGGATTTAAAATTTTCAATCAGCGTGATACACTGCCTTGATTTGTCCAGGATTTAATTGACTGCATTGCACACACAATGGGACTTTCCCATATGGATATTATATCAACTATTATATCAGAAATGTGTTTCCAAAAATGTCACCAAATCATCACTTATTCCCCATCTCTTCCTCTTTGGTCTGGTTCCTGTGCTGCTGCGATTAATTAATTCCTCCCCTGGAATCAATACAGAGCTCTCTCCTCTCTCCTCTTACTCATTTTTTCATGAGGGTTTTTCAGAGGTATAAATAATGTACCATCTTTTTCTTGGTAAATGATCCGCAGTGAGATTATTCTATATAAGTAAAGTCTCTGTATTGTATTATAATGTCATTTTTCTTGCAGTTGTGTTTGCACATGCGAGCGTGTCGTGTGTGGAGAAGCCCCGGGGTGTCAGAAACGAGACCAGCGAACGGTTTCTCTGCTGCTGCCTGAGCAACGACCCGTGAAGTTTAAGAACAACTAAGAGGTGAAACGTTCACTTCCTTTCTTTTTTAAACTTCTCTCCCCCTTCATTTATTGCTCCCCTCTCTCTCCTCTGACAGGAAGCCAAGCGCCGAGTGTTTCTCAAGACTTCCTGAGGATGTCACCATTACTGCGAACATCAGCAGTCGAGCTAAAAAAAAACACACGTTGAGCGACTGGTCTGAGAACTTCCTGAGGACGGGAATGTCAGCAGGGGAAGTGATGATTATCTGCACCCTGTCAGGCTCTGCGTACACCACACCAGGTAAAGCTACTTCCCAAATCCCTGCCATTGTGTCCCGGAGTTCCAGGGGAGGACAGGGATTAGGAGATAAAGCTCTGTCTCAGTCTGTACTAATCTCTGGATGTTTCAACACCTGTGCTCATCTACCATCCTCTTCCTCGCTCAGCTTCCTCTTCTCCTGCTGCGATGCAGCAACAGAGCTTCTATTCTCACTGGTGACATGATGGGAAACATCAGGAATCAGCAGGTTTTCCTTTCAGTGTTTGGACAATACCAACAACACAAGATCCCTGTGAAGATAGATTTACTGTCCCTCACGATGCACGACTGATTTTATGTTAATGCTTTCTCATCAGATAGAAACAAAAATCCATACAGACTTTCTCAATCCGCTCCTTCATCTAAAAAAATGGATTCTTTTCCATCTGCAGCAGATTGTAGGAGACGTTCTGACTTTTTATTTACTATAACACAGCATGTGGGGGAGAGAAACAGATCTTAACTGCACACACGTGTTAACAGAGCTGACTGTGAAAACCTTCCAGATTGTTCTGGCCAACTGTGATGTAAAGTAGATTGTGATTTTAAAAAACAAAGGTTTTGACAGCGGCTGCTCACACTCCGACAAAAGACAGCGCCGTAAACTCACAGATTTACACCTGAGCTTGGCGGCTTCCTGCAGCGAGGAAACTTCACACGCAGTTACTGGTGAATTTGTGAATTACCTAAACAGATAACATTTTTAAAAGATGCCTTAGTTAGACCTGACAGTGTGGGGACAGTATGGAGATGAGAGGGGTACAACACACAACAAAGCTCCTCAGCTGAAATGAAATTGTGGATGTTGCCGTTATGTGGTAGGCGCCTTAACCATCAGACCATCAGGCAACACATTCTCACTCCCAACTCTTCACATGTGGACACTTGGTCAAGACCGCTTGGCTTGGCTTTTTAAGGCCCTGGGTTCCCCTTCAGTGTTTTTGTTGCACGTGTAGGGCTCCACGGGCAAGTTAGCAAGAATAAACATGCAACGTCTGGTTAGACTTTCAAAATAAAACTAGTGGTTAACGTTTAACACCATCAAATGACATTTTACTATAAAAACACTTTTAAAACTGCACTTTCAAATAGGGCTGTGCAATACAATTTAAATAACTCTCACAAATGTCGTAATATTGTAATATTGCTGTGCTTATAAAATATGTTTTGAATTAATCTACCCAACAGCAGGCTACGCGTGTAATAATATAATCCACTCATTTATATAATACTGACAGGATGATGAATACTTGTACTTTACTTTTGCCATTCTGCATAATCTGTACTTGTACTTAATATTTTGAACGCAGAACCTTTACTTGTGATGGAGCATTTTACATTATGCTGCACATTTACTCAGTTCAGCCTGCACCAGCAGGAAAAAAGCATAAATATAAGCCACTTACTAATTTATTAAGTTTCTTTACTTGGGCTAAAAGACTTTCGGCAGAGCTCAAACTGCAGATTCCTTAATAAAAGCTTCAACAATAAAAATAGAGACTGGTTGATTAGCTGCCACAGTCACAGAGAGAATTTACTAGCACTGGGCTTGTTGGAAGTAAACCTCAGCTCTTGGATGAGACCAAATCTAGATTAATGTTTTGTCAGTGTCGGTGTTCTAATGCCAGGACTTAATCAGGCCATGCAGAGAAAACACAACAACAACATGCTGGATCTGAGCCTGCGGCTTATATGCTATTCAGCGTAAATACCACATGTGCAAATACACACACAGGAAGTGTGGAAGAGCTGTGGGGTCACCTGAGGTCACTGCCACCTGGGAGGCGGCTATTGTGCGTGATTGATGTTTCCCTGCAAACAGAAGCCGTTTATGTCCCCACGGCTGTCATTTCAACTCTTATCATGGAAATGTGTACTGAACCTGCTGGATCCCCCCAAGGAGAGCTCTGTGTGTGTGTGTGTGGGGGGCAGTAGGGGGTTTTCATTGAAGCTGCAGAGTAACATCTCCCTGCTGGCAAACAAGCAAAAACATTCACAACTGTAGTCTTTTTATTTTCTTACCTGCACTGAAAGTTTAGTCATTTATACTCTGAGTGTTTCTTTGCTCCTGGGTACTTATAACCTGTTAAAACCCCACTGCAGTTAATTTAAAAAATATAGACACTGTTGTGGGGGGGGGGGGTTGTTGTTTTTCTTTCTAAAAATATTTCACTGAAAGTTTTGTCTGACAAGGACAATATGCAGAGAAAAAAAACAAGTCAGAGACGAGCACAAATGCTTGTTCCTAAGGCTAAAATAGGAAGTGCACAGCCACAGCATGAGACTGTTCTGACTGCAGTCTGAAAGGAAGTAAAATGCTTGTTATCAGAATCAGAAAGATGTTTATTGCCAGGTACATATTCACATATGAGAATATACCTTGATATGTGTTGGTGCTCACTAAGGCTGAACGATTAATCGTTTTCAAATCGAAATTGCAATTTGTACATTGTACAACAAAAACCGAAAATGGAGGAAAACGTGGGATTATGGCGTCAGGCGAACCGACCCAGCCGCGGTTTGTCCGGCGTCAACTCGCACTGAGGTGTTTCAGCAGCAGAGCATGTAGCTGCCGTACGTTGTTGACGTGTTGTTAATTTGTCTTTTTGTGTGCTTCAACCAGGGGTCACCGCTCTCTGACAGCCCGCTCCTTTCCGCTCTCTGCAGGCTACGTATCCCACATGGAGCATTTCAGAATAAGAGCGTTTTGCCTGCCTGATTTTGCTGACTTGTTCAGATTTTGTTAATTTGTTCCGTTGTCATTGATTTTTGTGCTTATACTATGGTTAAGTAGCTATGAAGTTAAATTGTGTCTTTTTTGTTTGTTTTATCTGTGTTTATTGTTGATGTACGATCGGGAGTCTGCAAAGGGTGTTTTACTTTGAAAATTGACTGGATTCTCTCCGCCGTTCTGTGTCCGACTTCCTGCCCGGTTCATCTACTCTGTGCTGCTCGAATCATAGTCGCAATATCTGGCAGAAAAATCGCAGTTACATTTTCCCCCCAAATAGTTCAGCCCTAGTGTTTACATTGGCATTTAAATATAGAAGAAGTAAAGAGAAATCTTAGAAGTATACAAAAAATACAATAATACTATAATACCAATACAAAAACTGCAAAAAATATGCAGGATAATTAACAAGGAATGTGACAGTGTGAAAATGGTCAGTGCATTTATTTGTTAGTTTGAATGAATCATACATTATGCTATATTATAATAGTAAGCATATGATTAACAAGAGTGTTTTCCAATCCAGTGTTTTCCAGCAGCCAGTGTGGGCCCATTGTGGCTCGGGTCTGGATGACGTGTTGCTGCTGGATTTTGAGGTTGTGATGCAGGCAGAGAATCAGCTCCAGGCAGCGGCACTTGGGCCAGCTTTAGTCCAGTCTCGTGCCACAGCATCCAGCTGACTGAGGCACATCCAGCTGGACTCCAGATGCTTTTGGGGCCACTCTGTTTTAGGGACTTTGGGATAGCATGATAGAAATAACTCTAGGATAAATTACATTCATTCAATCCACTACTCAGTTTTCACTGATCATTATTAGTATGTGAAAATGAAAGTCAACATCTTACATGACATAACCACTGACCAGAGCAGGAGATCTTAGACTTGGACTGGAGTCAGAGTTACAGTAAGTCACAACAATAAGGACTAATACTGGCCGCACACTACAGGATAATTGGGCTGAATATGGGTCTGAATTACCCTCCTGAAAATTACGGGGGGGGGCCCTGATCCAAGGCTGGTCTGAACCGATTATTGACCCAAATATAATCCTATAGTGTGAGAGGTTTACAAACACCGACTGGATCGGGGGCACACTGATTTCAAATCGTACAATATCAAACATGATTTTATATTTACGATTTGAAACGAGGGAGCCTCCAAATCTGCAACAGCCAATGAGAGCGAGCGGACCGGGAAGCGTCCCCAGCGTGTTGTGTGTCTGCTCGCGCCATAAAGTGTCTAAACCTGCTGATTGCTTCTTCTCAGCCTCCAGTTCATCCAGTTCTCTTTTATTTTGTTTTTCTGTGCAAAAAACAGCAGACACAAGGTCAAGCAGCTGACGACGACAGTCTGCCTCCATCTTTATTTCTGTCACATTTGATCACACGAGATTCTGTGAGATCCCCGGAACCGCCACTCTAGAGCTGACTGACTGCTGGACAGGCCTCGTACAGCTACAGACCTTGAGTTTTTCATTATTAGGCCACTGCTTTGTAAAAACACCAGAACCACAGCTGAGTGGACCTGAGACGTTACTGTAGAAGTGGACTTTACCCAGAAGTCTTAAAACATCTCTGACAGATGAGACTATAAATTCAATCTCAACCACATAAACAGCAGCTGACAAAACAAACAAGATGTCCAACGTTCAGTCTGACACATTATAATGTTTTTTGTTGGACTGTTTAAAGAATTGGTCAGTGTTGAGTTGGACTGTTGGACAGAGTGTCTGCATTTCTTTGTGTAGCTTGTGGCGTCAGTGTTGGCAGTAAAGATAAAATATGGTCACACGCTGGCCGAGCAGCCTGGGACAACATGTTAGAAAAGTATACACCACTATCTGTCTGTGTAGCTCTGTTATTTACCTTCTCTTCTTTGTCATGTTGAAGGCCAGAACAGCACTGGAGCTGGCTGCAGTGTGACTGTAGAGATAATCGTTTATGACTCTGTTTAGTGCTCCAGGTTGTCTGTCCATAGTTCTTTTTCACGTTGTCTCCAGCCAGAACGCGCAGCCTTTGTTTTACACAGTATCTCCACATTTTAGGGAGATTGAACAGGGATGTCCTCGACCGGCAAGGTCAATCACATCCAGTTGATGACGTGTTTCACCTGCTGAAGACCAGACGGGGGAACACGCTGCAAAATCAAACAAGAAGTGGAAGATGGATGCAGTCGCTGCAAAGGACTGCTAATGAGGACTAATCTGAGGAGGGTTAAATCAAGGGCAACTGGACTTGATTGAAGATACTTGAAACTTACTGAGGGTTACCGTTCATTCTTAGACCTTGGAAACAGCAGCTATCCCCACTTAAGGTCCACTTACCTGCACGTTCTGGGGTCAGCAGATGAAGATTTCCCAGATGTCAACAAACTACAGATGTTCACACGTTCCATTTTTACTGAGCTCTTTTAGGACTTGTTGTCCATGACTGCTTTAAAGATGAGCCTGACAGTTCACTCTACAGCAGTTGATAAAATCTCCATTCAAAGGTCCACTTACTCGCTTGTTCTGGAGCTTTTGTTATCCTTCTTCTCGTGTGCTTTAGCTGCCAAGCAAAGTTTGTTTTACACCGTCAACAAAAAGGGTTAGCGTTATTAAACTGTTCTGATCTGACGTGAACACAAACACACATTTATGAGAATATCAGTGTTAACATTGACAGCAGTGTCATTTCTAAAAGCGCAACCTTCAAAAACCTTGGAGTGACTTTTGATTCTCGTCTGACATTCCAGTCTCATATCAAGGCAGGATGTTTTCACCTGAGTAACAAAAGCCAAAGTCTGACCTCTCTACTGAAGTAATAATCCATACATTTGTACCTTCCAGACGGGATTATTGTAATTATCAATTTCTCCGGTCTTCCTAACTGTCTAACTAGAAGTCTTCAGCTTGTCCAGAATGCAGTAGCTAGAATCTTGACAAAAACTAGAAAATGTGACCATATAACTACCATTCTGGCCCCTCCTCACTGGTTACCGGTGCAAGCTATCTCTGATTTTAAGGTTGCTTCTTTTAATTTATAAGGCCTTCCGTGGACTTGCCTCATCTGACCTCTCTGACCTGATTACACCATACATACCGGCACACCCTCTTCGCTCTCTCAATGCCGTACCCTGGTCATTCCTTTGTTTAACAAAAAATCAGCTGGCTTCATGGCTTTTGCCCACCGTGCTCCTTCCATCTGGAATGGCCTTCCGGATCGATTGATGCCCCCCCGTAATCACTGTGGGATGCTCCGTCCTCAAGCTACACGCCTGTAGAGGTGTACTTTCTTTCATAGGGATGTTGATGAATTTTCACTTTATCAGTATTTCATTGTTTTGGAAACATGGTTGTATGGACAGAAATAGTGTTTTAAAGAAAACTCTATATAAACAGTATATATTGGAATATAATATGGACATTCGCCTGGTATATTTTTAAACAAATGTATGATAACTGTTTCCAGGTGTATTAGAAGATATTCAGTTGCATTATAATCTATCTGACAATGGTTTTGATGGTTTATTGCATTAAAAATACAGCTTTTTGACCAGGCGCGGATGAAAATATATATATTTTTTAATTGCATCTCCATTTAGTCTGTAATGGTAAAATAAATATGGATTTATATTCCTCAGCTTCTGACCTTTCAAAGGAGACCAGAATTATGCATCTAGGCCTGATGGTTGAGGGGATATTCCTGATTTATTTTGGGTTTGTTATTGTAGGCGTTCTTCCTGGTGATGACCAACAGCTTAAATATCAAAGTAGCACATTCAGTTGTTGTCTTTAAATCAAGATTGATTCCCTTCACTAGAGCCTAAACTGGCACTCAGGTCCTGAACCATTTAACATCGTTTTAATAACTGAGTTTTTAAATGTGGTTGTTTTATTTCTTAATCAGTTTATTTCCTTCCTGTCTGTATGTTTTGTCCCATATACCTATGAAATCACTCTAGAACTTAGTCATTTTTAACATTTATGTTTTCAATATAGTTGCTTCCTTTTAAATACATTTATTTTAATTTGCTTGCATTTTGAGGCGGAAAAACCTATAAAAACACTTTGACTTTATTGTCTGATAGCAGCTTTCCACCTCATTTATTTGTGCAAAGGTGAAACAGAGAATGAAGTGCTTAAATGTTAACCAAGAAATTGTTTTGCTTTAACACCAGCAAACATATTCCAAGTGTAGGCGTCACTATGGAGTGAGTGCTGCCTCCTCCAAAATGTAACTGCTCAGCAGAGAGCTGCTGCGCTTCAGTGCCAGAAAACACAACACGCCTCATAAAAGTATTTGAAAATGGGTGAAAATCTCTGTTTGGATTTAAACTCATTTTCTCTTTCAACGCCGCTCATTTTTTGGAGGAGCATTGACTTGCTAAATTCCCATTCAATTTATGCAAATCCCCCCACAATGGCTACTGTTGCAAAGTGTTGCATACTGTAAGCCAGCTAAAGCAGCATGCTTGAGCCCAAAGCAGCGCTCCCTTCAGGTTTCACAGTGCTGTAGCTGCACGGGAAGCTTGACACCAGGGAGGCAGAATGAATAATAGATGTGTGTTACTTCACCCAAACGGATGAATAATTCAGGAAGGGGCAAGGAGGGTGTGGGGAGAACAGAGACGCACGATGACCGAGCTCATGCTGCTGCTGCTGCATGCTGGCTGGGTTTCATCTAAAAATACAGACTCACATGTTCCAGAATGCATCAGGCCAAATTCAAAATATTCTTACTACACGGAGACAATGTACACGCATACAAAGACTTGCAGACACATTCAACTACTAACGCATATGTAGCCAATAGTACAATGCACAGGCACGCAGAAATTTCACAAGTCCCTTGGCAACGCCGGGATTAAACCAGCTGAATAGGAAGCTTGGAGAAAGGCAGAAGATATGTAGGAGTGATCCTGCACTGAGCCTGCAAATTATATTGTACATCTAATCCGGTGACCAAACCACTCAGAGAGTGCATGTCCCGGCCAAAGAGGTTTTAGATGGTTTGAGAGTTTGTGAACGCTAACTCCTGCACTTGGTGTAAACAGACACATGAGAGGAAAGTTTCCTTCTTCCTCTCATCCCAGCAGCCGGCAGCTGTGCTTCTAATACACAGCTCTGCCATAAATACTGTTCATCGATCACTAACAATTACTTCGAGTACTACCATTTGCGTTAATACTTCCATCCCCTTCTTTGAAAACTTTAGAGCAAAGGTATTCAACTCATGGTAAACTATTGCATGACTCATCTTGTCTGATTCATGCGTTCATCCATAATAGATCATGAACTTAGCATATTAAATAATGTATAACTTTGAGTTATTGTTCTTAAACTCATCATTAATCCTTGATAAACTTGTAAACTATTTAAACTCAGGAGTTCATGATACAGTGAGCATTAATGTATGCATTAATGATGAGTGAGGCATTACTTATGTGTTGGTTATGTAACCCTAATATTAAGACTACGAGCTTCCAGTGCCAACGCTGCTCCCTTCTGCATCATTCCTTCCACTATTTTTAGAACATCTAGCAGCATAGCTGTAGTGATGCAAATGCCAATTTCCGAATTGGTTGGAGTCATTTGGTCCTCAGAGAAAGATTGAGTCCTCAGATTGTTGTAAAATTTTGTACAGACCCTCTTCATGTGCTGTGTCTCCATTCACGCCCTTCCTTCTGTGCTCACACTTACTATTCTATGACAAAATGCCGTGCACTTTCAGTTCCTAAATGGTGTAGGCCAGAGACCTGCGCGGGACTGTTTTCTTGATCCTGCTCCTGCACAATGGTACAAATGTCATACCAAATGAAAGAATGAAGTCTTGAGCAGAAGTTTTGTATTCATTCCATCTTCATATCTTATCTCATTATGGAGCTGTAGACTGTTGAATAGAGAGTGTGCACTTGTGACAGTTTGCCCCATCGGCAGGTTAAGTTGTCACACTGGATTATCAAACAGTGAGAACACTTAATTGTGAAAATTGATTTCAATTTCAAATTGAAACCACAACTAAAAGTAAAATTAATCAACAACCATCCTAGAGAATTTGGAAAATAAATAATTTAATTCAAAACAAAAATGTTGACAGAGCTCACATGAACTTTTTTACTGTAAAACTTTAAACTCAGACGTTCTCTGGAGTGCAAATAGATCTATGGTAACTGAATGTAAAGCTGCAGAAAACTTTCTTAAATGTATAACCTCTTATCTAAACAGATGTGGTGTTTAAACACACTAATGCAAAAATGTGCATTTTTGTACGATGTATGTCTGTATCTGACTAATCAGACGTGTTCAGAGTCACAGTTCTGGCGCACAGAAATTGTCTGGCCTGAGGTGCAAACATCGCAGGCCCATTTGTTGCATTTCACACACTTACACATCTTATAAAAATGGCTCCACATAGATGAGGCCAAAAGAAATGTCAGCAGCTTATGTCAAAATCCTCAGCTGCACTTCTGATTGATTTGTTCTACAGCTTCACCTGCCTGACTGTCTTTAACATTATGTCAGGTGGGGTGCTGCCATTCTGTCTTCTGTTGATAATTTCCTTCCTTCCTTCCTTCAAAAACACATTCCTCCTTGCAATTACAAATAAATTACAAGCGTATTACTACAAGCGTTTGTCTACTACCCTTGTTGCCTAACTAAATTAATAACTGGATCATGTTGTGTGTGTATCTACTAACACACTACATGCCTACGGTATAAGACCATAAATACCCTGTCATGAATTCCGCCCGCACCCAAAAACATTGTGACATGCAATTAAAAAAGGGACACAAATATTTGGGCTATGTTAAACGTTCAGAATGACCAACATAAATCATTGCACTCATTTTTGTCAGTAAGAACTGAGAAGTTTTCCAATTTTCAGACTTGCCTTGCTTTGGTCTTGTATTGTACACAGCGAGGCTGTGCAGTGAGTAAACCCCGCTCCCGACACGTTAAGACACGCACTGGCGACTGACAGCAGTGGCCGCGGGCTTTAGCCTCCTCGTCAGTGTCTCCGCATCCCGTACCCAAAGTTGCCGGTTCGAGTCACGCCTGTGCGGTTCATTCTCGGGAGCAGCTGCATCCACTCCCTTTAATATTCTTTTTAACTTCTTTTGTTGACTCCATCTTATCAGCGCTACTGCGAGACCTGCAGTATATTTTTTATACGCCCGCTCCTGCGTGATTTGTGGTCCCACGGGACCCAATCTCAATGCAGCTCTCTAGTGTAGGCTACTCATAATGGTCAAAAGGTTGAGTGTGGAACGCTGGACACTTCTCACCCTTAAAGGTTAAAATCTTGGCTACGTAGCTGGAGAAGAGGGACCACCCTACTTGTGAAAATGGCGGCGGAGGGAAGCTGAAGCAGCTGCGATTGTAAAAGTATCAGTATGTTCTTTTCAAATTTATTTTTAATATTATTGAATTGAAGTAAAGTCAGCAAACAAGCCAGCAGATAATTTGTTGAGGGATAACTGTGGTCAAATGATGGCGATAATGATCAGCCTGACTACAATTCACAATCAAGAACAAGGAGAGGAAGCGGTGTGAAAATGTTGTGATCGTCATTTACAGTTGCATCACATCCGTGTTCGATTTGAGACAACAGTGCCTTGTTGAAATGTGGGCTCTACGCAAGTAAGTACATAGTGTAAACAGTGTACACAGTGTACTACATGTACTAATGGAAGTATCCAAATTGAGACACAGATATGGTTTCTAATGTCCTTGGTGATCCTCTAACTTTTCATCCACAACTGGTCATATTCTTAGTTCAGTCCAACACTTCAGTGCGTGCACAGAGATTTATTTAGTAGATTACCCTCTACTATTTATTAATAATCTTAATTAATAATAATCTGCACAATTTAGTTATATATTATATAATATACACACTTTATGATGTATTCTATTGCTAAGCTTAGAAAGAAAACTACATAACACGGTGCACCTTAGCTGTAAGGTTAGTACAGGTCATCATGATGTGATGATGAGGGGATGTCTCACGGTTGTAGTCGCAAGCTTGTGCTGGAACATAATATTCTGTAAACAGATCTAGTTAACACTAAGAGTAACCGGCGTTACAATAACGTGGTAACTTGCTCAACATTAGCAACCTAATGTCAACTCAAAGAGCAGCCGAGCCTCAATGCTAGCATGCTAGTATTAGCACTGAGATGAAAAGGTAGCTGAGCCGAGATCCAGTTAAGGCCGACAATAAACAACAACAGGACCTTTCCTCCGGCGCCACCCTCAGAACAGACTTTACAGTTTTGTCCCCTCATCAATCCAACAACTTTGTCTTCTGCTGTGTAAGGAACATTAATGGGAAACAATATTAAATTTTATGAAGGATCTAAAATGCGTGTTCAGGCTCACTCAACGAGTCCCAAAACAGGATTATTGGACTAATTAAAAACAGAAGTAACATCCATACTCATTACTTGCAAAATGGAGTAAAAAGCGCAGTGAACGACTCCTTCCCTCGACAGTTTGAACTAATATTGTGATTATTTGGTTGGAGGAATGCCAGCGCAGAGTTCTTAACCTTGGGTGTTTTCTGTTGTTGTGATTCGCTCCGCCGGCTGTTTTCTCGGCTGAGCTGTTGTTGTGACTCATCTGTCTCCTGTCAGCAGTGACAGGGAGAGAAATTTCATCTCCATAAGAAAACCCCATCCTTCAAACCTGTCTGCAGAAACACTCATCAGCACATCCTCGTCTGTCCACTTTACCCTGTCCTTTTCGTCTCCTTTCCTTTCTGTGACCTGTCCTCCTAGTCAGCGCTGTTTCCTGTTCAAACTACAGGCACTACTGTTAGCACTTCACTCACTTAATTGTCTAAGTATTTGAATATTACCATAAATAAAGGAGGGATTTATGTATTTTAAAAAGAAAGGCCTTTTCTTATTGTTTAAAGTCTTTAAAGGTTTTCTAAAGAGCATAAATGTTGGAAGTCATTTATTTGTTGTGTCTTTTCTTTCATTCTTTACGGCATCTACGCTGGTGGAAGTCAACAGACTTACAACAGAGCATATTTATGTAATTATTGTGATGTTTCAAGCATTTGTCAGCTTAATAACATTATTATTTAACGTAATAGTAGTGTGATATTCTTCTTCTCTCCGATGGAGGAAAAGTGACTTCGAGGAAGATGACATTTGCGAAAGGTCACGGGCACGGTCTGAACCCATGTTATCATGTTGTGCACCTTAGCCCGAGTGCCACCAAAGTCAAACTGATTCCTCCTCCTCCTCCCTGACTGACTGACTAGTCCTCTGAAGGTCACCAGAAGATTAATGAGCTGATCGCTGACAGAGGAAATGTGTCTGACACCGCGGCCTTCCCGTCTCCCTCCTCCTGTAATGATCATCATTTTCTCTTATCTACACAGCCGCCGACTCTCTCAAAGCGGGTCATTCTGAATCAGTCTGGAGGACATACCTGCCTTTCACCTTCCCATTTTTCTCTCTGCCCTGCTGCCTCTCATCCCTGTCGAAAGGTGGAAACCTCATTAGTCCAGATGTGGGTACCACAGAGGATTTGTGGATACAGTACGGTCTGTTGAGGGTTTAGAAAATGTGGGCTCCATTGTGTTTGTGCAAGAGAGGTTTCAGTCTTTACAGATTTTTATTGAAAAATTAAAGTCAGTTTAAACCTGTTTAACCCAAGAACAGATGACCATGGCTTACAGGTCCTCTTAAAATGACCAGAAAAGGCTTCCAGTGAGAGAAAGTGGAGGCAACGTGAGACTAAAATTCAAATTACATTCTGAGTAATAATTCCTACATCAAAAATATAAATATATGTAATCAGTAAAAATAAGATAGAGTACACTTAGAAGGAAAACGGCATGTTTTTATAGAAGTTTTGTCGTCTCTCCCGTTGCAGCATTGATTTCAAAAGCTTGCTAATCACAATAAGGCACCATGTATTAGTCTGTTAGTCTGAATGTGTGTAGTGAGACAGATGTAGTAGGACATCTGTTATTTATATCCTACACCTGCTTTGAGTGTTCATAAATGACGCTACAGGGCTTCCCCCAGTGCATTGAACTATGATGCTAAGGGGTTTCCCAGTGCATTACAAACTGACACCAAGGGATCTTGACCATTCATCCATATGTGACGACTTAGGAGTGAGAATTGGTTGGTATTACGGTCGTATGCCATCCACCTGAGTGTGTGGATATGTGTCTGTCCATTCCTTGAGATCGTCCAGGTCTACCTCTACTTGTTTTTCCATTCATTGTGGCGAACACCATGTTTTTCACCAGTGGATTGTCTTCCATTCTACAGATATGTCCGAACAAGCTGAGTTTTGTTTTGATGTTGATTTGAACAATGTTTGTTGTATTTCTCACTCCTCTCCTCTCCTCACCTACCTACCTGGTAATTTTCTTTGCCAGTGGATATGTAGGATTCTTCTGTAGCACTTCATCTCAGACTGCTATCAGGGCATCTTAGGCCCCATCCACACTACTACGTTTTTTCGTTTTAAAACTCTGAGCGTTTTCGAGCGGACGGGCAAAAACGGAGGACTTCAGAAACGATGACGCAGACGCTCACATTTGGCTCTCCGATTGGGTCTCATCACTCATGCAAAGTAGAAACAGGATGCTGCTGACAGAGTATTTGGACCGTGCAAATAACACTTACAGCCTACACTTGTACTGTGCATGTCGCCGTTTACTTTGCGACGACTCCCAGTCTGTCTTCCTCCTCCACAGTCGCTTTTTATTGTTATTGGTGGTTATTGGTCCATGCAAAAAAATAAAAATCTGGTGTGGTTCTTCGTCTGCATTACTTTATTCTGTCGCCAAATCTTCTGTAACTATGGAGTAAACCATCTGCTTCGTGTTTACACTGGCACATGCATGCCCAGTGTACGTGAACGGCCACTAGATGTGCGTTTTCAGTCGTTTTAATATAGACAGAGATCAGTTCTGATACGCTGCTAAAACGCTGCTGTGGACGAAGATCGTATTCGTGTTAAAATTGAGTTTTTAAACAAAAACGGAGTAGCGTGGGCGGGGCCTTTGTCTCACACGCATAAAATACCACACTCGTCACATATGTTCTGATGGTGCCGAGTTTTGTTTGTATGCTGATGTGCTTGCTCTTCCAGATGTTCTTTAATCCGGCCATGACACCCTTAGCCTTTGCCAGTCTTTTCTTTAGCTCCTTGCTGCAGTCATTCTTCCAGGTCAGTAGACTGCCAAGGTACACAAACTTTCTATCTTGCTTCCCTCTGCCTCTAGTTGCTTCTTGATATCTTCACTTCCATATACCATTGTTTTTGACTTGCCGGTGTTGATCTGTAGCCCTGCTGCCTCTCCTGCCTCGTTATTTTGTCTCTGATCTCCTCCAGTAGATCGATAACATTTGCAAATGTAAGGTTGCTGATCCTGGAGCCATTCACTGAAACTCCCGGTGGAGCTATAGGATCACGGCTGTTCTGAACCAGCCTCCTAACTCTTGGCCAACTCGCACTGCTGTGTGAGTGTATAAATTAACGTAATTATGTATAATGTTAACCTACAACACTATGCAAACGATGATCACAAGACTTCGTTATATCGCACATGTGATCCCTCTAATTGATAAGTGAACATGATGAAGCAGACAGGTAATACACCGTCTACTCTTCCCAGTCTGAATGGCTTCACTTTGTTAAATGGTTCTGGGGCTCTTTGATTTGACAATAACACATTCGCTGACACTTCTGTACAGTGTAATTTGTACTTGTTTCATGATTTGACGACTATGGTGGCATCTGTCATTGACAGACAGACACAAAACAAACATTTATTTACATAAGAGTGTCGCAGATTATTAAAGAAATGACATCAAGTGACATGTTTATTTGCCTATAACATTAAACAAATTATACATCATGCAAACAAAAGCAACACACTGAAACCTCCTTTCTCCCTGTCATGCTGACAGCTGGATGTCTTGCTCTCATCCGTTTTCTCCTCCTTTTCCTTCCAGTTTTCTGTCGTTGCCTGAGGTTTTTTTCTCACTGGCTCGTTCACAAGCTGCAAATCTCCTTTGAATTACACTTTTAAAAAATAAAGTGTCTGTGCTGTGGGTCCGGGTCAGGGCTTCTCTGAGCTAATTACCACTTAGCTATAAGTGCCACTCTGTCTTGTGTTTGGCCGGATTGAGGGGATAATTGAGTGTGTGTGTGTGCTGGCTCTCTAAAGTTTGTTTCATACTGTTTTCTTATCTTTGTTCTTCAAATGTGTCATTTACAAAGACTCACAATCACACATACAAACACACACACACACACACAACTTCTCATTAGGCAGATGGAGGAAAGACTGTGTGTGTGTGAGAGAGAGAGAGAGAAAGTAGTTGGAAAGGCAATCAAACGACTATGAGACACAAAACAACAACAACAAAGATACAACAAGAAAGAAATGCTGAGATTAATTACACAAATATAGATCACAAAAACTGAATTGAAAAGATGCAAAATGCAACAAAGAGACACAAAACAACTAAAAATGAAACAGTCTTGCTCCTATGTAGGAGCGGTAGGTGCCTTTCATATAGATAGAGAGCCTAAGTCTCCCCTTCCGGTGGACCACCATGGGACCTTATTTCAAAATGTACGGTAGTCAACTGGGAGAGACAACTAATGTTTTGGTCCAGTTTGAAATGTGCCCTGAGTTACACGCATAATGTTTATCAGTTTAAAAGATAGTTTAAGTCAAGAAAGTCACAGTTTGTCGTAAAACTGTTTAAGTATTAGACTTATAAGAATGTACGCTATGTGGACAAGTACTGAGACCCCTGTCCTAATACTTTTGGCAAGAGCTGTTTTTTCATGGTGTGGTTTTTCTTAAGGGAAATCTTGATGTTACAACATACAATTATAGACAAGAGGTCTTCTGACACTTTGTATTTGGCCACTTCCTCTTTCAATATGACAATGACCCCGCGCTCAAAGACAGCTCCATAAAGAAATGGTTTTCCCAGTTTGGTGTGGGAGAACTTGACTGGCCCGCTGAGAGAGCCCTGACCTCAACCCTATCCAACACCTTAGGGATGAATTAGAACAGAGACTGCGAGCCAGGCCCTCTCGTCCAACAGTGTCTGACCTCACAAATACTCCAAATTCCCACAGCCAAACTCTAAAATCTTGTAGAAAGCCTTCCTAGAGGAGTAAGCGGCAAAAGGGGTACCAACTCCATTTTAATGCCCATGGATTTAGAACGGGATGTTATAAGAGTAATGTGTAGGTGTCCCAGTACTTTTGTCCACATGGTGTACGGAATTACAAAGACCACAAACATAAAAGTTGCTAATGTGACGTCATGACCTTTTCTCTAAATGACTGAAGCTAAAGCTACTGAAAGTAACGTCAAAAGAACTTCCGTTTAGATTATGTGATGAAAAGACCAGGAGTCGATGGATTAAACACATCTTCAGGTGAAATAAAACTGTACGTGGAAAATAGCTAAGTTACCTGGCTAGTAGCAACCAAGCAGTAAACGTTAGCTTAGCATTACAGCGCTAACATATGACAGTATGTTAGCGCTGTAATGCTAAACTAAATGCTAAACTAAATATCAAACTGGTACTTTCTTGACTTCGAAAATTATCTTTTAAACTGACAAACATCATGTGTGTAATAGAGGGCACAATTCAGACAAGATAAAAAAAAATTCTCTTGCTGTTGATTACCGTATGTATTTTACCGAAAAAATAAGATCCCACAGGGCGGAAGGGACGGACTTAGACTCTCTATTGTCTCATAATTTGTCGATGATGTTAGTGTGTCTGTGAGTGAGTAAGTGTTATGTTGTAGAAGTTGGAGTGGCAGCTCACTGTGCAAGTTTTCTTTGAGGGCTTTTCTTACTTCTGTTCTCCAGATGTCACACTTGAATGCATAAGTGATGAATGCAAGCACACTCGCTTGCAATACTGTAAGTACAAACACACACAGTCACACTCAGTGAGGCACACGTCACACTGTCTTTACAGTAAGTCATTAGTGAGTTTCCATCACACGGTTATCATGCGAGTATCCTCCCATCTGCTCTCACTCCTGGCCAGCCTCATTACCAGGGGCTCCTGTTGATAACAGACTCCTGCTTCTTATTTTTAAGACTCCCTAAATTATGCAGTAATTAAGAGGTTTGTGCTTGTTAGGTTTGTTCTGGAGATCTGCCTGGCTACCAACTCCTCCCCCTCCAGCTCCTCTTGTACAGACTGCTGACAGCTCTGCAGGAGGAGACATGACAAATGAAGCAGGGAAACGCCTGGCAGAGCAGGGGTGAACTTTACTCCTGTTCGCTCTTGATCTCGGGGATCGTAATGAGAAGACAGTTTTTTTACTGACCTTTTCATTTGCAGAATTTTCTTTACTAAAACTGGGCAAGATATTGACACGAGATTAATAGCGTGGGAAAGGAGACACTTTTTGTTTATGTAATATTACTGCTGCCAAGGAGAATGTGTTTTGTTGATTACTCAGCAGAATATCTCAGAAACTTGTTCATTTTCTCACGATTCCTCAACACAACGGCCATATTAGAGCATCGTCACTGTTCGCTTGAACTACTGCCATGCACAGTATGTCCCCTGCCTTGCACTGCTGCTTCCTAACCTGCTTACTAGGGAGTTATCTAGACCGACAGAGATAAATGTGGATAAACAGATCAGTATCCCGAGGAAGTAGGTCTATATTTGTTGATTGCACACCTCGTGATTTACATCCAATGCAAATGTTCAGTACCATGCAGGGTGTCCTCTACTGTATGCAGCGAGGCAGACACTGAGGGTGTGGAGGTCAGGGTCGGATCTGCATGGGGCCCGTATTTTACATCCTGCCACAGGCCTATATTTTAGTTGCCTTACCATAATCATACCTTATAGTTTATTTCCCTAATCTTAACCATATCATATTAAAGCCGCCATGCACAGATACAGATGAAAGCAAGAATACTTGCTCTTATAACACCTCTAACATGCACTTCCTGTGCTCTTCTTCTTCTATTCCTTTACAGTTCTCTTGTATTGCTGGCACTTTTTTCTTGACTCCTCTAGGTATTTAACCCATTGATACTATACGCTCTTACTAGTATGTATTGTCAGTAGATTTTGTGCTGTATTTGATGCTTTGTTGATGCTTGTGTGTTGTTCATCAAAGTCGCTTTGGATAAAAGCGTCTGCCAAATGACTAAATGTAAATGTTGTCATTGAAGTTAATCCGTTGTTTTGCAGAAATGTTCAATATGGACGTTCCTGTCTGGTCTCTCTTTCCCTCTCAGGTTTTCTCAAAAAGAGACGCATTTCTAATTTCTCTCTCCTCTTTCACACTCCCACTTGCACCAGGAAATGGCACAACAAAATTAATTCATGCATACGTGTGAAATAGTTTGGGATAAAATGTTGGCGAATAGTGACCACGCGGAGGTAAAGTGACACAGCTGATATGAGCTTTGTCCATTTTAGGCTCTCCAGTTCTCTCTCTTCCCTCAAAGGCAAGTCTTGTCAAGGTGGTGCAGAATTGTGTACCGAAATGAAATGAATCTGCAAATGTAAAAGCTCCGTGCGTTTCCCTGATCGCTGAATTGAATTGTCGTGATCTGGTCCTTAGTTTGAATCTCTGAATCCCTGTTTTTTCTTTCTACTCCCGTCTCCTCTCTTCATCCCTCCATCATCTCTCCTCTATTTTGCTCCCCCGTGTCTCCATCGCCTTCACTGTTCTCATCTGCGCCCCCCGGGCAGCTGCTGATCAGTGTTGACAGTAATATCATGGTCGGGTTGTGACCTGCAGCAGAGGTCTGCTCCCTCATGCTCCACTAAGTGTGTGTTTATTTGCGTATTTTTGTGTGTGTGTGTGTTCAGAGTTTAACCCCCCGGGGGCCACAGCGTTCAGCTTGCCGCTGTGGACTTCGGGTCAGTGCAGGTCAGAACTGATACCTCAGCTTCTCCTTCCCCTCTCTTTTATCTCCCTCCGTTCTTCCATATTCTCTCTTGCTCTCCATCCCTTCCTTGTCTTTTTGGTCATTCCCCAACCTCTCCTTCTTCCTTTCTTTCTTTCTCCTTTTCATCCTCACAATCATCCTTATCGTCTTTTACATTGTCTTTCCATTTGCTCTTCCGTTTTTTTCCATTTTTTCCCTCTAATTTCCATGTCTTCTCTGTCTTGCTTTCTCGTTTCCCTACCTTGTTCTTTCCATCTTTCATTCCTTCTTTCTTTTTTCTTCCTTCCTTTCCTTCTCTTTTGCACACAATCTCCCTTTTTGTCCTTCTTTTAACTCCCTTCAACCTCAGCATCCTTCGTTTTTTTCACCCCTCTCTAAACATCTTTTATCAATCTGTTTCTCTCTCCCTCCACCTCCGGCTCCTTTCCTCCTATTTCCTTTTGCCTCCGTTGTCTCTCCTCCCACTTTATTTCTTCTTCTTTCCAATCTTCTCTCCATCCCTATATTCAAATATCCTCCCTCTCCTGTCCCTGCCTCCTCCCCTCTCCTCTCTTCTGGTCCGGGTCATGGAGGCAGAGCTCCCCAGGGTGCTGGCTGGTTATGTAAGAGCTAAGCGTGCTGATGTGATGTGAGGGGAAGTGTTTAGGCGTCACACACACACTCCTGCTCGTGAGAGCTGCATGCAAGCTGGCATTTTAGCATGAGTTATCCTTCTGCTCAGACTTCCTATCTCAAGTGCACGAGTATGTACCATATAGTGTGTGTTTTTATTACAATAACACTAATTAACAACATCTGATGAAATTTTAAAGTGAATTTCACGCAGTATAATTACTAGTTGCTTGTCACAAGATGCAGAAAAACATCAACAACAACAAGAAATCTGATCATTTGAGTTAATGATTAACTAAATTCTATAAGAATTTAAAGGTGTGTACACAGTAGAGGTGTGGTGATGTCACGAAATTAAAACGTGACGATATTTCTCGTCGAGGTGAAAAGCTGTCTCATAGCAGCATTAGTGGGAGGGAGAAATTAGCATAGAATATGCCTCCGCCACTTTTAAATCTTTTGCGTGGCATCATTATGGGTACCCGGCGGAAACAATAAACGTGGACAGAGTGACAGACAAGACACAAACAATAAACATTTTTAAATGCAACTGCATTGTTTTGCATTTAGTCACGTTCAGTCGCCGTTGAAGATTTAAAAAAAATAGTGTTACAACATCGTCTCGTCTCATCTCGAGAGCTACGTGTGTCGTCACACCCCTAGTAAAAACAATTACAGTAGTAGTAGTTTGTACAGCGAGGTCCTCAGTTTGAACCACTTGGACCCCCTGAGGCCTTATCTATGTGGAGTTTTCTTGTTCATGTTACTTTTGGAGACTCCTGTTGCCCCTGAGCCAAGACATCAGCCTCAGAGCCATAAGAGAAACAATTAATCACATTGATCCACTATGAATGGTCTTCAGGTATTAACACCTCTGGATCCATTCTTTTTAGGATAGGAATTTAATTAAATGACACGCATGATGATATGATGAAATAGTGAGCGTAATTAGCTCCTAAATATTGCTTATATATGTTTCAGATAATGTTTCTGGTTATATATCCAGTCTAGTACAGTTACAGGATGCTTTTCAAAATGTCAGTGCAGTAATTTGCATGTTTTTCCAGTCTAGAGGATTGGACGTGCAATATTCTCCTCACATATATCACACATTTTAAACTGCAGTTCCACGTAGACCTCAGAAATAACATCTTTTTAAGTGTCCTACCCAAATGCTTAAAATATTTTTTTCTCCTTCAATCACCATCCAGAAATTTAAAGGCCATTTGTAATTAGTATGACAGTAAATTCAAATATTTCTTCTTTTCTCTAGGGTTGTCTTCGTCTCATCAACAAGAGATGATTCATTTCATCTTTACACCATAAACTCACATTTTTCAGGTCCATGGGTCCACTGCACAACTCAGACCCTGAAACCTGGCACCGCTGGTGTCACGTGCTGCCTACAGAGCCGCACATTCCCTTTTAAAATCACACACAAGCATGTGTGGAAGGAAGGAAGGAAGGAAGCAAATACTGGAAAGCATGACTGAGGCTGCCTGGCGACCATACGGCCTCGATCCCACTCTAATAGGCCTATTAGTCACAGAAACAGACTGTGAGTGATTATGAGCAATCAGGCTGTACAGAGAAAGACCACTAAGGGGAATGGGGGGCCGTAGGGAGGGAAGAAGATGAAGAAAAGAACGGGAGATACAGACAGAGGGAGTAGTAAAAGAGGAAAATAAGATGGCAGCAGGTAAAAGAGGAGGCAGGAAATGGAGTGAAATATGGAAGACGAGGAGGAAGAGCAGAAGGTCCCTGAGCTGCTATTATCCCTCAGCACAAAAAGGTTAATTAAGTCATTCATGGAGGTGAAAAAAAATAAAACCTTGACCAGGCTGGACATACAACAGCCTCCCACCAAACATCAGACAAATCGAATGAAACCGGCCAGACGCTCGAATTCAAAAGGAGCACAAAGCTAATGGGCTGCGCCGCTAAAGACGCTCATTTGTCAACATCAGCATCGCAGGGCAACGCAGATGCATCTGAGACATGAGTGTGTGTGTGAGTGTGTGTGTGTGGTTAAACCCACCACCGCAGATGCAATATGGCTGTGGTCGCCATGGCTACGCCGAACGCAGCTCAGGGGTTCGATCTCATTAAGGAGTTAATTACCTGCTGTGAAAATATTTTTCACCTTCGGCTGACGAGGTCGTCGTCAGGAGGGTTACCCGAGAGGCCGAGCTGCTGCTTTTTACCGTCAGAGGGTGACAAAATATGTAATAACATTTTCTAAATGCAGTGAGACAGTGTCACAGTTGAGAATCACAAAGTTAAATATGAAAAGAGACTGATTTTTATTTGCATAAAATGTAAATCACTTTGTATGCTTGCGATTTTTTGTATGACAAATGTGTACGATGATTTATTTAGATCTATGTAGATGATCTGCATGTGTTTTTTTATCTGCATTTTTACTCCTACCTCTAAGATTTATATCCATATATTAAGGAATATTTATGCACTTTTAGCAATGCAGTGTTGCAGCTACAAAATGATTTATACCAAATACAAACATTCTGTGCTTTTTGATTGTATATTCACCACATTTACACTGTTAATTTATAAACACAGAGATCAAGAACTTTTCATTGAATTTTCTAGTCAGAAAAACAGCATTGTGCTCTATATATAGAAGTTAAAGACAAGGCTGCGCATTACAACAATCAAATTCACATTTATCTTGAAGAGAAAACATTCAACATGAATTCACATGTGCTTTAAATGATTTTGAAGACTAGAGATATTTTTCTTATTATCAACAAATCCCATGAAAAGACCACGTTTTTCCCTCTGAGCCTCACTGCTGCACGACATGTTCCTTTTATCACCATGAACACACTGTAGTTTATTCTGACTCAGTCCCACATTCACCGTCCTGCTGCCCCAAATACTCAATAGAGCACCACATGTGGATGCATCCGCTGCTGAAAATAGTTCCCAACAAATTCACAACTTCCTCCTGTTTGAGTAACTTTAGCTAAAAACTACAGTGAGCAGAAAAATTGCACTTAGCTATTTTAAAATATACATTTGTGACCCATTTTCAAAGCCTTATGTTTTCAGGAGGAACAAACTGTTTCATTCAGAAAGTACTGACAGAAGGACTATTGACCCGGTCACACCAACATTTTGAAACGGCAAACACTTGGTGTTCAAGTTTATTTATATAGCACATTTAAAAACAACACTAGTTGACCAAATTGCTTTCCACAATAGACAACAAATATACATGACAACAACAGTAGAAAAAGTAAAATATAAAATTAATGTCACTACTCAACTCTGTTTGATGACCAATGAATAAAGATACGTCTTTAGGAAGGATTTCTTATTTCAGCAGGTTCCAAAGATTAGGAGCAGCCACTGAAAAGGCTCGGTCACCTTTAGTTTTTAGCCTGGATCTGTGGACATCGAGGAGCATCTGATTGGATGACCTCAGTGCTTTGACCGGAGTGTGTACATGTAAAAGTTCTGATAATTACCGTTAAAAATTTAGAATTTTAAAGACAAGCAATAAAATCTTAAAATCAATCCTAAAGCGGACAGGAAGCCAGTGGAGCGAGGCTAAAACAGGAGTAATGTGCTCACGCTTTTTAGTTCCAGTTAGAAGTCGAGCTGCTGCGTTCTGGACTAACTGTAACCGACGGAGAGACGACTGATCCACTCAAACGTGCAAAGAATTACAGTAGTCTAGTCGAGACGTTATAAATGCATGGATTACTCTTTCAAAATCTTTGCGTGGCAGGTAGGGCTTGACTTTGGCCCACAGTCTCAGCTGAAAGAAACTGGCTTTTACTACAGAACCAATCTGTTTTTCAAATTTAAAAGCACTGTCGAAGATCACACCTAGATTTTTGGTATGGACTATACGTTCCAAAGTACCAAGAGCATCTACACAAGCACTTAAATCCCCATTTCGACCGAACACAACAACCTGTTTTACTTTCATTCAGACAGAGAAAGTTCTGATTCAACCATATTTTAAGATCTCTGAGGCAGTTGAGCAATGACTGAGCTGCGGCTTTATCATTAGATTTTACAGGCAAATAGATCGCCTGCAAAGCAAGGTGTGTTTTTTGAAAATGGACCCCAATGGCAGCATGTACAGTGAAAAAAGCACGGGGCCCAATATGGACCCCTGGGGGACCCCACAAGAAAGGGGTAGGGGCAGCTGAAGAAAATTTACCGAGGTGAACACAGAAACTGCTGTCTGCCAGATATTTGAAGCATTTGAGGACTGTGCTCCTAATGCCGACACACTGTTCGAGTCAGGATGAGAGAATGGAGTGGTTAACCATATCAAATACTGCAGTCAAATCTAAAAGCACTAAAACAGCAGAGTTTCCAGAGTCAACCGCTAAAAGGAGATCATTAAAAACTCTTAAAAGGGCAGTTTCAGTACTGTGACGGGGCTTCAATCCAGACTGGAATTTTTAAATAAATAAATAATAAATACATAAATAAATACTAAAATCATCTAAAAATGATTGAAGTTGATTAAAAACCACTCTCTCTAAGACTTTTGGCAAAAAGGGGAGCTTAGATATAGGACTAAAATTAAAGAGGTTTGAAGTATCCAGATGAGATGTATTAACCAAGGCGACAATGCTTTATCAAACAGTGTTAAAAACATCTTTCAAAAAGCGTGCAGGAATACTGTCAAGGGGGCAGTTTGCAGGATGTAGTTGTTTAACTATGTCAGAAAGAAGGGGGAGTGTAACCAGCTCGAACTGTGGGAAGACAGCTGGGCAGACGGGGGAAAGAGGGGTCACTGGGAAATGTAGTGGGTGAAAAGCTAAGACCGGCTATTTTGAAAAGAGCCTCAGGCCTCTGGCTGTTACCTGCTACTACATGGGATAAAAATGTAGTGTTAGCAGATTTTACTGCTTTCTGGTATTTACATAATGTATCCCGCAATATTTCAAATGAGACTTGAAGTTTGTCCTTTTCCCGCTTTCTCTCAGCTATTCTACAGGCACGTCTGAGAGAGCGGGTAGTCTCATTCAGCCAAGGTTCTGAAAGTGGTTTAAAGCGCTTTTCCCTCAGTGGAGCAACACAGTCCAATATCTCAGTGCAAGTACAATCAAGTTGGTAGGTGAGTTCCTCAACACTGAGGTTGCAGCCATCGAGACTGTACAACAATGATTTTTTTCACAAGATCCGGAAGATTAAGAAAATCTTTAGCCAGAGGTTTGGATTCACACATGTATGTTAAAATCACAAAGGTGTGAAATAAAAATACTGCAGTGGAATTACTGCTGCAAATCTGCACAAATCTTTTTCCTCAAGCTCAACTTTGGTGAACTTTGACACACAGATTATTAAGAGCATCCCCAAAATGCTGAAGCATTTTCTATATTACTTGGCTAGCTCATTATTTTTATTTGCAATAGCTAAATAAGGCCCATTCACACCCCAGTTCCACCTCCCTTGTTTGACCCCTGGGATTCAGGCTTCCACCAGAGTCGTCCGCCCTTTTCCTTAGAACTGGCGACGACTAAAACCAAGATGGTGACCTACTTTACCACTGGAGAAGAGGCAGCGTGCATCTAGCATTTGTGTTGGATATTAGCAGCATCTATCTCTGTCCCCGTGTACAGTCTACTGTCGGCAGGAGGAAATACCGGGAGCTCCCAACAACCTCGAAGCTCACCAAATGGATAACTTCACTCTATCCTGTGTGCATGAAGCCGATCAACTGACCGGTACCGTGGTAACTCTGACAGCGTCGGAGAGTTGGCTTTTGTTTGGAGAGATCTTGTATTGTTTTGTTGTTCTCTTCCAGAGAACATTTGACTTTTATTTAAAGCGTTGAGAAGCTGTTTTGTATTGTTGAAATCCCCAGAGGGTGGCGTTTTTTGTTGAGCTATGGACTCCTTATTTGTGGTGTTGATGTGAATTAGTTGGGTGTGCCTGTGAAGCACATTTTCTTTGTGTTTGGGCTGTAGTAAACTAAATACACTGAATTGTATTGAAACATCTTTGTGTTTGCTTTGTCACTCTGTGTTTACTTGTGTACATGCAGTTTGGTG
This sequence comes from Micropterus salmoides, assembly GCF_014851395.1. Lineage (NCBI taxonomy): Eukaryota > Metazoa > Chordata > Actinopteri > Centrarchiformes > Centrarchidae > Micropterus > Micropterus salmoides. The sequence goes on from NW_024041039.1 coordinate 2,641,069, forward strand.
GTTCAAATTTCAGAGAAGTGGGTTCATGACAGTGCACAGAGCACTGATTCATGGATCCATGTGGGGGACTGACTTTAGTAATAGCAAACATACATCTTTAGGAATATCATGCGTTACGCGTTGATGTGCTACAAACAGACGTCTCAGAAGTCTGTTTCTGGCGCAGCACCACTCAGCTGCCAATCTTGTGATTTTACCAGCAGACTGCACGGAAATAATGAACTAATGCTTTAACATTCTCATTCCTTCCTCTTTCTAACAGGTTGAGCCGTTTAGTGGGATCTGTCCCGTTTCAGCTCTTTGAATGGATCTCTGGACAACTGTTGCAGCCTGTCCCTCCCTCATCAGTTGTGCTGTATCATGGTGCGGCAGTAAGTAGGCAGCAAATAATCACTGTAAACATGATCACAATAATAATGATGGTAATTGCTTCTGCTAACGTTGCCAGCAGCTCTCTAAATCCCTGTTTGTTTTCTGATCCCTCTTCACAGGAGTCATTTTGGTCTAATGGTCCGTTTAATCTCTCGCTTTCTCTCTTTCTCCTCCCACTGCCTTTCTCCATCTCTGTTCCCTCCTTCTCTTTGTCTGAAATGGAGCGTGCGACACACTAAATGGAGATAATAGAGGATCCATTTTGCGGCTAAGAGGGTAATTTGCAAACTCTTTGAAAACATAATTCTCATAACAGCATAACGGAGCTGATTGTTCCTTTGTTACTCTCTTTTTGTCGCAAGTCGAATTCAACAGGCCTTTGTTGTTGTTTCAACTCTTTAAAGGTCATTTTGCAGTTTAAAAAGTTACTAAAAGTCATTTCAAGCATCTGAAAACATGAACACCTCAAAACAGTGACTGATCCTGGAAAAAATCAAGATGCATCGCCGTCACGTTCACACTACACCACTGGCTGTCTTGTGACGGGAGTCTTGAAGTCTTTGAGGCGTTCACACTGCGTGACTGATCTGTGACAGGGGGTCACACGCTACACCAGCTGATAGCGGCTGCGTCACAGACGGCTGGTCTCCAAACTACATTTTGAAACAGCTGTTGTTTGTTATTAAGATAAAAATTATAAAGAGAAAGAATCTGGGTGAAAGAATGGATCAGCACACGCAGGATTGTCTGAGCTACAGAGAGCTGGAGGGGAGTAAAAATGGTTTTGTAGTGAAAAAGTAGCTGCTTGCTCTGCCAGCTGCCTGCCATCATTGGCTGGATGTGGATGTTGAGTCGGCCGACTCCTCCAGATATTTGGTGTGCTAGATAGATGTCGCTGATAGCCTAACACTAAATGAAGAGAGGAGAACGAGGGGGAGAGGCGTTCTGTCCACAGCTGGAAGTAGCTGCTGCCATTATTGTGTCGCAGTCTAAGATGCAAAGAACATTGTCATCTATTGTAAACTCTGCGCGACCAGAAAAAAGCTTTCAAACGCGTACTATTCTACATCTGATTTATTGAAGCATCTGCAGAAGCAGCAATGTGAAAGCCTAGTTCACACTATAAGATTTTTAGCCCGATTTGCCGCTCGGCGACTGTCAGGATGTGATCGGGAGTAAATCAATTATGTGTGAACTACTCAACAACGCGTCACAACGGCTCCCTGATTTCTGACACATTGCTGACGTCTGCCAGATATCTAGCACGCCAAATATCTGGAGGAGTCGGCCGACTCCACATCCAGCCAATGAGAGCAGGCAGCTACTTTTTCACTGCAAAACCCTTTTTACTCCCCTCCAGCTCTCTATAGCTCAGACAATCGCTGCTACCTGCGTGTGCTGATCCAATCTTTCACCCAGATTCTTCGTCTTTATAATTTTTATCTTTATAATAACAAACAACAGCTGTTTTGTCTGTACGTTCGTGTCATTTCCCATTTCAAATTTCACGTGTGTTTTCTTGACCAAACGTGGTTTGGAGACCAGCGTCGGGTGACTCGGCCGCAGTCAGCTCGTGTGTGACCCCTGTCACCAATCAGTCACGTAGTGTGAACGCCACAAAGACTTCAGGACTCCCGTCACAAGACGGCAAGTTGTGTAGTGTGAACGGCGCGGCCATCGGCCGACGTTGAAAGTCGCGTAGTGTGCACGAGCCTTAACAGAAATGTACTCCAGCAGCTGCTGTCACTGATGCTTCGACTCTTCGGGAGAGAGTGGCGGTAAGGCAATTTTTTGTAACTACTGAAGACTGCGCTTATAAGTAGGCTACATGTGCATAAAAATAATTATCAACGCGGACCGCCACTAGGCGTATTTAAAATAAATTTTGATTAAGGAGCTGTATTGAGGAGCATATATTCGTGCAGCACCTCCTGGCTCGCTCCCTCTCTCTCTCTCTTGTGAACACCGCTGCACAAACCTGTCCAACTGGTTTTATTTTGAAAGTATAACTTGACATAGTACATCTGTTATTGCTAACTTGACCGCAGAGCCTTACACTCCTAAAAATGATGCTAAAGGGTACGAACGAGCATCCATAAGTTGGGAGTGCGAATATGTTGGATATATTGAATAATAAACGATGACCTTTTTTGTTTCTAAGAGAAGGATAAATGTTGGTCTTTAGTTTGTCAGATATTAATACTTTGCTTTGGTTTTAGATCCTACAAAAAGTATATAAAACAACTGGGAAACAGACCTGCAGCAAACTGTTCAGTACGATGAAGTAGCATGTGAACTCTTAATTCTTGTGTTCAGAACTCGAGGCTCGCCTTTGTGTATAAAGCCGACAGAACTGTGGAAGTCAAGGTGAAAGCTGTGACCTCATTATCTGTGAGCTCGTGTGAAATCCACCTCGCTAATGAACAACAGGTGAGCCTTGATGATGCTCCTGAGTGAAGATTGAGAACGGACAGATGCCTAATCACCTGTAAACAGCAACAACATTTGTTTTCAGAACCTGATCCCGTGCACCTGCTTCTAAACGCCCATGTAGTGTCTGATTCGATAATTTACAACAGAGGTTTGACTGACATGTTAACTGAACGTTTAATAATAAGTAATGGCTGAAATTAATCAACCAATAAAATAACCAGGCTCAATATAAATCGTCGTCTCGTGGTTTATAAGTGGATAGTCAAATTGGTATTAAATGAAAGGCTGTATGGAAATCTATTCTGAGGCAATTTAGCCTGACCTGTAGAGATTAAGACCCTGTTGTTTTTTCATGTTATCTAACAAAACATAATTGAATAGCTGAATAAATGAAAACCACTCTGTAATGTGCGAGATTTACTTGTAGGTTTTTAAATCACACTGACAGGAAAAGACACGGCCTGACTCGATTTCCAAGCAGTCAATATACTGGTGTACCTCTACTTGATGGAACTGAGACATGAACGGTCAGGTTGAAGCCCAGTGTTCAGAACAGACTTTCTAATATTCTGCAGACACACTGCATCACTTCAGAGGCGAGCGAGCGGAGCCACAGGGCGACTGACAGACTGGCAGGCTGGTTTCTGTATTTTCCCCCAGGAGAAAACTTGTCCCTAAGTCAAATTAGATCCGCTGACATCTCCTCGGCTCTCCTTTTTTCTCGCTGTATGTTTGGCTGAGCCTGCAGTACATCTAAGGCCTCCGAAGACGAGTCGTGGGAACGGCAGAGCCGAGGAAAGCGTGCCGCGCTTTGTCACAGATGGCACCGCCAAACGCATCTGAGAACATCATGCTCTGCTGAGGAAGCGTCAAATTGAATTTGTTGGAGGAAAACAGGTGTGCTGTCGTTTTAATGTGGCTTTCTGTCTCACTCACGCACGCACACTCATGTGAGCACACACACGTACGCACATACTACGATGCATGCGAGAAAACCTTTTCATTTTTTGTAGAAGTAAAAACACTTGACATCGATATATTAAACCCAAAGTCTGCACCATAACTTAAAACCTCAGTCAGGAGATTGGCTACATTTTTTAGGACACTTTGGAGCAATGAGCACCAAATGATACAATTATTTGGTCAGCATGATGAAATATTACTCATATTAGTCATTAGTGTCCTCGTTCCCCTGATCAGACTGTTTGTTAGAATAAGTAAGCAGAAGAAAAGAAAGTGTTTTGTCACCAGTCAACTTTCTCTTCACTTTCAGACTTCATTTAATAAACTCACTTAATAGAAATACAGATAATGCTGTGAAAAATAATTAGTCTAATGTCATGAGAGCCCAAATGGATGTCTTATAATCTCTATAGTTTCCCACGGTCCACCCACACAGGTGCTTTGAGTTATTTTGGCTGATTAGAACTTTCTGTTTACTGTGTGGGACAATTTACTCAACCCAACTGAGCCGCACTCTAATCGGCCAGAATAACTCAAAGCACCTGTGTGGGTGTGCAGAGGGTTTAAATTAGGTTCTTAGGCTACGTTCAGACTGCAGGCCTTAATGCTCAGTTCCAATTTTTTGCCAGATCCGATTTTTTCGTTTGACAGTTCACATCATTGTTTAAATGTAGCTCATATCAGACTCCAGTGTGAACTGTACACGGCCTGAAAGTGACCCGCATGCGCAGAAGAACAACACAACGTCACATGCAGCATGTTGCCGTACAGAAGGAGCTGCAGAGGTTAGCTGCTAATTGCTAACACTCCCAATTTTCACGGGTGTTCTGGATTTTCTGTCCTTTTCATTACGGTTTCTGGTGCTGGACAACGCAACTACTGTATATACCCCACAACTCATTCCCTCTCTCCACTGTGTTCGCGCGGACACAAGTAGCATGCACATTACTCAGGAGAGAGCTCGCGGTCTGGTGGATTTCAGTTGTAAGAAAGGGAATTTGTGAGCAGATGATAGCCAGGTAGAGGAGAAAGAGAGTCACCAGGGATGTGATTTTTTTCCAGATTAATCCGGAATTCCGGAGGGGGGTGGGGGTACAGGAGCTGGCCGAGTGAAATGGAAAGGATTTGAGGCCATCTACATGCTGAAGTTTTCTTCCTTTCGAATATCAACAAGGATGTTTGTTTGTACGTTCGTTCAGCTGCTCATTCCACACCACAGTCGCTCTCGTGCATCAGTGGTACGTAACGTACCACAGTAATGCAGTAATACTGCAATATTACTTTTCCCAGTATTTCCAAAACAGTAATGTTATTACAGTTACTAATCCAAGTAACGCTGCGCTACTGAACGCACCATCCCTGACATGACCTTATGTTGATCAAGTCAGCTGTTATTCAAGGAGCTAAAGGAAGACTGGAGAACAGGGGGAGAGAGGTATTTGACAGCTGTAAGACATATTCTTGTGTCACAGTCTAAGATGCAAAGAACATTGTCGTCCGTTGTAAATTTTGTGCGACCAACAGAAAGCTTTTAACCACGAACATTTCTACATTGACTTAGATCGGATTGATTCATTATTGACTTTGTTGTTGATTGATCAATCATGTAGCCCACATACACTTTGCTGTATGAATGGTTGCCTTTGTCTTTATGACCTAATGTTAAAGGTTTTGGCAAGTTATAAATTAATTTCTTGTGAATGGTTGTGATGGGGTTTATATAAATAAGGTCTTTTCAGATGGCTTGGATCCGCGGGGTCGCTCTGCACTCCTCATCAACAGACAGGCAAACAAGCGCTCCGCGAGGTAACCATGGAAACGGCTTCAGTGTAACTGGCACGATCCCGTGAAAATGGCGCGCTTGTCTCACGCACACGCCCGGCCGCTGCCAGAGTTGTAATGTCAAACTAAGTATAATTAAAATGGTGAAATAAGAAACAAGCTAAAACTAACTAACTAAAACTAATTACGGCTTTTTGGGAGCTTTTCGTTCACCGTGGCTCCGTCTACAGCAGAACAGCTGCTCTAGAGTGGCGTCAAAGTCGCATCAGTTTCGACCTGAGTGTCCAGACTCAGGTTGCATTTAAAAAGATCCGATCTGAATCAGATTGGACCACATATGAAAGTGGCCCAAATCCGAACTGGAAAAGATGAGATTCCATGAGACTTGGCCTGTTCACACTGTCATAAAATGGTCAGATCTGGGTCACGTATGAGCAAAAAAACTCGATGCTACTGTGCTAACATACATAGTAACATTGGCTATGACGTTTAGCATTTAGCTCAAGGCATTTACATGTTTAACTTAGCATATTAGCAAAAAACAAAATCCATCTGCTGACGAAGACCTTGTGGTGCATTTTGAAAGCACAGAAAAAGCCAGTAAGCGGACATTGGGCTGAGATTACTTTGAAGTTGAGATTAAACATTCACGCTGGAGAAAGAGATCACAATTAAGGAAACAGTTACAAGTGGCATCAATGTTTTTTACAACTCAATCCATCTGTAGGAAGTGTAATAATTAAAGAGGTGTTAAATAATGTAATAAATTTAATCAACCATTTAAGAAAAAGAAGGAAAATCATGTTGAGCGTAACCTGCATCTCCTCCCTGTAGCTCACACCTCGTTGGTATTCAGGAGATCTAGCAGCTGGTTCAATATGTGTCAAGATTAGCACGCTTCCGTAAGTCAGCCAATCACGGTTCACGGTACATGACTTGCCAAAGTGAATCACCCAATCCTGAATGAGAGACGAGCCTGAGTGATGAAGCAGCAGTTGGAGTCTGACATTTGTGTGTTTGTGGGTGTTTTTTGTGATGTTTTGTTTTCTCTTAACATTGTCATATACACATTTTTTTTTCCTTTCTGATAATTTCTTTCTGTTTGAGTTTGAATATTTTGTGTGTACATCTCCTGTGTGTGTTTGTGTGTGTGTTTGTGAAGCCTATATCTTCTGTATGTGTGTCCAGGCTTCCCGCTGTCTGGCTACAGATGGGATGTGTCACATGCTGAGCGGACAGGCGTAGTGAGGCGGGGGAGGGTATGGGTGGGTGAATAGATGGGGGGTGTGTGTGTGTGTGTGAGAAAGAGACAGAGATGGGTGAGGTGGGGGGAGGATGGTCATTTTAACGTGAGTCAGCTTTCCTCTGACCTTCACCATACGACTGATGTCTGATGTAGCTGGAGGAGGTCCGCTTCAAAAGGCGTTATGAATATTCAGCGTTTCCTCTCTCCTTCCTCCACCAGGCAATCCATCATTCATAAACATGCCTTCACAGCCGGGTGGAAGTTTCTGTGTTTTTTCTAGTTTTGTCGTAAGTCAGTGTGAAATGTTTCCAGGCAGGGATACTGAACTAATCATGTAATTTATTTAATCATAATTATTATATATACAGTGAGGAAAATAAGTATTTGAACACCCTGCTATTTTGCAAGTTCTCCCACTCAGAAATCATGGAGGGGTCTGAAATTGTCATCGTAGGTGCATGTCCACTGTGAGAGACATAATCTAAAAAAAAAAATCCAGAAATCACAATGTATGATTTTTTAACTATTTATTTGTATGATACAGCTGCAAATAAGTATTTGAACACCTGAGAAAATCAGTGTTAATATTTGGTACAGTAGCCTTTGTTTGCAATTACAGAGGTCAAACGTTTCCTGTAGTTTTTCACCAGGTTTGCACTGCAGGAGGGATTTTGGCCCACTCCTCCACACAGATCGTCTCTAGATCAGTCAGGTTTCTGGGCTGTCGCTGAGAAACACGGCGTTTGAGCTCCCTCCAAAGATTCTCTATTGGGTTTAGGTCTGGAGACTGGCTAGGCCACGCCAGAACCTCGATATGCTTCTTACAGAGCCACTCCTTGGTTATCCTGGCTGTGTGCTTCGGGTCATTGTCATGTTGGAAGACCCGGCCTCGACCCATCTTCAATGCTCTAACTGAGGGAAGGAGGTTGTTCCCCAAAATCTGGCAATACATGGCCCCGGTCATCCTCTCCTTAATACAGTGCAGTCGCCCTGTCCCATGTGCAGAAAAACACCCCCAAAGCATGATGCTACCACCCCCATGCTTCACAGTAGGGATGCTGTTCTTGGGATGGTACTCATCATTCTTCTTCCTCCAAACACGGTTAGTGGAATTATGACCAAAAAGTTCTAGTTTGGTCTCATCTGACCACATGACTTTCTCCCATGACTCCTCTGGATCATCCAAATGGTCATTGGCAAACTGAAGACGGGCCTCGACATGTGCTGGTTTAAGCAGGGGAACCTTCCGTGCCATGCGTGATTTCAAACCACGACGTCTTAGTGTATTACCAACAGTAACCTTGGAAACGGTGGTCCCGGCTCTTTTCAGGTCATTGACCAGCTCCTCCCGTGTAGTTCTGGGCTGATTTCTCACCTTTCTTAGGATCATTGAGACCCCACGAGGTGAGATCTTGCATGGAGCCCCAGTCTGAGGGAGATTGACAGTCATGTTTAGCTTCTTCCATTTTCTAATGATCGCTCCAACAGTGGACCTTTTTTCACCAAGCTGCTTGGCAATTTCCCCGTAGCCCTTTGCAGCCTTGTGGAGGTGTACAGTTTTGTCTCTAGTGTCTTTGGACAGCTCTTTGGTCTTGGCCATGTTAGTAGTTGGATTCTTACTGATTGTATGGGCTGGACAGGTGTCTTTACGCAGCTAACGACCTCAAACAGGTGCATCTAATTTAGGATAATAAATGGAGTGGAGGTGGACATTTTGAAGGCAGACTAACAGGTCTTTGAGAGTCAGAATTCTAGCTGATAGACAGGTGTTCAAATACTTATTTGCAGCTGTATCATACAAATAAATAGTTAAAAAATCATACATTGTGATTTCTGGATTTTTTTTTTTAGATTATGTTTCTCACAGTGGACATGCACCTACGATGACAATTTCAGACCCCTCCATGATTTCTGAGTGGGAGAACTTGCAAAATAGCAGGGTGTTCAAATACTTATTTTCCTCACTGTATATATGTATGTATGTCTTATTTTTATGGGTTTGTCCCTCAGTTCCATCAGTTATGTTTAGGCTGTTCTCACAAAGTTAATTGCTGAGACCTGGAAAACACAAGCAGTCGATCAGATGATCAGACAGGTTGTAAATGAACCCATAGTTTAGCCAAAGTTAAAACAAAGAAGAGAAAACAAAGGCGAACAGTCTGACTTAAGACCTTGATAAATCAAATAACCAAAATAACAGCTCTGAAATCTATTTATTTCTTTGACATGCATGGGTGTGGTCCTCCCATACAGTAACAACTTGACTTAAGTATCAACACATAATACTGGTCAGCATATTCTCACTCCTGACTCGTCACATATTGACGCTTGGTCAAGGCCCTTTGGTGTTGCTTTTTAACCCCCTGGGTACCCCTTTAGCATCATTTTTAGACGTTTAGGGCTCTGCGGTCAAGTTAGCACAAAATAAAATGCTAGCGTTTTGAAACGGCACGTTATTAAAGTTGTGAAATGTTGCAGTTTGGTTGGGTTTAGGCACCAAAACTACTTGGTTAATGTTAGGAAAAGATCATGGTTTGGGTTAAAATAACTGCACAGGGCAGTTATTACGCAAGTTAACTAAAGTCACTTGTGTAACTTACACAATTTACATAACTCATGTAACTTAAATAAAAATACTTAATGTTGACTTTTTGTTTCACAAAGGACACAAACCCCGGTCTCCTGGTTCAAAGTCGGGGTCTCCATCCACCCCAACCACCTACTTACTCAGTCTTTTCTGTTAAATATCATATACCTGCCTTTACAGGGCTTCTCCCACTGCGTTGAACTATGACTCTGTAGGGATCCCAGTGCGTTACAAACTGACGCCGATGGGTCTTGACCATGAATCTATATGTGACGAGTCGGGGAGTGAGAACGGGCTGTACTGGTACAACAACTAGCTTTTCTCCCTGACCAGGATTCAAAGAGCTGTTAACACTGGTTGGTTGATGTTGGCATTACTGTAGCTAGCTAGTCTAGCAAAAACATCAGATAACTGTTAGTGTTATAACAACAGAGTGCATGTAACTGTAATTCCATACAGCAACAAAGACCACATCGTGCCTTTAAAAGCAACAGGCGAACAAATGAACATTCACTTAAATAGCAGCTTGTTTAGCGACAGTACGTGAGCACACCGCCTGGTCCACATGAGCAGCCCATGTGCTAGTGCTTTGTTAACCTTGCTGTGAGTGGAGCAGGCGCGAGTACTGAAAACACGGAATGGAGTTAAATTTATTAGGGCGTTCCTCAAGTGAAATGGAACAAACAGATGTGCCGAATTAGAGACGGTAAAAGTGAGTGGGTGCAGTATCATTGGTCTTAAAAAATAGGTGGGACTTGTCACGCCCACATACAATGTTTCAGACACCCATGTTGACATGGCAAACATCAAGTTAACTGCTCCTAACAAAAGCACTGCCACCGCCTCTGCTTCAACTGAAAATGATGTCCGTGGTCAGATTCATTAAGCCACGGCTGCAAAAAAACCCAACTGAACACAAAACAACCAACATGAAGACGAGGTCAGGCTGAATGACATGAAAATAAAATGGCAATTCAGTGTGATTATATGGCTCCAGATCCACAAAACACATTATATAGACACTGAGTATTAGTACTAACTTTGGTTGTCTCTGCTGAGATGGTGACCGCCTCGAGGAGAGATAATGGCTGACCCCTTTGACCCCGACACAAACTTTTTTACACTAACACTCCCCACTGGCAGGAAGCTGCTGTCAATCAAGATGAAAGGATTCTGACATCAGGATATATGCCTCTAATATCTTATTACGTTTCCCAAATCTAACTCTGTGTTAAATATCAGGAGTCAAATGTGTGTGTGAACTGCCTTTACTGTGTTGTGTGGGTTGTTTTGTCAGCAGTATAACAGCATGTGCTTACAAATGTACCTGTGTGTGTATTAGTACAGGGCTGCATTTGCATTCTCTTTCATTACGCTGAGCGCTGCTGCAGCTGATATATCAACTCAGTAAATCTTTTACACAAACAGACTAAAAGTTAAATCTTTCCTCTCATCACAGTAAACAAACAGGTGGAGGTGAAAAATGCAGCAGCTGCTAAGACAAAATAATAACACCATTTCAAACTAAATACCATATTGTACTTTGAGATAAAAGTATTATTATTTCCAATACATCCTCATCAACAATACCCATTTGTACTGACTCCCAAAACAACATATATTTAATTCAAGTCAAGTCAAGTAACTTCATAACTTCTTCATAACCATGAGCAGCACTTTGTGACGACCTAGAGTCAGGGTGGGCGGCCATCTGGGGGAGAGAAGGAGGAAGGAGAACGCACACAGCCCGCCCTCACCCAGACGGTAGTAGTGAGTAGTGATGAAGTGCATGTGAAAAAACACCAGGTGTAGGATATAAATAACCTGATATTATTTTGGAGGAGGTAGGTAGGGTAGATGGTTAGATGATCAGGCGACCTTCACCCAGGAGACTGGAGTTTAGTTACCTTGTGAAACCAACATCAGATTATGTGTTTTTGTAGTAGTATAAGCGTTCGCTAGCAAGTGTTAGCAATAATTTCTTTTTTGCATTTTGTAATGTTTATTTTTAATGTTTTAGGTAGCTTTTGGTAGCGTTTTATGTAGCCTTAGCTAGCTAGCATTAGCTTTTTTTGTAGCATTAGCTAGCGGCGATAACACGACATTCTTTTGGCCAGCACTTGTTGCAAAAAGAAGTCTGGTTGCATGGGACGTCACGGCGGCCACGTCCACTACTTTTATACAGTCTGTGGAATCAAAGTAAACACTCAGTGACAGTGAAACATCTTTTCTTTAGTGGACAAACAGGCGGAGAGGAAGAAACTGAGTCATGTTCCTGGTCATGTGTGACCACAGCGGACACGGCTGTCAGAGCTCATGTGTGTTGTAGTTTTTGGATGGTGGGTGGTGTGTTTTTGCAGGCACTCGTGTGGCCTGAAAGAGTCTGTGTGTGTTTAAGTGTGTGTGACAGGAGATGAGTGTGTCTATGTGATGTTTATGCATGTGTCTGTAAATGTGACATGGAAATGAGTCTGTGTCTGAGAATGTGTGTTTTTTATTACCGTCTGTGCATCTGTTTTTGCAGCATGTGCTGAGTTTTTAATGTGTGTGTGTGTGTGTGTGACACAGATAGGTCCTGACAGCATGCAGAGAGCTGGCACACGGCTGTCCTCTCCTCCACCCACAGCTCTGTCTTACACGATAAACGTATCCTCACTTTATATCTGTGTTCCCCAATGAGACTCAGGACAACTGCACACAAAGACACACACACACACACACACACACAGTCATGTTTCCATCACTTTCAGGGACATTACATTGAATTACATTCAGTCCCTCGAGACTTACCCTAACCATAACCTAACCTTACTCTAACCTTAAACCAAGTCTTTACCCTACAATTTAATGATTTACGTTATGGGGACTTGCTTTTTGGCCCCATAAGGGTAGGCGAGTTCCCACAATGTGACTGTGTAAACAGATTTATGTCCCCGCACACACACAGATGGTGCAGAGCCAAACAGAAACCCTATGACGAAGTGACAGAGCGTGGACTGTAGACTGTCCTGTTCAATTCCCACATCTCCATCGCAGTGAAAGCATTGCTTTAATGGAGAGAGGCATCTCTGATGAAAAAAAAACTAAACTAAACTCTTACTTCAATTTGAATTGGAGAAAGATGGGTTGGTTTTTCAAACTGACACCCAAGCAGACTGGATGAATCACGTCACAGGTTCAAGGGCTTCCAAAACATTTCAAAACTTTCGTTAAAAAAAGCACTTCATCCCTTAGTGCACATAACTTCATCCCAAGACCTTGTCCGTCGTTGTGAAGCTGTTTGCTTTGTGGAGAGCGATACAACGGCTGTTTGTTTTCTCATCTAATGCTGTGAAGGTAGGATTTATTTAGACCAAACCAGAGTTGGTGATTGTTGGAACTGTAGAAAAAAGACTGTTTTGGTGAGTTTTATTTTCTTTTCTGTCCAGTTTGAGCGAAGTAGGTTTTACAATGATATGTAAGATGATAAAATTACTGTTTTTCTAAATGGAGTCTGGTGGGCCGTAGATGCTCCCTGTTCCGAGGCTGAATAAGCACTCATAAGATGCACCTCTGGTCCTCTGTTTTATTTGTTTAATTAGTTTAACCCCATACCACATTTACAGTAATGGAAGATTGTCTCCACCGTGTCTTTTGGATAATTTAGTGTAAAAGGTTGTTGGTTTTTTTGTTTTTTTAAGTGTAAAAGGTTTTGATTTTGAAGAAGAAAAAATTAAAGTTTCAGTGATTTTGTCTTTTAGTTCTTTCTCAGCTCTTACAGACACCGATCATTACATGATAATAAGAGTCCAGTCTTACCTCAGATATATTTGTGTCTTTTTAAGCGGCTGTTTCTTGTACATTTGCACGGGGGGGAAAAACAGACAAAATATCTAAATGAAGTTGTGGTTTTGAAAACAAACTGTGTTGTACATTTTGCAGATTAAACTGTAGTTGAGCAGCACTGCAGTTTGCCAGTCTGCTGCAGGGCTCCTGGTAATGTTTGTGTGTGTAATCAGCAGGCATTAAAAAATGTTATGGATCATTAATGTTCCTTTTTTTAACTGAGTACAGCAGTAGTTCAGCTTTTACTGGATATTTTATGTGCACCGTACAACATTTTTGACATGCACCACCCTCTCAGGATGAACTGTCATTTTGGCGATAATTTAAAAATATTAATTTGTCAAGTACTTTGGTTTATAACCAAATACCCATAAATCTAATGACATTCCCAGCCGCTGCACTACAGCTGTTTAGTGCTAATTATCACACTTTAGCATGCTAACCTGCTAAACTAAGATGGTGACCATGTTAAACATTACATCCACTTAACATTGTCATAATCTGATCATGCTGATGTTAGCATTTAGCTTAATGCGCTGCTGTGCGTAAGATAGCATGACTGTAGGCTTTCAGTCTTGTTAGTATCTGTTTCAACTCAACACAATATCAGGGCTCTCAAGTCTCAGGCATTCACCGTGAGACACACGCATTTCAGCCAGTTCACACGCCACACCTTGTATTTCTCACGCTGAGAAGTTAGTTAAGAGATAACGACGATGATTTGTGCCTATTTCCTAGCTTTCTCTGTTGCCTGCTAAATACCAGAGCCGTTTAGCCCAAGCACGTTCATTACTAGGCTACATGGATGCGCGTGCACACACGGAGTGGCAGTTGGAAGTGCTAGAACTGATGAATGCTGTAACTGTAGTTTTTTTTTTTAGCATATAGATTTTACGATTCCTGGACGAAATCACTTGCTTGTGATCAAAGATATTGAGAGCAGCTGATGTTGGGGAGTAGCCTACAGTCAAATGTGTGCTAAATTATAGATGATGCAATCAAAAACTCTCAAACCTTATTGCAACCAGAAACTTTGGCTTTTTTAGCCAGTGGTGAACAAAGTAACTTAGGCCAATTCCAATACCAATACCTCACTGTAAAAATACTCAAATACTGCTTTGAAAAAGTTAAGCAAAAGCAAGAAAGAAAAGTGTCCCCTATGACTGTATACTATTATATATTAAATCATTAGATTATTATTCCTCATGCATTAACTGATTCCAAGCGCAGGGGGCCACTTACTGAAACGCCCCTTTTCCCAATTACGTCCGGACTTGAGGGACAGATAGTAGTAATAAGTCCTCAGAACAAAGACAATATCTTCCTGTGCCTTTCTTTTTGATGTAGGTTTGTAGGTATGGGGGAAGCAGACGAAGAATAGCCTTGTAAATAAGAATCTGCCAACGATTAAGTCTACTGGTGGACAATGTGGACCAACTCGACCGTACAAGGAGTAATGATGAGTAAGGGCTCTAGAGTTTGTGATGAACCTCAGAGCTCTGTGGTAAACAGTATCCAACAGATTCAAGCTTTGAAAGGATGCATGCATGTATATAACATCGCCGTAGTCCAGCACTGACATGAAAGTGGCAGCAACAAGTCTCCTTTTGGCCTCAAAGGAAAAACACGACTTGTTTCTAAAATAAAAAACAGTTTCAGCTTCAGTTTTTTCTGCTGAATGTGAGGTTTAAAAGAGAGAGAATCATCAATTAGGAGATACTTGTAGTGAGATCCAGACTCAATCTCGGAGCCCTGAGAAATAATTATGGGTGGAAGGTTCTGTGACTTTGATTTTGCACTGGAAAACAACATAAGTTTTGTTTTGTCGTCATTCAAAACAAGTTTTAAATCAAACAAGGTGTGTTGTACAGTATCAAAAGCAAGAGCCTGGTTTGGTGTAGATGCAGAGCAGTATATCACAGTATCATCAGCATAGAAATGAAAATTTGCATTGGAGACATTTTGATCAAGAATGTTGATATATAATAGGAGTGGTCCCAGCACTGACCCCTGTGGCACACCCTTGGATACACTAAGAGGGCTGGAAGTGAGAGACCATCTACCTGCACACATTGAGATCTACCTTATAGATAGTTTCCAAACCAGTAGACTGTTTGTTCTGACAATCTGACACTGAAAAGTCTTTCAGTATTGCGTCATCCACAGTATCAAAAGCCTTCGATAGATCAATGAAGAGAGCTGCACATTGTTGTTTTTTATCTAAAGAGTCAATGAAATCATTTACTACTTTTAGGGCTGCTGTAGTTGTGTTGTGTTTTTTCCGAAAGCCTGAGAATTAGACAATATATTGTTAGTAGTTAGAAACTCTTTCAATTATTCATTCACCAGAGTTTCCATAACCTTAGCCAGGATGGACAATTTCGAAATGGATCTGTAATTGTTTAAATCTGTCGGGTCCCCTTTTAACAGAGGAAGAACAAATGCAGATTTCCATATAAGTGGATTTTCATTTGTGTCCAGGGAGAGATTAAAAAGATATGTCAAAGGTGGTGCAATAAAATCAGATGCTAGTTTTAGAAAATAAGGGTCCAAGTTATAAGAACCAGCCGATTTTCTAATGTCTAAAAGTTTGAGGGCTTTATGCACCTCTGAGACTGTAAGTGGATTAAAACTAAAATAATTACTCACTCTAATGTGACCGTGAGTATGACCTTTAGGGTGATTCTGATGTGAAATGTTGAGGGTGTCAAACAATGAACCTGAGGCAATAAAATGCTCATTAAAACAGCCAAGCATTTCACCCTTATCAGATATTTTATGTGAGACCTTAAGAATGCATGGTGGCAGCTTGATGCCAGTTTTATTTCCAGCCCAGGATTTAATCGTCTTCCAAAATTTGAAGGGGTTGTTTAGGTTGTTTGAAGTTTATATAAGAAAGTGGTCTGCTTTGGCTTTTTTAATAGCGATTGTGCACAAATTGCGCAGTCTCCTGAAGAGCAGCCTGTCAGAATCCAGGCCTGTTTTCCTGGCTTTTGCCCAGGCCTTATTGCGCTCGTGAAGAGAGTTGGCTAACTCTGAAGTGAACCATGCATTGTTTCGGCCTTTTACTCTATACTTTCTGAGGGGAGCATGCTTGTCAACAATTTCTTTAAAACTATCAATTTGCAAGCATTTTCAACATCAGCAATAAGATACATTTTATCCCAATCAAAATAAAAATGGTAATGAAAAAAACCCTTGTTCTGTAAAATGTTTCATGTCACGCTTAATAATGATGTGTGGCTTGGTTTTGGGGATTTTTGTATTTCTGACTGTGGCAACAACACAGTGGTCACTAATGTCATTTGAAAATACAGAAGATGCTGAGTATTTATAAGGAACGTTGGTTAGGATAAGATCAATTAAAGACAATTTATCTGGACATTTCAGATTAGGTCTAATGGGACTATCAACGAGCTGGAAGAGATTTGGCGAGTCACAATAAGCTTTAAAATCAGTAGATACTGGTTGTTACCAGTTCCAATTTAGATCTCCCATGACTACAATTTCATTCAAATTCAGTCCTGATTAAAACTGCATTAAAGAGGGCAGAGCATGACTGACAGCTGAAGGTGTCCTATAGCAACCAACAACAGTAATGTGGAGAGTCCTACAGACCTCGAGATCAAGAGCTAAAAATTCGAATTGCTTACTCACTGATTTAGAGAGAAGTATATTCACACAAAACTTACTTTTAATATATACTGTGACACCCCCGCCCCTTCTGGGACGATCAGTCCTATATACATTATACCCATCAATGCTGATACCCTCATTCAAAACAGATTTGCTTAGCCAAGTTTCTGATAAGACAATTACATCAGCATCAGTTGAGTGTGCCCAAATATGAATCAGATCCATCTTAGCGATTAGACTGTGAACATTTAAGTGCATAAAACCAAGCGCGGCCCTAGATTTAAAATCAGCAGGGGTATTACAACTTATAACAGAGTCTGGGCCTGGGTTGCACATTTCCTGAAATCAACAGCAACAGAACAATTAGACACCTCAGCTTAAGTGATTTGTTGGAGGATTCATTCTTAGAATTTATTTCTAGTACAAAGCTACGAAGACAGCTTTCTGAAATAGTAAAATTGTCTTGTAGAGCCATGACACTGATCAGACGGGCCAAGTCCACAGCATCGGAAGAGAATAACAGAGGCGGGGCAGTGATTTAATGTCCGACGCGCAAACAGATGCGCACGTCCCCCAGCATGTAGTGACTGTATTTGAAAGTCCTGCACGGGAGTAGTTGGTCCTGTGAAGGCTTTCACACATTCCGCTCAAAGTTACTAAACACAATACAACAAAGGGCAGCGACATCGTTCCTAGCCGACGCCTTAGTAATCCGGTCCAGTTTTTTGGCCTCCTGAGACAGATGACGTTGCGTCATGTCACATGTAAACAGAAAATCAACCCAATGAAGCAATGCTGTGAAGAAAATGATTAAAAAATCAGGACCAGCCAGGGTTGAAAACAACAGGAATACAATTTCAAGTCACAGAGGCAAGAAAAAAGCACTTCCCTTTATCGTGAGAAGTTTGGACTCTTCAAACTCAAACGGCGTTTTGGCTCCGTCGAACAGGACCCAAGTTCCGTAGTGACGGGGTGATCCAGGCCATCCAAAACGACAAGAGAGTAAGTTTCACTTCACTATTGCAGAAGACGCTCAGTGTAGGTTAGTCCCAGCACCATGCCTGCAAACCACCTGCTCCGTTCGCCTGCCAGATTGACAGGTTTAACGGATCAACAGTAACCTAGTTTACCCGAAGCAAGTCCAATATTTCAGAGACAACAACATCAAGAGACAATGACATTGATGACAGTCACACAGACAGAAACGTAGACGAGTAGAGATATGCTGCCATCTTGGATTGTCGAAAATAAGGTGATGTACATACATGTATAATACAAGTGTATATAAAAATTGTCTTTTATCAGATTTACCTATTGTTATAATTTCTTTGTTCAGGTCAATCATAAACTAAAGGTAAAATTTAACTGCTAGTAAAAATTGAGAGAATTGGCAGGGGCCGAGGGGCCGCTGATATTTGAGTGGCTCCTCCTCTAACATGCGTTATCTCACTCCATACTTTTAATAAAACTTGAGAGCCCTGATAAACCAACATGACTCAGATCAAACCACCATTTTATTTCACAAACTTGGTGAAGTTGTAGAGGAGCAGCCAAAATAGCAACGGTTCTGGTGTGGTTAGTGTTTGTGTTCACAACACATTCTCGCTTCACTTGATCGAGGCCCTTTGGCGTTGCTTTTTAACATACCCCTTTAGCGTCATTTTTAGACATTTAGGACTCCGCGTTCAAGTTAGCAGCGCTTAGTAACAACAAATATGCAACGTCCGGTTACACTTTCAAAATAAATAGCGTTTTGAAACATCGCCATTTTGAAATGGCTTGCACAAAAAGTTCTTGGTTAGGTTTAGGCAACGAAACTACTTTAAGAGGTTCGGAAAAGATCATGGTTTGGGTTAAAATAACTACGTAGGTCAGTTAACACGTAAGTTAACTAACGTCACTTGCGCAACTTACGCAAGTTACGTAACTCGCGTAACTTCAATAAAAATATTTAATGTTGACTTTTTGTTTCAGGCAGGAACAAGCTCTCCTGGTTCAAAGTCGGGGTTCTGGTCCTCCATCCACCCCAACCACCTCCTTACTCAGTCTTTTCTGTTAAATATCAAACTGATGCTACAGGGCTTCCCCCACTGCGTTGAACTATGATGCTAAAGGGATCCCCAGTGCGTCACAGACTGACGGCGATGGGTCTTGACCATGCGTCCAAGTGTGACGAGTGAGAATGGGTTGGTGTTTTATGTTTCCTGTTTTATTTTGAAGTTGTCTGTCCCTGTCCCTCTTGTGAAGTGTTTCCACCTGTGCCTTGCTATCTTACCCCTTGCTGTGTGTATATCTTCCTTTTGTTATCCAACGAAGGTTAAAGTCAAGGGCAACTGGACTTGGTTGAAGATACTGGAAGACGTTTCGTCCCTCATCCAAAGAACTTCTTCAGTTCTGACTGACTGGCAGGGAAACTCAGCTATTTAACCTCAGTGGGGTCGTTTGCCAGGATCGTCGATACCGCTGGTTCGTTAGTGTTCCTGGTTGCTGGTTTCAACCAGTGTTACTTTGGGTGTCTTGTTTCCTGTATTTTCCATTGTGTTTCCCAGTGTATTGTGGATTTATACTCTGTTGTGTCAATTTCCACAGTTTCGTTCTACTAAATACCACTAACTATACCTCCTCTGTGTCTGCATCTGGGCCCATATCTGTTGAACGTACGTATCTGAACGTAACAATGCTAATGCTTAAATGTACAGAATCTGAATAAAGGAAAACTAATTTCAGCTACAGTTTTATAAATTTGAGTATCTCCAGTTGTAACCATTAACTTTCAAGGGAAAATCTGATATGCAGAGTGTGCTCTATTGTGTTCCATCTTGATTTAGCTGTAGTTGTGGCTGCATATTCAAATTTTCCATTTCAAAGACATGCTGTTTCAATCATGAAAACTGAAGGGCACACTGAACTCTATTAAATTCTCACAGTGTATTTTCAGCAGAGTTCCTTTACAAAACCAGAAAGACAAATAGTGAAATCTTGACCGGTTCAGCCAATTTTATTATTGGGATATGGCTTGATGTTCCACTAATAAGTGGTATATTCTGGCAAGTCCCACGCCATTTATTGTTTGATTTGGCGAATAGCATATGCTTGTAAATTAAATTTGTGTCCCTGATATTTATATATATTACAGTAGGTTGTTAATGTTTCCTGGACTACCCTACAGTACATTTTCTCTGCACCACCAGAGAGAATTCACTTCTGTCCTGCACTGTCAATTCTGTCTTGTTACATGTCAGCAATAATTAACCAAGTCTGTTTCTGCATGCAGCCTTTGTACTTGGTGATTAAAGCGATTCAGCTGCTGATCAAAGAGGAGAACGATCAGGGAGGAAGAGGCCAAAGCATTACAGTCCTTCCTTTTATCCTCTCCTAAACTTCCACTGTTTAAACTTTCTGTGACATCTGTAGCTGGTGAATAATCTAGAAGATGAAAAGCTCATCTCTCTCCAACCATTATTCAAATCAACACTGGTACGACGTTCTGATAAAATTGCATTTGAGTAAAACATTGCTGAGCAGTTGACCTGCAGCACTCGGATGCCGGATCTTATCAGTATCAGCGTAAACACAGAACTTTGCACATGACTAAGATTCCTAAGTTAACAGACTGCCTTCACCAAAGTGTTTATTCTGATCTGAATCATGACTCAGCATCTTGTATTTATAAGAAAACAACCACATAATAAGCTTATCTTTGTCTCAAAAGTACTTATTTCAAAATCAGTGCCAGCGTGCTGACACTGTCTCCTAAAATTTACTTTTATATACTTCTGTATTGCAGCAGCAGATATCATAAGGAAAGTGTTTAAAGAAAAAGTTTCTAAATACTCATACTTGTGACATACATATTTATTTAATTGTTTTCCTACAATATTTTGTTCATGGCAACTAAAGAATGATTAAACTTTTAATGGTAAAAACTCAGAATTTTTTTTGACCAGCACATTCTCTCTCCCGACTCGCCACATATTGACGCTTGGTCAAGGCCCTTTAGCGTTAGCAACTTTAGCGTTAGCAACGCTTAGCAACAACAAATATGCAATGTCTGGTAACACTTTCAAAACGCTAGCGTATCAAAACATCTTGAAACGGCATGTTATTAAAGTTGTGAAATTATCATGGTTTGGGTTAAAATAACTATGTAGGTCAGTTAACCCATAAGTTAACTTATGTCACTTCCGTAACTTACAAAATTTATGTAACTCGCCTAACTGAAATAAACAAAAACTCAACATTAAATATTTTTAACACGGGACAGGAACCCCACGCTCTCTTGGTTCAAAGTCAGGATTCTGGTCCTCCATCCACCCCAACTACCTCCTTACTCAGTCTTTTCTGTTAAATATCACATACCTACCTTTAACGTCAAAAACTGACGCTACAGGGCTTCCCCCTATGACGCTAACTATGACGCTATATGGATCCCCAGTGCGTTACAAATTGACGCGGATGGATCTTGACCATGCGTTCATATGAGACGAGTTGGGGAGTGAGAACAGGTTGGTTTGACTTAAATTATTTTTAAATGACTAAAACCACAACCTTTCATTGACCTCAAACTGTTTAGTAGCCTAAACGTAACCACAGACCAGATGCAGGACCTAACCATGGTCTCCGGTGTATTAGCCCTATGTATTTTTAGATGTTAGGATTTATTTCCTCAGTTAACACCACAAAATACCTATAAAAGTTCCATATTAAACAACAAAATATGGTGTTCATAACTGCCCTCCAGAATGACACCTTTCCTGATCTGGCGCAGCGTTGACAGGGTGTCTTCCAAATCCCTGTCGGAAAAACTCCTGGAGTCTTCTCTGGCTTCATATTTACTGCACAAGGGTAATGATCCTCATATCTAACTCTCAGCAAGAAAGCAAACAAGCATATTTCCCAAAATGTCAAATTCGTAATCCACCTGCCTCAACAGCCTTTGGTCCCAACGCCTGCACTGATCACATACAGATCTTATCATTCCAAGATGAGATAGTTATCTGATAACTATCAGGTACTTATAAGAAAATATGTGCAGTCTTTCCCTTTTGTTGAATACAACATACTACTGGAAATTCCAGCGCCTGCTATTAGCCAAAATCTACTGTAATCAACCTTTCATCAGGCTGAGCTCAACAAATTTAAAATAAATGCAAGTGAAAACAAAATACTCCATCATCATTGTTGACAGAAGTAAGAATCTGTAGATTGCCGTTATTTTTATCTTCTATAAATCATCTTTCACTACTACCTTGTTCATTTCCTCATGAGAGGGGGACTCCCTGCAGTGAGGATGAGAACTAACATATTACAGTACAGCAGGGAAGAAAACAGATTAAAAGTGGGGGGGAAAATGGAGATGAAAGGTTTCTTTAGGACGGGGTGATGTCGGGAGTTCAAACTTCCCTTGTGTGGTTTCAGCTCACATGAGATGTGCCGGCTGAGCGTTTTGACAGGCTGCCAGGAAACATCCGCAGCCTCCGTCAGAGGAGGAATCCTTTTCTTCGCTCTGTTATTTCTGACTTTAGATGTGGTTACGGCACAATGTCATTTTTTTTTTCTACACAACTGCTTATTAGCTACTGGGAGATGTTTGCCTGCCGGGGCTCTGACAGTCTAATCCTGCAGATGAAGACCAATCACTCACCTTATAAAAGCTGCCTGAATGATCTTCTCTAATTTGCTGTCGGGGGTGGGATGTGCCCCGGCCTGCTCGTCCCTGGAGTTTGCGGAGGAATCAGACTTGCCTGGGCGTGATGATAACTAGGCCATGACTAGCTCATTAAAACAGACCTGGGTGCATAGCAAGAGGTGTGTGTGTGTGGGGGGGGGGTTGAAGGAGAGAAGAACACATGCAGAAATCAAGGGAGGATTTACATACGAACATAGAAAACACAGATCACCAGCCAAAAGTAACTACTTCATTTTAAGTTTTGATATTCCTCTTGCCTTTTTCTTTTTGTTTTTAATACACCAAATGACGAGTCACTGCATCCAATCCATTTCAATCAGTCTGCACATTGATATCACCTGAAATGTCACAAGCAGAAGAGGAAACCTTTATCCGAGTTCAATTTCAACCACTCAGAGCGCTCCAAAGTGCTTCATATACAGTTTAGACAAGAGTAAAGTTCTTAAAATTTACTATCCAGTCTTGAAAACATCCAATATCCAATCCATCAGAGCTGTGTTGGAATAAAAACTACAGGTTTATCCTGTAAACTACAAGACGAGATTGTTTTCTGGCACATTTTAAGCTGCGCTAGCAGCAATTTACTGCCCTTCAAACCTAATGACGTCTCAATCAGCTCCAGCTGTACGTTGTTTAGTCTAATAAGCGAATGCTAGCTTTCTAGTATGCTAAATTCAGATGGTGAACATCAGCATTTTAGTACTGTCATTGTGAGCATGGTGGTATGCAGATCAAAGCACTGCCGCACAGAGCTGCAGAGTCTCAGTTTAGTATTTAATGCTGAAATAAGAAAGAAAATATTAAAAACAATAAACCTTACCAATTAATAATATAAACCAATGGGTAAACAAAGTGCTATATCAGAAGAGATAAAGCAAGAATTATCACCATAATCAAGAGATACATTAAAGGAAGAAATAATAAATCCACACAGAGCAGAGTTTCCCCTAGAATAGTGCAACATTACAGTGTTTTCCTTGTGTTTGTGCAAGACTTGGATGCATGTATTTGGTGGGGTGTTCAAGGGTAATCTCCCAAGAATATTTTACTTTAAAATTTGACTTTAAATTTTTTCTTATTAAGACAAAAAGCAAAAGTTAATTACTGGAATTTTATGTAATTTTTAAATAAAATTTTTATTAGGGTCACAGTAGCCATCATTTTCTGTTGGAAAAAAGAAAAAAAAAAAAAAAAAAAACCTAAGATAAATAAGTAATTGAATAAACTGGAATAAAAAATAATAAGTACATGCAAAATAGAAAATAAAAATTATAATAAAAATAAAATTCACCACCACATGACAGATTTGGTGATAATATTGCAGAGCACAAAGTAAATAAACTGCTAAAAACAAACAAAGAAGTAATTAATAATATTAATAAACATAAAATGAAAGAAAGTTGAATTGTGTGTATTTTTAACATGCGGCACCTGTCCCTGGTCTGTCTACTTCCATTCAGATAAATATTATGAATGATGTCATATGTAATTATCCTTAAATGGTATGGGTAATTAGCAGACAGATGTAAGTTGTATAAATAAATTGGTTGGTTTAGTCCAAATAGTCTCTGAATAGCTGAGAGAAATGTAAAAGGTGTCCCCAGTCTCCCCTGATGTTAGCTTTCCTGCTCAGCCTCCAGACTGCAGTCTGAAGCCCAGGGGAGATGTATTGCTTGTGCTAACCGCCTTCACTTTTCCAGCAGTTTGGGAAACAACAGACAGCCTTTCTTGGTCATTAGAAGCTGGTGCATTTATTAACTGACCTACGCTGTAACCTACACTGTGCATTTACTGCCAGAGTGACAACTTACTGCTGCGGTGAACCGCTGCAGAATAAATACAGCAAACACAGGAAAGGCTGTGAGATTAAAAGGGAGCCGGATTAAACATGGTGCCATTAGAGCAACTCGTTAAAAGTGTTTAAAGAGGAGATTTATGAGATACACAGTGGAGAATTTACAGTTAACAGATTCCTGGTAGGTTACTCCAGCACATATAACTTTATCCAACCAACACCTTTGTTCATGTATACGGAGAGCCTCTGATCCCTCAGGTTTCCTGCTGCCTCCTGTGAGAGAGAATAATAAAGACATAAAGAAGGAGACTGGGGATTTCCCCACACGGCAAAGAAATGTTGTTTTTATGACCAAATTAAGGACTATTCCAGTAAATTAGATTTGTACTGGGGCTCCTGGAGCTGAACTTGCTCACATGCACCAGCGTTTAACTTTACAACAGAGAGGTTCGGCCAGGAAATCTGATTGCTTTTTAGTTGCAGTTGTGATGAGGGTGGTTGCAGAGGCAGGGTGGTCCGGTGGTATGAGAGACTAACTGAAAACAAAATTAAGGTCAAGGGTTCAACTACTGCAACACACAATGTGTTGGAGCCTGTAAAAGTTGTGTTTGAGCTCAGCACTGAACCTCTGGTTTGCTTCTGTGTTGGTTTAGCAATTATTGTACTCCACCTTTCATTAGATGGCAGTTAGTACAGGTCAAACTTATTTTTTACTATAATAATATTAGTCTCAAGGTGCACTTTATTAAAGATCAGGCTTCAGGATTTTATTTTGGTTTTCCAGTTACTGCTGCGTTTTTATTACGTCTGCTGTGCCAGTTTTTTATATTATCCCTCTCTTAATATCAGTTTCTGCCACGTCTTTTGAAATGCAAAACTGTGCGTGTCTCATTTTGAAAGAGCGCGGCCATGATGACACAGGTTTTCAGGCAGCAGCGGGCTAATGTACAGTGAGTAAATTATGAAGAGGTAGGATGTGTTTGCTGCGTTACAGATGAGGTAATTGAGTGTAAGAGGAATTTGTTTGCGCTGAGCAGCGTGTGTTATATTTGCAAGCCATTTACAGAACAGCTGATGATTAAAGAGGGAAAGTTATCTGAGGATGTGGGTTGGCGTCCAGTCGCCACACAGATTTGACTTTGTCATGTGCAAAAACACATGACAGGTGTTTCTGTCTGTCTGTCTGTTTTTTCTTAAGGAACCTTCATTGATGTTTAAGGTCCTCCTGAGGCGATGACGTGCTGATCTTTTTTTACTCACTCGCAGCTGTGTTGGCATCTAACCTCGAACATGATGTACTATCATGAGCAAAATGTACCTTAATCAGGTGCTTCGGGTTGCTAGGTGGAAAAACTGGATTTTGGAGGCAAAACAAATGAAAATGTTGTGCAAACACATTCAGTCTTAATATTTCATTGTTGTGTTGAGAAAAAACATATTCGGCACAGCATTACAGTACAAAAACAATTAGCCCATGATGCAAATTAGCTGAATGAACAAACATAATTAGTAGAAGACAGGGCTGGGCAGGTGTGTGTCTTCTTCAGTTTATGCTGCAAATAAATTAAGACAAAACTGCAGTAATTGTCTTTGGAAAGTGTAAACTGGTGCACACCTTCATTTCTGGCAGATTATTTTTGTAAGAGAGACATCAGACACTAAAGAAATCATATCTCTTTTAATTTGATGCTTGATCTTGATTTGTCTCTGCTGCTCTTGACATTTCACGAATGGTTTGTGGCTTGACTTGAACCTGTATTATTTGATTTTGACTTGAGACCTAACTTGGACCTGTCTCAAATAACTTTTAACTTAAGTAAGACTTTTACTGCATGGACTAAGACTTGACTGGGACTTGCACTCGTGGACTTGACCTGACTTGACACTAGCTATGAAAGACCTGTTCTAGAACTGTCACAAAAACCTTCAATGACCTGCAATTTTACTTGGACTTTGTCTCAATGACTTGAGACTGTACTAGACATACTTAAAATCTGACTCAGACTTTTTTTAAACACACTTAAAGCGTGACTTGGACTTTTCACAATCGACTTTTGTGAGACTCAACTTGAGACTCGCCATCAAGTTTGACATTTGACTTGATCTTACCTTTGTCTTTAACTGGTGACATGACTTTAAGTTTTCTCAAATGGCTTGAGACTTGCCTTGGAATAGTTTTAAATGACTTCTACGTAAGACTTTAAGACCTAGGATTATACATTTCTTGAGTGACTTGACTCGTGGCTTTGATCATCTTGACTGACTTTGACCCAGATACTTGTACTCGTCTTTAATTTTTTATTTTATTTAGCTTAATTTAGCAGGGACAGTGCATATTAATAAGCATAGATGCAAATGCGCCAGAGTTACACAAAATACTTTTTTTCTCTGTAGTCCCTGGACAGTTGTTACATAGTCAACCTATAAAACTTGAAAAACAATTAAAAAATTAATTTAACAATCATTTAAATGACTTGTGACTTGACTTGGAATTCATTTGGACACATCTTAACTAATATAACTATAAAAACCCTGTGACCTGACCGAACACTGAACGCAGCTGACCTAACAAATTAAAAATATTCTGCCTTGCGGCCCTCAGAGTGACTGACTATCCGTAACTTTAGGTGTGTGTTTGTGTGTGTGGGGTTGTCTGCTGAGGAGGGAATCGCAGTGTGGAAGTCAGTCCTTGTTTATGATTTCTTTAAAGTGTGTGTGTGTGTGTGTCTGTTTGTGTTTGTGTGTGTGTGTGTGTGTGTGTGTGTGTGTGTGTATGTGGGGGGGGGGGGGGGGGGTTGTTTGACTGAGAGCGACTCGGCGTCTATTTTCCTGTCAAAGTGACGACTCTCTCTAAGACGTCTTTGGCTTATCTCATGTTGACTCACTGTAAGGCCCGACCGCAAGGTGTTTCCACCTGGGTTACACACACACACACACACACACACACTTAACTCACACACGAGCTCATCCTCAACACCCTTCAGACATGACACAATCACCTCAGCAGCTGCCTCGTAGAGGGAGGCAGGGAGACGGGAGAATGAGAAGGAGATAAAAGAAGAAAGACGTTTGAGGACACAGTCATCAGAGAGGAATGACTGAAAAATAGTGCGTGCGTGCGTGCGTGCATGCGTGCATGCGTGCTCGCCCTTGTCCCTGGTTACTTGCATGATAATTACCTGAGCAGCTCTGTGATTACATTCACATCAGAGCAGAGCGCCACGATGGCAGCAAATGACAAGCAACTGGGACTTGTAAGAGCACTAACTCACACAGACACACAATCTAAAATGCCCAGAATCGCACACAGAGGAGTTTGTGCCTTCCTCTGCTTCCCGTCAGCAAGATTAAACAGAGGCTTTTAAGTGCTTAGTCACACCAGAAAGTGGCAAAGCCTTCGAGAATCGTTTGGATTATAGGCAGCACCGCAAGCTAGCTAGCGAGCCATATAGCCAATAAGCTGACCAACTGAAAATGTATCTCAGCTGAACAAGCTGTACACACAACATCACGCTCAGTTACTTGGCCCCTTGTTATGGTTTTAGTATTTCCTGTTTTAGTTGATCACTTCCTGTCTCTGTGTTCTCGTTCTGTGACGTTGGTTATGTTTTGTTTGTCAGTACTCGGTTACATTCGTCCCCGTGTGTTTGTGAGTTTGTGTGTGTGCTTTACTTCGTGTTTTATTTGGAACTTTTCTGTTTCTTCTACCTCGTCTGAACTTCTACTTCCTGTCTTTGTATTATTTTAGATTTGATTGTTTGCTGCTGTGTCGTGAATCTTTGAGTTGAGTAGGCTTGCATGTTCTCTTTCTCTGTCAGATTGTAACACTATTATAAGACTATTTTGTATTGTGAATTTATTATTTTGTTTCCTTCTCTATTTTGAACTGCCTGCACGCCTTGAAACTGAGACACGGTACCTGCTCTGCCTAAGTGTCTGGGCCCACATCCCTGTTTCCTGAGTTTGTGCTCGACACACTTTAACGCTCGTCCTGAAGGCCCCAACTTTGGAAACCACTGCCCCAGTATGTATATTTGTATGGTGGCACATTTACCCCAGTTGGATCTGCTGCAAAATATTGTTACATTTTAAGAGATGAACATCTCCAGCTGACAGTGACAGTTACGTATAACTTCACTTGGGAAAATGTGATTGTATTACCTGGTTAGTTCACTCACTCACTCACTCATCATCACCCACCTATCCTGTGTACAGGGTCACACCTAGAGTCGAAGTGTTGCAAACTCCAACAGAAAGGCCGGGACCGGGCTTCCAATACCAGGTTCTTTTTGCTGTGAGGCGACAGTGCCAACCACTGCTCCACCGTGCCGCCCTCGTGGTTAGTTCAATTTCATTTATTTTCATTGACATCTTAACTACAGTCCCCTCCAAAAGTC
This sequence comes from Micropterus salmoides, assembly GCF_014851395.1. Lineage (NCBI taxonomy): Eukaryota > Metazoa > Chordata > Actinopteri > Centrarchiformes > Centrarchidae > Micropterus > Micropterus salmoides. The sequence goes on from NW_024041039.1 coordinate 2,669,794, forward strand.
TTGGAACGGTAAGGCAAATCCCTTTGTTTTTGATGTTCCCTGAAGACATTTGGGTTTAAGATCAAAAGATGAGACAAGAGTTCAGAATTTCAGCTCTCATCTCCTGGTATTCACATCTAGATGTCTTAAACAACTCAGGACATGTCACATTTATATATATATAGACCACAGCATCCTTAGTTGAGCAAAAGTAAAGGAACAAATAATCTTAATAACTAATTAATAAAAATAATTAATAACATTTAATATTTGGTGGCGTAACCCTTGCTTGCAATAACTGCCTCAAGCCTGCGACCCATCGACATCACCAAAATGTTGCATTCTTCATTTGTGATGCTGTTCCAGGCTTTTACCGCAGCTTCTTTCACTTCTTGTTTGTTTCAGGTGTTTCTCCCTTCAGTCTCCTCTTAAGGAGGTAAAATGCAGCTCTTTTGGGTTAAAGTCAGCTGACTGACTTGGCCAGTCTAAAACCTTCCACTTTTCCCTCTGATGAAGTCCTTTGTTTTGTTGGCAGTGTGCAAATTTCACTCTGGCCTTCCGATTCTTCCTGCTGATGAGTGGTTTGCATCTTGTGGTGTGGCCTCTAGATTTCTGCTCTCTGAGTCTTCTTCCAACAGTGGATTGTGATACCTTCACCCTGCCCCGTGGAGGTCGTTGCTGATGTCACTTACTGATGTTTTGTGGCTTTTCTTCACAGCTCTCACCATATTTCTATCATCAACTACTGTTGTTTTCCTTGGCCGACCTGTTGGACGTCTGTTGCTCAGGACACCAGTAGTTTCTTTCTTTTTCAGGACATTCCAAGTTGTTGTGCTTGCTCTGCCCAATGTTTGTCCAATGGCTCTGCTCGATTGTCCTTCTTTTCTCAGCTTGACAGCGACTTGCTTTTCTCCCATAGACAGCTCTCTGGTCTTCATGTTGGTTTATCCTCTTTAACAGGAAATGCAGTCTTTATAGGTTTGAACCAAGGATGGAAACTTAGACTAGTCATGTTTGGACAATCAACCTAAAAGGCAACACCTGGGCAACAAGAAACATCCGTCAGTCACATGTTCTAATAGTTTTGCTATCTAGAAAATGGGTGGGTTCAAACAAACGGTGGTTTGTCCTGAGTTGTTTAACACATCTAGATGTGAATACCAGGAAATAAAAGCTGAAATTCTGAACTCTTGTCTCTACTCATCTTTTGATCTTAAACCCAAATGTCTTCAGTGAACAATAAAAACAAAGGAATTTGCCTGTTCTAATACTTTTGGAGGGGAATGTATGTATGAACAGCAATGAGGTGAAGCAACTTCTCCAGTTCTACACACATTAAATGCCAGATTAAAGAAGCAAACAGCAGCCAAAATGGCCTCTTATACAAAAACAAACAGCTCCAAAAGACAAAACCTGGTTCCCACAAGGACGGAAGTACAAGACAACACACAGGGGGAGAGCAGTTTAACTGAAGCGTCCTACTGTGCCACCGCTCAGTGAAGTTAAACAGAGCAATCCACAACAGAGTCAGAGCCCACAGCATCTGCCTCCTGTGTTTATGGTAAACAAAGGTTACAATGAGCACAGCATGAGCCGCACGCACACACACACAGTCATGCATGCAGAATGTCACATACAGAGCAGCACATGTAATTACACACACACACACAGGTCGCTCTCCCACCTACGAACAGATGTGCTCAGGATGACTCACACACACTGAGAGCTAATTCGCTCCTACATTTACCAGAACTGCTGTGTGTTGTATATTGAAGACACGTATCACATTACAACAATGCTGCTGCTGCTGCTGGTGGAGCTGCCGTGTGTCTGTTGAATTCTGCGCCACAAGTGCAACACATTTCAGTAACGTGCAGATATTTTTCAGTGGCAGAATGCAATTTGCTTGAAAAGACGCCTGAATTATATGTTGTCGGACAGACTGATAAATTACAAAACATTTACCACAAACACCGAATATTCCGATCTGTGTGTGTGGCTAACATGAAGAAGCTTTGTAAGGATGACAAAATGACTTGAGAAAATGGTTTTGTGACTCTACAGCTGAAAGTGATGATCTAAATGATGAAAGTGTCTCGATTAGCTGCTCGCTGTAGAGTAGTTATTGATTTCAGGCACAGCCTCAGCCTGGACTTCTTTGAATCTGGTTTTCTTGTTTCTGTACTAATTTATGTGTACAGTGCCTTTTAGTTTTTATGATCATTGCCGGATAAACTAGCAGAATGACTAGAAGGTTGCAAAAGTACATATGTTGTGTCTCGTGTGGAGCTCAGACAGGAAGAACACATACGATAAACATTTATTTTGCATCTGCGTATCATTGTCAGTAACTTTGGCTTTTACATAAGTGAAAATGCAAAACAGATACTGTAGATCTGATATCTTTTTAATGCTAACAAGCATCAAGAGACCACTAGCGTGTTAGCCGCAGGCCTGTAGTACCCCCTGGGGGGTCCCATGTATGTGAGATAAAATAAGATCCGATGAGATAACATTAACTTTATTGATCCCTGAAGGGAAATTCAGTCATCACAGGAGCAGACAACAGACAAACAGATTGTACAACTGAGACCAGAAAGGCAATAAGAACTGAAATATAAAACCTAATAAACCCTGAAAATAATATTCATAATGAGTGTTTCTGTATTATATTATGTATTATGTATTATGTTTCTTTCCAATGAGTAAAATGGGATTTGTTCTATGATTGCAATCAACAGATTGGCATATAGCCATGATGTACAGGTCTCACACGTACTTCAAATGGTCGAAAAGCCCAAATAAATAAGGCAACAGGAAAAATTTCACCCCCACAAATGACTCACCAAATAAACACTTATTTCAAACACAGCATGCTGAAAAATATTAATATAAGGATAATGGCACATTTGCACCAAAAAGTGTAGTTCCTTTTCAAAACCTGATCAACTGGTTTTGGAAAATTCATCCATAAATGAGCATTTGCAAGAGATGACATCGCTCCGTAATCTGGCACAGCACTCTCTGATTTTGCCAACAACATATTTTAATCTGCTGAAAATAACTATCAGTACCACCTGTGGAAGCTGAAATGGTAGTTCATGTTCATCAAAAGCTTTCTCAAGATAAGAAATGATGTTCCTGTCATGCTCACAGTTATCCTTTATTCACTCTGTTAGCAGTTTATCGTATTCTTATCAGGACATCAAACTTGTGACTGGTTTTCCTTAGAAAACTAATGGTGACGCGTTCGGGGGATCGAGCTGAATCTCGTGGTATAGGCCACGCCCATTTCCGCCTAGACTTTTTTTGAAAAGTGAAAACTGAAAAACCTATTTTAATTAATTCTTCCGAAGCTGCAAGTCCATTCGACACCAAACTTGTCACGGATAATCTCTGGACCAAACTGATGAAAGTTTGTAGAGGAAATTTTGATCCGACAAAAACTGTCGCAAGTATATGCTAGCAAACCTTTGCGAAACACGCTACTAACAGGAAGTGATGTGATATCTTCACTTTGGAATGGCTAATCGACACCAAATTTGGAGCGTTAATGTGGGACGCCCCCCTGAGGCCCTGTCCAAACTTTGGTGCAACTTGCCCCTAGGGGGCGCTATTTAATCCACAAAAAGTGTTCCTGTATAACCACAAGTCACACTGACACGAAACCAGTGCCGAATTGTTCAGCATGGTCCCCTTACTACATGCACCAAACTTTACCCATATAAGCCCATAGTTGGCGCTGTTATTGCAGATTAAAAACGGGGGGGAAAATCCCATTGACTTACATGCATTTGAAATCTCCATAACCACAAGTCCGATTGACACCAAATTTGGGTCAATTGTTCCCCATGGGGCCCTGATGACACCTGAAATTTGGTACACTTCGGCCAAAAGGTGGCGCTATAATCCAAGCTCAAATACCCCATTCATTTCAATGGGATTTTCAACCAAAGGACATTTTGCATGATAACTACGGCTCACTACATTGCACATTCATAAACCTTATGTCTATGTATTTGGGGGATGCTGCCGATTCCGATTGGTATGGGACACGCCTCTGTGCGATGACGTTTTCATTTTGCGAAATCGCAATTTTAATTAACTCCTCCGAAGCCGCAATTCCGATCGCCACCAGACTTGGCACGGACCATCTCTGGACCGAGCCGATAAAAGTTTGTAGAGGAAATTTTGATCTGACAAAAAACAACTAAAAAAACAGCTACAAACAGTAAGTATAACATATCCCAGGCTTGGAAAGGTCGATCAACACAAAACTTGAGGACCTTATGTGGCATGCACCCCTGAGGGGCTGTGCAAAATTTGGTACATTTAGCCCGTAGTTGGCACTAAATCCCATTGACTTACATGCATTTTACATCTCCACAACCACAACTCCGATTGATACCAAATTTGGGGCAGTTGTTCCCCATGGGGCCCTGATCACACATGACAATTTTGGTACAATTCGGCCAAATGGTGGCGCCAAAAGCTCAAATCTCACACTAAATCCCATACATTCCTATGGCATTTTCAAAGGCAGGACGTTTTGCCTCTGTTTGGAATGGCCCATCAACACCAAACGTGGGGACCTTATGCGGCACAACGGCGGAGCGCCCTGGCCGACTCGCACACCCTCTGTGAGGCCAGGGGGTGCGGCTTGCACCGGGAGGCTTGGACCCCGCTTATAACTGCTTGTAGTTCTAGTTTTAAATTGAGATTATTAACACTAGCTCTTGAAAAGGTCTTAAAAAAGAAGTTGAGAAAATTATGATTTTGGTATTGCCTTTTAGCTATGAGCTAGCTCACTAAAAAATAAATTTTTTATTATATTATTTTATTTGCAAGCATCAGAGTCCTGCATGCTGCTTACCTTCCTAAATATAATGAAGCCATGTTTCATGTTGTCACTTACCTGCAATATCAAAGATTCCTGCACTGATGTCAGAGTGGAAGAAGTCTGTGGGGTGCAGATTGATTCTCACTAAGACTTTGCCTTTTTATGCTACTGTTATATTCTCACACTATTTCCACTACCCTCTGCATACTTTACAGATAACTAGCTCGTAGGAACCAGTTCACCTTTGAAACTCTCTTGTCCTCTGCTCGTTCCAGTAACCTCAGCTTTCTACGTAGAGGTGGCTGCAGCTCAAGTTGTCAGGCAGGTTGGAGGTTTGTTGTTCAGCCCCTCATGTTTAAATATCTTTGATCAAGACCAAAAACTCCAAATTGCTTTCACATCTGCATTAGATGTGATTGACAGTTATGAATTCCTGATGCATCACCATGAATTTTTCGTGTGTGTGTGATTTTTAAGTTTGAATACTGGACCTTGACTGGTATTTAAAAGTAGGTCAGTTAAACCCAAAGAGAAATAACATTAAATATTGATGCCATCAGAGACACCTCATTTGGTTACGTCCACATTACACCTTATGTTTCTTTCATGAATCTTTATTGGCGGTTTGACCCTTTAATGGTGAGCCTGATTCCCCCTGGAATATCTGCAGCATCACTCTGATTGGCTCAAAACCCCGGAGTCACTATCAGGGACTTGGCAGGGTGTTTTCATTGTGCCCATTCAGCCCAATGTTGCAAATCCCTGCCTACAAATGAAGCGTGTTTATCTATAGCGGAGGTCAGAGGTCAGCCAGGCCCGATCCGCCAGTCACTCAGCCTTCTCCCGCCTCCCCTTTGTCTCCGCCAGGGACCTCTGGTGTTAAACTGACACATCTGCCTGGTCCCCGGCCGGGCCTCCTCTTTATTGGAGCATCGGAGCAGAAGGCAGGAGAGGAGGAGGAGGAGGAGGAAGAATAGAGCTCGTGCCTCCACACGAGAGTCCTGACACACACTCCATCTGGCCCGTGCCTCAACAGATGCTCCTGACAGCGACTCACCGCACACACACGCACACACACCCAGGTAGACTAAATCCAAACTGATACACATCTTAAAACACATACGGTTATTTGCAGGTACACACACACACACACACACACACACACACACACACACCCTTGTGCTGACAGGTTTGTCCTTTTCATACCTCTTAAGTCAATCAGTCCCTCCCACTCAGCCAAGAAAAGCAATTAAAGTGATCCACAGTCAGCTCCCCTTCCTCCCCTGCCTCTCACCAGAACAGCATTACTTCCTCGCCCCCCCGTCACCTCCCTCTTTTCATTTTGTCACCTCCCCCAGATCCCAGATCGCAGGCATTATTAGAAACCAACAAAAGGCCTGCATGCAAAGCCAGAGCTTTTCCTCCACATTCCTTCATACTTGGAGGCACATGTGCACACACTCCCACAATCACTGGGAAGATACTGACATTTAAAAAAATATATCTGTTTTGTTGTTTAGTATTTTCCTGTTTTATTCCTGTTTATGTCCTTCCTCGTGTCCACCACTCCCTGTCTTTGTTTTTTTCTTCTTAGTATTCCTTTATGTCGTGTTATGCATTCAATCCGTGTTTCCTGGTTTATTTTGAAGTTGTCCCTTTCTGGTGTCCTTGTCTCTCTTTATTTCCTGTCTACATCTTCCCTTTGATAACCTGATGTTTTTCACCTGTGTTCGGTCATCCTGCCCTCCTTGTGTTTTATAGTCTTTGTCAGTTTGTCTCGCTGCCTGCCCGGTCAAGCATCCCAGTCTGTTTCTTGTCCTTTGGATTTTTTTCTGGACTGCTTGCTCCCCATGTTCTGTAAGTTATCTCCACTCTATCTAAAGTGTTCAGCAGTAGTGGTTGCCGTCTTGGTCCAAATCCTATATTGTATATAAGAAGTGGATGTAGTCATCGTGATGTCACCCGTTGGTTTGTGGACTGCCGTTTTGAAGTTTTGAGTTTGGCCGATAGGGCGCTGCCATATTGAGTTTTTGCAACCAGCGTCTTATAAAGACTGAATGTTACCTTTTGGCGTCAAATAATTACATTTAGTCACTTTTTCTGAAAGTGTTGGTATTGGACGCCCTGAAATGAGTAGTGAATAGTGGTGAACTCAATTAACCATTCCCAAGAACTAAAAGCCTTATTTACTAGTACTAGGCTGATTGTTGACTATTCACGCTAACTGTCATTTTAACAGGGCTGATAAGTTTGTCTAGCAAACAACAGTCTTAAAACTAAATGTACTCAGCAGAAAAAGTGAACAGCCAACTCCTAATAAGCTGCGCTGGTTAAATATACACAGAGCCGAGGGTACGAGTCACTCTAGCCTTTCAATTACAGATAATCCCGCTCTAAAGCATACTCTGCTTTCTAGTCTATTTCCTCTAAATGGGACCATAATTTACTAAATGAACATCATGCTGTGTTGAAGAAGACTTGAAACTAGCGACTGAGACCATAAACTCATCAGGAAAGTGTTTACTGAGGGAATAAATAAGCTGAGAAGTAGAAACATTTTTACCATTATTTCTAATAGAACCGGACTTCTTTTTGCAACCAGGAGAGTCGCCCCCTGCTGGCCTTTAAGTACAATGCAGCTTTCAGGGACATCCACGTTTGCATCAGTTTCCTGACCGGAATCTTCCTGCTTGGTCCAAATCCTTCCTTCTTTGTGTCCGCAATCTTACGGTCACAACATTGTCACATACAGACATTAGCATTTATAGGTTCAGACAGGGATTTGTAACCTCTTTTAACTTGTCAGATGTGAGTTGAAAAATGTTCCAATCTGAATAGCAGCTAACATTTGGCATCCAGTCTTTTCAATTAAAGCTAATGTATATATTTATATATAAACAAAAATTATATGACTGCTCCTATGTGCAGGCCTTCAGGTGTGCTGTGGCACGTGTGCGAGAAAAGCAAAATGTGCACTTGTTGAGAGGTCACCGTTTTGATTTATAGTGCCCATGTGTGGAACGTATGTGTGGCGAGGTGGTTGACTATTTTGGGACTCTCTAAAATGCATTTTGGAAAGACTGAAAGTGGCCTCTAGAGGCCATGCTGCACCTCACCAAACATCCAACAAACACTGCAGTCGAAACAAGCAGCAGTGAAACTACGTTTCTATCTTGTTGCTAGGATCATAAAAATGGTGATGGCTTTACTTGCTCCTGAAGAGGCGAACGAGCTTGGAGCCTTTCTGAAATTAAAGGACGTGGCTACATGATGTTCTCTTGGGGAGAACAGAGCACTGAGACATTTATCATCTCATCCAGCAAGACATTTATCATCCTGTCAAAGACTTTACCCACATAGCAGCCACTTTAAGGTCTATTTCTGCCTGGTATGGTGAAGCAGTTCAGCTTGTGAAACTGAGGATGGTGACTGGTTTAATGTGCAGCACAGCTTAAGTTGAGGGCCCCTGAAAAGGTCTAAAATGTGGATACTGATGAGGGGAAATTCACCCACCACTTCCAAACCTTTTAAGAATAATGTAGAAGAGTGAAGTCCTGTGTGGTTGTCACCCTAAGAGTTCAATTCCCCGGTTGGTGTTCAGTTTTGTATTAACGTTGCAGGGATTTATGTCCCACAGGGGCTCCCCATGCTGAAAATACATGCACTAATAGTCTTGTAAAGAGGCTTAAAAGAGGAACTGCATGTAAGTGAAGAGCTGATGTTATTTAATGTCTGTGTGGGAGAGAAATGTAGGAACAAAGAAAAGCCTGATTTATATAGCAAGAGAATATCACAACTGTGGCTTTTTCGCCTCCTCGCTGTGGCTCAATTAGCATGCTGCAGCAGGGCGAGAGGGAGGCTGTTACATGCTGAGCATCTAAATGTAGGAAATGGAAGCTTTAGAAGTTTTAATGGAGTGAGTGTGTTTGTGTGCGAGAGGGAGCTTAGTGAGGAGGGGGGTGGAGGGAAATGGAGAGATGGGAGATAATGCTGAGTCATATTGTACTGAGTCGTTCTGACCCAGTTCTCACTCACATCCTATTTGCCATCACAATTTATTCATTCGACACAGCGCTGGTACTTTCTCGGAGATGCAGCTCTCAATAATGCATGTCGACCTAAAGTGGAATTGGGAAAAGTGGAGCTGAGAGATATTGAAAACGCATCCATTTCTGTGTTTTTCTACACTCAACTTGCACTTTTAATAAAATCACAGAACGTCGTTTCAATTTGGGGAAATGCTTTATTCTGTACCGTAAAACTGGCAAAGGTGAGCGCGTCTGAATTGTTTCAGTTGTTATGGATTTGCACAGATACGACAACAAGCCCTCACATACAGCCTAACAGAACAGCATGAGACTAGAGAAGAGGGGAAAAGCCATGTTGTTACCTCTGAACAGACTCACACCAGGGCTCAGCTAACCCTAACCCCGTGGACACTTATTTTCGTGTCCCCAGTGTCTCCAGGGAGAGGAAATTCCTGCGTTTCTCATTCAGGGGAATCCGATCTCACATTTTCTGATGGCTTTTTCAGAGGTGTGTCAAGAAAACCAGAGAACCTTTTGAATTTCCTTCAGAACAAAGTAAAAGCTCTCAATTAAACAGAACATAAAGTAATAAATAAAGTAGTAAAAGGAGAAATCACTTAAGAGGAAGTGATTATGTGAGTAACTTTTGCTGTCATGACTGAGCTATGTTTCAGCACCAGCAGCTATAATATTTTTTTTCATCCGTATGAAACGCCACCTTTTCCTGCGTGCCAGCAACACAAAGGAGGCCAATCGACATGCAGAAAGTCAGTGACTTTGGTTTAGGTACTAACATTTCTGATGGTTGTAAGGGTTAGGGGGGATGTCAACACGTTTAACACAAACTAGTGTCAGTACTTCCAGTCTGTACGAGACACCCCAGAACGTCTCATAAAGACTGAAGGTTACATTTGGCGTCAAATAACTACGTTTAGTCACTTTTTCTGAAAACTTTGATATTGGACGCCCTGAGATGAGAACTGTCTCCACTGGCTGATAGTGGTGAACTCAATTAAACATTCCCAAGAACTAAAAGCCTTATTTACTGGTACTAGGCTGATTGTTGAGAATTTTGAGTCAACAATATGGCGATTTTACCATTTAACCACCTACCGCAGTTACGTTACTACTACCAGGCTATTAACTGTAATAGTGATGTTGAGCGAGTGAAGGTAAGCTTATCCACTCTTGACATTAACTAGATTTGTTTTAGACTTTTGAAACAGCATTAAAACAAAGTGGACATGATCACATGATCATAACAACACAAACACAAAATGTCATTGTTACACCCCCCCAGGCTCATCTTCTGACTCTGTAGTTCAGTCTTTGTAGTTATAAAAAGAAGTGTAAATGAAGGCATTTATTGCAGAAGCAGGATGACTGAGGTTGTTCTGTAAAGTCAGGCAGCCTCATTCCTTCTCTTGATGCTTTCCTAAGCAGAATACATACGTTGACCTTTGAGCTCGTCATCAGAGGCTGCTTGATGATCTAGGAATCTGATTATATTCCGTATTTTTCACTCAGCAAAAGGCATTCTGGGTAAATGTGTCGGCTAAGTGGCTACAGTGTATGATGAACGGGGAAGAATTGGGACATTTGGGAGATGACACTCGCCTCCCACGCCTCCCTTATCTGAACATCACAATGAAGAAAATCAAAGTGACACATACGGAGGCTGCCGAGGAAACGGGCGCATCACATGGCTGCTTGGCTGCACAGGCAGGTCTGGAGAAGTCTGGAGAAGTATGTGAAACCAGGTTGACAACTTCAAGGATCTGAAAACTTGGCATTTCACAATAGGAAACATCACCATTTCACCATCTGCATGCATGATTCTGCAGACTGATGGAGGTGTTGCTCTACGGTTGACCTTCACTGCGTAGGGTGGATATCACTGGTTACATAAGGAGCTGACATATTTTATATCACTACAGGTTTGTTTCCATGTTGCTCTGCTGTAAAGTCAAATTTCAACATCACAAACATTTCTTTTCTTAATTTCTAATGTGAGAATAACGCTTAATTTTCACTTAATGAAAATTAAATTTGTGACCTGGACCCTATTTTTTTGTAGCCAGGCTCTGGGGTCATCCTGTCCATCGCTTTGGTCCAAACTGAAAGATATCAACAACTATTTGATGTATTGCTGTAACATTTTGTGCAGATGTGTTCATGATGCCAGGAGGATGAATCCTTATGACTCTGGTGAAGCACTGACATTTTATTGAGTGCCACCATGTGGTTAACATTTTTTAGTGAAATATTTCAACAGCTGTTGAATGGTTTGCCATGAAATTTGATGCAAATATTTATGATGCCCGGAGGATAAATCTTACGAACTCTGGTGATCGCCAGGTGCTTAAAGCTCCACCTGCAGGTTGAGTGAACTGCCTCAATAAGTATTAAATTTGTTTCAGAGATTCGTGTTCTCCTGAGGATGCATTGGGCTTAGGAGTGGTAACTTTGTTGATCCCTGAACCTTCATCTAGGTCAAAGACTTTGGTTGATACCAGCACCCGCTGACATTCCCTGCGGCCTCAAATGTACTTTATGTATTGTGCTAATTCACAAGTGTTATCATTGTCATTGTGAGCATGTTTGCCTGCTGACATATATCTAAACTGACTCCCAACATGTTCAGTCAGATAGTGCTACAACATGAACATGAAGCACAGTCTGTGGTGGACTTGTGATTGTAAAGAATATCCTGTAACTGACAAAGTGACGGCTTTGATCCCTGCTCATTTGAGTCCATCAGTAGCTCTCTTTACCTCCAAAAAGGCCCTGGAGCAGCACTCTGAATCCCTTACCTGCCCACTTTGGATAACAGCACCAGCCAATGCTTAAAATGTAAATGTAGCTCCAAAGTGTTTTTCTACTCCCACAAGTGTATTTCTTATTCATCACCTCCCAGCTGCCTCCTCCAGGATGGTTGGATGCCTCAGAGGAATCGACCAAGTAGCTCATAGTTTTGGGGCCCTCGGGACCAAGAGATGTGCTTATTATGGAGGCCGTTGGGAGCTTTGCTCTTAACATATTGTGCAATATTTGCTGACTGCCCACACAACTAAACAATACATTTTTTAAACTGTGAGGAGGCAGTTTAAAGAAGGATTTGGTGAGGTCAGAAATTCGGTTATGTCATTCATGTTACTTAGAGAGCACTTTCATAACTTTTAAATGTCTCAAGGTACCAAGAATATTTAGATGTGGAAGTATCCAGAGTGGGAACTACACGGGATAGTAAATTATTAAAATTTACCTGATTTATTGGCCTAATGTACTAAAGAAGGGGAGATAGCCTCTGTGACATCACCCATTGATTTGTGGACTCGTTTTAAAGCCTCGAGTATGGCATAATGGCCGTCGACATTTTGGTTTGTTGGGACCTGAAGTGGCCATCTTTGGAAGAGAGGGTGGAGCTGGGGAGGGATATGCATTGCTACGCCTGACGGATCGTCGTGGTGGCGACTTGTCAGTCACATGGTAGCCCCGGCCTCTAAAGCCTCCCCTGCTTTCTGATCTATTTTCCTCTAAATGGGACCATAATTTACTAATGAACATCATGCTGTGTTGAAGAAGACTTGAAACTAGCAACTGAGACCATAAACTCATCAGGAAAGTGTTTACTGAGGGAATAAATCAGCTGAGAAGTAGAAACATTTTACCATAGACTTCTATACAATCACACTGTCACGGTTTTGGGGTTCTTGATGTTTGGATTTTTTATGTTGTCATTTTGGTTAGCCCTTTCTTTTGTGTCTTTCGCTTCCATTCTCTGTCTTGTCTCATGTTGTGTTCGTCATGTCTTCTGTTAATTTCTGTTTCCTGTTTCTAGTCGTTCTGTCCTTGGTGTCGTTTTTTTTGTTTTACTTCCTGTCTCTGTGTTCACTGATTGATGTGTATCAACTGTGTCTTGTTATCCTCACCCCTCTTGTGTATACAAGTGGTTGTCTTCCTGTTGTTAGTAGCATGTTCACCAGTATTCCTACCAGTGTTTCATGTATATCATGTGTCTTATCCCCAGCAAACTCTGCCAAAACAATCTGTTTATTCCCGTTTGTTCCAATTTCTTAATGAGAAAAAATATGCAGAGAATCCACATTTCTAAAAACCAGCAAATTCACCATTGAGTTCTTTTGAGCTTGGGATCATTCTACAAGATATTAGCCCTAAAATGGCCCAATCCATTAGAAATGGGCCATTGGGAAAGACATGATGAGTTTAGGACAAGGCACCAACAGAAAGATTTGAAAGTCAGAATTCTTTCCTCTCTTCTCTAGTTCAACATCTGCAACCTTGTTGTAGACATTCCTGCTCCTCATTGCTGTGAGTCTGCCAGCATTGTGATCAGAACTCAGGATGGTATGCAAATTAGGTAGTCGGCGCCGTACTTGCCTCCTCTTCACTATCTGTATGAAAATTTTTTGCAGCGCTGCTTTAAGCTCTGTGTTTTTGTGTTATGAAGCTTTGCAGTCCACATCTGAGTTAATATCAAAGCAGAACAGAAATCTGCTTTAACCCATCCTCTTCTTTCTTCTCTCTTGGACGCCTGGAGTGGATTTACCCACTGAGATCAATCAGGGATCACAGCCTTCACTGGGATTCCCCTGGTCAGCATGTTTCATGAGAAGAGCATGTGTTCTTTGTGTTTTCTGTTCTTTGCGTTTAAAGCCGACTTTTATCTGCTTTATCGCTTTAACGACTGATCAAACAGGACCGATTCTGTCTTAATGTTTCTGGGGGATTTTTTTGTTTTGCAAACCAGATCACAGTGCAGAGCCTTTGTACCAAACCTGCTGCACAAATATATAGTTTGACTGATTGATTATCAAAAGTTGTGGCAGGCAGCCCCCTCAGCATCAGCCAATCTCAGCTCTGGATCTGACCTGTCAGCACACGCTCAGTGGGGGCGTCAGACATTTAATCCACCTCCATGGCAACTCAAGATTCAGACATATTTAGACATGTTGGGTGGATCTGGGATGCTCGTGTGTGTGTGTGTTTTGTTCTGTGTGGGGGATAAGTGTGCACTGTTGTATTTCTCACAATGGCTCATAAATTCAAGAGACACCCCCTCAGGCTTCTCTCACCATGGGACACTTGGTAAACACACACAAACACAGTTTGTTGTACATGCCCGCACATCTTCCGTGCATGCACGTTTCCACACGCAAGCCGCACGCACATATACACACACATGTTCACCCCCTTGTACAAACAGACATCTGCAGCCTGAACTCTTCCTTTCTGAGGTCATCTGGTGTGTGTGTGTGTGTGTGAGTGTTACCCCCTGACCCCTGCAACCACACACACTTTCACCTCCAGTAACCCCAACTAACCTTACTGACGCACACAAAAGCCAGCCACCCCATAAAGCTGCGGGGACTTGGTGTTTCTTTCTGCTTCCTGTTCGGGTCAGTAGATCCCAACAGAGTTCTTGTTGAAGGTTCAGCTCCCTTGTTTTGATTCCGCAGTTGTGAGTTTGAGCCATTCGTTTTTAGACTTGATTTGCCAGGTGGTTAATTGAGCATGCTCTCATTTTCGCTGCTTCATTTTTATTCATTTCGATTCAGTCAAACTGAGGCAGAATGAGTTTAATTGCAGACATTTCAATCAAACGTCCAGCCCTCCTGTTCCAGCCTGCCAGCTGAATGCACATTGATAGTAACGCCGCAACAGCTCTACTTTCCCCTTGATTTGTATGTGCTGCAGTCGGTCAGTTGGCCGGTTCGTTCACCACTTTGGTGCAGACTGAAATATCTGAAACTTTTTGGATGGATTGACATGCTGTTGTTCCCCTCAGACTGAATTGTAATGATGCTTTTCATGCAGCACCATCATCAGGTCAAACTTTCAACATGTCCAATGCTTTGGTTTTTGACCACACACATTCAGCCTTAGCTGGAGGATGTGTTTTGTGCTAATTAGCAAATGTTTGCAGGCTAGCACACTTAACTAAGATGCTGAATATGGTAAAATGATACTTGCTTAACATCAGCAAGTCAGTGAAAGCATGGGGATGTTAGGATTTAGCCTCACAGATCCACTAGTACGACTGTAGACACTGTTCATATAAGCTTTATGAGTTCTATCTGGCAACAGAAATTCACACAAGAGAAATGTATATGTATTAAATGTATTTCTTTAAACATGAAACATGAAGCTTTTCTCTTTTTCATAATTTCACTCTCTTTTTCTCTCTAACACACACATGTGAAGAGGTACTCATCTCAAACAGAAGAGTACTTATAAATACTACATCAGCAATACCCACGTACACGTGCTGCCTATGAATATGCAGAGCATCCCTGCGGGGGAATACGCAGGGTCGCAGTGCAAGTGATGGTGCGAGATAGATATCTGTGTTGTTGTAGTGATGTACTCATTTGTGAACTGTGAACTTTCATCTTGGCAAACAGTCCCTACAACTATAAACATAAAATGCACAGTGCACACTGTAGTTAAGTCATGTCTGATTTTACTGTCTACCTCTTCCAGTAAGAGACACTATGAGTTAACATTCATTTGTAAGAGTTAAAAGACGGACTGCTTCACACTAGCTGTGTTTCAATCACCGTTTTTTATCCGCATTTTGAAGCGTCGCATTAGAAAAGGATAATGGAAATGGCAAAAACTAAAAAAAAAATCCTTAATTTTGCAAAAAAGTTTTTATGCTCACTTGAGGAGGTTTTTGCCTTTATCAAAGTTAAAGAGTTAATGCGCTAAATGGGAGATGGAAACACTTTTGCCGAATAAGTTCTTGTCACGGGTTTGGGTTGGTTAGGTGTGTTTTGTATTTGTTTCTGTGTTCATTCCCTGCCCTTGTGTTTGCTCTTCTCTGCAGTATGTGTTACTTTGTTTATTAGTTAGATTTACTTGTTATGAGTTCATCAGTGTTTCTAGTCTTGTTTCTATGTTCTTTACTTCTGTAGGTTTTGTCTATTAGTCACTTATATTGTGTGTTTGTAGTGTCTCTTCCTGTGCTTGTCCTTGATTTTCTTAGTGGTCTCACCTGTGTGGAATTAGTGTCTTCCTCACCTGTGTATTTAAGTGGTTGTCTTTCACTTGTTACTAGATCATTTTAGATGTAGCTTTGGATGTATTCTGTGGATGTATTGTGGCGTTCCCAGTGTTTCTTGTGACCCTGTGGATTTTGTTGGACTTTCGTATTTTGTGTTTTTGGACTGCTCACACTTAACCACACCTGTAGGTTTTCTACAATAAACCTCATCTACATCTTCTCGGTGTCTGCATTTGGGTTCTAACCGCTGTTCTCTAGCGTTCAGCCAGGAGGCTGAATGTGACAAGTTCTGACGTAGCGAACTTGTAACTCACGTCTGATCAGCTGTTTCTGCTGACGGCGTCTTGCCTGATATCCCCTTACGTGCGGAGACATGCTTATGGCGCATTTTTCCCTCAGGTCCGTGCGACTGGTTTTGTTTCTGGTTTTGAAACCAGACGTCTTGTTTATTACAGCTGTGTGTAACTTCAACTACTGACGTAACTACGCTTGCTGTAGCCTGGTTTATTTGCTCCAAACCAGCTGATGGAAACACGCATATTTTGCATTTACTTTTTTTTTCGAAATTTCAAAATTCAGCTTAAAATTCAAACATGGCTAGTGTTATGTATACCTTGGGCTTCTTTGAGATGGAATAATTCTAAACATACAAAATTATTTGATGCTTTATTTCTCAAAATATACTTTTAGTTCCTTAATAGCAGAAAAAAAATTCTTTTTAAGAGCAGTCAGAGATTATGAACTGTTAAGTGCAGGATAAATTGTAATTCGCTGGCAGTTCGTGTTCTCTCTCCGTTATGGCCTCTGTTTTGGACTCATGTTTGTGTTTGAAAATGTATTTATGTACATCGGGGTTAAGGTTTCCACATTTCAGATCGGGTCCTCTGTTTCAAGGTCAGACTTCAGGTCAGAATGAAGTTACATCAGTAGCGTGTTAACATTAATGAGGTTTAGACAATAAACATAGTAGTTGTCACAACATGAACACATAAAATTATAAACGCAACACTTGTTTTTCCCCCCATTCATCATGAGCTGAACTCAAAGATCTAAGACTTTCTCTATATACACAAAAGACCTATTTCTCTCAAATATTGTTCACAAATCTGTCAGAATCTGTGTTAGTGAGCACTTCTCCTTTGCCGAGATAATCCATCCACCTCACAGGTGTGACATATCAAGATGCTGATCAGACAGCATGGGGATTGCACAGGTGTGCCTTAGGCTGGCCACAATAAAAGGCCGCTTGAAAATCCCTTCCCTGAGCGGAAACAGGTGTTACCATCTCCGCCACGTGTGACTGCTTGATATCATGTGACCTAAATTATATTTAAGTCACCTGAGCAAGTTCTGCACACTGAAAAGGGTTGTGACATGTGGCTGAAAGCTCTGGAAAGAGTGAGTGAGCCTTGAGTTTAGAATAATTAATCACATATGCTTGTGTAAGCCTACAACTTGCTGCTACTGGCCTTCTGAAGCCTGTAATCGATCAAACATTGCACCCGCACAGCGTTCATTAGCCTGGTTGCGCTCCGCCCTGCATGTTTCTGCATACTTTGAACAGCCAGTTTCAAAGTACGTGCTACTTGTGGGTGATTATGCGTCTGCATTGCTAACCCGCAGCAGGTTTGCCTTTGTTAGCTGTCAGTCCTCTGGGGGTTAATGACCTAGAATCCGTCATCTCCTAATCCTCGTCGAGATGAAAAGAGACATTGTTTACATACATCTGCCTTCAAAGAGGAAGGCGCCCAAATTAGAAGCAGCAAGTCAAACAGTATGCAGATGAGGCAGCTGAATGGGGTGAATAGATGACTCCCGACTGGAGGCACGCACGCCTTCAGCCTCCTCGCTGGTCATGTCCTGTGGGTGAGGAGGTGGAGGGAGGGAGGGAGTCATGAAGCAGAGGCAGGTGCTGCCTCCCCCCTGCAGAGCTCCTCCTTTGTGGTTCCTCTCAAAAAGGACAGCTGTTGTGTCTCACACCCCCTCCAGTGCTGGCTGTCGTGTGTGTGTGTGTGTGTGTGTGTGTGTATTGGCATGCATGTGTCTGGATGTTTATCAGTGTGTTATAAAAAAGTTCTTGTTTGGATTCAACAGGCTGTTCGAGAACCGAGGTGCTGCCTCTGCTGTTTGGTGCTGCACTGGTTCTCTTGGCTGGAATTATTTCTAATTTATTCCCTTTTCTGTCTGTCCACTCTATACTTTCATCTATTTTCCCTCATTATCCCATATTCCCTTTCCTTCAGCTCTGTCGGGGTTACCTTAATCCCCGAGCTAACACAAATTATTTGGCCCAACCCACTGAGCTTTGCCAGTAAGATCATTTCTGCCTCTGAACAAATACACCTCCATATTTCTTCTTGTTTAAATTAAAAGTTCTCCCACGACTCTCCACATACTTCTCATTATTAACTATTCTCTGTTAGAAAACACGGAGCAACATTAGCATTGATTTAGAGTCCACCTGATGAATGTAAATCTAACATTCACTTTCAGTGACGGGCAGTTATTGTGATATTATTACTAGTAGTGTAAGGGATTGTTATTTCTAAAACAGCAGTGATATTAGTTATTAATCCAAGTAATAACCAGAATTTGTTGTTTTTGGTCATAGATATCTTATGATGACATGTACTCTAAAACTTCAATTAATAGCCGAGTCCCAAATAGCTGCCGACCCCGTTTCCTGGCCTGGTGTGTTTTGAGAAATATACGCAGGTCTCCGTTAAACGCCTGGTCTGTTTTTTATAGAAGTTCTTTGGATGTATAAAACTTCTTAAACCCTACCGGGTCGCCCGCTTTAGCTGCTTCTAAGCTGCTTGGATCGTTAATACAAATATTAATACAATTAAATCGTTCAATTCATTTAACAGAAACAACAAACCCCAAAGTCTAATTCTTATAGATTTACAGGTGTAACCTGCCTGGTACAAGTGCCGACTCCAGTTACCTTTTGAAGCCTCGTTAAGTCCGAATGTGTCCGTTCCTGATTATTTATCTTCCTTTTAAGGGTCCACCAATCAAAATTCATAAATATCTGTCATGTGAAGTCCATCGCTCTCTGTCTGCTGACTTCTCTCATCCTGCACCCTGTTGTTGTTTTTTCGCTACGTGGCTGCCTACAAAATAAAAGTCTGTCGGTGCCAGATCAAAGGAATGACGTGTATTTGATATTATTGGATAATTTTAATTATTATTATTTAAGTAATATTCTGTTTGAAATAAATAAACTGTTTCATAGTAGCCTGTTTCAGTTTTGTGCGAGAGGAATTCAAGGCCTGTCCCATATGGACACCTGTCCCAAATAAAGGCAGGGTCAATTCAGGGATTTTAGCAAATAAAAGCCCGGGCTATTAATCAAAGTTTTACGGTATGCACACTGGAGCAGCAAGTAAAGCATAAGTAAAGTAATATTGCCTTTTGAAGGAGTAATAAGTAAAAACTAGCTTATCACAATTACTTAAGCTGAGTTTGGTCTCCAGCAGCTCCTGAGAACAACATCTGGCTCTTTACCTGCTAGATGTTCCACTTTCTTTACCTGATCGCTTTGTCTGTCTGCTTGGTGCTTGGAAGTCAGCACACGGTGGGTTTATCAGAGCTTGTTTGCTGGCAATAGCTGCTGGAAACAGGGATGTGAGTGCTGAGAGAGAGAGAACCATACAAAAAGTCCAGTGAAACCAAAACTTTGAGCTAAGAGAGGCTGGAAATCTTTATGGAGCCGCAGAGTTGGTGATAATTCTCTGTGGGTTTGTCATAATAAGCAACCCATTTCACATTGCAAAGTCATGTGATTCACTGCTAATATAGAAAAATATTAAACAGTGATCTGTGTCTTCCTCCTCAACCTGCTCTACCACCCGCAAAACCCCGTTATACCTTCCTCGGTCTGCTTTATCCCGTCGCTCCTTCTCTCTGTTCCTTCTTTCCCACCTCCTTTTTAAAAGCTTTAGGGGTAACAAGCGTGTCCGGGGTTAAGATGACAGTCTGCTCTTTTGTCTCCTCCCAGTGCCCAGATGCCTCTGTCCGCCCCTCCGGTTTGTTGGAATGACCACATCGGCATCGGTGGAATGGCATCAGGAATTCTTTTGTGCACGCCCTGTTTAGCCTCCCCCTCGCTGGCAGTCACGATCCTCACCCCTCCACCCACACATTTAATCAGCTCAGGGCAGAAAAACACAGCCGCGGTAAGAACTTCATTGTTTGGCCCAAATCTGAGAAGACAGCTGATGGGGTAATAGTTACATGTCTGTGGGAATGATTGTGCGTTTTTAAGTCTCTGTGTGACACTTTTTGTTGTGGTTTGAGAGAAAAGAAAAACTTTTTTTGCATTCTTGTGTATGAATTGTTCAACTGCCCAGTTGCATAGATTCATATGTGCCTTTTTTATTTGACAGGAGTTAGCATCCTATATCTATTTAAGTTTTGATTATGTAGTGTGTTCATTTTGTAAAGGGGACTCAGAAGGTCAGTTTACATATTTAAAACACTTGGTGTGATATTTATGTGCTCTGTTCCGCATTACGATGCACAAAGACAGAGGATCCACGATCAGCTTTAAGTCTAATAATTTAAATGAACACTTTGTAGATTTGTGCATTTTTATTGACATTTGAGTCATTTGAAAGGCACAATTTCATTAACATCCACTGGCACACGAATTGTTAGTGCAAAATGGGTTAGGGCATGGGTTTTTTGTCGGAAACGGCGCGATCATGATTATATTATCTGATCCCATAGACACTCAACATTTGAGCCAAAATAGCCTAATATTGCTGTTTGACATAACTTCTGACTACACCAAAGAGTTTTATTAGTTTCTGACTGATCTCTGAGCTCTGTAACTACTGTATCTCACACATGTAGGCTATTCTATGTGATCTCCTTTTGATAACTACTGCAATAAGTAATGTAATATTGTTTCACTTCCATTCACGGAGCCTCACGTGCAGCACCAGTCAGAAACTTTAACAACTTCTTGACACAGTTTCTTTTTGGCCAAGTTTTCCGTTCTCTCCCTGTGAACATGACAAACAGGAGGGAGGACTAAATCATGCCTGCATGTGTGCTGACCCAGCAGGGACGATATCACGTGAGAAAAGTTGATCTACAGGAGAAACGGATCTGAAAGTCACACAGAATGACTGAGAGCTGCACTTACTTAGATTATATTTTATATATTTTCACCTGGATTTTGTTTCCTTTTACATAAATATCTTTAAAATGCTGTTTAAGGATATATTTGTCTTGTTCTTGTGAACCTAATATTGAGCTAAGTGTCTCTTCACACGCCTTATCTGAGCCCCTATGTCCCCACCACTTTTCAACACAAAGTGACACCGTTGACCTCGGGGGCTGAAAAATGGAGCCAACGCAGAAGTGCTGAACACTGCAGTTCCTCGAATGGCCACTTGAGGCTGGCTTCAAAAAGCAAGTCAACCCCCATAGACCCTCATGATAAAATGCCCACTTTTACAGCAGAAATAAACATGTTTACAGCCAAATTCTCCAGTCATGACAACTGTACATGAATTTTTTTATAACTCACTAGTTTCAGTTACATGAGACTTGAAGGAATGCATAATTAATGGCACGGCCACTTTGAGTGACAGGTAGGTGCCGTCACAGGCGGCTAGCTGCAGCAACCAGGCTTCATTCAGCCTGACTCAGCTCCACCGACACTCCAGCTCTTTACCCATGTTTGGATTAGCTGGGAGTAGATGTCAGGCACTGCCACGATGGCGAGGGCGGGAGCCGCCCACACCGAGCTGCTTCAGAAACCTGCGGGTGACATCACAGAGACTACATTTATGTGTTGTGAAAAGTCAGATGATCACCAAAGCAGGATTTGACATGAGAACTGTGAACTGTTCCAAGTTTTTAGGGAAACATTGTAATATTGCAATTTTGGGCCTAGTTAGGAGCAAAATTTCAGCATTTGCACTCGCTGTCAGAACAAATATATAGAACCACAAAGGGTTCATTTGCAGTGCGGATTGCTTACATCGCACTAAAACAGTCAACATCATGAATAATAATCACCAAACAGTCATATTTTTATGAATCAGAATTTATTATTTAACCAGTGTTCAGTTGCAACGGTAGTGCCAGAAGCAGTTCCTTTCCTCTGAAAAGCAGAGACGGAGATTGCACTTCCTGCATATTAGAACATCTTCTTTGCAGTGTCTGCAGCGTCCTCACTTTGTCTTCACTGGGAAATGTGCGACCGTGTCCCAGCTCACATCTGTTGGTGGCTCACACGACCTGTTGGCTGGGATCCCCATTACCTGAGGATGGTCTCTTTTGGTCTCTGAGGTGTCACTGTTAGGGATGTCCCACTGACTGAAGATGGCCGTCCTCTCCTTGGTGTGTTGACAGCTGTGTTTGTCTGAATTAGATTAGAAAGGGATCCGTTGCAATGTGAAATATACATTAAAAATGGTATAATCAGTGAAATATTAAATATGGCAAACAGCAGAAATGGATTCCTACCAGGATGAGAGAGGATGCTAGTTGCACCTGGAACAGTCTCCTGTTCAGCATCAGCACCACGTCCAGAGAAATCAGTATTAGGACTGATTAGATGAAAAGTTAGCGCATCGCCAGAGTTATTAGGATTAATCCTCAGTGGATCGTGACAGCAAAAATATCATGGCAATAGTTACTACTATATTTCACTGTGGACCAAAGCGGCTGACTGATGGACTGACATTGTCATCTAGCACAGAGTTTAAGCATCAGTATGTTTTCTCGAACTAGATCAGACTTATGAAAGCTGCTTAAGAATAGGCTCCCTGCCCCGTGACCCCCGATTAAGTTGATGTTACTCTGTTGAACAGTAGAACATGCTGCATATTGTGTCTGTTTGCAGATGGTAGTTAAAAAACAGGGAGGGAATTCATTATTAAGTTGATTAAGATGTCAATTGCCAATACCTTCATGGTTCATTAAATCATTAGGACTTTATTACATTAACAACTGTGACAAGCAGGGGCGGCCAGGTTCGGTCCCTGGCCGACAGTGTGGAAGTGTCCTTGAGCAAGACACTGAACGCCTGACCGCTCCTGATGCCGCTGCTGTCAGTGTGTGAACGGGTGAAAGTGGCATGCAGTCCACTTAACAAAGCTTTTTACGTCTCTCTCTCGCTGTCTCTCTCAATTCAATTCAGCTTTATTGACATGAATGTCAAACAACTATATTGCCACAGCTACAAATAAATGACAATAGAACAATTCATTTCATGCAGTTCATTAAAGGAATTAAATAATACATTAAAAGTGTGTGTTTGTGTGTGTTAAAAAACAATAATAAATAAATAAAATGGTGCAAAATAAAATTAAAGTAAAAAAAACAGCAAAAGTGTGTTTGTGTGCATAAAAAAATAGTTATTAAAAAATAAATAAATAAAACCGTAAAAGTGCGTGTGTGTGCGCCATAGGTCCGCAGTATTAAGAAGTATTTTTATGTTTAGGATCAAATAAGAAACAATATATTGATAGCCCCCCCCCAATAAAAATCAGTGTCTATAGTGAAAACAAATAAACCCGTGAAGTATTTTTCACTCTCTCTCTCTGCATTAAATAATATAATGTGGTTCACACAATATTGTAATACAGAAATCCTTCACATTTTCATCACTTAAGCACGACCTAAAGTTCCCTGGCAGAGCAGCATCGTTGTGTTTAGTGTTCTGATGAATGCTGTCATTTTCATTTTCAGGACATCAGCGCCGGCTTCATCTGTCAAAACACGGTCCGCCTTCCAGCCACACAACCACGCCAGACTTCATCCGTCCCCCATGATCGGCTGTGACAGCCTGATGCTTAATGTGTAAGCGAGCTTATGGCCCAGCTTTAAAAGCAGCCTCACATGCAGCCAGACAACAGAACTCAAACTATAAACTAAGAAGTGTGTGTATCGGAGTGAAACTCCTGTTTTTGATGGATTGATTTTCGCCAGACGTCAGCCTTCACCGTGCGAAGTGATGAATGGGTGATTAATGTGGCGGGGACACGGAGCTAATCAATTTCTGGTGACCTGCCTTGTAGCGGTGACCCAGAAGGCAAGGCGCGTGGGAGTGTGCGCCCGGCTGCGGGGGAAGGAGGGGGGCAGAGGGCAGGGGCCTACAGGAGCCGCACCTGCACTATAGCCCGATCTACATTTTTAACATTTATTGATTTCATTGATTGAACAGGAGGAGGCGTTGGTCTCAAAAACTCGTCTTACTGTCACAGTGAAACATACAGAATGAATTATTATAGACCCCATCATTATCCTGCATTAAACCACTGTGTGCCCGATCCTTTGAAATATCACAGCGTTTTGCCATTTGTTCAAATGCTGCTAATGACTTCCAAAGGTTTACCTTTTACTGCCCTCTCTGTGGAGGCTGAGGCGTGTTACATCACTGCCAAACCTCTGAGGGAGGAGGTTGGTTTGCTGTAACATGTTCTTTGTAACTAAAGACTGAGGTGCTGCCCTCCCCACCCCCCTGTTAACTACCATCAAGGTGCCCTTGAGCAAAGTGCTTTGCCCACTGCTGCAGCAGTGCATCTGCTCAGTGGTCAGCAGTACATGACTTTGTCTGTACTGGGCAGATCCCAGATGTAGGTGTTGTTCACAGCTACAGGCTGTAAATGAGCTTTTAAACTCTACATGCTGTAAAAGAATCAGATCCAGTCTCTGAAGCCACTTTTCGTCGATGCTTACAGCCATTTTACTCTCAGTTTGACTCATGGGAAGTTATGATTTAAAGGATCGTTTTAGTGCTTTTAAACCTGAGCCCTATTTTCACATATTTTTGGGGTTAAAATGAGTGGTAAGGAAAAAAAGTTTTGGAATATGTGCAGTAGATTGCTTCAGCAAGCAGCGGCTGCAACTTAATCCTTAGGGGCAATTGCACCGTTAAGTCGCATCTTTCTGCCAACAGGCTCTGACTGTTGCACCGGGTGTCTGACAACATCATGGAAAGGATCCATGAGGGACTCCCGGTGACACCTTTTGTTTTTAACCAGGACAGCTCTCGCTCTGAAATCTTGTGAGAGGTGAGTTGGTTGCAGGAAGACGCCGGTGGAAACGAAGGTTTGTTGTTGCAAGACTTTATTTCCTAACGTTAGTCCAATACAACAAACTCCTCTCTCCAGCTCTGACTCCTGTTTCCATCATCGTCGCCGTCGTCCACCGAATCATTCGTGCAATAATAAGCTATTACTGAAAGATGGGGGACCCACCTGCCAGGAACTCATGTTGGTCTTTTGTATATTTTATTTGTGAATGTTAATGTTTCTTTTTTACCTTCTTTCACATACCTGCATATTCTCACGACACCCTCGCATACATGTGCTTAAACGACACACTTTTTCACACAAACATCTCACATTTAAAATGCAAACTTAGTCCATTACAGGAATAGTCTGATATTGCTGGAAATACACATATTCACTTTAGTTAGATCAGATTAGTCAGGACCTGTTTAGCCTAGCTTGGCATGAGGACTGGAAGCAGGGGAAACAGCTGGCCTGGCTCTCCGCAAAGTACAAAAATATGTCTACTAGCATCTCTAATTCTCACTAAATCATCCAATAGAGCTTGGTTGACTTGCAGAAATGTAAAGGTTCCAGTTTTAGGGGTTCCTTTACACACATGTATTTGCTGTGAAATCTACTGATAGTGAACAGATAAAGTACATTTAAACCAAAAATATAAGCCAAAAGATGTGAAAACCCTCCATAGAGCTGAGGGGAACTGTTCGTCACGTTACACTAACAGCAGTCATTTGACCTTTTGATGTTTTATATCACATTGCATTCATAAAAAGTAATTAAATAAGCGATTGTCTGATATGGAGCGATTAGACTGATAAACTGAGACACAGTGTCTTTACATTGCAGCCTATTTTTAGAAACTCCAGTTGATGTAGAGACTCTGTTCAGGGTTCCTTTGTTAGCACACTTCCTCTCTGTGTCCTCTCTTTCCAGTCTGCTGCTCCTGCCGACACAAACCAAGAGGAATCTCCACTGCGGGAGACGATTAATGGGGTTCAGGTGCTGCTCTCTGCCTCTTTGTCTCCCCTTTGACTCATGACCAGAACTCCGCCCTGTCGGTTCTCCACGAGGGTACAATATGGACATGAGCTGGTTTATGAGAATCACTTTATTTTTCAAGGTCAGTAAATGTTAAACAATTCACCACTGAACAAGTACAGCGAGAATCTGTGAAATCCCCGACAAATGATGTGAATCTCTTTCATATAATCTCAAGTTATGTCTCATACAACCTGACTCTGCTCTGTTTGTCTTATTTATATATTATATCTATATTGTAAAACCTAAATCTGAGTGAATTACCAAAACCAGCTGGAATAAAGATTTGAATAAGAATTTACTTTACATTTTTTTAAGGTTTTAGGCATGACATCTTATACAATTCAGTAGTTAATACAAATATTCCTCCTCAAAAAGCTTCCTTATGATCTACGTCATGAACCACTTTGATTTAGCAAGACTCTGTTTGGCAACTAACATCTTGTCAAATCAGTCTGTCTTTATTTCTGTCACAGGACATGACACCGCTTTGACTGAGGTAATATTTTCTCATCTGTCTGGTCTCCTTTCACCACGAGGACACGATGATTTTTGATCACAGGACACACCTTTTTACTCTTTGGCAAAACATGTTGTGAATGAACTTACTGGAGCAGAGCAGGTAGCCTTTAATAGCATCCATGCTCACGATCAAACGTGCACCCAGACTCCTTTGCAGGTGGTTAATAATCAAGGAAATTTACTGAATCTGACTTGAAACAAGTCCAAGTCTCGTGGGAAAAAAGTAAGAGAGGTATTTATTGAGAATACAAAAATGTTACTGGATTAGGCTTCGCTGAACCATCAGTATGAAAGATGAGTAGCTGTATTAGAATATATCTGGATCTAAGTTGTTTGTGCACATAAAATCCCACATATAGAAATTAACTACAATTCCCAGGAGACATTCTGCTGAGAAACATTTTGTCACCCTTTCTAAGAAAAGGAGACTTTTCTGTCATCAACAGACAGAGATGACAAGATGGAGATTTTGGCAGTGAAGGGCAGTCCTCTTCCTCCTTCACCTCTCTACCACTCTTGTAATGCCTTGGTTTAATATCTCTCTATTCACCAGCCAATTTCTCTCCTCCTCCTCCTCACCCGCTGTCCTCCATCATAAATTCAGGAAGATTAATATTTCATCTGCCACTTCACAGTGCTCTCCCGCAGCGTTTGGGAAGAGGAGGGCGCTGGGGTACTCACGTGGTCTTCTGTGTCGTCACGAGTTTTATTACTGTTTTCACTGTAGTGAGTCCCCGGGACCCACAGGTGGTCGTTTGAGTGGGTCCACATTAAAATAGGTTTTTCCTCAAAAATCTTATTGGTTCTTTTTCACGACTAAATCACATTTGTGGTTTTGAGAGAAATATCTTTGGTTGCTGTGAATTTTGGTAAACACATTAATGTTGTTCTCCGGCTCATTTGTTACAACTTTGGTGATCCCCTGACGTTTTACCTTGGATCCTCATCCGGTAAACATTTTAATTTGGCCAATACCTGCAAAACTAATGACCCAGCAACCTCAGCTGTACGCCTCACAGAGCTGCTAGCGTGCCTGTAGACTGGGACAGCGGTGGTTTATAATAAGCTAAATAAGGCCCTAAATAAAGCTATTCTGTACTCTGGAAACAAGCTGTGCAACAGGGAGGCAGCTACGTCAAAACACATCTGGTCATGCAGAGTGTGTAGAATACATGCTCAATGCAACTCGCCCACAGAGCTACTGATTTCTGATAGGCCAGAGACTGCCTACTGCTTTGAATGTGTGTGGATGCATAATTAGTCCTTTTCTTTGATGATATCAAATGTCAAAACAAACCTGCAGGTAACATTTTGGGAGCTGTAATTAATTTCTCACCCTACGTTTTTATGTCTTCTACCAAAACCGTGAGCTAAATGAGCCTGAACAGCTCCTCAGAGCTGCAGAGCTGGTGATCATTCTTTGTGGAGCTGTGGTCATCTGACTCACTGCTAAACTAAAAATTAGGATTAGTGGAGCTTTAAGGAGCACTTGAACTTTCAGGTTACAGACTGGACTTCCAGTATCAGGGCTGTGTTTTTATAAAATAATGGCATTACAGAAATTAATTACAGAATTGGCCTCGCCTGCTCACACGTGAGGAGCCAGGGAGGAGCGGATTATTCTGTGTAATTGAGTTAACCTGCAACATGAGAGCGAGGCGTTGTGTTGAAGATGGAGACATGAGGAGAAGGGAGTGTGAAAGGCTACATTAAGGTGTTTTTGTATCCCAGAGAATGAATCAGAGAATCAATCTCTCCTCTTTGAGACGACAACAATGGAGGAAAGAGTCACTTATTTCACCATTACGAGGCCGGGGTGATTCTGACTGCAGGCCCTCCGACAGGCCAAGAGGCAATTCTACACTGATAGCTACTATTCAACGATGATGTCGCTCTGTAATTAAATTAAATTTCTGCCCTGTCCAAATATTAACACACGTTGTTTTGTTTCTATGGAAACGCAGATTCCAGTTATATCCCAGTATTTGTTTTTTTTTAGTTTTTTAATTAATTTTTTTATTATGATAGCACGTGGGTCTCATAGTTAGCAAGCGGTGATAAACAGCTCGCTTCACGGGGATGTAATGTTTTAATATTTCAGATAAAAATCTAATCTTTGCACCACTTTCAGGGGAAACTGGATACATGATTTTTTGCAAAATGCAATATTACTCCATACCATATAGGAAAGATAATACTATAGTTTAAGTTATTAATATAAAGTCACACAGATTAATTTATAGTTATTTATTCACAATTTTACAGATTAATATGCCATAACCCCTTGTCTAGGCATGAGACATTTTCCATTTTCCAGTCGAGGTCCTGGACACTACTGCTGCTGTTGATGAAGGTATGGAGGAGGTGGAGCAAAAAGGTGAACAATGATAATAAACATACAGGGTTTATCTCACAAAAGTGAGTTCACCCCTCACATTTTTGTAAATATTTGATTATATCTTTTCATGTGACGACACTAAAGAAATGACTCTTTGCTCCAGTGTAAATTAGTGAGTGTGCAGCTTGTATAACAGTGTAAATTTGCTGTCCCCTCAAAATAACACATCACACAGCCAGTAATATCTAAACCACTGGCAACAAAAGTGAGGACACCCAAGTGGACCACAAGTGAAAATGGGCCCAATTAGCCATTTTCCCTCCATGGTGTCATGTGAGTCGTTAGTGTTACAAGGTGTCGGTGTTGCCAGCGGAAGTCACTACTTTACATTGTAGCGAAGTGTCATTTCTTCAGTGTTGTCCCATGAAAGATTGACTTTTGGGAGATACTGTATGTGACTGGTAAGCTCAGGTTAGTTTGGGTGTGACCTTGGGAATAATTTATAATAACAGATGTTTGCAACACTGTAGGGCTCCAGACTTTTTCACTGGAGCTGCACAGAGGCCACGTAATGATAACAAACCACAGTGGTTTTAATTATGAAATGCACATGAGCAAAGTATCGAAGATCATTATGGTGAGTATGATATTGAAGCACCAGTGAAAAGTTGTCAAAGGGCCGAAACAACAGCAGCAGGAGTAGTACTTGTAGTTCTAAAAGATGGTAGCTGTAGCAGATGTAACAGTATAAAAGTAGAGGTTGTGGAAGATGTGTGTCCATTTCATATTTCTAACCCTTTTCAGGATTCAGTTCATGAGATTAAACCCTGAAGAGATGTCTAGAACCAATATCCCTGATCAAAACCTCCTGCTGGTCAAAGCTGAGCCACATCCAGGAAGCTTCTTTAAAACCAGACTTTGTCCTTGAATAACTGATAAACGGTGAGACTGCACTGCTTGAGATCAGCAATTTATTTATGAATGATGAGTCTTTGAGAGGGAAAGCAGGGAGACCGTTGACCTGGACTGCACCCCACAGTAAAAGAACAGGGATGGTCAGTCAGCGCCATCCAGCGGAGAGAAGACAACACTGCAGCCTCCACTGGAAACCAAAAACATGCTTTAAATATTTTTCTTTGCCTCACTCTCACTTTCAAACTCAGTCATTTACTTAAAGGTTTAATTTACATTACTGAGGGACAGTTACTGTGTCCCAGAAAACTATATGACACAATAATGTACTTCTATTTCCTGTTGTCTTTTTCTTTCTGTCTTTTGTTCTTTCATGCTTGCTTTCTTTTTTCCTCTTCCTTTCTTTTTCTGTTCATTTCTTCTCTCCTTACAGTACTTACTTTCTTTTTGTTCTCTTTAACCCTCCATCTTGCTTTTCAGCCTTTTTCTCTTTGTTCCTTATTCACCATTAATCCCTAATCCAACTGTATCTCTCCCTTTCTTTCCCTAATTGACCTTCCCAGTTGCCTCCTCCTCCTCCTCCTCTCTCAGTGCATACATATATCAGAAGCACTCAAGCACCTCCTCAGGCTGCAGAAAGACCAATTAATTAAAAACACTAATAACCCCTTTTCTACTGGGAGAAAGAGCATTTTCCTCCTCATACATTATTAATGTATGATTATTTGCAGGTAGTGTGTGTGTGTGTGTGTGTGTGTGTGTGTGTGTTTTCACCCGGCAGTGCTCATTAATGTAAGAGCTGACCAGCTGAGTGGGTGAGTGAGACTGGGTACGTATGGTAGTTCATGTCATTTGCATAATGAAAGTGTGTGTGCTAGCTCCTGTTAAGTGGCAGCTGAGTGGACCCTGAAGCGCCTCCGATGCAGTGGGGAGGACATTAAGTTAAGAGGTTAATGAAAAGGCTTTGCGGTCCAGTTTTTCTCTGTTGTTTTAGATGTAATTTTTGGGGAAAAAAAGAACAACAGTTATGAGAACAGGTGATACAAACACCAAAAACTGTCTCCATTTGCAAAACAGCAAAATGCAAGATCTAAAATGTTCTTAAACCTCTTCATAGGATCAGCAAAATCAACAAAAACAAAGTTCATCAAATCACAAGTTCAAACCTGCACATAAACAGGAGGGAAGCAGAGAAAGAAGAAATGCAGGAGACTTCACTCAGTGTAGCACGACGAGTATAGAGTATAGTATTTAGCATATTATAGTTTAGTGAACCTTGTAATAGTTGACAGTCTGCAATCTGTGCACATAGTTAGCAGAAGAAGACATACTTTATTAATCCCTCTGGAGAAAATGGAAGTTAACTGATGTTAGCATGTAGGAAAGAGGTGTAGCAGGAAATTTGTATGTTTTTTGGGGGAATATGAGAATTATTGTATATTATAAGAACTGATATAAGGGCGAAGAAACCTCCACAGCCGAAAGCTGGACCTACATGTACATGAATGTTCGTAACAATTATGCCAGACAAATTCACACACACTGCTGATGAAGCCTCTCACTGCCAGGTAAATCTGGTGTGTGGTCTTTGGATTGAATGAAATGATTTGCTGTGACTTATTACAGTCCTGCAGCCACTGATACCAGATTGTTTCCTTTTTTGATTTTTTTGATTGCTGTCTGATGTAACAAGAATTTCAACAAATATAACAAATCTGCTTCTGAAATAAACCCAGAGCTTTAAATGGCATATTTATTAAATTTCAAACATTACAGTACCAGAGCTGTGCACATGTGGCGAATACATGTGTGCTGTACCTCTAGATATTGTTATACTCTCAGGTTCTCTCAGGATCACTTGTGTATTTAAACGATATGTTAAATATTAAAATATCTATTAGTGAGAACAGTGGGATGATTGTGTTTGTTCAAACTAATGACAAACTAGTGTTGATACTGTGGCCGTACTGGAATGAAATATGAATAAAGACTAACTGCTTCTGTAAGATTTTTTATTTATTTCAAACAACATCAAACCTCACACTGCCAGAGTAAAAACAGAGTCACAAACAGTACAATAAAGTGGGTAAACAGCAAAAAGGATCCAGACTTGGACACACAACAGATTTATCAGATGACATAAAAAGAGGATGTGAAGGAAATCTTTTCTGTAAGGAACCAAGGCAAGCATTGCATTTTAATATTAAGATTTCACAATTGTCTTTGTCACATGACATACTCTCTCTCTCGTCTGTATATTAACAGTCTCTTTCCCACCTCTCTAGAGTTTCCTGAGGTGGGTGAAACAGCG
Source organism: Micropterus salmoides (assembly GCF_014851395.1). NCBI lineage: Eukaryota > Metazoa > Chordata > Actinopteri > Centrarchiformes > Centrarchidae > Micropterus > Micropterus salmoides. Next base: position 2,701,827 of record NW_024041039.1, read on the forward strand.
CCCCTCTGGCTTGTAACGGCTGGTGAATGGCGGCCAGTCTGTGCGGTCAAACATGGCATTACACCCTTACCTCCCGAAGAAATCAAAGGTAAAAAGTTCGGCATTTTTTGGTTTAAAAAAAACATCACAGAAACGCGGTTCCTGACAAGCTGCTGCAAAACTGAGAACGGAAAGGTGTCTGAAAATAGCACCGTGAAGTGAACTGTGAAGCCAGGTGCGTTCTTGCTAGAAGTCAACAAAGGGGACAGCAGGTGAAGTGTGATCAGAATCACCTTTAATCTCAATTCTCAATGTACTACAGCTGCAATGATTAGTCGATTAATCTATTAGTTATTAAATTAAATGCATTAAATAAGTATTATAATTTATCAGTTAGTATAATTGATGGATCACTTTATGTCCTTTTATTTTAAAGAATATTTTCTGGTTTCTTTGCTTCTCTGTGACAGTAAACTGAATATCTTTGGGTTGTGGACAAAACAAAACATTTGAGGACGTCGCCTTGGGCTTTGGGAAACCTAACAACTAATCGATTAATCAAGAAAATAGTCGACACATTAACTCATAATAATGGAAATGTTTTTTAGTTGCAGCCCTACAATACATACATACAGAACAAGCATAAACAAACAGGAAGACAAGCTCAGCAAACACAGACACACACAAACAGGATGCAGGATGCAGGAATAAAAATTTTGTGCCGGTGTTATTCTATACATAAGGTAGGTGGATATGATATATAGCTCCTGATTTAGAGGTGCTGAAATACCACAGTGATGAATAAATAGTATACAGGTAGATACAAGTCAGAGTCACAGCAGTTGATCCTGTTCATCAGAGTGACGGCCTGAGGGAGAAACGAGCTGCACCTCTGTGAAAGAAACAAGGATGGAGCTGAACCTCAGATAACGTGAGTTAAAAACATCTTTTGACATCTCTTTCTCTGTCTCCATATCTCACCATTTCACGATTGCTTTCACTTAATCCACAACATATTTAACACCATGAATGTTAATCATCATTGCAATTTACAATAAAACAATCGTGATCAAAATAAAACTGTGAAACAGTAACTCATTCTTATCAAAATCAAAAGAAAAATGCAGTTTTTTTCCATTAACTTTTTAAATGTAATCGTCTAAAGTACAATAAGATCCAGTTCTGAGATTCTGTTGTGCCAAAGAGCATATAACCAGAACTAAACACTAAATACAATGCAACATTTGACAGTATTCAATAAAAACAAAATGCTTCTGTTCTATTCTACTATTAGTTAGTCAAGAAAAAAATATCAATATTCCCTGGTTCCAGCATCTTAAATGTGAATATTTATTGGTTTCTTTACTACTAACTACTATTTAATATCTTTGAGGACGGGCTTTGGGAAACACTGACTGACAATTTTCACAATTTTCTTGCATTTTATAGACCAAACAACTAATCGTTTAATCAAGAAAATAATCGTCAGATGAATCGATAATGAAAATATTTGTTTGCGGCGCTGCTGCTCACCAGGATAAGAGCACCTGTGGTTCAGCCTAAACCCAGCTGTTGTGTCCTGTAGAAACCACTAGAGGTCGTCCTGTCAGAGGTCACAGAGTTCAGGAGAGGGACAGATTTCTAACTGTATCCATTTCTACTAGTAAAATCTTTTTAAGGTTATCTAATTTATTTTTTCTTGTTTCAAATAACTGTTATATAAAAGTATTGGGAAATTGTATCAGATCCTGCTCTGGTAGTTTTATACAGGGAAAGACTACAGCTTGGGAGTTTTTGTATATCTGAATGAGAGAGGAGTGAAATAGTTTAGTGACCAAATAAGTTGTGGGAAACGAGTTTAAGGTATTTTTGTGATACGTGTATTGAAATTAAACAACGGAAAATTAATTTTATTAACTTTGATCAATAAACTGAGTTGAAAGATCTCCGAGTTTTTTCCTTTAGTGGTGAGTCACAAAACCTCCAAAAAAGACAGTCATAAGTATAAAACAAGTCAGGACAACAAAGAGAGGCTGCAGGCCCAGCCGATCAAACCAGCTCCACCTGAAGCAGCTGCAGCTGCAGCCGGGGCTCCGTCAGTAAAATCAGCCGATCGATCTGTGACAAGTGATGTGAACAGCAAATAAAATGTACAGAGAAGTGTTAAATGATACAAGAAGATGAAACCAACAGAAAGCAAAGCTTGCGCTGATAAACTTGCAACAATGACGAACAAGCCTGAGACGCAGCCGACGGTGAGCGGCTGTTAAAATCAGGCATGGACTCGACGCTGCAGGCCTTTTTTATACAGTTTATGGTGCAGGCACATGCTCTTCTCTTTCTTTCGGTGTGGTGTTTGCGGGTTTGGCTGCAAGCAAAACCATACAACTAGTCATTTTTTTGCCGCGGTCTGGTTACAAAAAGAAGGCGTATAGATTGAGACGTTTCCATTCTACTCCATACTGGGCTGTTTTGGTCGATAGAATAAAGGTATCGAGTAGCGATACACACCCCTAGTGTAGCCTTAAATTGATTTTGAAGCTGTTATTTTAAGATAAAATGACTTCTTAATGTTGCTTTAAGTCATACTGTATAATTAATCATACTATTAATCGTTTAATTAATCATTACACATCACTTGTGAATGCCACTGCACTTTAGGCCTTGTAGGCTGTTTTCCTGTTCACAAGCATCTAGCTAGAACTGTGGATAGTTTTTGTTGTGAAAATAAACTTTTCAGTCTGTGAATGTTTTTAATGTTCAGCCCTTTTCTGATCGCCACGTGTATCAGCGCTTGGGCCCTGTATAACGACAGTTTGCCCCAGTCTGGCCCCTGTGGTTTAAATGGGCCTGAGCTGGGGCCTGACTGAACCCATTGCAGAGCCTTGAAGAGAGGCGGTCTCATTTATCTTGGCCAGAATGCACAAACTTTATCACAGATTTAATTAGAACAAGAGAAAGAAAGCGGTCGCTTCATCTTGAATATCCCCCCACTGACTCTAAACTGTGAATCAAAAGGAGGTTGAGGGGCCCTGAAGGAGGTTTGTCTCGTCCTGAGTCCGACTAATCCAATATGACTGCTAATTAGATCATCGGAGTGTCTGCCACCCTGTCTGCGGCCCGCTAATGCATTACCAGTACCTGCCGCAACTGTTAGGATGAAGGAGCGCTTCTGTGACAAGACAGGAAATGGGGAAACGGGTATCTGTGATGCATGTCAGGAGCTGCAGACGAGAGGGAGGAAGAAGACGTTTCCTGGAATTAGTTGTTGCGAGGACGAAGATGAGAGTCACACGATGTCTGAGCGTTGTGACGTCAAGCAGAGGGTCTGCTGCGGCTGTCAGAAAGTGAGAAAGGGTTCTCGATATCGAGGCCTCCTGTGCAGAAGCTTTGATGCTTCATGTCGGGATGAGATTCAGTGTCAGTCTTTTATTTCATATTTCACTTTTCATTAATAATCCAGGAAGTGCCTGTTTGTTGTGTTGGAGTAACGTTAGGAAATAAAGTCTTGCTAGCAGCTCCTCTACGTGCACAACAAACTCCCCTCCCTCGTTTCCACCGGCATCTTCCTGCAGCAACTCTCCTCTCTCGAGATTTCAGAGCGAGAACTGTCCTTGAGCGAGACTTCAGTTTCCTGGTAAAAACAAAGGGGGTCACCAGGAGTCCCTCATGGGGATCCTTTCCATGATGTTGTCACAGACCTGGAGTAACAGTCTGAGCAGTTGTGGATTTTGACCCGAAGAAATATGTTGCATCCACTGCAGCGGGTTCAGCTGCTGACTGAAGCATCTGCTGCACGGATTCCAAACCTTTTTGTACCTACTAGTCATTTCAGCACCAACATATGTGGAAATAGGGCCCAGGTTTTAAAATACAGAAATTATCATAGGGCGCACGTCTGCTGCCAGGAGGTGGCACTGTTGTCTAGGCAAAGGTTCTCAGGTCATGTGGACGTGATTAGTGTGTTACTTTATTCAGCCTGTGTGAATCCATGCACACACACACCGCTTGCTTGTTGTCAGGTATCAGGTGTCAAACTACCAACTGCACACACTCGAGGGAGCAACACCTGAGAAGCTGAGAAACCTCCTCAGAGCTCAGAGAGGAGAACAGGGCCGACGCCGCTGCTGCTGCTGCGCTGAGAATTACAAACCGTCTTTAAACAAAGTCACAACGTTATTATGTCCAACCTCATCAAAATTCTTTTCAAATAATTTCCTGTCAATCAACTAATTAATTATTAATCTCTATTCTACTTTTACGTGTTCTAAACTAGAGCTGCAAAGATTCATCGATTAGTTGTCAACTATTAAATTAATCGCCGGTTTGAGTAAGAAACTTCTCTGATTTCAGCTCCTTGCATATGAATATTTTCTGGTTAAACTGAATATCTAAAACAAGATATCTGAGGACGTCGTCTTGGTCTAAAACACTATTTTCTGACATTATATAGACCAAATAATTAATCAAGAATATATTGGAGAGATTAATCTAGGATAGTCTAGGCCTCTTTCTTTTGCTATTTGGTGCACAATTTATTTGAAATGGTTGCATTTTACCTGAAGTTTGTAGAAGTATATATCATTTCATGATTTCTGGAAGACATCTTGATATATTTTTGAAGTTGTGCAATCCCATGTGGGTTGGGCCAAGCGTTCAGCACGCCACAGAAACATAAGCTAATTAACTGTTGTAGATTTTTCATCATTGGTGGTTGCAAGTTTACTGTACTTTATTTTGAAATTCCATCAGTTATTGATCTGTGCGTGTGTGTGTGTGTGTCTGTGTGTACAGGAGTGTGTGGTATTATTCACCTCACCACGTGAAAAGCTGAATTTCCGTTACTCTGTGAAAAAGGACAACAGAGTTAATCTCGCCTCTCAGGCCTACCTGCTGTCGCCTGGCAAACACTGCAGCCAACGTACTGATTGGCTATCGGCCTCCGGCTCCATTGTTGTGGCCGCGCTTCTGTTGTCTCATACCTGAACAGCTGTAATGAGAGAGGGGAGGCAGGGCGGTGGGAGGCGGGGGAGGTCTTTTTTCCCCTCCTGTAGGGAAGCTGTTGAGCTTAATGTTTAATAAGCCACTGGACACAGGAGGAAACCCGATCCTCTCCGGAGAGGGTGGCGTGTGTGTGTGTTTGTGTTTGTGTATTTGTGTGTGCTCCCTCTCTGTGCATTTGTTGTGTGAGTATCCAAGCGTGCTGCATTATTCTCTGGTCAATGTGTGAATCAGATACACTGTGTTGATTGGGCTCTGATGTAATCGACTCTTTGTTCAACTCTAGGCCGGCTAGTATTTCTCGTCAGAGCCCAGCTTCTGACAAAACGGACAACTCCTTTTGCTTTTGCACTTTTAAACCTCACTTGATCAATATTGTTGTTAATATTGAATCAAATAAGTGTTTAATGTGAAAGCTACAGTATCATGTTTTGATTAACTCACAGTAAATTATCTCCTATTCTGCAGCTCTGCAGAGCCTTTTTTAGCCTCAGTTACACCTGGTGCAGCCTGCTCCGATACCTGGATAAGAACACATGCTAAAGAGAGACGTAAATGCAGAAACAGAATGGTAAAGGATTGAGGATATCACATCTGGAGGTGCCACGTTTAGCAGCTCTGTTTGCCAGATCACAGATGTGATTGCAGTCTGTCTTAGTTGCATTCAAATCAGGTTAGTGAATGAATGATGAATAATAATTAGGGGTCGGGGAAAGAATCAGTTCCTAGATGCAACGCGATGCGGATGATTTTGAATTGATTCACAAGTGTTAGTTGATAACGTGATGTTGACAGAAGGCAAAAGGCGGAACTCTGAAGTGCAGCGCCCGGACGGTCTGTGGCGAGACGGCTGAGCGAGAAATCTGACTCTGCATTAAAAGCTAGCGTATGAAGTTGAAAGGAAAAAAGACCTGCACCCGAGCTGCACTGTATGCAAGTTGTGTCAAACTCAACTAAAATATTTTGGAAACATGAGAAACTATATTACACGTTTCCACCCGGAGGAGGAAGCAAAACACCCGCTTGTACTTGCTGCCAACAAGGGAGCATTGAGCAAGCGCTGTCAGAGCTTCCATCCAACTCAGAAATTACTGCCCAGGATTTGCATCCTTAGTCAAAAGAGATACAACATCCCATCTGGAGCAAGTATGCTGCTACAGGCACACTTTTCTTTTCCCGTTGGTTCTCCGCAGTGCTGAGATATATGTTGGCAAATGTACTTCCAGGTAAATTCATTATGGATCTTTATAAATACTTTGCTTTAAAATTAACAAACAGTCACACAGTGAGACAAAAGAAAAACAGTATAGAAAATAAAAAAAGAGATTGAGGTGCCTAGAGATTCCCACTTCTAAAAATAATGCTGCTCTGTGTCTGCTCGATGTGTAAATAGGCAAGTTTTTGCTAGCATGTGAGCAATAATAACTTTAAGGTGACAATAATTCATCTGTCTGCTTGCATTGGAGCTTTTTAGCCCCCTAATGGCCAAAATGAACTTTTGCAGCTTTAAGTTGACGTGGTCGATGAAATGCCATGTGACGCTGGTGGCTCGCTTGTAGCGTCTGTTTTTGTCAAACTGAGGGAGCGGGACAATACAGGAGGTTCTGCCAGAAAACATTTTGGCATGTAACCACCAAGTCCTTGAGTGGACGGTAAAAACACATTCTTTGTGTTGTGGCCCCTTCATGACTGTATCTCTTTAAAATGAAAAAACAGGAACACAACAAATAAAAATGGATCCCAGTTGAATTCAATTGCAATAAAACAAAGGATTCAGGTCAGCACGATAGCATCAGCAACGTTTTCATTTCCCTGCATGAGTCATGTTCATTCAACTAAGATTCCCTGGTCACCCACACTCCTTTTGAGGTGGCTCTTAGTCGGGGGGGGGTTAACAACTTTTATCCTTTAGATAAACAAAATGAAAATGAATGTTTGCAGCAGCTGCAAGTTGAATCATGGAGTCGATTGTTTTCGTGTTCATCACAGCCCCGCTGCACTTTTTACTTCATATCTCAGTGAAACCTCTTTTGTTTCACCCCCAGCAGTGGAACAAGTGTCTCACTACAGATCAAAGATATTTACTTCCCCTCTCCCATTGTAGGGTAACATAACTGCCATCACACTCAAATGAATCATATCCCCTCCTGTGCATCAACTCATCTTTTATTTGTTGGCATTAAAAAAAGGGTTTTCACACGTCTTTATTGTGCTTCAGTAACAAGTTTCTAAGCCTTAGCCTTCAGCATAACTGGTAAATGCAGAAATGCAAATCATCGAGACACTTTAAAAGTGCAGGTAGTGAAGGGCAGAACACTTCATCAAAAAGTGCAGCATCCAAATCGCAGGAGCTGCAATTTTTCTGATGAAGGTAAAATGTGTCACAATAATATAAAAGAAGCACTGAGGTGGCTCTAGAGAAGCCCCTGCCTACAAATCATATTCCCCAGATGAGAGGGAACATGCTTGTTTGGTAGAGACCCTGGCAGAAATGCCGCCATCACCATTTTTAAATTGAAAATCAAATCATTGTTTTTGGTTTTGCATGTAGTGTGAGCCAACTCCCAAGTCGTCACACATGGACGCATGGTCAAGACCCCTGTCAGTCTGTAACGCACTGGGAAACCCCTTAGCATCATAGTTTAACGCATTGGGGGAAACCATGTAGCATCATTTAAGAACACCGAAAGTAGATAAAGAAAAGTAGTAGGATATAAAGAACAGAAAAGTCAGAGTAAGGAGCTGGTTGGGCCGGATGGAAAATATGTCTGTAGTTAAAAGCTGTTCTTCGTTTTTAACTCCATATCTGACTACACATGTTTTGCAGACCCTAGTGCTATCACATTTAGATTATTGCTCTGTGGTTCAGGAGATGAACTTCGGAAAGCTACAGCGGGTTCAGAATAGACTAATGTTACCAAAATACACGGCAAAGTCTTCTGGTTGAAGGTTGATGAGAGGCTTTAGAAACAAAATGAATGTATGGAAACCCAAGGTTGTATGTATGGGCAACTTACTAATGTACATGCATACCCAACAAGGCATGCCACAATTGGTAAATATATCATTCCAAATGGTTGATTCCAGGTCATATTGTTAAAAGTCAAAATAATATTCGTTTTGACAAGTAAAGGAATATTTCAGTTTTTTTATGATAGAAAGTAGAGAGTATCTTACCTTCTCTTGTATTTGTATTTCTTTATAATTTGTTGTTTTGTGTATGATTTTGTATTTCTTTGAAATTTGATGTTTTATTATGTTTTGTGCCACTGTGTAGTGTGTTTTTATTCTCGTTAAGTGTTTTGTGTGGACTCCAGGAAGAGTTGCTGAGGCTTTTTTGCATCAGCTAACAGGGATCCTAATAAATCAAATCAAACCAAACCCAGGACACCGGTGTTCGCTTCCCGTGTGAAACAAAAAGTCAACATTGATTGTTTTTAGATAAGTTACATAAGTTGGGCACGTGACGTTAAGTAACGTTACTTAACTGCCGTAAGTTAAAAGTCACATAAGAAATGTAGTTATTTTAACTCAAAACAAGATATTTTCCTAAACCTAACCAAATTACAAAGTTTCACCAAGTTAACCACTAGTTTTATTTTGAAAGTCTAATTGGACGTTGCATATTTATGCTTGCTAACCGATGCTAACTTGACCGCAGAGCCACACACGTCCAAAAACTCCATTAAATTGGTACCCAGGGCGTTAAAAAAACCGACGCCATGGTGTCTTTACCAAGCGTCCGTATGTGACGAGTTGGGAGAGAGAATGTGTTGGCTGTAATGTCATCAATCTTCTTCCAGTAAAGAGGTTTCCACGTTCCTTTGTTTAAAACCTTGTACCTTATTGAGTTAAAGGGCTACAGACAGTGGAGTGAACATGTGAGCTGCTGAACTAAAAACTAAAACTAATCCCTGTGGCATTTAGGATTTGATGTGGATAAAAGTAAGTAAGATAGTACAGTAACTTTACCACCACAACAAATTTGAAGTCAGCTGTACGGTTATTGTTCAGCAGAGCAGATCGAAATGTCAGTTTTTCAGAGTACCTTACGTTTAGGATCAAGCTACATGGGCTCATTTGTTCAGATTGAGCCCTACTGGATAATAATGTCATGATCCAGTCGGTGGAAACTCGCAGTTCAACACACAGTGCCCTCCCTCCACAGCTGTGTGCAGCAGAGCAGCTGGACGCACACTGAGGCTACAGTTGTAGGCACCAGCCAGTTAAGCGTTTATATCAACCACATGGTGTTTCACTGGCGGGAATAATACAGCTTTTACTCATCAACGGTCACACTGAATGGCTATTCTGCTGTGGTCACGTGTGCTCTGTTGGCTGAAGCCGCTGGCCTGCCTCCTGTCCTGGGACTCGGGTAGAGTTACGGGGCAGCTAAAGCCTCTGATCTATTATTCATCTACTCATGTCAGATATTACAGGGGAACAGGGTGGGGTGGGGGAGGGGGGGTGCGACATGCACTGCTGCACGACAGGGTCAGGAAGTGGACACAAACAGACTGGCAAGTGAGCAGACTGGCAACCAGATAGAAGAACAGGCAGCCGGGCGGGGACTGTAGGGCTCTGTCCCCCACTACGCATCTGTCACAGTGTCCCTGAAAACACTGTCGTCCCTCTTCTACAAACGTCCCATCTGTTTCCCTGTTGTTGCTCTCAGTCCAAACTTCAAGAGTGGCAGTAAACTTAAATGTAAGTTCATTAAAAACCTAATCCCCAAAGCGTACGCTATCATAACTTTAAAGGTGCAATGTGTAAGAGATGGCCTGAAACATCATACATGAAGTAACAGCTCTGACGCTATGTCAAAGACGTCTGCGTATAGTGTTGCAGGTATCTGCTAACAGTGTTTCCCACAGGATTTTAAGAGACTATGGTGGGTGGGCCTCGGACCCTCGCGGGGGAAGAATATTTTGTACATTTTCAAGTTAAATGCATTAATTAAAAGGCTATCTATGAAGAACTTTGCACTCTTGTAAACAATGTTGAGCTCTAGTAAACTATCTAATCATAAACCCAGTGTAGAGCTATAAATGGTGAAGAAACAGCAACAAAAGTCAACAAATTTATTTAATGTTTTTCCAGCAACCCTAAATCAAAGAATAGAAAAAAGTAATTTCCCGAACATTTTATTGTTGTTGTTTTTCCTTTTAATGAACACATGTAATTTGTTTTATACTTTCTGTGAATACAATCCAATTAATCTTATTTCCATACTTATTTTGAAAACCGGACGTTTTCACGTGTTTCCTCCTCGTGTTAAATCCATCCAGTCCGACCCAGTTTGATAAATAATGTTGTATGTGGTTCTCATACGGAGTAACATGAAGCCTCTCTTCAGGCAGGACTCTCATACTGCAACACTTGTCGTTTCAGTTACCGTAAAGGCTTGAATACGTGTGCAGTCCAAATGTAGGTGCGGCTAGCTTAATCGCCTTCTCGCAGACGAGTAGCAGAAATAGACGGTTACTGTTACCGTAGTTACATCAAAAGAAAAGTGGTTGTCTCGAGTCAGATGCCAAAGTGTGTGAGCATGAGAGCTTAAAGCAGTGCAGAGCAGCGCCGCAAAACACAATGTTAGAGGTCTGAAATGTTATGTGTAAAAATATTTTCAGTTTATTTTGAAACCGAGGCGGAGCACAGTGGGGAATTGAACCCAGCTCTCTCATATCAAAGGTATGCCTCTTATCCACTGCCCTCTCACCTCCCCATCAAAATCATGGCATTGAACCAGCATGAAAAGATAAGTGTGCCTCTTGCAGCCTACTCCCAGATAGGATTAAATATTGACGCAAATCCTTGGCAATAAAGGTTTCTGAGTTGGGTGGAAGATTTAACATCGCTTGCTCGAAGGTCCTCTGGTTGTGGGTGTTTCTCTTCCTCCTCCTGGTGGAAACTGTTGTCTCTCCTGTATTTTCATTTCAGTTTAGTTTGACAAAACAGCTCTGGTCCAGGTCCTTTTTCATACGGTAGCTTTTAATACAGAGTCATCTTGCTTGCTCAGCCATCTTGTGTCTCTGTAATGTGCACGCCACTGACTGTCCGGGCGCTGCACTTCCGAGTTCCGCCTTTTGTCTTCTGTCAACATTTCGTTATAAATTAACATTAAGAATATCGATTCTTGACATTTGTGAATCGTCCACATTTTTGCTTCTTAAAATCAATTTTTTTTCTCCACCACAGATCTCTATAGCATTAGGGCTTCTAGCTGATTAATCTGACTGCATGTTAAAAATAAAAAACATCACATCTGTGAAGTTGATGATTGTACATGTACTGGTATGTTCTTTATTAAATTTATCTCTTGAAGTCTCCCAATAACAGCTGCCATACTGTGCCTCCTGTGTTGTGTCAGTTATTCTGTAAACAAATATCATTTGAATGCTGTGCTATTTTTGCTCTCTTAAGTGACAGGGCATTATCATTGCCATTGTATTGGCTTCACAGCAATTGGCAGTGGAATGGAGACCTCAGGACTTTGGTGATGACGGGCCAACCAGACGTGTTCCCAGTGAGACCTTGAATTAGCAGAGCAGCCGTTAGCTGGCGTGAGCCATTACTCTGTATGCACAACATGTGAAGGAGAGGGGAGAAAAGACAGAAAAACCAATTTAAAACCTGACCCGGTCCCTGCACACAAAGCCCAGGGGTATGTGACAGGTATGGGAGCAATAATAGCCCTGCCTAAAAATAAAAGGAGCAAAATGACAGTGGAGTATACCGTTACAAAGAGCTCCAGTGGACAAATAGAAGGGCCAGCGCTTTGAAGAGTTTCTCACAAAAGACAGACCCCCCCCCCCCCCATACACTCAAAACACACACCGCCACCGCCGCCCACTCTGCTCTCCATCCGATCAGGTTCCCATTATCGGCGAGGCCACACAGTGGAGAGGGCAGGAGGGGTTTGAAATGCCTGTCAGAAGCCGCTCGTCTGTGTCCATGGCTCATGTGAGGCATGCAGGCAACAGGACTGCACGCGCACACACAACACACACACACACGCAGGCATGCCCAGTAATGCTTTAAAGTCCTATTCTTTATAGTAGTACCATATCCATCCTAAACCTGATCCTGATCATTACTGCAAGCCATTCGTAAACTCATCTAAAGTAATTCATTTCCCACATGTTCTTGTTCAGAGTGGCAGTGGGTCTGAGTAGGGTGGCACCTAATGATTATTTTCATTATCAAGTATTTATTGTTTTTTATTGTCGGCCCACCACTTTCAGGCTGAATTTTGTACACACATCTTTGGCGATCCCCTGACTTCTCTTCTAGCGCAGGTTAATTTGTTCAAGTAATATTTACATATCAAGCAGTTTCACTGACTACATGAAAACTTTGACCCACTGATGGCACTGGAGGGAAAGTCAGAAACTAAATCTTTTGTGGGTCCCTCAGACTTTCATGCAATCCATCCAGCAGTTATGGAGACTAACCGCTGCTTTTAGAGGACTGCTTTCTTGACAGTTTCAAACCTTCTTGTGCTCCATGAAGAGTTGTGCGCGGGGCTAAATTAACTGCAAGTGACCCGACTGTCAGAGCAGCTGCAGATGCAGCAGTTACGTTCAGCATGCAGCTCAGAACCAGATGGGTGGGAGCGTAAAGTGTTTAAAGCGAGTTGTCACTCACAGGAAGGTAAACTGAATGAACTGAAACAATATTTTCCTGTGATTGAACACTTCACTGCTCATTGTATTCTCTAATGCAGTAAACCACACCCATTTAGTAACTCAAAAGGCCTAAATAAACCATAACATTTTTTTCATTCTCAAACACGGCGTGACTGACAGAGTGGTTGATTAACTGCAGTGGCTGAGTTACAGGTGTGCGTCTGACGGGGTGTCCAGGTGTTGTGTCCAGGCATGTCTCCCACTCTCTGCGTTCCACAGTGGGTTAATAGCCCTGTGCTCGTCCGCCCACCCCTCCCACCACTCCTCTGACATGAGGAGGATGAAGCCCTGGACATACTTGCTTTTAACTACGCGTTTGTGGACCCAAGATGGCTGCTACAAGTAACCTGCGTTCCTTTGGAGCGTAAGTTATGGACCTCCCCAGAAATGAATGCTACGTGTCCGCGAGATGCAATTCAGCACACGAATGTGGGGGCAGTATGTCGATCTGACCGGCTGGTCAGCAGCACTCTACTGTTCCACACACCTGCCCAGGTGCTGGCGGTACGGAATTGGTTTGCCAACCGCCGTAGCAGACTTTAAAAAAGGAGATTTATGGCGGGATGTTTACAATAAAACTCCTGGAGCTAGTCCGTTATTACCGAGATCGTTATGATGTCTCTTTAAAATCACGACCTGCTCGAGTGTGTTTGGTTTGTTTACGTTGCAAATTTAGAGGTAGATAATCTGTTGGCAGCGAGGGATGATCCGGCTCTGATCTGCCCCCTAATGGATTCACGTTTAATCCTCGAGGTACACGCAAAATACGCCGGCAAGTATGTGAACAGCGCCGTTTGCGTCGCCGACACCTGTCTACGCCTACACATTGTTAAAAAGCGAGTATGTCGGGGGCTTTAAGATGCCTCCAGATGCTGATAGAGTCTAGTTGCACAATAAGTTAGAGAAAGAACATCAGGATCAATAAGTGTCCTGGTAGGTAGTGATGGGAACGATCTTAAGATTGCAACTGCAGATGTCACCAATGGTCCCATTAAATGAACGACCCGCTGATGTGTTCACCAACTTCACATTACTGAAAGGTCAGAATTCACGAGGTATGTTGGTTATGACTAACAACTGAGTGTCTGTTTTTATTAGGCGCTTTCATACTGCCTTATTTTCTGGGATTATTGCACCGAAACGCTGGCTAACTGCGCCGTACGAAAGGTGCATGGGGTCCTACCTGATCTGCCTCTGAGCCGGAAACGTTGGTAGCAACAGAGGCGGAACGATGTCTGTGTGAAAAGAGCCGGCATGCTGGAACAGGTGTGATGTTTCAACGCTGTTGTCAAGTCACAGTCTAACTTCGGAAGTTCACCGACTCCAGCTGCGCCACAGTGTTTTTGCGTCCTCAGCCCGGCGTCAACGTTCACTGGAAGCGTCTCAGAATTGACTTGTTTATTAGTCATTTTTCTTCTACATTCTTCACAGCTCTCTGTGACCCCGCTTCGTTCTGTCGTCTGCATATCCCACAGGGAGCATTTTGCATAAAGAGCATTTTGCCGGCCTGATCTCTGTGGGAAAGCGGCTAATGTCTTGGCACTGAGTTAAACCACTTCAGTTCCATTCCGATTTCACCCTCACCCTGGTTATTTGTTCCCAACCCTACCATCTGTCATTGACCATGGTGGCTTTGGTCATGATGTGGTATAAAATTATGTGAAAGTTTAAGATAGAATTTGATTGGATTTATTCACTATCAAGTCTCTAGATTCGCCAGTCTGCTATTTGGTGCTGAGCAGGTTATGTATTGTTGTGTTTTGGAACCAAAACAGTAAATTTGCACGCTGGACAACTAAACAGTGAGCTGAAACTTGCTATAAAGGCCGTCAAGCATCAAACTTGCTCTTTATAAAGTTATCTGACCTCCCTGTAGAGAGTGGACATATGAAAGGGTTCTACTATATGGTACTTGCTGGTAAACCTTCTCATTAATAAAAATAGAACAAGTCAGGACATATGTGTACTCACTGAGGTTACACACCTGTGGCCCTGTTGCATAATCATCCCTTCACAGTGTCTTGACTTGGTTCTAGAGAGAAGATAAAGACACTGAACCCGTATTAGTTCAGTCACTACTTTAAGAACAACATTTATTATGATGCGTGGTCACTGCCTAAAATATTTAAATATTTGAAATATTTTCTTGTGTTTTCTACAGTGAGGGCTCGTCTCCTCCTCTTTCTTATCTCCCGTTCCTCCCCGTTATCTTGCTGGATGCATTACTAACCTGTGGTGAACCATTTTCTCAGAGCAGCTGTTCACGCACAGCACCTTAAACGAGTCACCCTTTTCCTCTAAGTCCCTTGTTTTTTGTTTTTTTTACCTCATCACATCCCTGGAGGATTCAGTGGCAGGTGACTTCATGCAGGGTCACTCAGCGTGTTAATCAGAACAGTTTGTACCGCAGCGCTCCCTTCTTCTCGTCACAACCTCGTGTCAGGTGCTTATCAGGCTCGCCAGCCGGACCACTCCTTCGGCTCGGAACCAGGCCGGCCGGGGGAGGATAATGCAACCCGCTCCCATTTTCAACGCCGCATTGTTGTGCCTGGCAGCGTGCTCTGCCAGATTGAGATCTTGCGGGAGAAAGTGTAATTTCCTTAAACTAAACCCACCCGAGTGCGACCCGCTGCCACCTTCCTAAGAAAGCCAGGAACGTACATTTCCAGCCCGTCTGTCACTCAGTGCAACACAAAATGACCATGTATTAACAATGCCGCTGCACCCTCTTGAGATGCCAGCGATAAACACACATGCACACACCCATGAACACATGTAGTCACACTGCTTTGGCTTTTTGACCTTCAGCTCCCACAAATTCTTCTCAGTCGCTGATTACTGTATCTGTGTTGCTGCTTTACGTAAAAGTTATTTTTACCTTTTATCTTTGGGGGTGGGGGGGAGCAAATGAGAACGGGGAAGAAAGAAAAAAAAAATAGGTTTCACTAGAAATAGTTGAACTGAACAAAAACACCAAGGGAGGTTGTAAACAGAAAAGTGTACGTTGACGGTGTAAAAAAGGGAAAATGCTGATTGCAGCTCTGACAAATGTGTATCCATCAAGGACCAAAAGTGAGCTGGCTTAGACCCTTAAGGCTCCTGGATTTGTTGAGGTTTTGAGGGTGTGGACTTCAGGAAAACCAGCTAAAGTTAGCAGCACTCAGTCAGTGTCGGGAACTGACTGTCTTTTGTCTGTGCTGGCTTAAGGCCGCTGTTGCACCCAAAAATACCCCAAAAGTGATGTCTTTTTACATTTAATAAATACAAATGCACATTATTATTGACTCTATGTGCTATGAGCTTCATCCAAAGCTTGTAAAACTTGTGTTGTTGAAAAATAGAAACGTGACCTGTATTTTCCATTGAATTGTAGTACTGTGTTGAACCAGCACGGGTTGTTTCAAGTGGCATTTAACACGTTTCAGCTGTAGAGCTTTCGTCAGAATAAATATTTATACTTCTACTTTTTAATAGTAGTAGTCTGTCTCAGCCACAGACTATATAAACGAAGTGGATGCAGTCACTCATTGGTTTGTGGGCTACCGTGTTAAAGCCTTGTCCATATTTGGGCGAGAGGGTGGCGCTAGCTAGCTTGGTTGGCAAGATATATCCATAATTCTTTTAACTGTGACATGAACTGAGATGCTAATTATGGGTAGCGACAAACAGGCTTCAAACAAAATGTACTAACCAGAAAAATTAACAGCCAACTCCTAATGAGATCTTTCAACAGCACAGGTTAAATGTACACGCTGCTTTCTGGTCTATTTTCTTCTAAATGGGACCATAATTTACTATATGAACATCATGCTGTGTTGACTTGAAACTAGCGACTGAAACTCATTTTAATAAGTCAGGTGAGATGGGTAATTTTACCATGAAGTCCGATGCAATCGGATTTCTTTTTGAAACCAGTGGAGTTTTTGCAATTCAAGGTCCTCTCAGTTAATCTTTTTCCTGGGGATGCCTGCTGCCTATCACAACCTAACGGGGATTCAGAGTCACAATGGGTTTGTATAGAGCTTTATGTAGGGGTCCCCTCCCTCTGAAGAGGCATATTAACAGGCTTCTGTGACTAATGGCTATAGTGGGATCTAATTTAAAGGATGGAGGGTATCAAATCCATGCGTGCACAAAGACATTAAAGGAAGTGCTACGGGAGGCTGCAGAGTTTTGATCCCTGCCACCCCCCATGGGACCTCTAGCCGGTCATTATGTCGGATAAAAACCAGGACAAGAAAGAAGAAAATACAGTATGCTGTGCTTTTAATGCCCCTGTAATTTCTCGAACGATACACAACGTTTTGAGTCTAGATTGACATCAAGTATCATGTCTCAGTGTATTGGGTGTGTGTAGCCCTCAAAGAGAGGAGAGCTTAAGAAGGAACAGTTAGGAAAATAATGGTTCCCCCCCCCCCCCCCCCATTTACAGCAGTAGTAGTTCACAATTTCCAAACATGTTTGATTTAACGTTTAGTTAATCTTCTACAGAGCACTCATTATTGGTTGTATGTAACTATCCAAGATTTCCAGCTTGTTTTACGGAAGCATTTCATCAAAATAACTGTGTGCAAGTGTTAGCTTGAAGGATTAGTTCACTCAGGAAAGCATTATCACGCTTAATCTTATTGGTACGTAGCCATCCAATGAGCTTTCCATTTGAAAGGTGTTCAAAGCAAAGTGGTTGATTATCTAAAGCCAGGGGTATTCAATTAGAATTCAAAGAGGTCCAGTAAGAGAAAATTTCCCGAATTTCATTCAGTGCCATAACGTATAGTTGTATCAGCATATGTTTTTAGTCAAACACTGACATTATTTCAACAATATTCAGGTTTCACATCAAACTGGAGGGATAATAATAAAAAACTAATCTAATAATAAATTATAAATTTAAGTAAACTAAAATAAAGTGCTTCATTTCAGGAAAAAAATCATAAAGTGTAACTTGAAGTGATGAAGTGCAGTCTTAACCAATTTTATAATAAACACTCAACACATCTTAACAACTGAACAGCTGTAATGCCTCCTCTCCTCTTTCATTCCCTCTTACAGAGCTACCACTCCTACTTCCTCTTGTTCAGTGAGTAATGTTCTAGCTTGTCCTGCCAGCTGGATTGGAGCTATGTGAGAGATTCTGGTTCTGAACTTCCCGTGGGAGGAATGTACATGTAAGAATCTGTACATTCTTGATTAAAAGCCATGTGAAATCTCTTTTCCCTTTCGCCTCCTCGCTCCCTGTGTGTTTCCAAAAGGACACTCGCGGACTCGCAATGCCTGATGGAATGCACAGATTTGATTGGCTGAGCAGCATCACATGAGACGATTAGAGCACATGCGATTGGTCTGTGAGTTTCCTGGACCGTTAAATCAGTACAGTAAATGCTAGAAAAGCTGCGCGGGTTAAAAAAAGTAACGCTCCGTCACGAGGTAGTAATTCTCAATAATAAACTGTCTGGGTCCAGATCCGGACCGCAGTCCACCTATTAGTGACCTCTGATCTAAAGTAGCCAAAGGCCTTTTTCAGTACGGAGTACGACAAAGTCCAGCTTGCATTCCTGGGACTTTAATCTCAAAAACTTAAAATCAGGAGTTTGCAATGAAATAGTGGGAATAAGTGAAAAGTAGATGTGATTATTTTTAACTTTAGATTTGTAGTTGAGTTATTAAACAGTCCCTCCTGGATTTCGCTGGCCTAACCCTAAGCCTGCATATTTAAACCACCTTACCTTGATTCTTTCAGCGTTTGTATCTGACCGGGATGCAGCAGCCTGTGTCTCAGTGATTTGTCCCGTTTGACCTCCTCCATGTGTTTCTGCCATTCTCCACGCATGTTTTGCGGTGGTTTGCAGTTTTTTTCAATAGACGAGTTTACCCCTGCTTTGGTTAAAGAAGATCCAGGTCCTTTTTTTTAATGTCAGCAAATGTGAAACGTTTCTATCGCACATCTCTACTGCAACTTGTAAACAAGGAGATGATAAAGTTGCGGTGATTGAACTTGCACGTCGCGCTTGTGTTAATCGTTGCCATCGCTACATCGCAAAACCCTGGCGGGACTGGGTGATACACATGGTTTGATTTTCTCAAACAAATTCTTTCATTTATGAAAAAAAATGTTTTTACTTTCTGTTATTTCGCATTAAGCATCATCTTGTATTCTGGTAGTGGTTTTAGAAAGTTTAGATTTTTGTCAACATTTTGTGTGAAGGTCCAGGTTGTCAACCTTGAGCTGTTGTTGTCAGATACACCCGACATCCTCCTCACTGTAATTTACATAACAATAAACAACCCGTTCTCATTCCCAACTTGTCACATGCGGATGCTTGGTCAGCACCCTTCGCTTTGCTTTTTAACGCCCTGGGAACCTTTTAATGTCGTTTTCGCACATGTGCTCCTCGGTCAAGTTAGCAGTAATATAAATAAAATATGCAGTTAGACCTACTAACGTTTGCTTGTGTAAACAAAACTGATCTCCTTGGTGAAAGTCCGGTTTCTGACCCACCCTTCCTTTTTACTCAGATTTTCCAATAAAAGGAATTAACGGTGGGCTCCCTGGAGTGTTCTTCCTGGAATGACAAGGGCCAGCTCACAGACCCCATTACTGTGATATTGAGTATTAAAAATCAAATTTAACAGTTAAAACTTTTTTTTTAACAGATACTTTCTCACCCAAAAAATTAAACACTCCAAACTAAATTTGGAGACAGTAGCAGTTGCCGCTGGTTGATATTAAATGCTTAAATGCATGCTGGGATGCTTTTGTCAAATTATTTTAGATAAAATGGGTGAAGAAGAGACCGTTTTGCAGACTTTGGGGACAGTACTTTGAACACAGTTAGAGACCAACCTCAGGACATTATTTCCTGACAGATATAAAGCTGTGAGATTTTTTACTGCTTTGAGCACCAAATATGAAATTCCATTAAACTCTGTTGTATTGAGGTTGTAGCAAAAGCCTCAAAAACAGATATCTCAACCGCAGCAAATGAAACCAAAACCACCTACATGGCCGGGAAAATATGTATTTTTGTCATCCATCATTGGACGTTACAGTATCTTATCTTAATGACCAGCTTTCATATGATTTGACTGTAAGTCAGAGAGGGCTGCAGGCCTCCACATGCTGGTGACTGCAACTTGTGACTAATAATCCAGAGAGTGCTCTGACCAGAATTAAATGGGAAAACTTCACACAGTGAGACATGTCTTTGCTTCATTCTGGCATTTAAAAAAGTGCTTTGATTAGCCCAGACTCCTGCTGTAACGGTAAACCGTATCCTGCATGCACTTGTGTTTCTTTGCATGAGTGCCTATGCTTTGTGCTGTTTTGTACAGTGTGGTGTAGAGCAGTTATGACTTCATGGTTTAATTGCTCCTCTGCCCTGCTGCTGCTTTCAACAGCGACACGCCCAGCCCTTCCCTCTGCACGTCGCAGTAGGATATTTTCACAGGAGGTGGGCACCTGCCTCAGTTTCCTCACTGATTGTTTCCAGGACCGGGGGCCTCTATAGTCCTGACATTTTTTGCAGTGAGGCAACGTTTCCTTGCATTATGGTCGCAGAATAGCTCCCCTTGTCCATTGTGCTGCATGTTAAATCTCCTTATGGATTCGTGAACAGTGATGGTGGAAAGTGGAGGGAGGGAAGGGGGGATATTCCGGGGAATTCCAGCAGCATTCCTAACAGATTGCCTTCCTCGCTCTTTTCTTTTTTCTATCACCGCACTCTGTGCAGCTCTGTGGTGTCAAGGCCATGTCAGAGCTCCGTGTCTGACGCATCATATTAAAAACGGCGTGCATTCTTTTCCAGCTTGATGAGCATCTAAATAAACAGCGATCGGAAATCAAGAAATTAGAAAATCTGCAGGAGAGAAAAAGAAGCTAGGAGATTTTATTTCCTGAATACTCGTGATGTTTAAACAGTAGACTGCAAGTGTGAAGATTATAATGAAAATTCTTCAACTAGTTTGATTTAAAAAAAGAGGGAATTTATCTCATCCTAATGGATCATCTTCTTTAATAGATTTAAAATTAAAGGACTACCACAGGGACTGGATTGGTATTTCCATCCCAAACACACTTAAAATGCCAACATTAAACAATTAAAGTATTTGGAAAGAATCATGCAGCTATGAGAGTACCTGCTGCGTCGACTTTCCGAGCGATTACACCAACAATCCTCCAACAAAGTGCCCTCACATAATGCTGCTTCACCGCTGGAGATCCTGTTAACCCAAGAAGTAGAGAGACAAAAGAAAGAAGGCAAATAAACAGAATCACAGTTTGAAAAGTCTTCTCATCTGTGTTGACAGTAAACAGAGAACAGAGAGTGTGCAGTAATAGAGGAGCAGAGATGGAAGGTCAGTCTGAGGGTTGCCTGTCTGATGTTGGAGCAGCTCGGGGTGATGTGTTTACCACGGTGCTGCTTGGTTTGCCTCGAAAAGCCTCAAAGCCAAATCAGCCTACCAGTCACTGCCGTCTGATCATCCAACCATCCACCCATTTACCAATTTATCAGTCAGAGACAACGGTAGACACGATACTCAGAACCCTTACTTAAGCAGTAATACCACATTTTAAAAATACTCCAATATAAGTGTTGCATTCAAAGTTTTACTGAAAGTATTAACAGAAAAGTGTAAATACATGTATCAAAAGTAAGAAGCTACGGTTTCTGAGAGAGTTCAATGCACTGCAGAACACGAAGACAACATCTTCATCAGTTTCACAACCAAAAATGTTGCAAATAAAAAAACAAACAAGATAATTAAGTAATAAATTCACCATGAAAATACATACGCAACATAAAGAAATGTCCTGCAAATATAAAAAACTGTGGGAGTTTCACAAAACAGCACGGTGTACAACACAAAAGAATTTTCTGTGGGACACTAAAAACTGATTATTGTAATTTGTGAAAGGCAACTTGTAGCTTTATAGCCAATATCCTCAGTAATATTGGAATCATGCAATAAGTAACATTGTTACCTCATTTTCTAACACTAATACTGCATTTACAAATGGATTTTCTGCTCACAGTTGTAAACTTTATGCCATAACTGTCCAAAGTTTGGTACTGTCTGCAAAATACAAGTGAGTGAGCTAACAAATAGCTACAAATAGTCTTAACATTTAACTCATCTTCGTTTTAGCACGTTATTATCCTGAGGCAACTTCACTGTAGCTCTCCATGCCTGTATAGAGAGCCTGAAGCTTGAGTTATTCAAAAATGTAACTACAGCATCGCAATGCCTCCGAGCCGACAGAAAGTGCTCTATACTTTGAAGTAAATTTTACTAGCGGCCAAACCAGCGGTTGTTCGATATACCCAAGCAGCCGCACATATATAATTTTACCCCTATTAAAGTTAGCAGAGGGCTATATCAGAAGTTAGCCTGCTCGGCCGGCAAATGTCAACACACTGGACGCTGTAGCGCTACCGCCAACTAGACTTTGGTGGTGTAATGCAGAATGACATAGATGCACAAGTATGGGACCTTATTTTGGAAAAAATATTAACGACGAGAGACAACTAATGTTTTGATCCTTATTGAATTGTACCCTGAATTACACATTTGATATTTGTGAATTTAAAACATAATTCAATAAAAGTCACAGTTTTTCACAAAACTGTATAAGAAAATATGTAATTACAAAGACCACAAACCCAAGAGTTGCACATGTGACATCATAACTGTTTCTCTAGACTAAAGCTAAGATGATGTGATGAAATGACCAGGAGTTGTTGGATTAAACACGTCAGGTGAGATACATCTGCACGTGGAACATAGCTGAGTTACCTAACTAGTAGGAAGCAAAAATTTAACGTTAGCTTAGCATCACAGCGTTAACATGTTGGTGACGTATATTGTGTGTGACAAAAGATGTAGTTCATTGAGCGGATTCACACAAACCTAAATGTTACTTTACTGATTTCCGGTTCACCGGAAGGGAGAGACTTAGGCTCCCTATTATTGTGATAGAAAATGGAGATGGAGAAAGATTTTGAGGGAAAAGGAATATAGCTGTAACATCAACCACTGATTCTCAAAACATCCTGTACTGTGTCTGGATTAATAATCATCCTTGATAAGCGCTAACCAGTTATGTCGGGAAGTTACCTAGCCACTTAGTTAGAAGTTAGCAGTCTCTGGTTGGAGCGAGTGAGCTAGCTAGATGCTATAATAAAGATGTAAGTACATTTAGAAAAAAATATTCCTAGCTAACTTGAAGTTGACTATTCGAAATAATTTTCCAAATGTGTTTTTTCATCATTTGCAGCTCTCATATTCAGGACAGGAAGCATCCGAAATTAGACTAACTAACTTCTAGTAAGCAATGCAACTCCTAGACTACCATCTGATTGTTTTCATATCCGTTATGAATAATGGAGAAAAGCTAAATAAAGGAATTAAAATCTGGCAGGAAAAGCGTTTTTCTTTTTTAAGACAAGAGCCGGATTAGGTCAGAGTTCAGAAGAAGGTTGTGCAGAAGGAAACATCAAGTGTTTTGAGGAGATGGCTCCTGCTTGGATCAGCTCCAGAGCTTCAGGTCCTTCGTTTTCCTACAGTGCCTCTGATGTTTATCACTGCAGCCTTAAATCATCTTGGCACAGACTTCTTGTTAGAGTACTCCTGTAAGTAGCCCTACGTGTTACTTGTCAGCAACATGAGTAAGGAGTGAATTGTTGTGCATGCACGAGTGTTTATCTTTATTTAGATTCAGTATAAAGGCTGTAAGTTTGATATGTGTTGTCTTTTTGTACAGTATCTGTGTCCCTTCCATATCTGTATTGTATGTGTTTGTGTATTTGTGTGCGTTCGGGTGCTCCAGAGAGAACACAGGAACATTTTCCCACTGCTCCGTGGAGCCGGCGGTCTGTTGTCGCGAACCCGCAGCCGCGCTGGTCATTGTATTTGTGTCCTGTGTATCACTTCCTGCGTCAGATTGTGGATTGTTAGCGAAACAATGGTGTGTTTCGCCTTGAAAGGACACCTCAATCATTTACCACTAGGCTGTAAATGCAGACGTATACAGCGCTGTAGCTCTGAGACAATATGTATTTTTCCCCCTGTGCTGTCACTTGAATGCAGCATGATCCGTCAGTCGACGTAATGCATTATAATTTAGATATGAGTATAGCCCTGATTTTATTACAATACAATGAAGTGTAACTGGCACTCACATTGTTTCCCATTAAGCAACAGGGCGCCAGGTTTCTAAACCCTTCCCATGTCTGATAAAAGAAGGAAAAAAGCAACAAATAAAGATCTTCTCAAAGATAATGCAGACAACAAATGTATTTCCAATGAAAAGAGAATATTTATGTCTTCTTCTGCCTGTCTATAAAAGTGGCTTATTTCCTGTGAATTCAGCCAGCGGGGGGGTATCACCTACTGTACTTAACCAAAAGTGTTCGTGTGAGCCAAAGCAAACATGCCCACCTCCACAAATATGCAGTCAAGCACACACTTGTCCTTCCTGGTTGTGGTTGTGGTGATGGTGGTGAGAATGAAGCCTCTCCCGCATCCCAGCTCACCTCCCACCAAGGATGTTATGCAAAAAAAAAAAAAAAAAAGGAATCAAAGCAAAATTTAGGCCAATACATGTCAGAAAGACTAACATGTTTAGACCGAGTAGCATACTTCAGGTCAGGAAGTCCGTCTTTATTAGGCTCCAACATGTTGCTGTAGTACAATAACTGTCAAGTACAGTGGGAAGTATTAGTATTTTAGTTGAGTATTTTCTTGTTGCAAACTGAATTACTGAATACTTTGCAGATTCACCGTTTTACATTCAAAATAAGAATAAGTATTGGTATGGTCGGGTAAAAGTCTCAATTTAGCTTCATGACAAAATTACTTGACATAGTGTAAAAAGTGTGCAATGATTGGATCTCAGCTCCTGTAGGAGCAACTCTTCAACTTACTGGCCATTACTTTCCTCAACGGTAAAAGGGATAATTCTTGAGGCATCTTTGATGCTTGAGTACAGTCAGGTCTTATCATTGTTTGACATAAAAATAAATAAATAATGAAAATCAGATTTTCAAAAATCAATAATACAAAAACTTCAGAAAGGCCATCTGTAAAACAAAACACAAAGAGGTTTGGTCAGGACAGGTTGTAGGTGTGTCACCGATATCTTCAGTAAGATTGGAATCATTCAATCACAGTAATTCTTGTTTACAATTTATTTTCCTTCACTAATACTGCATGTACACATGAATTTTTTAAACTACAGTAAATGCCATGAAGATACCATGTAAACCCTGAAATGTTGTCCCAAGTTTGGTACTTTTTTCAAAATACAAGTGAGTGAGCAAACAAGGTAACTGTAGTCAAAACATTCAACTCACGTTATTATCCTGAGGCGACTTTGCTGCAGCTCTCCATGCCTGTATAGAAGGCCTGACTCCTTCCCTTATTTTGGAATAAATATGTACGGTAGTCATTGACGAGAGACAGCAAATGTTTTGATCCTGTTAGAATTGTGCCCTGAAGTACACAATTTAAAAGTTTATGTTCAGTTGCATCCTTTCCTAAAAACTGTATTTACTGTAAACTTCAATGACCGGTGACTTTTTATGGGAACAGCGTTTGTGCACATGGGGACATAAAATCCATGTGTCCGAGTGTGTCAGAATGAAATCATAATTCTTAAGGTATTTTCTGTAAAAATACCTTAAGAATTTAAATTGGTTGCAAATGCATACAAAAAAAACTATTTGTTCCTTCAGAGCAGTCTGTCCTTAAAAGTGATCACTAGTTTGAATACAATGCACAAAGAAATTTTACTCACGAGGAGTAACCCGCAGCCATGCTGCAATCTTCATCTTTTCATCAAAGAATGTAAAGTGTTCATTCACACTCACAACCCATAGCAGCGAGCAGATAGCACACGGAGAAAGTGGTGGTTTCTTCTATCTGCTGCCGCAGCAGAGGGCCATCAGATGAACAACAGATGAAACAGATCTGATTGAGATTTGGATGATATGTACCATCTATTGGAAACCATTGGAAGAGTTTAATTCCCAAAAGGAGATTGACTGATTCAGCTTCATTTTAAAACTCCGGCATCAGCCTTCTTATTATGTAGCATGCATTTAGGTGATGCTGTTCCACTGTAGCTCACACTATGTGGATAAATGATTTTTATTGCTTTATGATATTTCTGAACCAATTGTTTTTTATTCTCACCATTTTCCTTTCATTCTTACTGAATCTCTAACCAGTAAAGCAGACATTTCACTTTTCAACAGAAGACCTCCAGGTCTCCTCTGAGACAGAGACCAGAGTCCTGGCCTCCGTTTACGCTTTGACCCAGTACTATGGAGTCTGTCTCAGTATTAATGAATATACACGCACACTTAAGCTGCTTTCAAAAGGTGTTGTTCTGTGTCTTCAGTGTGTTTCTGTGTACAGGTATGTGCTTATAAAATGCTTTTGATTAAATAAAATGCTGAGCACATATATATTTGCATATGTATCAGCATGCTCACTGATCTGACTTCTCAGGTGTGCGGTATGCAGGAGGGAGTTTCATCCGTGCCTTTTTAAAAGCTTTCACAGAGTTCCCAGAAAGCCCCTTGAGCTCGAGCAGGTATTCATTTGCAGTGATTACGTACCTGTAGCTTCACAGGACCTGCAGCACCTCTAGCCGGCAGTCTCAGACAGGGGCCTAATTGACACTGTCTGTGGGGAGGTGGGGGTTGCTGTCGTTTTGTTCCTTCCTTTTTAGAGCTGAGGGCTCCCCGCCCTGCCGAGCTTAATGAGATGTTTACATGGAGCTGGGTGTGGGAACTGGGGCCCATATGCTGCTGTGTAAGATGACAGGGACCGGCTTTGTGTTTTTGGCCTTGTTAAGAGGTTTAAGTGCTGAAATCAGAGCCGTCGGCCTCCACCGACCTGCAGCGAGGTGAGAGACACTCGGCATAGCATCTGCTATCAGTCAAAGTGTTAAAGCATAATGGAAGAAAAGGTTTTCCTTTGTGAAAATCCAGTTAACACCTACGTGAAAGAGAGATTTGGGTCTGGCTTTAGCATGTAGGCTGACTCAGAAGGTGTACTTGGTTTAACAGACACACACTCTTCTTTTTATTTTAGAGCTGCAGATCACTCCTTTTACTGTTTACTAGGGCTGGGTATCATCATAGAAATATATAGTGCCTACTTTTCTCTTTTAGAAAATATGTCAAACTTCTCAACATAAGCAGCCCAACAACTCTGCTAAAATAAAATAGTCTAAACTAAGCAGAGTTTAGTAGACAAAGGTTAGGATGAATCACTTGACGTCAACTTTCATTACTGGACAGTATTTGAGACTTGGTGAAAAGATACTTGTGAGTTCATGTCTGCGACGCCCAAAAGCTAGTTGGTGGTGGGGTTTCTTTCTTCTTCTTCGTTGCTGTAGGCTGCTATAAACAATGGCGAAACTGAGCGGATCATGTTGAACAGCAGTTACTTTTTGTGAAATTACTAAAACACAGAAACGAGAGAAGGCGTCGGAGGAGATGGTACGTACTACTCTGCAACTGGTTGAGGCAGAAGAAGAAGGACGAGCTTGTTGAAATGCGATTCGACCAAGCCGACCAATCATAGTTCTTGGGGCCTGCGTTGCCGTACTTACAGTTAAATTTTTGGGCAGATGTGCGTGAGGATACGGCGTGGCTTTGGTGTACAGTTGATGCAGAAGTATAAATTGTCCTTTTGTTCCTCAAGTTTTCCCAGACACCCTCTAAAGCAGGGGTCGGCAAATAAGTCTGGCGTCGGGCCAAATCTTCTCAAGCTGTTACATGCCGGGCCACAACATAGTGATAGTGTTATTTCAAATCCTTTGTTACACGTGTGCACATTTAGTCTCCCGTTGGGAGGGTTGGATGATCGATCCCAACAGACTGGGGATTTTTCCCCCCTCCCTTGATAAACAAATTGATTATAAGGACACTTGCACATGCTCACAATAAAGCATGTGCTGCAGTGTGTGTGCGCGTCCTGGCGTTTGATCCGCATGCAAGCCAGAGATTCTTTTGAAAGTAAAAGCTCTCGATAAACTAGACACAAAAAAAATTCTCGCGCTTCTATCTTGCAGGCACAGTCACTTAAGAGGAGGTGATTATGTGAGTAACTGTTGCTGTCATGACTGAGACCTATTTCAGCACCAGCCGCCATCATTGTCTTTCTTTTTTATTTTCCTGCTATCAAAACAATCTGGCTGTGCGCCAGATATTATTGCTGGCCGCCTGTTGCCGACCAGTGTTCTGAAGGGAGGGGCCCGTGAGGCATCATCACCTCAACTGACTCCTTTCAATCCAAAAAAATTTCACACCGAGCTCCTTCCTGACGTCTGAATTCCTCACCCTGTCTCTATGAACGAGCCCAACTGTCATTCGAGGGAAACCAATTTCCGCTGCTTGTATCCGCGGTCTCATTCTTTTGGTCATTACCCAAAGCACATGACCATAAGTGATGGTTGGAGCGTAAATTGACCAATAAATCAGTCCCCTCTTCACCACAGCATCTCCAGGACAGCATCAGCAGTGATACGAACACTACACCACCAATCACGCTCCATCTTACTCTCACTCATCAACAAGAGCTCAAGATGTGTGAACTTCTTCATCTCACACTCTGTTGCTGCTACTTTTAAGTGCTCCCTGTCACGCCTGCGTTAAAGAAAGACAGACAGCAGGGCGGACAGACAGGTGTAAAGGTTTCATTCTTCCCGCCTGCTGCTGGTGATAAAGGCAGTAAAGCATCAAGGCTCCAGTGTTATCAGACACACCTTTGGATTAGAGCGGCTGCACCTGCTGCTGCTGCTGCTCATACACTGACCTCCGCTCAGGGGAACTGAATCCACCCGCCAACAAACACCTGCTCACCTGCCACCTGCCCTGTATGGGCATCTGTGTTAAGTGTGTGTAGGCGTGTGGGTGTAGACGGGCTGGTCGCAGCGGTCACTTTGAATTATTGCGTTTGCGCGAGCGCGTGTGTGCGTGCGCCATATGATTTGTACATTTGTTAAGAGGAGGTTTGTGTGTGTTTGTGTGTGCGCGCCTTTGAGGTTGACTTGAGGTTAAATATTTGTGGTTTTCAGGAGAGCTGGTGGATTTCTGCATTCTGATGCTGTTCACTGGGAAAACCACAAAAACACTTCCCACGTCAGAGATATATATCTACAGGAATTAACATTTAGATTTGAACTTTTTAGGCTCTGATTCAACTTTCTCCAACCACACCAGCATCAAGTGCAGGATAATGAATCCTTCAGTCTGCTGAAGCATTTCTGGGAATTGTTGTGACTATATCAGAAAGTCGAACCATGGACATGGAACACATTTTGATTGATTGACAGGTTTCTGGTCCTTTCAGGTTCGTGCTACGCTACACCAAAAAACAAACAAAAACTAACCTAATCATGGGTCAGAGTGACTAAAAACACCTTTTAAAAATGCACAGTGAACAGATCACTGCTTTTTTTGCCTATGGTTAGGTGTAATAATACAGTCAGTTGTAATATAAAATAACTATTTATTTACTAATATTTTTTGACCTTTGTAAAAATATAATATGACATTTTATCTCAGGCCCCATCCTCACTACTACGTTTTTGTTCATCTCCGTCCACAGCAGTGTTAGCTGTGTATCAGATTTGATCTCTGTCTATATTAAAACGACTTAAACGCTCATCTAGTGGCTATTCTCGTTCACTGTGCATGCGCGTGCTGGTGTAAACATGAAGCAGATGGTCTATTCTGTAGTTATAGAAGATTTGGCGAAAGAATAAAGAAATACAGATGATTTTTTTTTGTCATGGACCAATAACGAGCTGGGACTGTTACTGAATGTAACACGGGAGTTAAAAGTGGCTGTGGCAGCGGAAAACAGACTGAGAGTCGTTGTAAAGTAAATATGGTGACATGCAGAGTACAAGTGTAGGCTGATATGTGTTATTTGCACCGTCCAAAATATTTAAATAAAAATACCAAATCAAAAACCGTCCACACTAAAACACTACTGGGAGATTTAAAACCAAAAAACGGGGTTGGCAGTGTTTTTTAAACTTCTCCATTTTAGGTCTTTGTTTTCGCCGTTTTAGTCTGGACGGGAGGTGCAAACGTAGCAAAAGGTCTCCGTTTTAAAAGGAAAACATAGTAGTGTGGATGGGGCCTCAAAAGCATAACAATCTCAGCAGGAGTGTGTTTAATTCCTGGGTAGCTGGAGTTTGGCTGATGCAGTGTGTGATTTCTCTTTGTTGCCATGACTAAATCTTTCTTTCTCTCATTGGCCACTAACATCACTTTCACACAGAAATATCTCAGCATCAATGCTGAAAAGGCTCGCCATAACCATCGCAGCTGTTTAATCTCTGGAGTTCATTTATTAAGTTCAGGATATGACTGTTATTTTGTTTTGTTGTCAATATAATGTAACATCATAAAGTCCCCTCCTTAACGATTTGCCTGTCAACTCCAGCACAAAGCCCACGCTCTTAATTCCTTCATTTTATCTAGATAATGATTCACCTGTTGTTAGTGTAACCGGATGCCCCCGAGAACGTACTGCGCGGTCCTGACTTGAACCGCCAACCTCGGGGACGGGAGGCAGACACGCTGACGAGGAGGCTAAAACCCACAGGCACTAGCGTCGGTCGCCAGTGCGTCTCTTAAGGTGTCTGGGTGGGGGGGGGTGGGGGGTGTTTACTCACTGCACAGCCTCGCTGGCTTCCGTCACATTGAAGCCAGGTCACGTCCCACACTCACCTACATGCGCACAAGTGGCAGCCACTTTTATTGTGACTAAATACAGATTCTAAGAAGGTGCTCAGTATGTAGTGTATTTACACTGGAACAGAGCATAAAATACAGAATAAAGTATACTCAAAATATCCAGTATGCATACTAAATACAGTGTGCTGTTGATGCACTCCAACAATGCAATGCAGGAAAGGAAAGGGTGGCACAACTGAAAAACTACCCCCTTCCAACCTGTTTCCGGAAACAGAATATATTGCTGGGCTATACAGGGATAGAAAAACTAAGACAATCGTAGTTTTGTGGTGGTGAAAGAGCCCAAAAAATGAAGTATTAAATCATAAGACAAATAGTTTGATGTTTATTTGTGAAGTTTAATTAGCAGTGATATTCCAGAGTTAGTTTGACTGACATCTGTGATGATTAGTTTGTAGTACATACTATGTATGTAGGATTCGGGAAACTTTTATGCTGTGACATTCTCCACATCTTCCTCCCGTGGTCCTGTATTCACGTATTTGTCCATAAAAGACAGACAGGTTATGTTTTGGTTATGTGTTTGCATTTAACCGTCACTACAAATCCTCCACGGAGCACCTCCATCACAACTGTCCTCTTTGTGACCTGACTGCCGGTATGGAAGAACCGAAGTCAAAATAAAACGCTGATACGCTTGTTCAGTCTGAGGCCACATTTTCCACAAAACAGCTCAGGTGCGGATTGAATATGTCGTATTCAATGTGATTTCTTTCTGATCTCTTTTGTCATCGAAACGGACAACGACGGGAAACATTGAGATTGAATCTACTTTAACCTGCAGTCTGAATGTAGCCTGACATGAAACTGGAGCCTGTGGATTAGCCCTCAAGAAATCAGAAATGCATAATCCCAGTTTATTGCATAATAAGGAATGTCTCCACAGGCAGCACAAGAACTATGTGAAAAGGTTAAATATGCATGTGGGGTGTGAGTCAGACTCACGGGAAAGAGAAGGGTTAAAGTGGTGAGTAGTGTTTCATTTGGAATGCCTGTTTCAACAGTTCACTCTTGAGATAGAGATAAGTGTGTGTGTGTGTGTGTTTCCATGTTAGTATGTGCAGAGGTGGAGAGTGGGCTTCCAGCCTGTCAGTGAGCTGTCAGGTGATCAAACAGTGTGTCCTCTGAAGGTATGAGACTTTAGGGCAGAGGCGAGAGGAGGTGCAGACTGAGGTCAAATTGGTTTTTCTACTTTCTTGACCCTGCAGGAGCTAAGAGCGCTGAAACGCTCAAAAGCCCTTTTGCTTTTTCACACTGAGAGCAACTCCGGCGTGACGTGCAACACACGCAGCGTTAGCGTATTTCCACTGCACGGTACAGCTTGACTCGACTCGCTGTTCTGCTTCGTTTTCCAGTGCACACAGTAGGCCTGCCCCTTCTGAGCGGATTGTCACAGTGATGCTATTCCGGCAGTCGGGAAACGACACAAAGCTGAGAGAAGCTGTCCAGTCCAGCCCTGATTTGAGCTACCTGTTTTATAAAGACACGTATAACTTACATAACGTACATTCCACAGTGCAATTTTTGAATTTACATGGGGTGAATGTAAACAGCAGCAACCAGATGATAATATGAAAGTTTCATCTTCACAATGAACAGTCTGACTTTTGGGAAACAGAGTTCATCTTGACTGCATTTGAGCACAAAGCATCATCGATGTAAACACTGTCCACTTCCTGTCATCTCGCCGGAGTCTTGCGCTCACAGCTCGGAACGTGGACCACCTGCCGAGTGCTTGATCCGGGGTGTTGATGGGGCAGGTCTCTGTAACGATGTGGGCACAAGTAAATAAGCCAGTGCATGAGCAGACCAAAGCAAAGCATGAGCAGAAATTAATATGGTCATTTTCTGTTAATGTGTTTGCTTTAAAAACAATGTTCAACCACCATATCTGTATTTTAGTCTTCTTGTCCCCGTGTTATCTGCACTCATGTGCTGCGGGACGAATTGTCAGGCTGCTGTTGAACACATCATTCAAAGCTCATTGTTTGTTTTCCTGGTTTGATTTGATTGATCTGGCTTCATAGCTTGTGAGTAATGCTTTGCAGCAGCCAACACTCAACTTTTCAGAGGTTTGTACTAGCACATTAAACGCACCACAAACAGAGACGCAGAGCAGACAGCTCGGCTTCCAGACGCTGATCCACATCTGAGTATGACACGCTCGTCTCAGGCTAACTTACCTGACACAACCTGAGGCCTCCTGATGTGGGAACTCCACCTGCCTGCTTCTTCAAACAGCTTGCAGTCACTGACCCAGACCTTCACCCCGCCCTGTGATGAGCAACAGTGATCTGTGAGAGGGATAGCTGCTGCTGTGGGAAATTAGCATCACATGTTTAAATCCCTGCTGGGAACTTGAGCGTGAATCAGCAACTCTCTCCACTCCCTGAACAACAGCATCATCAGCTTCACATGCCCTCGATCACTGGCACAGAGTGTGTGAATGTGTGCAATCCTCTTTTTGTTTTCTACAGAAACTACCCCCCTCCCAGGCCGTTTCTGTAAACAAGAATGCATTTTCACTGAAGTTGCTGGGCTATACAGGGATTGAAAAACTAAGACAATCATCCGCTCTGAGAAAATGATCCTGCCGTATTGTAGCTGAAAGACCACACAGACAGGCATGCCGCGACAGGACTGTCTAAAGTTTACTCTTTTGTCAGATAAGAGCTCTGCTCAGTTCTGTTTGCATTCTTCAGGACGGGACTTGTAAACGTTTCTATGGCAGCTCTCTCAGTCCTCAGCCTGGATGTGTGCGGTTGCACTCTACACTGTGCGCAGACGCTGTGAGTGAAGGTGAAAGCGATTGTGTTTTTGGCCAAATCCCTTCCTGTAAATGCAGTCTTTGATTTTCAACAACACCTTTGAAAAACAGTAGCTCCTGAGTTATGAAGAAAGAGATAGAGGTCAGAAAGTGAAATCAGGGGTTTCCCAAAGACAGGAAAGCAAAGCTGTAAGACCTTTTAAATCAGATTAAAAAAGAAAACCGAGTCTTAGAAAGTTACTGGTATGAGTGAGTCATCAGCAGAGCGTCACTTTCAGAAATTGAACTGTATGTTTTTGACGCTCGTGCCGGCACGGTCTGTAATACTGGCAGATACATTTAAGGAAGTGAAAGAGGTTTATTACATTATGTTTATTACATTGTATTTTTCTATGGCAGGTCTTACGCACATCGACCGTCAGGGGTTTCCACATTTTTTTGTCTGTTTTGCAACACATAAGTGCATTTGACTGAAAACTGTAGAACTGATGTTCCTTCAGTGAAAAGATCAGTTGAATAAATGTTGGTGGTAGTCTGTGTTTTCAAGACAAATGATTTAAGGTTTATTTGGTTATGCAGAAAGAATAGTTCAAGTGGGAAAGCTCGACATCTGCACCTATGAAATCATCAACAATTAATTCCGTTTTGTCAACAAATCTGAAATTTTTTAATAATGGAAGCAGAATTAGTGCATTCTGCCTTTTCAACTCAAATGTCTTTATGGAAACAAACATAAATTACAGTTAAAATATAATTGAACAACTTGAAATATAGAACCCAACATAAAACTAAACATTATTTTGTGCGTGTGATGATTAAATTTATTATTTTATGAATGCAGTGTTTTCCATTCATTTGTCCTGTCATAGTTTCAAAATGTACCGAAAACATTTTTATCATCTCATGATAACATTACAGACCTCTAACACTTTGGCATCTGACTGGAGACAGTTTACATACAACATTATTTATCAAACTGGGTCGGACTGGATGAATTTAGCGCGAGGAGGAAACACAACGTCCTGTTTTCAAAATAAGGCGTCTATACAAGATAAGTTAGAAGATAAATAAGATTAATTGGATTATATTCACAGAAAGTATAAAACATATTACATGTGTCCATTAAAAGTAAAAAAAACACAACAGGAAAATGTTAATTATTCTATTTTCTATTGGTTGATTTAGGGTTGCTGGAAAAACGTTAATTACATTTGTTAACTTTTGTTGCTTTTTCATCACCATTTAAAGCTCTACAATGACTTTATGATTAAATATTTTACTTTACTAGAGCACAACATTGTTTACAAGAGTGCAAAGTTCTTCATAGATAGCCTCTTAATTTTGCACCAAATTAATGCATTTAACTTTAAAATGTACAAAATGTACTTTCTTCTGGGGGGGCATGCCCCCGGACCCCCTGAGAGGGTCTGAGGCCCACCCACCATAGTCTCTTAAAATCCTGTGGGAAACACTGTAATGTAGATCATTTATACCAAACATGCAAACAGTGCCCACGTGATAACTCACCAACCATCAGAGGTGGAAATGTTTGAGTCAGGATTCCGTTGAAAATCGATTCTCCATTCAAAACCGGTTGATGATTCAATAATCAGAAAAAGGCACTTTTCCCAAGCCTCTACTCCAGTTCATTGTGCGCCAAACTACTCACTAGTGCCCTCAGTCCACTGAATGAAACATAACTGGTTACAGTCTTCTGCCTAAGAACAGATAAACAAATGACCTGTAACACTATTACTAGTTTAACCCATCGTTATCCACAGCTCTGTACTGTTGCAGATCTTTTGAATTAAAACAAACTAGGAACATAGTTTATTCACGTCATCAGAGTTGAATGGACGTTTTGTGAAGTGCTGCGGTGTGTGCGTGCTGGTCCAGCTTATCAGTTAGTGCTGGACTTGGTTGTGCTCGTCTGGTGGGGTACAAAGTATGCACCAAATACTTCCTCTTCTTCTTGCAAAGCTAATTATTAACTTATTGAATCCAAAATGTGAAAATCACTTGCCTTCTTTGAAGATGAACTACAAAATAACTCCAGTGTGCACCCGCTGTGCACCGTCTGGGTGCTGCAACTTTTGGAATCTCTGAATCGATTCAGAATGATTCTGCATGTGAATCATTTATTTTCTCACCCCTGCACGCCACGCGAACGACACATCAACAGACAGCTGTAATACTATGCCTCATTGACCTGTAGTATTTATGCAAGTGCAAGTGACATTGGAGCATTAGGAATCATTGACTCCTTAATTGTTATCTTGGGTAAGTCGTTTTGAAAAAACTAATAACTGGTTCTAATTTTGCGTTTGAGTTTTGGTGACATGATGACCCTTTTATTTGCATATGGATCTCAGATTGTGTCTTGAATTCAGGGATTACCCAGTCGACTGTGACCTCTCACCCCGAGTTACGAAACGATGATGATTGGTGCTATATGCACGTTAAGTCATCAGATGCCAAAATTGAGCAATAAAAAGTGAACTGGAGTGGAGAATCACTTACTCCTTTTGTGCAGGTAGGCACACGCTGCGGTGTCCTCACCTTCAAGGGCTGACTCAGGACTTCAGTCAGTATATTTTATGTCCACTCAGAACGTCATCAGAGGCACAATTGCTTTAATCACCAGGTGTGATTAAAGTGCAGGAATGTGTGGAAGTGGGATGGATGCAGAGACAGACCTGAGCTTGTAAAGCAGTGCATGGATACACACACTGGAGAACAAAACTGAAACCAACATGTTTCAGATCTAAATGAGAGCTCTGTATTAACACGTGCATAGTCTGAATTTTTTAAATAATGAATAAACTTTAATAATATATAAAAATAAAAACAACAACATGTCAGAATTTCATATCCTTGGAGAAAAGTCTTGTGGATCGCAGCTGAGGTATTATTTAACGTGGTGTGGTGCTCGTAAACAGCAGCATCATACCTGCACTGCAGGACATATCAGATCAGAGTGTGTAGACTTCAGCAAGTCTCTTGTTTAGTCTTTGTTCAGCATTAGAGGCCCCAGCGATGTGAGATGGGACTTTATCTCTTGCTGAATTTCTTAATCCTTCAAACATTCAGCTGCTGCACATGAAAACAGATTATTTTTTTAAAAGTTGTACTCGTTCATCTCTAGACCAAAAGTCAGTACATGTACATTTCGTAGGGCTACACATGCTGAACTTTACACAGAGGGACAGTTTGTTCCAACTGTGCCAATGTACGTTGGGAGTGTATCTTGATTTTGAGTGAGACTGAAACTAAACATGTACCATTTCAATAAAGCCGCCGAGACAGGCTTGATTGGTAAACACAAGAACGCAGTATGGCTCAGAGGATGGTTATGGATTTGAGGATTTGTCCACCACTTTAGTCCAGACTGAAA
Source organism: Micropterus salmoides (assembly GCF_014851395.1). NCBI lineage: Eukaryota > Metazoa > Chordata > Actinopteri > Centrarchiformes > Centrarchidae > Micropterus > Micropterus salmoides. The sequence goes on from NW_024041039.1 coordinate 2,738,439, forward strand.
TATAACAACCACTGGATTGATTACCATAAAATATCGTTAGCCAGTTAAAACCACACATGCTTTGCATTAATGTTAGCTTTGACTTTGGATGTTAACGGACTTCCATTCTAAGCTAACGTTAGCTAGTGCCGCACACTGTTGGCGCTTTATCGAAGCAGAAAGCCGATTAATACATGTAAACCGCTTCACATTTTTACTGTTCATCTTGTGCCATCATCAGGTAAAATTTTCATTTTGCCCAAACTTTGGTTTATAACCAAATATCTGCAGAACTAATGACACTCCAATCAGCCTCGGGTATACTTTGTGTTTAGTGATTTGTAAAAAAAATAATAAAAAATGCTCATGCTAATACGCTAAACTAACTTGGTGTACCTGCTAAACTTTAGCATAACAATGTGTCTTGTTTAAGCTATATTCACATTGTTCAAACAATAACGATAATTATCGCTATATTATTTTCCTCAATAACAAAATAAAAAATGTTCAATAAATGTTTGATTTAATTAATTTGAATCAATCAATCAGTTTGGTTATTATTTAACACTCAGCTGCTGTTTTTAGCCACGCTAGCAGTGTGGCTCTACGGATGGTTATTTCACTTTTGTTGGTCGTTCCAACACTTTGATTAGTGTGCAGTGCAGTCTCTCGACAACAATGAAGCTTCTCAGCTGAAAAAACGCTGCACCTCCAAAGTGCACCCTAGCGCTCCCAGCTAGGCGTTTGCAGAAGAGCAGCTGGCGTTTTCAGCTGGACGCAGGCCCTAATGCTAATATTAGCATTTAGCTAGACTGTAACACTGACATTTTAAAAGGGTACACAGCTTGCTAACTGTATGCAGATTAGTGCACTAATTTTCTTATATTAGCATTCAAGTAGCTGCTAGTGGGGCAATATATGTTTAAAATCACAGAGTAAAAAATGCCAGTCCCATGTGTGGACAGGTGAAAGTTTCAAAAACACTAATAAATGATTTTACTTTACTTTTATTTTAGGTGGCAAGTAGCCACCTTTCTGTCACCTACAACTTTCATTTGGCTGATTACGCAACACAGGTATTCTCAGTGTCCTACTGTGTAATTAAGGAAATACTTAAGGAACAAACAAATGAAGAGAAAGGAAAAAAAGAGACATAAGTGTTGTTTGATAAGCTCATCTCATGTTGAATATAAAATGTTAGACCGCAAAGTTATTGCAGCTGTCAGTTGAGTAAATGGTGAAATATGTTCATCTTAAATGCTGTACAGGCATAATATAAGTTCTCACTATTTACAGACATAAAATAAATGTCTCAAAATTAAACTTAAGTACAGTACTCATAGTTAGACCTGCCTTCATACAAAGCAAATGCAGGTTGGTCTAACTGTTAATTGTGAAGTGATTCTGCAGCTCATTAGCTTCATTATTTCCCCAGTTTATCTGTCTGAGCTGTGTTTCCCATACTTCCTTATTGCTGCTGATAAGAGCCATCGTAAAGAGACGAACACAAGACGTTTGTGTCTGTGTGCAGGCATGTGAATGAGTCATGTACACAAGTATTTGCAAATGACAAAATGTGTGTATATGTGTGACTGCACCTGCTTCCCTGGGAGGAAACATCTGCTGCAGGGTGTCAGAGGCCACCTGTCTGACTCCGTCCTGCAGGAACACAGCAGCCGCTGGCTGACCAGCCTGCAGAACTGATCCACTGTATGCACAAGCTGAAGCTTCAGCGGGAGGATCTGTAGAGATACAGCTGTCTTATTAGACCTCCCCACAGCTCACCATCTGAGACAGTGTCGCTTTGCCCTTTTTAGAATATTGAAGCAAGAGGAAATCTTCTCTGCATGCTGGAGGTAACAGATCGACAGGACTTTTATGCATGCTGGAAGGCTTGAAGTTGAACAGTAAGCTCGATTTCAGCCACGTTAGCAGCGTGGCGACGTGAACAGAGATACTGATCTGTCGTTCCAGACTGAAATATCACAACATCCATTTGATGCCAGTAACTTTCTGAAACACGATTTACATATGACAGAATTACAGTCATTGCAATTGGAAGCCGGATACATATTAATGGTCAGCTCCTTAAAACCCCACCTCTTCCGCTGTCCTCCATGAAGGAATAAGATGAAACATTTTCAGAGATTTTCAAAGAGTTGAATGTTTGATAGTAAAAGCAGGATTTGGTGCACTATTCCTTTAGGCCTCTCAGGCGTCAAAGTTTAACGCTTTACTTGCCTGTTCACTATACCCTGATCAACACTTCACTGATTGGAATTGAATGCTGCCCTTGTACGTATGTATTAACATAATTGCTTAGAAGACTCTGCAGGAAAAATATGCTCCTACATTTTATAACAATATGACGCAATGGTCATATTGTTATAAAATGTAGGAGCATATTACCCCAAAGAAAGGCTCCAGGCGAACAGATCACTATTGTTCTGAGCCGCTTTGTGTCTTCCAGTGAAGTTTCTAAATGTCTGCCTACTCCAGGACAGCTGGGATAATTTGGATTTCCCAGTGTCTTTTGCTTGTCGACATTTTCTATGTTCATAATAACAGACACTTCTTTTTATCTTATTACTTCTTGTTAGAGATGTATCACATCCCCTGTTTAGCTTATAGTAGCTGACGGTGTTCTGCCTGTCTGTCTTTCTGTCTTTGATGTATCTCAATCATTTGTCTTTCAGATTCTGACAGACAGCGAAGGGTTATCGCCAGTGGCTGTTATAATATTTATATTATATTAACATGTAATTAGAGTCTTGTATTCTGCTGATTTTGTGGCTCTTCATGCAGCTTATCATAAGAAAATTGATGAACACTGTGAGACATCATAGTAAATTCTCTCAGCTGGGTGTGGTGTTTCGTTAGCTTCTCATTGTAAACCTTCACAGCTGTAATTAATAATGTTAATAAAGGTTGCATTCCATTTAGGTGTTCCAGATCGAGGCTCTTGTGCATCCTGACTTACTTACATACCTGACTGAGACACCTAAATGGAACTAAGCCAATTATCAATTTTATTCTACCTAGACTGCCTCCACTCTAAGCTATCAAAGTGTGAGAAAAGTCTGTAAGTTTGCTCTTTTAAACTTTAAGGGTTTCTGTACTATGTTGTAAACTGAGCTTTAGATTAAAATATCCCCCACGTGACATTATATTCAGTGGTGAAAGAAGTAGAATAGCTACAGTGGTAATACACTACATTACAAGTAAATGAATTTAGTTTTTTATTCCAGTAAAAATAAAAGGTGCCAGTGACGAACGGTGTGCAGGTGTGCTGTTGGGTCAAAATTATAATAATTAACTAAATGAATGAATTTAAAACACAAAGTAAAGATGATATACAGGCTATAGGCAAGTAGAATAAACATTTAAGCCTCCTAAAAATAGAGACACTCAAACAAAGTTCCAGAACCTCAAACTGTGTTAAAGTACAGCATTTGATTAAAAGTAGAGGCTCTCCACCTCTGATCACAGTCCTCTCTCCACTTCACTGGATGTGGAAGTTGCGGCGCGGTCAGTAGAGGGCGCTGACAGCCACGTTTCCTCTGCCTGCTGGTCGGTGAGGAGGAGCTCAGGTGTCCTCCATGAAACACAACGTGCACCAAACTCTGCATGCTCTTACTGATCAGTTATAGGTCAAGTTATAGCCTTAACCGTGTTTTTTTGTTTTCTTGTGTTAACATGAAACATCTGACTGACTATTCTGCATCAGAACCATATTTTGACTCGGATTTAATTGAAAAAAACCTTTTATTTAAATATAGAGTGAAATATTTTCAGTAAAATGCCATTTTACGGTGAGGGTATTGTAAAAAATTACAAATTTAAGCTCCTGTGGGGGCAAACTTCAATATTATATCCATCATCGATCCTCCCCTCACGCTTTCTCCCGCCTCTCTCTCTGATTGGCTCTGAGTAGACAAACGTTCCACCCATGCGGCCTGTGACTGGCCCACGCAGCTGTCCATCATCGGGGAGCGCCCGGCTATGGCTTTGGGCAACAGAGACGCACCGCTGCTTCCCTTCTCTGCCGTTTAGTGCGTCGAGCGGCGGAGGTAAGTGGAGTTCGCGCGTCTTGTTGTGCGTTCGTGGACCAAACAGCAGCAGCAGAAGCAGCGGTGCGCTTTTTCTCCTCCACAGCCGCCAGCATCCCGGGGAGCAGCCACGCCGTGCGTGCCGCGGGCACCAGCAGCAGGAGGAGGATATTATTATTATTATTCATTATTATTTTGACTGATTGAGACATACATATTTTTCATTTCCCTCATGGTAACCAACACTCAGCAGCCTGAGACATGTGGAATAATCTGGGGAAACTGCACCGCTTCTCACTAGTGTGTCTTCTCCTTACGCTGTGGGCTGAGGTGAGAACTTTAGCTTTCTGCTCTCCTAAGGGAGATGATATTTTTAATTACGGTTTCACTTATCAATCGACTGGGGTTAAATTCCTCCTTTAATCGAATTGCCTTCTCGACTGTTGAATCATGTGATCTCGCGGAATTTCTAAATTTGCGATAAATTAAGTTTGTAGTTTACAGGCACATTGTTAAAACCTCTTCTTCTGTGTCATGAGCTGTGTGTTTGTGCGACAATACAGTGGTCAGCTGCGTCTCAGCCGCATAAAGCTGAAAGTTATGACATCGTTTGGTGAAACTTTTGTATTTATCCATTAGCTTTCATCACTAAAGGATCGGTTCCAGTTTGCAGTGCGTTAATTGGTGCTTTGCGCTGATTCTTCAACGCTTGTTTACGCAGAATAGTTTTGTGAAATAGCTTCACATGTTTAGAGCGCAGCCTCACCTGCGCTGACAGTCTTACCCTGTGAACGGTCGCAGAAGTCAGAGCGCAAACACATATTCAAGGTTTTAGCTCTTTGATCGATTTGTTTGTCTAATTTCTGTCAGATGGTTCCACTTTAGAGAAAAATCGGACTCAAACTCAGACTGCGGGTCTTGTAAAGGTGGACCTTTTGTTCCGCTGCAGCCTGACACGCAGCCTGAGCTAAATTGGAATACTAAGTCGTGTTATCCAGCCCTGAAGTTCAACTGTGCCAAAATGTACAGTAGTGTGGGCTGCAGAGTGACGCGCACTGCAAAAAAGAGAACTTTCTCCTTAAATGTGCTCATGGTGTGAGGTCATTTCTCTTGTTTCCAACGGAAATGTAGAATTTGTAGGGACTTGATTAATCAACTGGCATTTTCTTGAACATGTTAGAGCCGTTTGGCACCTTAAAACACTTGTATAGCCTGCATAGAAATGCCTCTCCCTGACATAACAGGTCGCGTTTAGAAGAACATGAGATGTGAATGACCTTTTAAACATTGAGAAAATGGAAATTATTGCATTGTAACTACCTCCTACAGACCTTTTCAGCCTCTTTTACTGTCCTATGTCCTCCTCAGGTGTCTCAGTCCACCGGTTACTTCGAGCTGCAGTTGATTTCGGTAGAAAACCCCAAAGGTCAGCTCCTGAACGGGGACTGCTGCGACGCAGAGAAGAGCGCGGCGGAGGGCCACTGCGGCGCGGACGAGTGCGACACATACTTCAGAGTGTGTTTAAAGGAATACCAAACGGAGGTCACGACCAATGGACCATGCACCTACGGCTCGGAAACTACAAAGGTTATCGGTGGGAATACTTTTCTGTTCAAGGGCGGCCCGAAGACCGGACCGAACCGGAACAACGACGCGGGGAAGATTGTCATTCCCTTCCAGTTCGCCTGGCCGGTAAGTGGATCATAGTGTCACTTTGTGGAGGTGGAGATTTCTGTGAATAATCACGCACATTTCAAGGGTTACTGCTGGGAAAGGGTGGGTTCTGTACCCTTCAAAATATCAACCTGGGTGCATCATCAGAACTCGGGACCAATTATGGATCTTTCATCATTACATCACATGATGAAACATGGTTTCATGTTAATAATCTTATAATCCCATTCTGTTGTGTCTAAAAATGTAGAATTATCAGACAGAGTGTTTTGGAGGCCGCCTTAAATCGGTCAACCCAGCTCGTATAAAGTGTACTTAGGCACATTTTTGGCACCGTTTTCTGTAACATGTCTCTCTCATTACTGTCTGGAGTCTCTGCGTGCCGCTCATTCTTTCCTCCGCGTGTCCATTTGGCAATTTTTGGCGTCTCTGTTTCACCAGCCCTTATGCGAGTGACCTCACATTCCTCTCTTGGAGCTTTTAAATGAATGTTTGTGTGTTTCTGATCATGGGAAAGGTCCTGAGCGCGCATGACGCATGACTTTTACGCACAGCGGCGGTGTAGTTGTCTCAGTTTGATGAGTTACCAAACAAGCTGCTGTTTGTGTGGCTTCATTTACAGAGTGCAGAGGGGAGGGGGGGTGCCAGTGTTTGAAGGAGAAAATCTTAGGATTTCCAAGCCAGTGTTGATTAAGAAGTGGCAGGTAACTTATTATCTAATCTCAACAAAGCAGCTGAGCCAATCAAAACCTGCTCCACTTCTTATTTGGAGAGCCAGCGTGGGAAACAGGAACAGTACTGGCAGTCAGCTTTATGAAAGCTTCTGTGATTCTAAAGTGGTTGCTGTTGCACTCAGAGATCTGTATCAGAGCGGTTTGATGGCGAGAATGAAGTCCTGTGAAGGAAATGTCACAGGGTTGATTCCCACAACAGTTGAGGGAGCTGTCAAAATAAAAGTCATCAGTCATTTGGAGCCAAACTGGAAAAGAGTAACAGAGGTGATGAAAGTTAACTTGATCTTGTGTCCATTAATATGTGAGTGATCATAGAATATTAGCTTGTGCTGAAGTGAGAGGTCTTGGAAGGAACTAGTCCATCAAGTAGTCTGTTACTCAATAATCAATTATTTACTTAAGTCAGTTACACTGAAAGAATGTACATCGTAGGTGACTTTTAGCTTTTTTTGTTCTAAAAGTCACATGTCATTTTTCTTGGTTGTAGTGTAGCAGTCTGTCTGAATGTGGTGTCGTAATTTTCAGAAAGATCCTGAATTAAGTTATTTTTTTAGTGGAAACAGTTTGAAATAATCTTGTAGCAGTGGCAGATGTTTAAGGAAAAAAATAATTTTAAGACTCTAAATGACTTGGAGATATGAGACTTGAAGTGTATTCCTGTAGCTTCTGTAATTTAAGGGTTCTGTTTTTCTTCTCTGCTTCATGGTGAGGCCATCTGAATATTTGGATTGCTCACATTTTGAAGACTTGAATTGGCTTTAGGAACATGTGATGGACTAAAAATGTAATTGATCATAAAGATCACGTTAGTAAATCAGCATCTGCAAACCCTAATATTTTCAACAGCTAAACATTTAATCGCTTTTAGAAAACCCCAGAGTCTGCATTCAGTACACAAGATGATCGTCAAATTACTGAAAATTATTCAACTTTAATGCTCATTCCAGACATTCTTGCTGTGAAAAAAGCAGAAATCCTGTGTCGTGTCGGACACTTTCATATCGTACATATCGGGTGCTTTGTGTGCACGGCTGGCTACGTGACCTCTCCATTCATCACTTCCCATGGTCAGCTGTCAGCAGAGGGGAAGATGGAAGTAGTAAGTTGGGGCCCTGCGGGCGGATACGGTTACCACTAAGTTGTGTGTAACACAGGCGGTGGATATCGGTGTCACCAACTACTCAAACAAGTGAAGATCCCTGGTCAATCTGGGCCGGGGGATGCCTTTACCTCGCCGCCTCTCAGGTTCACGCTCTATCCGTTATTGGGTCATTGTCTCACTCGGCGTGTGTGGGTTCAGTGTTTTCCACTATCTGCAGAGGAGTGTGTGTGTGTGTGTGAGGGGCACACAAAGGAAGGAGGGTATCAGTGTTCGAGGCAGATAAAGCCCTCTTAAAAATGTCATTACACTTCGTATTCTTTAATCTGTTCTCTAGACATCTCTTAAAGCTCTCTCTGGTTGGTTGCATTGGTTGTTGAACATCTGTGGCGTGAACCTCTCTACTTGGCCAATTTAATGAATTGAACTGTCTCAAGAATAGTGAACATTACCTCATCAGTAGTTTCCAGAATTCAAGTGAATGTTTTTAAATGTCTTGTTTTGCCCGACCAACAGTCTCAAACCCAAAGATACACATTTGAGAAGCCTGAACCAGAGAATGCTTAATGAATGAGTTTAATTAGTAGGGATGCACCGAATGTTCGGACACCGAAATTAATCGGCCGATGTTCGGTGTTCGGCCTAATACGCCAAAACAACGAACAAATTTTACCGAACAATTACATTGACGTTAGTGGAAGCATTTTAAAGTGTCCGAGCCGTTTGCAGATGCTGTTCTGCTGAATTGTCTCCCAGCACATCCACTCCATCTGTGGCTGACTTCTTAGAAAAGAACCGCTGTGAGTGGTTCTGTCACTCGTCTGTGAGAAAGCGATTAAGCTAAATTTGGAGTGCACACGTATTCAAGCCTTTACGGTAAGTGAAGCTGCCCAGAGCGAGCTGACAGGCAGGTTAGAGACTTTATCCTGTCAGTTTGTCTCTTTACAAAGACAAGTGCTGCAGGGTGAGAGTCCTACCTGAAGAGAGGCTGTGAAGTCTTCATGTTTCATGACACATGTAATTTACTTTACTGGACCCTCTCGGGCCCCGGACCCCCCCACCATAGTCTCTCCAAATCCGGTGGAAAAAACACATTTTGACTATTTAATTTATGCAACGGTAAAAAAAGGCAAAATATATGAAAAAACATGTGAAAGTACTTGTTCGCCATCGGGAAAGTTTTTCATTATTGCATCCCTATTTATTAGTCAATTGAATGGACTAATCATATTGTAGTTGTACATATGGCATCTCCTGCATACCTGTCAATCCTTGAAGATGGATGGAGGGATGTTCTGAGGTTTTCCTTCTGCAAATAGAGGTGTATAATGTGCAGATTACAAAGCCCTCTCAGACAAATTCATAAACAAAATATACCTGACGTAAGCGACTGATCGTTATTGTGCAACTTGTAATAATAAAGAAGCTAGTAAGCAGAGTTGCTAAGAAAGCAATGTAACGTGACGGTCTTATATTTTGATCTTTTGAAAAGTGCTTCAACTTTTAGGCCTTTTTTCCACTTGAAGGATGGTTTGAAGTGAAAGAAATGATTCCATCCATGACTGGAATAAACCTAGAGGTCAATATTTTACAAAGCCATCGCACTCTGTGCTTCAGTGAGCTTAGGTTAATTATGTTTCCTCCTCTCTCTGCACCGAGATCAAAAGTGTAGTTTGACAAAAACATCTCAATTTAAGGTCATGAAGGATGAGAATGGACAGTTTTCAAGATCAAGAATGAACGTTCAGCATCATCTCAGAGTCAAAGACCTCAAAAAATGCTCTTTTTAACTTACTTTTGTTGTAATTAATAATGAATTATTCAGATTTTGAGATCATCAGCTTCACATTTTCTCGCACTTTACTAGGCCAGACCTGGTCCTTCATTTGCTGCAGACTGTAGTTTGTACTCTGGCGTGCTGCCGGTCCACAGACAGCGCTGACAGTCACGAACAGACTGTGTTTGTGTGAGGTCGTGGCCTGTAGCCTCTGGTGCTGCTATAGCGGACTTCTTCTGTCGGCCCCAGTATCTGGGCCACTGGTCCTGACATGAATTAGCTGCTGGAAAAAAATAAAGAGGAGGACATTGTTCCGCCCTCTCCTCTGCTGATCATTTCCCCTTCATGTTAACCCCTCTGGCTGTTTGGGTCTTTAGTGACATCTTTTTTCATGAAAGGGAATGGGGGGGTAGGAGGAGGGATGGTGGGGAAGAGAGAGGAAAAGGGAGGAAGCAGCCCCCCTTGCAAAACAAAAAAAACTCCACCCGGCTTCCTTGTGAGGTTTCTGTCACGAGGGAGGTGTATTTTTAGGATGCAGAAACTTAAGATGTCCCTTTTTTTTTTTTTTTTTTTTTTTTTTACAGTAGTGAGTGGAACAAAAACAAGCGTTTACTTCTTCTGCTCTTCCTCCTGCTCACCCAAACCTTCCCCCGTCTCTCCATCTCCCTCTCCCTCTCTCCTTATGGGGTATTTTTAGAGCCACTGTCCTCCCCTCACCCCTCTGTGAGTAAATCAAGGATCAAGGGGGCGTACTCCTTCAGTTGCATGGCCTGTTTTTGTTGTCCCCTTTTGCCCCGACTCTTGCCAGAATTCCCCTCTCAGCCTGGCACATCTGAGAGCACAGAGGTGGAGCAGCTGTTGTTTAGAGACCTCCTCCTTCTCCTAGAATAAATGTTTTAGTGAAATAGCATTAGGAAAACAGGCTATGATTACAGGGCGCCGAGCGTAAGATCACCTCACTCGGAGAAGTATCAGTGAGCAATCACAAAGTGCAGTGTTGGACCACGGCGAGTCGTCGTCTTCTTCGGTTGTTTCCTCGATGCCGTCACTGCCGGCGGCTGGCTTGGTTGGCTCGGTTGGCTCATTTGCCGAGTGCGTCCTTGGCACACTCGCCTGCTCTTCCATGAGGCGCTCTTCTCAGTGTGGTGATGCTTTTATGGTTGATTAGATTAGTGAAAGGAGGAGAAGGGTGCGATGCTCACGTGAATGGAGGTGTAGGTCAGGGAAGCTGAGCGAGAGAGATGTGGAAGGTTTGAGGACCAGGGATGATCCTGCAGAATGTAGAAAGACTAAAATGTCACGTTGTTTTGGTTTACATGTATAAAACAGTTGTGCTGCAAAAATAAAAGATATGCATTACTTGCAAGGCTCTCATTGTTACGGACTCTCTGCACCAGTCCGAGATCCAGCTTAATAAAGTCAGCTCTGCAGTTCATTCGCTCCGGCTGTTAGTGCTTCTTCACATGAGCCTGCAGACAGCTGGCTAGGTAGCGTTAGCTACCTGGCTATATGGTAGGTAGCGTTTGACTGAACGAAGTGAAATCTGCAAGCTGTTGAGTCGACCCCTGCTGCTTCACCTCCTGTAGTCAGAGAGATGGCATCAAAAAACCACAAACTAAGAGCGCCATTCAATGTCCAGTGTTTCTTTTGTTTATCTTTTTTAGTCTGTTGTAAAGATATGATCGCTAGTTTCCCTACAAGGTTGTCCGAGCCAGCTAGCAGGTGCTTATACTGTAACTATTCATGTTACCTTTTATGGGTCCTGACTGTCCTGACTCAAGAGAGCCAGCTATCATCAGCTGCCATCTGCTGTTTGACTGAAATCAACCTTTTTTTCCTCAATCTAAATATTTTACACTGAATTTATTTGGTTTATTGCTCAGCCCTGTTTCCTGCCATCTTTGTTTCTGTGAAGTATTTATTTTCTACTACACACAAAGTTGCTTGCCTCCTTGCTCAAATTAAACAATGCATCACTATATTGATTTGTTTATTTTATTAACTGATTACTTTTAGTTTTATTATCAGGTACACCTACCTATATTAGTATAATTTTCCATTATGTTAATAGCACAAGGGAAAGGAGATGTGTCACTTCTGACAATTTGGAAAATGAATCGTGCACTGGACAGCTTTTTTATCCAGAAAGGTAGAAGAGTCTAGGATGATTTTGGAAAAACAGTTAAGTTAAACGGGATTTTAAAAGAATTTATTTTTCAGAAAAAAACGATCATTAGAATGGGAATCTGTAGATTATGTAATGACACAAGAGGCTAGTGATGTCTATCAGTTGTTTTCCTTTAAGCTGAAATCTGTAACTTTCTGCATGTTGTTGTTGTGTTGGAAATTTAAAAAAGATGAAGCATCCCGAGTTACACCTCTGACATCGTCTGAGCTAGCTAGCTCAATCAAAATATCTTTGAATGACCAGGTAACATCCTCGATGATTAACTACTGGACAACATCATGTTTACTTCTCTCTGTGTGCAACAGCTAAAGTTTGAAGAGACTTTATTGGCATTGTTGGCAAGAATGAAGAGCAGGACATAGTTCTTTAAAAGTTATGCCTCCTGCAGCATGGTGGCGAACCGTGCCTCCTCCACACCCCGTCTCTGTCCTGTGTGTCTGTAATAAGCCTGAAAGCCTGCGGGACGGCCACAGCAGGGCTCTGTTACGTTGTGTGTGCTGGCCTGGCTGAAAGCTCTCTGCTGGGTGAACTGCGGTCAGGACAGGCCTGCTCATCTTTCCCACGATGCCGCTGGTTCCATGTCAGCTGACCTGGTTCAGAGGCGTGTAAATATGTGATCCGGCTGATCGATTGTTGATGCTTCTGATGGTTTTGGTTCTGTGTGTGACTGATGTGTCTACAGGGGCAGCTCTATGGACTGGAATTGATCACGCTGTGGGGACATGAATCTGTTCTCACTGTATGAATGCGGGGACAAGAAGCAGGACACCGCAAAATAAAGCACATTACAGGCTCACAAATTAGTTTTAGGTTTAGTTTATGTCTCTGGAGCATGAATGTAAGTTGATTCAGTGTCACTCCAAGTCACACTAAATACATTTCTATGTGTGTGAGAAAAAGAGATGGAGAGAGTGAAAGAGTGTGTATGGAAACACAAAAAAGAATATTTTCTATAGAATCTAAATAAAGATTAGTGATTAGCATAAACAAGACATTGTTTAAAGATAACACTGAACTTTGCCTCTGCTGCCTGATTATTATTTAAGTCAGTCAGTTCATTTAAAATTCTTTATTTGAAGCATCAGTCCAGAGATGGAACTAAACCTTGACCGAGAGACTGAGGTTTATAATTCTGTGTGCCATCCCCCCCAACAAATATAGCCCCCCACAGATGTTGCTGCGCGGGTATCATTTCATTCACACGCATATAAACGCACCTTAATGAGCAACGCAGTTATCTTTTCCATTTTCCGTGAATCATGAAAGTTCATTCTTGACCTTGACCTGCTAAAGGGGCCTTTTTCCTAATCTTAACTTCTAAGCCAAAACAGAGTTGGAGTGCTAAAGGTGCTTTAGATTCACACTTTTATCATCACCTCTGAACTGCTAATGTTGCGTGAAGCATTGTTGCTATGGTTACCTGTAGTATAATCTACACTGAACACTGATTTTAGCACTGCGGTTAAACTTGAGCTATGTTTTGAGATGTCCTGATATACAGTTTCAGTGGACACCTGCCAGCCAAACACGTATTTACTGTAATTTCCTGTAATTTCCTGTTATCTCGACTCTGTCCACATTGTGATTTTGGCGGTGTGTACAGAGCTCAGTGCGCTAAATAAAAAGTGATGCAGAGGGAGAGGGTCGCCTATAGGTTTTTTCCGGGGCATTAAAGAGTCTGAGCCACGGGACGTTTCAGCTGCGCTCTATAGATGTCTCCTACACCTGCTGAGATCCGCTCACAGTGCGAGTCAGTCCTCCTCCAGATATGGTTTCGCTGATACCAAAACATTCCAGTTGCATTGCCTTCTGTGTGCGTTTACACCTCACAAGTATTTTCTTCATCCAGATAAGATCCAGATAAAATGTCCACTTACAGATTTAATGCTAATAGCAGGTGTGAACGGGGTCTATGTGTGCGTGTGTTCAGGCGAGGCAGAAATAATGAAATGCATGTGTTGTGAGCACTGAGGTGAGCACTGATGATTAAAGTATGAGAAACACACAGCTTAGGTTGACTCCCAGTAGTTGCTCACAGGAGGCTAATGGAGCTCAGACAGACAGACAGAGAGAGAGAGAGGTTATGAAAGAATGAAAGAGAAGGGGAGTGGGATGGGAAATCTCATGCATCCCTAGTTTATCTTGTCCGTCTTTCCCCTTCTCTCTCAGACTGCCTACCAGAAGAAAACCCTGTAGCTATGTATTTTGTGCCGTTAGAAGTCATTTGGCTCCTGTGTTCCAGCTTTGTTAGCTTGTTTTGCTAGCAATGAGGGTGCGATCACGCCTGCAGTTTGCTTTCTTTGGTCCGAAAACGGAGTGGGAAAAGATCATTGTGTTGCATTTCTGTGTTTGGATCATTCAGGCTCATATTGTGAACCAGTTTATGAACCAACGAAGTCAGAATAAAGTCTTGGATTCCCATCATTCACGAAGGATTTGTAAGCCATAGCCAGATTCATATGGTGGTTTAGTTTATTTCTGAAAACCCATTTGGCTTCTCTTTGTGTTTGAGTATGACAGATTTATTGGTCATTTTGATTTTCTGGTGCTTATCCCAAGAAGAGCAAATGAAGTAGTAGCTGGAAATGAACGACCTCCTAACATCATTCTTTTCATGGACTAATAAACCGAGTTAAAGGAGGAAACCCTCCAGAGTTCAAGTAAGCCGCTGCAAACACGCTTGGTATGAACACACCCTGGTTTTTTTCAAAAGGATGCTGAAGAAGTCAAACAGGGCAAATGGGATGGGAAGTGTTCCTGACGACTGTTACTACAACGTTCTTCTTCTTCTGTATGTTGCTGCAACATGGATGCCGTGCAGCCTGTCCTGTAACCGTCCTCTCCACGGGGATTGGGTGAAGGGTCAGCAGGGTTTCTCAACACATCTCACCATCTCCTCAGTTACTCACTTTCACAACCTCCCACTTCATGAAGAAACCCCTCACACACTTCTGAATCCACAAGGTGTTCAGAATGATTTTGGTTTATTCCCGCTTGGGGTCTTACTTTTCAGTTGATTACTGAGATCCAGGAACACGGTGGCAGAGCCTGGTAGAAGTTCTAACCTAACGTATTTGTAGGAGAAAACAAAGATGACGAACGCAGTGTGATACGGTTAAAAGCTCCAGAACAAACGAGCAAGTTAGCCTTGAGTTGGGATTGTTTTTTCATTTTTAGTAAATTAACTGAACTGCTTGAATAATCTTTTCCTAAATTTTTTTTCCCATTCAAGTCTCACTAAACACATCTTGATTTTAGTTCACTGCAGTCGTTGTCTTCATCTTTTTCTCCGACCTGCTGTGTCAGCATCTCTTTCTCTTTTGCGTTCTCACTTCAGTGAAGCCCAAGTGTTCTCGACTACACGACTGTGCAACTCGGCACCCAAACTGCTCTCATGCCTCTTGAAGTTTCTCCTCCCACTGAAGAGTTTCGGTTAAAACAACAATCAGAGCTTTTGTTGCGTTCGGCGTCTCTCTTCTTCCACCTCGTCTTGACATTAAGGAGTTTTATTTGTTTGCTGTTGGGTGCAGGTGAGCCGTTTATTCGTCACATCTGCAGCGGATCAATGATGAAGGAGCCGGTTGAGGTTTTCCCACGGTGTGAATATCACTTTCCCGGCGGCTCTGTGGAAACGAGGGCTGCCTTAACCTCTTTGTCACCGCACCTTTCTGCAGGAACAATGACTTTATACCTCAGCTTTTATGCCCAGATATTGAGTTATCAAGACGAGTGGAGGGAGGGGAAACGGAGAGCTCGAAGAGGGAGATGGAAACAGAGAGAAACGGAGATAGAGGAGGGCAGCTGTGCTGGGTGAAATGTCTCGAGCGGATCTGAGAGCGTTTACATAAGGCCTGTCTTGTGCTGCTCTCTGGAGTGCAACATGCTGAATCTGGTGTTCACGCCCGCTTCAGGTGCTGTTATCTCACTTGACTCACAGCTCTGAATTTAGAGCCTCATTCAGTTGTTAGTAGTCAAGGATGAATGGTCATATTTAGGATCCATTTCATCAACTTTTGAGCCTCCCAGCGTGTCCCATCCTCCTCATGTGTCGAACTTTCAGAGCTTGTCAAAAAGCCGTTAAGAGAATAGAGGGGAACATTCAAAAACATTTCCAGTGAGCCCACTTGCTTTGTGTGTCATCTTATGTCATCTGTGCCTCTCGCCCAGTGTCATCTGGGCTCAGGTCCGGCCCCACGTCACCCTCTAAGGATAAGCGGTTACAGATAAGGGATGGATGGATGGATACTGCAGTCAATATGAGGCCTGACACTTTATTCTCTCACATTTTTTATTTCAAATGAATGTGCACACACACACACACACACAGGCTGATCCTAAACCGTGTTGTGCTGTGATGTTGTGCAGGCTGACGTCACTGTAAGGCAGTTACATTTCACACTGTCTGCAAACAGCCTCACCTTGATTAAGATTTGTCAGCACTTATGGTGTTGAATCTTAAATTATTTCACACGTTACTCCTCAGAGGGTCTGGTGTCATGATTAACTGTTCAGCACGGCTTGTGCTCTCCCGGTAGCTCACCTGGTAGAGCGCGTACCCTCTCTCTCCGCTGCCTTTCCTCTCTCTCTCCATCTATCTCAGTGCCAAGTCTTAGTTTAGCGTCTTTACACATGTGATGCTGGTGTCTGTTAAAAAAAAAAAACTCCTCTGCTTTTTGTCTCTTTGTAGCTCCATGTCTTCATTCACTCGAGCGACTGTGCTACCCGCTGGTGGGGAAAAGCTTTACGGTCATGGTTGGTCTGAATTTCTCTCTCTCTGCTCTGCCTCTCCAGCCTTTTTTTTCCATTTCACTCCGTTCAGCGAGGCCTTTGAGCTGGTCACAGACACAGAAAATCATGGAGATCTCAGTGATGTTGAAGTCAGATGCATGAAAGCACAAATCCAACTGTACTGCATGTACCTCCAAGGATACATCCATTAAACAAAGAGCCTGCTCCTTATTGCCTCGGAGTCAGAGATGATGAATTAGCAGATGAGCGATTGTGGTTGTGTTAGATAAAGATAAAGTAGTAAAGGATGAGAGAACATCGCTGCTCCTGTCCTGCCAGAACACAGTACACTGTACTTTATGTGCACTGTGGTTGAGAGTGTAGCAGAGGGAGCGTAGGTTGAGCGAGTGCAGCCAGATTCCCAGCGGCAGCATCTGATTACAGACGATTTGACGGGGAGGTAATAAAAACTGAGCACAGTTTTATCTCTGTACGTGCTGTGACTTACTGAGATCATTGTTTGATAAAGAACAAATTAAAATTGTGGAAAACCAATATGCAATGCAAATACTCCCTTCACGAGATTCATTTTGCGGTCTATATATTCAGGACCAACAAAGTCATGTTTCTTTTCAGGGATGCCACTGAATCAGATGACTAACTAATAGTTTTAAGGCAGTATTTACTCCCACTCCTGCCTTTCCGTGGCATCGATTGACTATAGAAGAAACATTCACAGAATTCCTCTCGTCGCTGCAGGAGCCGGCGTAACCTGGAGCGACAGAAATAGCTTTTCACACGTTTGGTGTGGGAAAAGTGAATTGGGTCATTTTCCCATTCTGCAGCTCAGGATAAAGACCTGATTAGATTAGCTTTGATTAGATTTGCTGTCTGAACGAGGCCTCCTGGGGGGAGGGTTGGTGCGGTGAGGCCTCCTTAGACAGAAGAGGTGGTGGTGGGTGGAGGGGTGGAGGAGCGGTGGTCTTGTTCTGTTAATAACGTGCTAAATTAACCAGCCCAGCTCCTCTGCCGGGAGCGACATGTTTTATTCATGTCAATAGAATAACAGGTGTGACGTGACAGGTGTTGCCGCCGCTTTTTTTCCCCTCCTCTGATCACAACTCTAGAA
Source organism: Micropterus salmoides (assembly GCF_014851395.1). Lineage (NCBI taxonomy): Eukaryota > Metazoa > Chordata > Actinopteri > Centrarchiformes > Centrarchidae > Micropterus > Micropterus salmoides. Next base: position 2,755,796 of record NW_024041039.1, read on the forward strand.
AAGTTGTTAATTGGGTCTCAGGCTTTTTTCTTTTTTTATGCCATGAACAAATCCCTGCTGCTGTGAATTTTCACTTAAAGGAACATTCCTCTTGGATTTAGTCCACCTTCAGATATTTTTATTCTATACATCTTGTCAATAAAGCAATGTGTTTAATACTGCAACTTCTTCTCACTGTTGAAGTTTGAGTATCTGCAGGTGATGCTTGTTTCTTTGTTCAGTTGTTGTTCATGTTAGCCGTTCAACTCTATTTCTGTTTATTACGAGCAAACCGACAATGTTTTCCCCACGAAAGAGCCAGCCTGCATTTTAATTATCAATGATTTGGAGTAAAATTTTTTTTAAAAAGACAATAAATATTAATGTTAGCTGATCAGTTACATGATCTGATGTGATGAAGGTCACTGCAGGCTTAAACCTTCCTCGTCTGCGCAGCTGCAAAGATCCTCGTGAGAGAAATGTTGTCATCTGCCCATATCAGTGCCTCTTTGGCGAAATTCAAAACTGCACACATGTGAACATGTCCACTAAAGTGTTCACCCGCCAAACATTAAGTGTTCAGATGCAAACTGCTGGGCTGCAACTAACCATTGTTTCCACCATCGATTCATCTGCCGATTTTTTTTCTCGACTAATCAATTGCTCTGCAAAACGTGAGAAATCAATGAAAAATACCCATCAGAAGGTGAAGTAATCAAATGTCAGTCCAAAACCTAAAGGTATTCAGTTTACAATGACACTAAGATGTGGAAAAGATATCTCTACATTTGAGAAACTGGAACCATAAAATGTAAACAGCTAATGAACAATTAGTTTCCTGTCAAGCGACTAATCAGTTAAATGACTAATTGTTGCAGCTCTAAACGCCATGCAGACAAAGTCCGTGCCTTTTAGGTTATAATTTCAAGCCATGGATAGTATTCCTGTGATATTCTTGAAAAGGACTAATCTGGAAGGGTTTAGTGACTTTACAGTAACCATAACAACCTAATATTTATAGATTTCTCCATTAACTTTAGATTTTTCTCTGTCAGTCTGTCCTTAACAGCAAGTGCATGTTGTATTGTAATGTAGTGTTACAGGGACTCATGGATTTACTTGCTTTGTTCGTCAGTTCACGAGGCTCCACGCCCAATGTAGCGGCAGCTAATGGTACTATAACTATCTCAGAGAAATATAAAACAAACAGAACCTTGGCTCCAAACCAAGTGTTTTTCACAGAGAATAAATCAAGAGTAAGTAAGTGAATGGCTGGCAGCTCATCCTGAAGTAGTAGCAGCAGAACTGAAGAATAAATCTTATTAGGATGTATAAAAACCACATTTCACAGTGTGGGGCGCCGCTCCAGAACGTACAGTGTATCCTCAGTAGAGTTGTGTTTTGCTGGCGGCTGTTCCTGTCGTGCTGAAGAAGCAGTAATTTATTCATTGAACAGGTGAAGGCGGTGAGGAGTGGGCTGGTTTCTCTTCGCCTAATGAAAACTCAAATCCCTCTGACTCCTGTAAATTGGTTAGGAGGTGTCAAGTGTCTCCCAACACGTCCCCCCCGTCTCACACACACACACACACAGTTGACTCATAAGGTTGTCTCACTGCAGACAGCAGGGACGTGACACTTTGATCCTTTGCTCCTATCCTTCAAGGACACGCATACCGCACACACAACACACACTCGTGTCAGGCTCCTCTGAGGCCGTGGGACGGCCCCATCTGCCTGGGAGCCAGTGGCTGTGACATTTAAAATTGATTACAAAGGGAAAGATTGATTATGATAACGTCCACTTATTTCCACTCATTACAGAGTTAAGGCTGCTCACTGGGCTCATAAATCACCGCTGTGTCATCTCCAAGTGATGGAGAGGAGCCTCGGCATGATGAGGAGCCCGGGGGGGTCCTTTGTGACCAGTTTTGGGTTAGTAGTCATAGGAGCTGATATTTGTGTAGTTTGGAGACTGAGACAGACTTTGTCTGGCAGTGATGTTCAACACAAGTCATGCTGCACCCTGATCACATGAACCCTACAGCTGTATGTTTTAGTTGTGTAAAATCATTTCCGCATGGAGCTAAGCAGGCACATTTTTCTGACTAAACACTGTAATACTAAAACCTAAACCTAAAGATGCCTAGTGGTTGTACAGGAGCTAGTTAATATTACTGGGATGTCTACTGAGAGATGTAGATGTCTGTTCACTAGGATCGACAGCAGTGTGGTCTGGATTTATGCTGCGTTCCAGGCAACTCAGAATGGGGAAATGTCGGATTTCCTACGGATTTGATCTGCATGTAAACTGATGTAGAAATATTTTGTCATTTGTGTTATTAGGTAGCTGGTTCCAGTAAACAATCTCTGAAAGTCATCTTCTCTGCCCAAAAGTTATTCAGGAAAATGTTAAAAATGCCCAGAAATGTGAAAACACTTTTGCTGACTTTTGAGAATTACCAAGTGATGTAGCTAGAAGGATACACAGTGAACGAGTGACGTATATTTATCACTTGCTTTTAACAAAATGGCCGTCCTTTCAATTAACACCAAGTGCACTGCTGATGGTTTGTCAAGGTCAGACATGTTCACCGCTTAGATTTGGCGTCATGCAGCTGAAATGTGTAAGTTCCAAGCAGTCTTGAACGCGGCATTAGTGTCAGCTCCTGAAGTTTAGTTCCAGCTCAAAGTGTGGGGAGAACATCTAAATAAAGTTCCTGTAGTACAAAGAACACATGCAGTACAGTTACACGTGTGCAGCGCTGTTCCTCAGACTACAGCCACCACGGTGTCTCTCACTCGACGATGATGGTGTAACATGTTCTTACACTCTCAGAGCGAGAGGATGGTAAACAACAAAAAAAATGAGATTGTGAAAATACTGCTGTGAATACATCTGGCTCTCTCTGGAAGTTAGACGGCATTACGTCAACGCCCCCAGGCTCACAAAACCTGTCTGAAAAATGAACATTTTCCCACATTTGATTTCATTAGTAAGTCACCGTGGGATCGATCCAGCTCTGGATTTCATCACTAACGTTGGCAAACGATCTACAGCAGCAGGGTTGACTAAGAACCAGGGAAAGTGGAGACAGGAGAGACTCTCAAGCTAGCGGGAGTCCATACAGATCCATGTGGGTTCAGATGCAGTCTTGATCTGCTCCAGATCCAGGTCTTTGTTTTAATGCTTCTATTTGGTCAATGAGTGTCAGAGGTTAAAGGAGACCTCAGCCTGCTTGTCCCATCTTTTGTAAATGATCAGCTGCTTTATCTCCTTCAGTTCCCCTTTTCTGAGTCTCATAAATATCAGTATGTCATTTTTATGCACTGATGACTCTCTGTTGTTCTTTGTGTTTTTGTTTTTTTTGTAGAGTTGTAGCTGATAATGTTTGTGTGGAACCACCGGCGACCATGTTTTCTTTGAGCTTAACGAGTTATTCTTGACTTTGACAACAGCGATCCACTTACTCGCCTGCTCCAAAGCCCAATCACTGATTTTGGAATTGTGACTTTTGTCAGTCTTACAATGTGTGTTTGTTGATGCACATTAAACCACAGCAGAGTTAACAGAAACAGAAGAAAGAGCTGAATATGAGCAGCTTCTGAAACGATTAGCTGATTAACTCACATAATAACGACTGACAGACATTTTGAAGATTAAACAATTAAATCCAAACTGAAAACAGTCATTAGCTGCAGCTCTTAACGACAGTAAAACTTTCCATGGCGTGGTTGTTTGTTGCAGAGGATGACTTTTTGAGGCTTGTGTCTCTGCAGTGTTATTATGTTTTGAATGCTCTCACCTCATCAAAGCCAAATAGAAAGACATGAACGCTACCTAATTTGGGGAAACAGCTCCAAACCTGCTTGTTGTGCACACACCCTAAAGCAACTACTAAGTACTTGTAGCAGCATGGTCTCATATCTGACTCAGGACTTTGTCTGTCCTGCATCTTTCTGGTGAACTACCCCCCAGAATCTGAGTCCCATAAAATGACCTTAAAAGCGCCATAAAGCACTTTAGCCCTCTACCTTTGTGTTTCATGTTCCCGTCTTCTCTGCGTCTCTAATCTCTCCCAGCACCACTTTGTAACCTCCCCTGTAATCTTCCCTGCAGCCCTCAGTCACTCTGAGTCAGACTCGGGTCATGGGAACTCACAGCTGCTCATTCGGCCCCATGCAGTTGACAGACAGCGAGCTCCATTTCGGTTTGTTTGCTGATGCCCATGAAAAAGAGGGAAAGAAATTAGCCCCGCACCTGAAACAATCCAGAGTTTGAGTTTGTTGCTATGGAATGGCTGTCTCCTCTGGAAAGTAGAGCATAGTGTGCAGGCATGCTGCGCTTCTATACACAGTGTCCACAGAAAACTCGTATTATAGCACTAAATAGTGTAAAATAATGAATATGATGTTGGTATTATTTACCAAAATTCTCTTTCAGAATTAACTGCAGTAAATTTTAAATGAATTGACAGCAGTGTTTGCGTCTGGTAAACTTTGCACTAACTGCTAAATGAAGAAAAAAGGGTTGAAACATCATTATGCTCATTAAAATTTAAATGTAACTTTTCACTCTAAAAGATTTCCCTTCTGTTCCAGACCTTGCGGCTTGCTGCTCTGATTTCCGTAGTGCAAATGCACAAAGTGAGAGATCATTCGCTGTCATCTCCTGACACTGATAAATAATCTGCCTCACTTATTAAATATATAGTCTTTTCACCACAATTTTGACAATGAGCATTAATAAGATATCCAATAGGGGGGCAGATCGGGGCCAAACCTTGAGGACTTTCAGTCTGGACAAGTCGAGAAGTCTTAGCTAAACATGGCGGCACTCAATCACACTGGAAAAGGCTGTCGTAGCTGGTTCTGCCATATTCAGTCATTTATAAACGTGCTGTTGTCATTTGTTGTTGTTGCTGATATTATTTCATATTCCACTAGTAAACGGGTTCATTTCTGAGGAACGCAAACACGTAGTTAAAAGCAAGATTTTAGATTGAAACTACAATTAATAGCCGAGTCCCAAAGAGCCGCCGACCCCGTTTCCTGGCCTGGTGTGGGAACACATTTTGACAAATAAACGCAGGTCTCTATTAAACGCCTGGTCTGGTTTTTATAGAAGTTCTTCAGATGTATTAAACCTCTTAAACCCTGCGGGGTCATCCGCTTTAGCTGCTGCTTGTTTTCATTACGTGGCTGCCTACAAAATAAAAGCGCAAAAGCCGTCTGTCAGAGCTAGATCAAATGAATGACGTGTATTTGATACTATTGGATAATTTTTTTTTGTTTGAAATAAATAAACTGTTTCGTAGTAGCCTGTCCCAAATATAGGCGGGGTCAATTCAGTGATTTTAGCAAATAAAAGCGGTATATAATAATTATAATAATATTAAAAATTATAATAATTTCCCTTTGACATTATCGGAGATCGAAACCCTGAACAGTATTGATTCCATTGTCTTTCCTTACCAGGTCCCTGAGGAAAAGACAGGAAAAATGAATTTCCCCATTGGAAATCAATACGTAACCACACAAAGTGCCCTTGAGCAAGTCATCAAATCCCTGCTAGTTCCAGGGGTGCTGACCTCCCTGCAGAGCCAAGCAAAAGACAAATGTCCGCCCTTTGGGATCAAAACAGTGTCACAGTAAATCGCTGCCGCTCTGAAACCAGATTGTCATGATGAAATATGAAAAATAGGTTTTGTTGGTTTCCAGGTGAATGTTTTGTTTTTGGACACTTGTTAACTTGCCTGTGACAGATGGAAGCTAATCAGTGACAGCAGCGTGGGAACAGGAAGCATTTTCCCATCACCTTTCATACTAAATATCTGTGTATGTTTGAAAGTGCCCGTGTGTGTCTGTTTATGAGCGAAAGGCAGCTCATATCTGAGTTTCTGTGGAAACTCCACATCATGTGCCCGTCTGCGTCTTGAAGTGGGCATATCTGAGTTTCTGTGTTTCTGTATTAGCGTGCACTTTGATAACCTCTGCCCCCCTCCCTTCTCTCCATTTCAGCGAGCGTACACTGTGATTGTGGAGGCGTGGGACAGGGACAACGGCACACACAGCAACGGTAAGGTTCGGCCCTCTGTGCTGTTTTAAACACTGTCTTGTTGAAAAGAAATGATCTTTGCGCTTTGCTCTCCTCTCCATCCTGACTCACACTTGATTTAATTTTACATACAGCCCACTTGAATGTGATTATGTTCTGTTCACAGTATTTGTTTCACATTTTGGCTTTGTGTGGCAGCTTACTATTATTATCCTGTAATAATGTTACACAGTCGATGCGTTAACAAGCCCTAACTAGAAAGTGTTGGTTGGTTCGTCTATCAAGAAAACTAAGGGCCTGATTGTCCGAACATGTTGGAAATCCGAAGTGTTTATTAAAAGAAACGTCCCTTTTTCAGGACTCTTCCCTGTGTTACCTGTGAAATGGTCGTTAAGACACTAACAGCGTACCGATTAAGGTCAAGGTTATAAAAACTTAGGAAGCAAACACAAAAGACACCTCTCTACTCGCTCTGAAAAACACCAAAAGAAAGATACCCAGGGACCCTGCTCATCTGCACGAACGTGCCTTCGGCATGCCGCAAGGACGCACTAGCACTGCAAATGTTGCCATGGCAATAAAATGCAAATGTCTGCGTGAGATTCCTAAGACAGCGCTACAGGGACACAGGAAGGACAGCTGATCGTCCTCGCAGTGGCAGATCACATGTGACAACACCTGCACGGGACCACAGGGCCACACCAGATACAGATTGTTACACATTTTTCCATTTCTGTAAATCTTGTAACACTTTCTAACACTGACGAGTCACATGACACCGGGGAGGGAAAATGGCTAATTGGGCCCAATTTGGACATTTTCACTTAGGGGTGTCCTCACTTTTGTTGCCAGCGGTTTAGATATTAACGGCTGTGTGATGTGTTATTTTGAGGGGACAGCAGATTTACACTGTTATACAAGCTACATTGGAGCAAAGCGTAATTTTTTCAGTGTTGTCACATGAAAAGATATAATCAAATATTTACTATCACCATTGCTGACTGGTGTTAACTATAATTAGTTATCTTGTAGAGAAAAATGCAGCTGAATGACTGAAACTGTACCCAACTCTCCCTTAAACACCAGTCGCACTCTGAAATCCACCACCCGAATCGGTCGATCACTGTCCTGAGCAGCTTTATATGGAACGACACAGCCTATATGTTTAGTTCTAACCTGCCTGCTGCCTGCACACTGATTTCTTTTGCATTCAGCTGTATTCTGCTTATAATCTATGTGATAAGACAACGTGGGATTCGCTTCGCTATTAGGTGTTGGCTCACCTTCCAGATAATCCCAGATCGTTATATGACTCCAGCTATCCTCCTAACATGCCTTTAGTCCCTCCCTTGTTGTTCTTATACCACTAAAAATAACACTTCTTTGGATATTTCTTTCGTTTACTTTGGCTTCTAACCTTCCCTTTCACCTCCAGACATTGCCTGGAAATGACACAGCTTGATAATGGTTTGAGACGCTTCTCACAGCTGCTGTGATGCTATGTGTCAGCTCTTTCTGCACCGTAGAGCTGTCCGGTGATAAGTCAGTGTAAGAGTTGAAGTGGGGCGGCTGCGTCTGAAAATGTTTGTAAAGTTCCAAAGCCAACAAGGTCGCCCGCCATTTTTATAAAATCTTCTCAGTGCTTTTTTAACCTCGCTTTCAAACGTGGCTTTACAGAACAACTGTAAACCTTTTTGCTTCCAGACACAAATAAGTTTTTACAGTTTAGTTTGTTTTGATCATACCGACATCTTTACAGCCGTAGCAGATTTGGTGAGCAGGCATTGGCTTATAGAACAATAAAAAGAAAGCCCCACCTAGCTCAGGATATGAAACCGTTGCTCTGTGACATCTAACAGCTCTCCAAAAGTCACCTGTGGGCTTTGACTGTCCCACCGAGATCTGACTTATGATTGACATGTAGCTTATTGGTGCTTCTCCTCTTCCATCTCCCCTTTTCTAACCTCTTCAGGGTCACTCAGACTGTTTTCAGCTCCCTATATTAAGCCTGTGAGAGCATTGCATCGTTAAGCCATTAATTACGGACCATGGCTCTCTTTTTTTGCCGCCCCCCCCCACCCTTTCCTCTTATTCCTCGGCTACCACACGCCACTTCATTATCCTGAAACACTGCCACAGGCCGGCGTCCGGACTGCGTGCCGCGGCCTGGACGGCAGCTCTGGTGGTGGGACTCTTAAATCTTTGCTTGCTCGACCACCTGTAGATGTGCCGGTGTGATGGCTGGAGAGATGCTTTATTAATCCTCGTAGGGGCGAGGCTGGGAGGCAGTAACAGGCAGGAAAGTGCTGACGCTCACCCGCCGTGTCCCATCTTGTAGACTTGGACTAAGTGTATTCCCATTGCGTGATCACAGGTTTGCTCCTTGAATCTGTCAGTGAGTCTGTCAGCTGCCAAATTGCCCTGGCAAGGTGAAGCCTTACCTGTCATACTGGACAAGCTAAAAATATATATGTAACTTTATAATAAGCAAATCCCTCCATGAATAATAAATGTGATGTCTCGGTGTATCTGGTGTCTGCATCACCTTTGGATTTCCTACATTTTCGTGAATAACTTTTGACAAACTTCAAAACGAGAGCAAGCATGAACCTGTTTTACCCAGCTGTGGGTGTTACATGCTGGTGGAGCGAGCGTTAGTGAAACTGTGGAATAATTAGAGAGAGAGTGAGAGTTATCATCTCTCACAGGCCAGGTGTTCACAGGTATAAGAATCTAGGGATGTCCCAATCAAGTTTTGTTTTGCCCGAGAGCCCATTTTGAGTCCTGTGATTGTCTGCCAACACAAGTGCTCAGCAGACTGCACGGTATTTTCATACGTAACACAGCTGCACAATGCATAATTAATGTACAGTAGACCTACAGTAAATTAAGGTTAGTGAAACCAAGTTTGACAGCTAATAATGTAGCTCTGCGATCACACCCAGCCAGTATGACGCCTTCTTTAAATGGTTTCCTAAAACATTTTGTATTGTACAGTGGCAGAAAGGTTTGGACAGGACTTGCTCAAACCTGAGGATTTGCCACTTTTCTCAGTTCGGTTTTTTGCTGTTGATTAATCTGAAATGTCAGAAAATAGTGAAATACCTAAAGCCCACACTTACATATTTAAATGACTTGTTTTATCTGATCGTTTTTCCACAACCTGAGTATATTTAATTGACCGTCACAGAAGACAATAATATATTTACATGTTGATAAGCTGGAGGCAGAAAATATTTAGTTTTTTGCAAAACAGGACTTAAATGATGGCTTTATCATAATGATTACAACAGTTATGGGATTACAGAACGGTGGTGAATTCTTTGAGACGACATGAAGTGAGTTTCCTGCTTCATGTTGCAGTGTGTGCTGCTGGAGCCTTGTGTGAACAGGTCTGGGCAGCAGGTTGGAGAGGCCTCAGGAAAAATAAGGCTTTGTGAAGGTTGTTTATGCTTCAGGAAGCCCCCGCCTCCTTGAAAAACAAAACAGAAATGGCAGGAGAAAAGAGGACGGAGCTGTTGTTGACTCTGTGTGCTGCTGGATTGTTGGCTGGTGTGGAGCCTCACTAGAGCGTAGAGATGTGCCGATACTCGGTCAGACATTGTGCAGTGGAACATCTGTACTGCAGATTCCCCCCTCGTCCGAAACCAGAGGTTAAAGTTTGATGATGTTCTATATTTCAGTCTTTGTAAACAAACTCCATAAAATAGAAACCCCTCAGTCCCACACACGTCGTCTGGAAATACTTACTATAGCACCAAATGTGTATTAATCCCCCTCTGAAAATAGTCCCCATTTCAGTGAAATTCACCATTTCCCTGTTGTTTAAGTAACATTTGTTACCAGCAATTTTTGGGCCCTTTTAAAAATGAAACAATATATTTGTGCTATTTATTGCGATTCAGGTCTTTACTACTATCCAATGGGCTTGGGAATGAGAGCCACAGACAGGGTAAGGAAGTCCGAGTGTGTTGAGAAACTGTCTTGCCGGCCTAACACTATTATACTGGCTGTTCAGGTATCAGAGAAAGTATTGGTTTTGGCACTTTGGTATTGTATTGACAAGAAAACCGCCCAAAAACTGCTCAGTCGACTGACGTGAGCAATGAAAAAAAGGTGATTTGCATCTTAACTGAAGTGGGTATTTGCGCCAAGCTGGATGCAACAATAAAATGATCCATGACAAAGTTTTGGCAAACACAGGACAGCATTTCAAAGTTGATTTAGTGCAATTTCTTATGCCTTATAATTTTCATTTTGCCATCTAAAGTGTCTTAATGCACTTAACGTCATCCAACTGTGGGGCTGGGTATCATTTCAGTTTTATTGATTCTGATTCTGCTTATGGAATCTCGGTTCTTTTTCCAATCATTTTTTCAGTCTTTTTGGATCACCTGTAGACGTCATTGGTTTCCCTTCAGTATAAAAGGTGAACGTCAGCTCACCTGTGTTTTGTACCTGAGGCATTGCTTCCGTTAGCGTTAGCTGGATCTGGGAGAGCGCGACACACTGAACACGTTGCGTTCCTTCAGATTCACGCCGTGTTGCAGTAAACGCTTCGTCATGTCGGAGCTGCTTCCTCCCTCGCACCAAACCTCCTTACTGCAGCTGTTGCATTTTGCTGTCTCGTTCTCTTTTTTTAGTGAAGCTAAGCCAAACTTTGGAGTGTTTGCTGCGGCCCGCCGTGGTCCGGGACTGGAAACAGAAGGACTCTCTTCTTCACGCTTTGTTGACGTAACAAATGAGGTGACGTTAGATCGGCGTAGCGGCTCCTGGCAGATAACACATGGGTCTTATCAAATCCACAGTTCTAGGAAATTTGTTAACAGTACCTTGGAACCTGTTCTTGAAACCCGACCTTATTCAACTGTAACACCGAGCAGGTTAAAACAGATCCATAAAGAGAAGAGAGGACACATTGGTCATTTAACTAGTCTTCTAGACATTTTTGAAATGATAGGTTTATTACTGTTGCTGTTAAGATGAAAGAGAAAACGTATGACAAATGGCAGTAAAAGTTTGGAGGTACAGCGCAGAACCACCCGGAGGCAGAAGCTTCCCAAAACAATAGAACTCCTTGACAACCATGTTATCATTGCTGAATTACTGTTGATGTGAGACTGATGTTTTGGCACTGTTGCTCATTCCAGGTGTGCTTTTACAGTTACTTTATCCATCTATCCGTCAATTATCCATCCGCGGGTTAAGTCTGAGGCGTCACAAAATGATTAAATGGAAAAGAAAGTTGTAGAATGGATACATTCCCCTCCTCAGGCATCTAAATAAACAACCTGAGAAGGAAAAATCACTTTTTGGTGTAACTGCTCGTAGCTCATGCCCACACAAAAAGAGGCATCACAAGCTATTACTTGTAGACAGGTTTCCAGTGTGTTAGGCCTGACAAACATACACGGATAAACTGGCCTGGTGTGGGAACGCATTTTGACAAATAAACGCAGGTCTCCATTAAACGCCTGGTCTGGTTTTTATAGAAGTTCTTTGGATGTATAAAACCTCTTAAACCCCGCAGTGTCGCCCGCTTTAGCTGCTTCTAAACTGCTCAGATTGTTAATACAAATATTAATGTTTAAACACATGATCAATGTGTCAGTGTGGACATGCTGCACATCGTTACATCGGTTAGATTCTCCACAATTCAATCGTTCAATTCATTTAACAGAAACAACGAGCCCCAAAGTCTAATTCTTATAGATTTACAGGTGTAACCTGCATGGTAGGAGAGGAAAGGAAAAAAAGTGCTGACTGCCGTTACCTTTGAAGCGCTCGTTCAGTCCGAATGTGTCCGTTCCTGTTTATTTATCTTCCTTTAGTCTGTGAGGGTCCACCGATCAAAACAGTCAAAACAGCTTTTCATAAAAATTCTTCCAAGTTGTGAATCCTGTCATGTGAAGTCCATTGCTGTCTGCTAACTTCTGCCGCACTTCTGTCATCCTGCACCCTGTTTTCGTTAGCTGCTGCCTTCAAAATAAAAAAAGCACACAAGCCGTCTGTCGGAGCTAGATCAAATGAATGACGTGTATTATTTGATCAAGTATTATATATGAATATAATATAAATAAACTGTTTCATAGGAGTTTCAGTTTTGTGCAAAAGGAATTAAAGGTCTGTCCCATATGGACACCTGTCCCAAATAAAGGCAGGGTCAATTCAGTGATTTTAGCAAATAAAAGCCCGGGCTATTATTCAAAGTTTTACGGTATTCTGTATAAAATGAGTATTGCCCAGGGTTTTTTTTTTAGCTGCTGGCTTCACATTTTACTGTCTCTGGTTTGTGTGACGGACATGCATCATCATTTTTTCTTTTATAGATTAAAAGATTATTTGATTTATTCAAAAAAAGATATGACTGACACATTGATACAAAAAAGTTCCTTAGTTGGAGCTAAAGCGGGAAATTAATACTGTATGATTATTTTTGGAATCTTGTTTACTTATTTTTGATCAACACATGCCAGTTATGCTTGTGTTCAGAAAATATGTTAGAACTTTGGTTTCTTTTGTTAAATAAAAAAGGGCGTTGTAAGTAAATGTCTTCATTTCTCAACGTGGACTGAAATGCTTTATTTGAGATTTTAATTAAAGATTTGCAGATTTTGCAGAGCAAATCAATGTGGTGCATTAAAAAACAGACTGTACATCTTTCTGAAAACCATTGGATGAAGTCAGGGGAAGAGAAACCAAATGACACATTTGAACTGGCGGCATGAACACAGCCTTGACTTCAGTTCAAAAATCAACACTGTTACAAGCTGTAAGGAGGTCAAAGGTCAAAGCAAAAAGTACAACAGCCCAAACAGAACACTCCAGTTACAAGCAGCTTGTTGGATATAACTAAAAAACTCTTTAAAACTCTGTAAAAACAAGTCAGACTTCGTTTCTAAAATGAATCCTCTCTTCACACAGATAATCATGTTGCTCTCGACACGATCAGCTGCTCAGATCTGAAGCCCCTCGTTGTTTATATAAGCTGGTTTAATATGGCCCACTCTCTCCTGCTCTCCCTGGTAACAACGGCCTCTCTTAGTGTGTCTCCTCCAGTACAGAGAGAGCTCGTGATTGGTCTATATTTTTATATCTAATTGCTAGAGATGAACAGCAGTGAGTGAGTGCCTGGGTGTTTCAGGTGGTGGGTGCGGGACTGAAATCTGTGGCAGTGTGTTAGCTCGCAGAGAGACTCAGTAAATCAGGACAGCGTGAAAATGGATTCTTAGTGGGTTTTCAGTCTTTTTCTACAGCAATGAAACTTCAGTTATCATGATGATATTAAAATATACAAAGCAGCTTGTGTTACATTTCACATAGCCAATATGTTTTTCAGATTGTGTAATAATTGAGTCTACTCTCCACCTGTCAAAGTCATACTCTGAAAAAACAGGGACAGTTAACTAGTTAGTTCAGTTAGCCTTACAGCTAAGTTAGCTTTCTAGTTGGCTGACAGACTGCAGTATGGGCAACTGAACCGGGCTCAGCAGCCTCCAAGTGAACCAAGGCCAAACGCAGCGTCCTAGACTAAAAGAGTTATTAAGGAGGGGAATAAACTGAACTGTTACTGTCATCAGCTCTCATCCATTCAAGTTTTGGTGGAAACAGGATGTAACGTTAAATGTTCAGTGACTGAAAGTCTTGCGGGGACAACGTTGAAAGGTTACAGAAAGGTTACACAAGCTTTGTTTGTTTCCATGGCACTGAAAGCTCAACTCTCAAGTGACACGTTTATATTTAATTCCCGAACAACTTGCCACATTTTTATTATTATGCAATACCTTTACCTGGGCGTGCAAAGCTGGGTGGTGATCCCGCAGGTGCTGCATCAAGTTTGATGTAGGTATTGGCTCCTTTAGCAGGAACCTTCACAGTCTGGTCCCTCTGCCATAGTTTAGCCAGTGTACCCATCGTAGCCCCCATGTCTCTGATAACAGCACTTTAAGCTGCTGCACCGCTTGTGTAACTTTTCGTTTTGTCCAAGTTGCAATAGATTCGGTGTAGCGGAGCCTTTACTATTAATTAACTGTGACGTTTTTAAGCGTGTGAAATCCGGTAATCGCTGCATCCCTAGTCATTAAGGGAAATGTTAACAGCAGCATTTATAGTCACACCGGGTTGTCGAAATGTAGCTTATACTTGCCACTGAAGTGGTCTCATATTCTCGGCTGTGAGCAGAGAGGATGAGTTCTTCCTTCCAGCTCTGTCTCGTCCAGGTCACACTCAGCTCTCTGAGCCACAGTAGCAAAGCCTGCTGGGTCACGGTTCTTCTGTTCCTTGAGAACAAGCTAAAGGGCCTTTCCTATGTCGCCCTTCCTCGCCTGTTCCCCGTCTCTTATTATTTCCGGCCTGGCTCCGATGGAGTTGGGGCTGGATATCCTGAGCGGGGGGACAGAGGGAGGGGGTAGAGTGGGGGACAGAAAGGCATTTCACCGAGCAGGAAAACTGAAAAAGAATTTTGGTTATCAAGCCCTCGCAGACCTCGCTCCTACACCCTCTGTTTGTGCTCGCTTCATTTTCCCATTCTTTCCACCTTTTTCCTCCTCTTCTTTTTTTTTTTTTTTCGTCTTCCACATTCTTGGTGGAACAGAGTAAAGGTTTGACCGGAGGTTGCACCTTCCCTCTGATGTGTGTGTGAACAACAAGCATTCTTCGAAGCCTCATAGTCTTATCTCACTGAACACAGGGTTGATGGGTCAAATCCCTTAAACCGGAATCAGCCCTGCTCTCTGGAATGTCATTCAGAATTTTTGTTGTAGACATTTCTATCTAACTGACCCAAATACTTGACCTGCTGAGTGTTCTTTCTTCTGTAGTGCTGGAGAAGTAGCCGATTAGTCAGATGATTGTTCGCCAAACGCCACTCTATCCGATCATAGTCGCAAACGTAACTAGCACTTGAGCTTTGGATTTCTCTGCATGATGAAGTGGTCTAGTAAGAGCCATACTGGGCATCACGAGTGTTTGTCTGGTCTCGTGTAAGCTGCAAACGTTAGCATAATAACTCGGTGGTGACATTAATGTTATATCCAAGGTTTCACTAGCCAGCCGCGTTATTTAGTGGTGTTACAGATTTCATTAGAAACCGCTCCATGCAGGACTGGAAAAGCCACTGTATGGTATTCCCCTTATGGTCGTGGATGCTCAGAATTGGTTAGCCGCTCTGTCCTGCTCTTATCGGATTTGAGTTTAAGCTCCAGTCACCCAAAATAGCGTAACGTTTGCCAAAGTCATCTGTAAGTCTTTTTAAAACAAGTCACCTGGAGTTCTGTCTGAACTCAAGGATTTAACAGTTTTGTTAAATCTGCCCTTATTATCACATCAGCACAAAGAACTCAACAGTGTCACTGCCTCAACGTGTTCATTTGTTTGTCTTTGGTCCAGATGATGAGCTGCTGATCGAGCGCAGCATCCACAAAGGGATGATTAATCCCGGAGAGGAGAGGCAGACGGTGGAGTATAAAAGCCTGATCGCAAGCTTGGAGTACACCATCCGCGTACGCTGCGACGAAAACTACTACGGCAGCAAGTGCAACACAGTTTGCCGTCCTCGAGATGACTACTTCGGCCATTATGTGTGTGACCAGTTCGGGAACAGGGGCTGCATGGAGGGCTGGACGGGGCCGGACTGCAAAACAGGTACAGGGAAGATAATCGTACTGTAAACACACTCCTTTCCTTCCATTAAGTTGATCAAAACTTATGTGATCAAATTTCTTTTACTTATCTTTTAATAGCACAATTCCTCAGTTAACTATAGTAAGAATACTATTTATTAAGGTATTCAGTCTTGTTTTTCACTCATCTGAAAACCTCTGACACTGACAGGCCACTGACATTGCCTCCGTAACTGCTCTTTTCGGAAAGAGTTTGGGAGTTCATTGAAGTTCATGTAACTTCGCAAGAATTCAAAGAATGTTTGGAAGCTCACTGCTCGAGACACCTTCAATTTTCCGACAGGGGCTTTGCCATCCATTGTTCAAATTCAAAGATTCTCTCCCTTTTCACAAACAAGAAAACACAGGAAATGAGATTTTAATGACTTGACCACCTGCAAAACAAGGTGCCTGACGAGAACTTGGAAACGGTCTGATGTTAGAGTTTTAAACATGCCGATGAAATTAAGATTCTGTCACAGATTTTAGGAAATGTCTCTAAACTTGCCACTTTACCTTTCCTTTCCCAAAAGCCATCTGCAAACAAGGATGCAGCCTGCAGCATGGGAAGTGCAGCGTGCCGGGGGAATGCAAGTAAGTGCCCCCCTCTTATTTTTTTTGTTTGTCCACTTTGTCCACCTTGACAGTGCAGCCGTCAAGTGATGTAAAATATGCTCTTGTTTGGATGGAAAACCCCAGTAAGAGTTTAATGAGGACAACGGCGGCGACAAAACGAGTGATGAGGCAGTGAGGGGAGGGGGGTTGTTGATAACATACCAAGCAGCCTAACCCCCTACCTCCCCCCATCCTAGTCCTGTGAAGTGCCCCCCATCCCTCCTCTCCAGTGTGATCCAGAAACCATTGTTCTGCTTCCTGTTCTAAAGCTGGCCTGCTCCTGCACACACACACACACACACACACACACACACACACACACACACACACACACACACACACAGAAGAGAGGCCTGTTTTTTTGCTATACGTTTCCTCCCTCGTCCTCCTCCAGCAGCAGAGAGGCACTGTGTCCCCGTCTCCCTCCCCTACACCCCTCCTCTAATGTCTGCTGCCCCCATCACCTCTTCCTATCCTGGGCTTTGTTATGGCTGGCACTCGCCTGTGAGGAAATGTAGATTCCACCCAGAGATCTGCAGACAACAGGCAGGCAGCTAAAACTGTAAATGAATAATATTCAACGCAATAAGGCAAGCAAGTTCAGTTACATAGCTAGTTAGTTTGATGCAAAGTGCTCTACATTATGACGCCTGTAAAAAAATAAAATAAAAATTGACTAATGCCGCCCGAACACTAGAGGATAATGATTTTGGGCCTGATTTGCCCTCCCACGGGGGCGTTCCCGAGCCGAGGCTGGTCAGATAATCCTGTAGTGTGAGGTAGTTTACAGACGTAATCCTGAGGACGAATTGTAAATATCAAACATCTTTGATATTCAAAATCATGCCAATAAGAGCGAGCTGACTGGTGAACGTCACCAGCGTTTTGTGTATCTGCTTCGCATTCCTCTTCTGCCTCCATGTTTGTTTCTGTCTGAAGTCACGTTTGATCACGTGACTTTCTCTGAGATCCCAAGTCCCCGGAAACCGCCACTCTGACACCCGTTTAGTTGAGTCTGAACTGTCAAGTGTGCGCGCTCTTAAAATCAAAATATAAAAAATGTATTCTGTCTCTGGTATCCCACGTGGCGAAATCAAGTCCGGTTACCGACAGCAAGTCATGTGGCACTTCTCTGGGGTCACAAAGAGCTCACAGGGAAATAAGTGATTATAACCTTTATTAGTCGAGATGACGTTAGAAGAACTGCTGGAGAGACCAGTCACGCTAGCAAAAATTCACGGGGGCTTTTTGAATGCTAACAAGTTAATTTTTTAACTTTGTTAGAATCATAAAGGGAGGGAATTCTTATAGGAAGTGCTTTATCTGGACACTATTTCCTGCCTCCTGTGTCTTATGAATAGAGTTAGACTGACCCCTAACACACAAGGAGGACAGCTACACACAGTGCTGTAACATGGCTGCACTGTAGACTATGAGCTTTTTAAAAAAAAAGGCTGACCAGGCGTTTGTTGTATGTGACTGAACTGTACATTTAGACACAGCCAAACTGTGCACACACACACACACACACACACAAACACACAGTAGCCGAACGGCAGGAGAGGAGAGGTAGCAGATGGGAGGGAGGTGAGGGTTTACACTGAGGCAGGTTTGATTTAGTTAAGATCTAATAAAAAAGCTGACATTTCTCATTGGAAATGGCCGGAGGATTGGAAACGAGAGGAACACCCTGAAATGTGCCTCAACATGTGATTCGGAGGTTCATCCCAATCACCCACCCACCCACACGCACACACACACACTGGTATGTACGCGCACTGCTGGGAAAGAGGAAGATGATGGATTACATCCATCAAATAAGACAGGATAAAAGCTTTTATTTTGTTGATTTAAAGTAGACTGTCTCATTAATCTAACCTGACACATTAAAGGTGGAGTCAGCGATTCTTATCCAGGAAACGGTAAACCTTTTGTCAAATTCAGTCAGTGTCTCCTCACAATCGGTCGGTTCTGTGTGATAGCAATAGTTGCGGGAGAGTTGTGTCTATAACTGTCTGTAGCTGCTGTGCTGCTCTGAGATCAGCTCGTCTTATAGCAGCCGCTTGCTAACCCACAACTTGTTGGATTTCTCCAGAGTTGCATATTTCATCACTGTAAAGCTAGTTAGCACCTAGATTTAAAAAAACAAGCTAACAACAACACATCACGCAATAAAATGACAACAAGGATGAGAGGACATATTGAACGTGTATTAAAATACTCTTTCCAACTTTGACCTGCTGGGATTTATAACGATACAGAAAGCTCCAGAATAACCTAGCAAGTGGACCTTAAATCTAGAGTGTGGGAGCCCTCGCCAAACTTGATAAAACACATTGCTGATTAAGCCTCTCGCCGGCAGGTAAATCTCTCACTCGAGTTTTTAAATCAGGTGTCTGTGGCGACATTCTCACTGACTGGTTTGCCAGAGCGACTGCAGCAACAGCGGCAGCTCAGTATGGCAGAGCCTAAACGTCATAAACACGTGTCCATAGTGTTGCGTTATTACAGTGAGAAGGGGGAGACATAAGTTCCACACTGCAGGTATAAGTTAAGATTATTGGTCAAACAACCAGATTGTTTCTATCCAAAATAAATATTAAATAGTATCTGAGCTGATACAATACGATCAAACAGATAGATACTAAACAAATTAAGGTGAATCTGATATCGGAAAAAGTGAAGGAGAGAAATAAACTGGGAAAATGTAAAGAAGAAGAGTCTGTAGGGTTAAAGGCAGAGAGGAAAAAGAGAGAGAAACATCTCAGCCTGGCAGAGGAAAACTAAAAATGTGTGTTTGATATCTTGTTTCTTACACACAGCGCATTCACAACCTACGCTCCCTCATGTGACACTACTAAACATGTAGCTAGGCAACAGTGGACTAAGTCCGTCAGCTGGATTTGGGCGCGAGGCTTGCCTGTAAATAATTCAGCGGTCCCACACAAACACACACACACACACACAGCCCCCTCTACCTCTACCCTGCCCACCGCCCCGTCCTCTGGGTGTGGTTTGTCTGAGGGGCAGCAGCGGGGCGGGGGTTGTGGGCAGGCGGGATATTTTTGGCTCCGGCTGGCCCCTGTGGCCCCTTCCATTGATGGGACGGCAGCAGCCAGACTACGGGGCTTGTGGGTAATGCCACCCTTGGCCTGTGGCTGCACGAAACCATTTCCCTGCTCTCCCACACTGCAGCCAGACAGACTGTCCACGCTGCCACCGCTGATGCATGGCTGACAGTGTGCAGGGCACCACCGCCGACCGCACTGCTGGACAACGCCACATACTATAGTAAACAATACACAGCGCTGTCCCACACACACACACACACACACACACACACACACGCACATAACTGCGCTTCACTCAGCGAGCAAGATCAGATTAAAGTTAGAGGTGTTCCAGCTTACAACTTGTGCATGAAACAAAACTTGTGCATGTTTTAACAGAACCAGAACCTGGTCCTGGCTGCATTTTTATTATGTGAATCTTTGATGATCAGGATCTGATCACCTGAATTCCAGGAGGCAGAAATCTCAGAGAAAGATATCTGAAAATCTTGTGTTACACAACCAACCTATCCCCATGGATAGCAACGGTAGAGATGATGGAAAATATGAGATTTGTAATCTCGACGAATGGACCCTTTAAAATGTTTTTAATAAAAATTTTGTTTCAGCTGCTGTTGGTTTTGCACCTCTTTAACGCATTGTCGTGCATTGACTGTGGAGGATACCTGTTTAATAATGTTGGTTATGACTGGTCAGAATTTCAGTTTTCACTTTGGTTGCAGAACTAATGACATTCAAATTAGCTGCCCTTTGTCTTTATTGCAAATTAGCAAATGTTAGCATGCTAACAGGCTAAACTAAAATGGTGAGCCTGGTAGGTATATAATGAGCATTTAGCTCACAGCCTCATAGAGCCTTTAGCACAGCTGTAAACTCTTGAGTCTTGTTTTTGGTTGTGCAAATACAATGTACGTTCCTCCAAAAAACTTAAATATAAACCAAATTTTCTATGAAACCCTCTTGATCAGACACAGTCTGCCGCTGTCCTCTGCCACCCAGCATACTACAGCATAGTACAGCTCACTACACAGCAGTATATCACTGCTGGTCAGAGAAGTGTTTGGTCGGCATCCATATTGAAATGTTTGTGAGCCGGAGGGAGGGTGGTGGTTGGGGGATGGGGGGTGTTGGTTGATTCCTAAAATAGCCCCGACAGAGAAATGACAGGACAGGTGGGGCAAGGTTACCACTGGCCTTGGAATAACAGAGTGCCGCCATAAACCAACAGATTAGCTAACCCTTCACTGGCCTCCCCTTTGAGACGACTAAACCTCGTTCCACAAACCTGCCGCTCATTCCAAGTTTGACCTCGACCAGGCTCACGACACAGGAAGAGGGCTGAGAGAAGACATGCAACACATGACACCTGAAGAAATGTCATTGCAAAAAACACGTTCACAGCACGTCATTTTGGCCTTTAATCGAGTGCTTACCGTCTTATTTTATAAATAACCTTGAAATAATAAGTAAATTACAGTATTGTTGATAATCAGGTAATTGTTTAAGTTTATTAAGAAAAAATGCCAAACTTTCAGTGGTTCCAGTTCTCATTGGACAAAACAAGCAGTATAAAGATGTCGACCTGAGGTCTTAGAACTAGTGAGGGACCTATTTCACGTATTTTTTATCAGAAAAGAAGAATAAAAATAATAGAGATTAATCAATAATAATGATTAATCAGCATTAGCTGCAGCCATACGTGAAAAATACGCCACTGCAGCCTGCTCCGTTGCAAATCAGTGTGTTTGAAGTATTTTCTAAAAGTACACTGATTTCTAAAAAATTTTAAAAATATTCTTACTTGATTGGTAGATTTGATCACTTTTTACTGAAAAGAAAACTTAAAAAGTTATTAGGACTTAATTAAGGACAGAATTGACTTGATAGGAAAGTGAAAGCAACAACGCGATCGAAGATAAATGGATATGAATACCTGCATGTGTTGTAAGCAGCATGATGGGACATAAACACAGTCGCTGCTCAGGAATATCCCCTGGCGCTGTGTGTCCTGAGATCAGGAGCTGCAGCAAACGTGTCATTCACCTTGCTGAAGACGTCACGTCTGGCACAATTACAGATATTCAGCTGCAACTAAATCAGCGCTCTCCAAAGCATTTCCATTTTTTTGGCACCTACAGCATTCTTCACGTTTACCAGGGGACATTTAACTGGCACGTTGTTTTCACACAGTAAAATTATTAAATTACTTATTTGTTATCGCTACGTAACTATCGCTGTTTTTCAACTCCCCCTTGTGTCATTAAGTGCGTCTGTGTGCCCGAGCTGTCAATAAGAACACATCCTCAGTGTGCTTCTGAAAGAAGAGGCACTTATTTTACAGAACAATCTGCTCTGCCACCGTTGCACCCACTGAACTCTGCTGTCTGTGCGCTGGTTTTCTGGAATCAGTGGCGGCACAAGCTTTCAAGTGTAACGGTAAAACAGTAGAAACTGATTCCTCCATTACAACAAAACAAAACGTGTTTAAGTTGCATGTAGAATAAGGTTCTTGGTTAGATGAAATCAAGTTTCAATTCAAGAAGAAGAAATCAAAGATAAAATGGACAAATGAAATGAAGAAAGTGGGCGAAAGAAAAATAAAATAATATAGGAATAAAGGAAAATAAGAAGGGAAGGTAGGAAAAAGGGACAAAGAGTGGGAAGGACATAAAGTAATAAAGAAATACAGTATTCCTCCCAGGTGTACAGCATGTTTTACTGTTAAATCTGTGTGCTGCAGGTGTAACTACGGCTGGCAGGGTCCGCTCTGTGATGAGTGCCTGCCGTATCCCGGCTGTGTTCACGGTACCTGCAACGAGCCCTGGCAGTGCACCTGTGAGAAGAACTGGGGAGGCCTGCTGTGTGACAAAGGTCAGTGCCCATCACAGTGTTTGTATCTAGTATTATTATTATGCACAATATAAACATGAAAAAGCTAAACAAGATGTAAGATATCCATATTTTGAATATCTAGAAGTTCTAAGGCAACTTGACTAAAAGGCTGATTCGTGTCATTCACACATTTACTGATGGTAATTTTAGTATAAAGATGATTTCTTTTGATTTTCTACTTTTCATCCACTGAGCAGAAAGTAGCCTGAGTTGTATTAATGTGAAAAATGTACAAGATGTTACACCAAAACAATAACTAGGACAAAAATGAATGCAGGCTTGATCCTCACTGAGATCAATTTCACAACTCAGCAATTTTCATGCTGTGTGGAAATGAATGGAAACCAATGGTCGCCTAGAAGGAAAGTACATTCAACAATCTGATTTGCAAAACAGTCGAGAGTTATTTTGAAGTATTGTTGACTTCCAGAATATGGGCTAAAATAAGTAGCGTGACGACACAGTGTGATTGGTCAAGATTCAGGGAACAAAAGTAGAAATTACATTTTCTGTAAATATGTTCTTACATTGTGCTTCTTGTAACCCACAATGAAATGCTTTTGAAAGAAAACAACAATGAAATGGGGCCTGTAACAACAGCTTATTGTGTACGGCTGGTGTGTTTTAGAAGTCAAAGAGCACAGAGCTGCAGAATGATGAGAAGTAAAAGCATTTAACTGATGTTTTCATTTAGTTAAGTGGATGCACACAGAGTCGGTCACATCGGTGCTCTTTGCTCTGCAGATCTGAACTACTGCGGGACCAACCGGCCCTGTAAGAATGGGGGGACGTGTATGAACACGGAGCCAGACGAATATAACTGCGCCTGTCCAGACGGCTACTCGGGCAAAAACTGCGAGATCGGTGAGTCTCTAAATCAAATGCCTCATAAACCAGGTTTCTGTGCCACGTCACGTTCAAGGCAAAGTTCTGAGGAATGGAATAAATCTTCATAATTATTCCTAATATTTCTCGCTAGCCGAGCATGCCTGTGTGTCCAACCCCTGTGCCAACGGAGGGACGTGCCATGAAGTCCCATCAGGCTTTGAGTGTCACTGTCCAGCAGGCTGGTCCGGGCCAACCTGTGCTAAAGGTGACAATTAACTCTTCCACAGATGAGATGAGGCAATGAGATCTGTCTGCCATGTTGTCTGTGTCTTAACATTCAATTGAAAGTGTTTGTTTCTTCTCTCCAAACGTGTCAACTCTTGGTACTCTGCTTCTACGTCTAGCTTTGTGCTTGTGAGTTAAACCAGGTCTTTGTCAGGGCAACATGACATACTGTGAGACGAATGACACCAAACCTAACCCTACCGTTGAGGACACCAACGTTGTGCCCTCAGAGGTTTAATTCTGGGAATTTAGGGATTTTCTCCTCTGTTAGTTTAGAGTTTACTATTATAGGTTGGAAACACAACTAAACAGGCTAATTTAGCAGCCACTTTCATGTGATAATTGCTTCAACATCCGTCTGGTTTAACTTTCAGACACAGATGAATGTGCCTCCAGCCCCTGTGCTCAGGGCGGAACCTGCATCGACATGGAGAACAGCTTTGAATGCCTGTGCCCTCCACAGTGGACCGGCAAGACCTGCCAGATAGGTACGTCTCACTAAATAATTCATTAATATATAGCTATGATCCTTTTTTACATTTTGAAAAGGTTTGTATGTGTATATCTGATTGTTGCTAAAGATCACGAGACGTTGCTTTTCAGTGAATTTGATTTAGAGCATTTTGTTGGCAGACTTGTTCATTTATAGATCCAGTTCAAATTGATGTAATCTCTAAAATCCTGATTCAAAACAATGTTGCATGTTGGTTGATACTCTGCTGTGATGAAGTCGGTACGTTTCTGTGTGTGTTGCACAGTGAATGCCTTGCATCCTAATTCATTCCAGGAATCCCGTTTGCTTGCAGAGTCACAGTATATGTGGCTGTTTGTTTATCTTGCCGTGTCGTTTAACCAGTAGTATTACTGCAGGAGGGCCACTAATTTCAACTGAGTGTGTGTGTGTTTGTGTATACGCACGCCCAACGGAGACACTCGCTTGGTATCATCTGCAACTCGAGCCAGGTGACTTGAGTAAAGCTAAAAATAACCTCCCGCCTGGCAACTGCTAGCCTTGGGACCAAATATACTCCACCGGGGGGTTATCTTTGGCTCCAGACAGGGGTGTATGTATACTACAGTAAGGCGGCGCCCTGGCATTTCGGAGCCCTGACCCCCTTCGCCTTCAGCCAGGAAACATTTTATAACCTGTAAACACGCACGGAGAGCAACCGAAACGCTTCGGTTTGCGTTACAGATTCTGTTATTCTCAGAGCGCTTCCCCTTTCAGGGAGCGGGGTGGTACCTGGGAGAGGGCGGGGCAAGGAGGAGGGGTAGTGGTACAGGGAGAGGTTGGGTTTTTGGGAAGGAGTTGGGGGTGTTTAGTTTCAGCAGGCCAACAGGTGCCGCTTACCTCCTGGGAGTAGTATTAATGCACCGTGTCGGTTTATAGTGAGCGAGGCGGTGTGGCGGGGGACGCGATAGCCGCCTCTGAAACTGACCACTTGGAATGCCGCAGGTTGGCCTTTGGAGAATGCAATAGAGAGACATTAACCCAGAGGGAGTGGGGAGAGGATAAAGCAGTGGGTTGATGGAAAGCTGTGGAAGAAATGAAACCCTGTCATGAAGGAACTTCACCCTGTAAATGTTCTGGCAATGTTACATGTTTGAAAAAGACCCCAGGTCGTTTACCCATGAAAGTCTGAAAGCAATCTGACTACATGGTAACAGAAAGGCTTCTCCACACACAGAGTTAAATATGCACATTAGGCACTCCAAATGGTCAACTCTATAATACATTTCTCATGTGCAAGGAATTGAAATCAATTTAACTCATGAAATACTGTGAATGAGCCAGTTTAGAGCTGTTACACTGACGTCGGATCAGCCATTTTTAGGGATCGAGGATTGTTTGTCCTTGTCAGGAAGTTGAAAAAAATAAGAGAGTGTTTATAGGAAAAGTCAGATCTTAATATCTTATAAGTTGTATCTGTTCTTGGGTGCTCTTTAACTGTGTAAAATGTTCAGCTGAAATCTACCTTCTACTTCTGAAACTGAATTTTGGGATCTAGTGAGAAACAGAGGCGAGTACCCTTCCAGAAGACACTGAGATGTAAAATAAGTTTTAAATTCCTTTACTGATGCGCCCTTTAAAACGTTATGTTTTCAGACAAAATTCTAATAAATCTGCAAGCCTTGGAACATTTCTGTAACAGAGACCTACGTTTGAAAGCCCAAAAACAAGTGGATAAAGCCAGAAACATTACAGGTTCAGCGTCTGAAAGGGGCTTTAATCCAGAGAAGACCTTTAATATCTGGCTGTAATTTTCCTGTGTGGTACGATATGAAGCTACTGTGCTTGGTGACGGGGCTTCTGGGCAGGTTCTGAGCTCTGTCATTCATTCTCTCTCTGTGTCTCTCGTCTTCATTTTGCAGACGTTAATGAGTGCGCAGGGAAGCCTTGCCTGAATGCTTACTCTTGCAAAAACTTGATTGGTGGATATCACTGTGCCTGCTTTCGTGGATGGGTTGGCCAGAACTGTGACATCAGTTAGTATCAATCCAGAAAATCATTAGTCTTCAGCCTCTTCCCGCCTACCTGTAGCGCTGTTAGAGCCGAAGTCCTCTTTGCTGGCTAGCTTCTGTAACTCTGTCTGCAACCCTCTCATTCAGTTAGCAGTCTTTCTGAAACATGCTGTCTTGTACAGTTGTATTTATCTTGGACAGAAAACATGTGTCACTACAGCTCCCATGAGTGTGCTAATGGCTACTCGAGGCACATGTTGTAGTTGAATGCTAGCAAAATAATTTGTCCTTCTTTATGCTAAAAGTTATTAACATTTTACTATCTAGTAAAGCTAAATCTTAGAATGAAGGCTAAACTTTCTTGCTTTAAATGGCAAAAGTTGTTAAAGTTTACTGTCTACAGCTCCCATGGGATAAGTCGTTGTTCAGTGCTAATGAAATAAACAATATCTGGACAGCCCCATAAGGCTTTGACAGCATGCTAATGGTTGAGACTTTTAGAGGTATTTGTATTGTTGAATGCTACAAAAAAAAATCTGCGCCCTTATTTTGTTTAAACTAAAATATGGGAGGTAAACAACAGCAACATTTTTGGCTTTTCTGAAAGAAACCCTGTATCAGAAACTTCTATTAAAGCTGGGGTAGGCAATGTTGGAGAACCAGCAAGAGTTGGCGAGAATTTAAAAGCATCCAACTGAAAAACAATCCCAACCTCCCCTCCCTTCAGGCCTCCTTCCAAAGCCACTCCCCTAAATGTCATGTTAATGTGCAGTGTGTGCTGAGGCAGGCAGGCAAGTAGACCAGCCGTGCTTATTACAGTCCCGCGACAGCCACACAGGTACCAGATTTTTGTGTCAGAACATTTAATTTATTGATTGCTGTCTGTACTTTTAATTCAATTCAGTTTTATTTTATAGTGCCAGCAGGTCTAGACCGTACTCTTTGTAATATTAAATATGTATAGAGTATTTCAAATATAACAAAAATTGCTTCTAAAATAAATTGCCTATCCCTGCTTAAAGATGCTAGTGGAGCAGAGTCTAAATAAGAGTCTGAACTTCAGCTCTCCATTCATTCTCCTTCCTCTTGCCTCACAGATGGTTGTTTAAACCTGGCCTAACTCTTATAAGACTAAAACTGACTTTTCCCCAGCTGTTGTAAATCTGAATCTAGTTTTGACTTCTACCATTTGGTTTCATCGCATGTTCTTACTGCACCTCTGAATCTGCATCTCACATTTCACCTAGGCATGGATCCCTTTGCTTTACTTTTGTCAACCACTTCTCTGTAGCAGCTGCATGTTCCACTTCCCAGTTTGTCAAACTGAAACTTGACGTTTTCTCTGTTTTTGTTTTCCCCTCAGACATGAACAGCTGCCATGGTCAGTGTCAGAATGGGGGGACCTGCAAGGTGAGATTCAGAAATATCAATGTGGAGACAGTTTATATAGCTTCCAAAAACACTGAGGGCTTTGTTAAATTTATATTTTTTTTAATGTAACATGACACGGTAATGGAATTGGAACACGATTAAGTACCTGTCAGAACATAAAATAATATGCTCATGGGTGTGATGGATGTGAAACATTTGTTACCAACTTGTACAGCCTGAAAGGTGTTTTTTTTCATTTTGTGAATAAGTACAAAATAAAATACAGGAGAAGTAGTAAATCCACAGAACGACCTTGTCACACACAGATAAAACAAGCATTATTAGGAACAGTCAGAAGGATTTTCACCAAGTTCAAGTAAATGTTTTGACACAAATACAGACACGACAGTCTGAATCTTAAATACTTACATCCATAACTCTTTAAGTTTTGTTTTTAAATGAATTTTTTATTGAGCCTTATTATCATGTTATCATGAAACATTGCCGTTTGTTGGGGTTGACATTGAAACATCTAGGCCTATGCGTTGAACTTCATCTACAACTAAATGTTGTGTGAACAGATCACGAATCTTATACTGTGGTCACTGATCAGATCATTTTTCGGATCAGCAAGAAAAAAAACCATTAACATTATGGTTAAATTATTTTGACTCTGATGTGTCCGCCACTCGCCGTCAGTAGTCACCACTCTGTAGCCTCGCTCAAAGTCCTGATTGGACAATCTGATTGGTTAGACGTCACGAGTAATAGCCTGTCAACACAGAAGGCTGCTGTGCCACAAAGAGACTGGAGCTGTGTTGAAAGGAAGGCAGCAGATGTTAGTAAAGCTACGATAAACATCACAATCGACGATGATCTGTTTTTATGATGACAAGCAATGAACATGCCCCAAGTCACAGCCTACGGGGTTTCACTCAAAAGGGACGGCTCTCCCCCAACCCATCACTGAACGTCTTCTATCGATATCCGGAATTATTACTTGAAAAAGTTACAGCGGCTGTAAAACAGTTTTTCACACTATAATGGTTAAAATTCGAAATGAATACACAGTTGATCTGTTACACCATTAGTGTTGATGCTCTGTACCTCAACATAGTACATTAAAGGGCCTTTTATCACGTCATTAGTTGGGAGGATGTTCTACGGGGAATCATATGCTCCTGTTGGGTGCTTTAACAAAACCAAGGTTTTCTTTAATTATAGAGGACACTGCTCATGTAGTCAGAAATTGGAAGCTCTTCCACTTTGATCATCTGTATCTAAGTGAAATGTGACAGCAGAGTTTTTGTAACTTCTTGCTTCTGTTCCAGGAGGTGGCCAGAGGCTACCAGTGTGTTTGCCAGGCAGGATTTGTGGGACGGCACTGTGAGGTTCAGAGAAATCGTTGTGCCAGCAGTCCATGTAGGAACGGTGGCCGTTGCCACGCCCTGCTGGACGGGTTCATGTGTGAATGCCCGCAGGGCTTCGCTGGTACAACCTGTGAGGTGAGGACTAGATCCAGCTAATAAAATACACTGTAAAAAGACTTCATCTATGTTGCTTTGTTGCTGAGAACACACCTGTACTATATTTCTGCAGGTGCAGAATGATCCATGCAGCCCAAACCCATGTCACAATAAGGCCCAGTGCCACAGCCTGATGGGAGATTTCTACTGCAGCTGCCCAGACGATTACGAGGGCAAGACCTGTTCAGAGCTCAAGGACCACTGCAAGACCAACCTGTGTCAAGGTAACGCAGCACCTGGAGAATCCTTGTATCTCTGATTTCAAGATATATTTTAATTAACCAGCCTTTCCATTCCAACTTTCTGCCTGGCTGATCGTTTTTTTTGTGTTTCACTTATTCACTTTAAGTGATTGACAGTTGCACCGTTGCCGTGGCAACCAATGACACCCAAAAGCGGGTGTGGCACATCTCATCCAATGTGTGCGGCCCCCACGGCCGCTGCATCAGCCTGCCTGCCGGGAACTTCAGCTGCTCCTGTGAGCCGGGATTCACTGGCACCTACTGCCACGAGAGTGAGTCATTATTAGCTCAACACACAGACTATATTTATCATCAGTTACTGTCACTGGGAACCAAATGATTCTTTCGGGAATGCAGTAAGGACATCACTGAATGCTTACTGCAGAAGGAAAAACAACACAAACAATAAAAAATGAGCAAGAAACTGCATCCAAGCTGATTTCTTTAAGTTAAGGGTGTGTTTACCTCTGAAATATCAAAACATAGTGGTTGTAATAATATGTATCTTAGATACAAAGCTGATGCTCCAGCAGCAGGCGAGCAGAGTTAGATGTATGAAAGTAACAACAATGCACGTATCCAAGAACAAAACAACACAAAAAAGGTCCAAAAAATTAAATTATTAACTTGACATCTGTACATTTCTCTCCTCTCTCCGCCTGCAGACATTAATGACTGTGCGTCATCGCCCTGTAAGAACGGAGGCACATGCATCGATGGGATCAACTCCTTCCAGTGTTTCTGCCCAGACGGCTGGGAGGGCAGTTTATGTGATTTTGGTGAGTATGTGTGTCTGAGAGGACTGGGGTCAGTGCGAGTAACAGTACAGATATGCAAGTTTTTGGGAAGAGCCTTGCTAAGTCATCCTGCCTGTGAGTCACATATCTTGGGAGAATCCATCACTGGCCTGCAGCAGCAGAGCAATGATCAGCTGTCTGATAATCTTGAGGAAGACAAAACAATGGAGGATTTGTTTTGGAGATAAAAGCAAGGAGAAAAATGTGGTAACTTAACTTTAAACTCTGTTTTATAACTTTTACTTACGTTGGTCTGTGTACACATTTGCAGATGACACTATTACTTATATTAATATTACAGAGAGAACAAAAGCAGACATAATTTAATTGGTTGAATAAACATCAACCACTTTTGAGTGTAAAGCTCGAAACTGACTGTACACAAATAGTAATCCATGTAAAATATGTTATTTTTTTTACAGATTTGGTTAAATATAAAAAAATATATACCAAACAAATATCAATGTAGCAATCTTAGAAATCTGCATATTAACAACCACATGCAAGGAAGCAATCTTATAGTTCACAATAGTGTGAGCTTTCAAACATTTGAAGGATGTAGCTCTATGTTATCAAAAGATAAAAATCAACAACTAAAATAACTGCACTGACTCACTGTTTGACTTTCCTCCAGATGTGAATGAGTGCAACAAGAACCCCTGTCAG
Organism: Micropterus salmoides; assembly: GCF_014851395.1. Taxonomy (NCBI): domain Eukaryota; kingdom Metazoa; phylum Chordata; class Actinopteri; order Centrarchiformes; family Centrarchidae; genus Micropterus; species Micropterus salmoides. Next base: position 2,786,245 of record NW_024041039.1, read on the forward strand.
AATGGAGGCCAATGTGTCGATCTGCTTAACGATTTCTACTGCAACTGTGTGGATAGCTGGAAAGGAAAGACCTGCCATTCAAGTAAGTTAATATGTTTGTTTGGATGTTTGTTTTCGCAAATTGTATAATTCAAAAAAACGTTTGAATGGGCATTTAAGATCCACGCGTTGTTATAAGATTAATCAGTTTGCCATTGTTAGAAAAAGAACATTTTAATTGTTAGAGTGCAGTAAATATGTGAGTGAACAAAAATTAATGGAGATCCCATGACGCTCTTATGAGTGGTGTCTTTGTCTTCAGTTTTCATATTCTGCAACATGTCAGGTCCTATATTTGTTAACTACCTCAGCCTCTCGATCTTTCTGAGGCAAGATGCACTCACTGGCTGCTGTGCAGGCTTGTTTTCCCCTTTTGACGGCATCTCTGAACTTTGGAGCTTTGGACCTGAAGTCATCTCAACTCAACACTGGCACAATGTTTTAAATCTTTTTCCCATGCTGCCTCATTTTCAGGTGAGAGCCAGTGCGACTCCAGCACCTGCAGTAATGGAGGGACGTGCTACGACCACGGAGACTCCTTCCTGTGTAGCTGCTCCTCAGGCTGGGGCGGCAGCACCTGCAACACAGGTCAGGCTCACTCTCATTACACTGTTATGGCTCTGATAATGATAGTGTAATAACACAGTGTGATACTCCGTTACGACCTGTCTGACTGTGATCACATTGTGGGTTGGTCAGAATAATAGCATTTCATAAAAGAGAATCCTCCTTTTTTGTTTTATTTTGTAGCCAAGAACAGCACATGTGACTCAGGTCCGTGTGAGAACGGAGGGACGTGTGTTGGCGGGGGAGACGCCTTCACCTGCATCTGCAAGGACGGCTGGGAGGGACCCACCTGTGCACAGAGTATGTCACTGTTGTAGCTTATGCCAGGTTGATGTTGCAAGGGATGGATGGCGAACATGGGAAAGATTCTAAAATTTACAGCTTGAGAGCGTTCACGTCATTGGACAAGTCAAGACAGTTGTATGATTGTAGAGCTGGTCGTGTGAACATTAGAAGTACTATTTAGCACTATATCTATTGAAGTTGGGTTTAATTGCCTTGAATGAAGGACTTTAGGAGACTTCAGCTCCCTGTTGTTTTGTGCCAAGTTAAACATATCAGGACTTTCTGAAATGTCTTTGTTTCCCTGTTGTAATACGACTTGTCCTAAATCCTAAATGTAGCAGGAATAACTTAACTTATTCCTTAATAATTAAGCTGCTTATTGGGGAAATTATCGGACCAGGTTTCAGGTTTTTGCAGGAATTGAAAATTAAACGTTACTGATTGTCATTCGGTCTTATCTCTCTTGCAGATGTGGACGACTGCAATCCACATCCCTGGTAAGACAGATTTCTTCTTGCTATTGCACTCAAACTTTTTTTGCAGGAATGCAATGTTTTTGCCACAAATACTAGTGACTATTTATAACTGCTGGGTGTGGCACCAGCGCAGTTGATATTTACGTCTTTTCTAAGTCACTCTGGACTCCAACAACCTGAGGTGCATTGCTTCGACTTGTTAATATAAAACAGAGCATTGGATCAGTTACAGGGTTTCCCAGTGACTCTCACACTTTGTTCTTATCCTGTAAACCTGATTTTGTGCAATGACTGTGGCTGTGGAGGTGTGAGTGCAGGTGTATGTACTTGAGTTTGTTTGTGTAGGATGGCATGTGTATTTTTGTACTCTTGGATGTTTGTTGGTGTGTAAATTTTGTAAATGTGTGTCTCAGATTTTGGCAGTTGCTGCTGTTCTCTGATTTATATAATTGTTATTCAACCTCTGGTTTTTGTTAAGACAAAAGAAGAAAGATATCAATTTGAGTTTTAGTAAATTGTGATGAGGATCTTTTTTTTTGTACAAAAAACACACAAGTGGAGAAAAACCAGGGACTCCTGACAGCTTGTCTGCACAGAAGCTACCCTGGACAAAAGCCTCCCCCCTTCTCTCCTCCTCACCCTCCTTTACAATGACTGACAGGTGGATTAGTGGTGGTTTTGGTTTTGGGAGGAGGGGGCAGGAGAGTGTGAAGGGACGCCCCTCTCACCATTCACCGGCCTCGACCTGGGGGTAGCTGTGAGAAGTGGAGGTGTTGGGGGTGGGTGTTAGGGGGCTCAGTATGTGGTCAGCAGGGATTTACATATGAACTCTGGACATTGATCAGGGATCAGCTTCAGCCTGCTGCCGCTCAGAGTCTCTACAAACTCTGCGGGAAGGAAAGTCTGATAGTTTGTCTGCAGCTCAGAGAGAAAACAAGACCAGATCTGCTGAGCTCAGTGGGTTAATACGGCCTCATAGCCAAGTGTAGATCATCTAGGACAGAAAACAACAACTTAAAGACCTTGAAGTAATTTACTTTTCTTCCATGTACAGTCCAAGATATTAAAGAATAAGGACCTGCTGGTCTGAGAATTTCCCCCAAATATTATATATAAATATAAATATTCATCTTAACTGGTCATTTCTTAAGAAGTTTTCGTGAATGTATCATGCCATGTTGTAATTACTGTGGTGAAATAGACTACAGATAGCAGATGATAGGTTTTATCTCCTAATATATTTGAGTTTCTCTGAAAACGTTGTAAAATTAGACTCCAGTCACACAGAAAAGGGAAGTTATGTTGGTGAATTAGTGACATTGGTCTCTGCATCAAACTTCCTGGGGGAATTACTGGTTCCATATGAACTCCTTTTAAGGAATTATTACAACATGAGGATACTTAAACCATTACAGCTGAGTTTACATCATGCAGCTCAGCGGGCAGACACAGTTAAAGGTTTAATTTCCACTGAATTGCTGCAGGATGTTGGGTTAAAGAATGCACTAAATGGCTTATACTGGTCCAGAGTGATGACCTTCTGAATGTTTAATTGGAGGTAAAGCCTCAAAATATAAATACCTGTGGTCTACAAACACTCAGAGCTTCACCAAGGAATTTCACAAATGTGTCCTGTTCGTTCACGCATTCATTACTTTGTTTGCAAACTCACCTGTCAGCTGCAGCAGCAGTACCTCATGTCTTTCTTCCTTTCTGCAGCTACAATGGCGGCATCTGCGTCGACGGTGTGAACTGGTTTCGTTGCGAATGCGCCCCAGGATTCGCCGGACCGGACTGCCGCATCAGTGAGTCCCTGGGAACCGGAGGGGGGCGTGTGGAGGGGTCAGGTGGGCGGGGGGTCAGAGGTGAAAGGCCGCGGCGGGGGAGCGTAAGCCAATTGTTCTAGGGCGACAGATTAGGAAGCCTTTTAGGAAGACGGTCTTAACCTCTCAGCTCTGCGCTGAGCCGAGGTCAGAGCTGAGGTTCGTCAGACGGGTCAGTGCGCTGTCCCGCGGCCTTCTGGGATAAAAACCTCTTCAGAAAAGCCTTTTCACAACCAGAGTGTTATCCAATCGAAGCGTTTCAATCCAAACTGCCATAAACCCATTGTGCAAAGAACGATTCTCTAAATTCCGTCAGTCATGAAGATATTTGAATGCAACATTGAAATCTCTCAAAGCTCGAGTTCAGAAAGAGAAAGACCTGAAGGAAAAATCAACAATGCAAGAAAGACTTGTGTCAAATTAAGATGAAAAAACACTGATAGTGAAAAGGTACTGCAGCTCTGTTTTATTTAAATGGTCTGGAATATTCTTCCTGTTATGTTTCTAATGCTGTACGTCTCTTTCTATTAGTCCATGAATCAGTCTCGTCTGTTCCCCATATGATTAATCAGTATTTCATAATCAAAATCAATAAGAGATCATAGTTGTTACCTTGAATTACCTGGACAGTGTTTCCAGCTCCTGGGGTCTCATCTGGGTCTTATGACTTTGAGGTGACTGCATGTGTAAAACATCTGTGGGGTTTTCTTTTACAGACATAGATGAATGTCAGTCGTCTCCTTGTGCCGAAGGCTCAACCTGCATGGACGAGATCAATGGCTACCGCTGCCTTTGTCCTCCAGGACACGCTGGACCTCGCTGTCAAGAGTGTGAGTGCAGTTAATCTCGGTCAGGACAGTGTTAGGGATGTGGGTTTGCTTGCCTTGTTTCTGTTGCAGTTACTCCATTTATGATGGCAGGTCAAAGATATGGGAGGAAAACTAAAGATATCACATTCTGCTGCCTTCAATTGAACATAGCGATGTTGTATTTTCATGTCAGCTCGAGGACAGTGTGCGTGTGAGTGCTTTATCTTATTAGAATCCTGCAGCTTCATCAGTACAGCACACACAGATGTAGTTTCCTTTTAAAAATTTAATATTTCTTTTGCATATTCACATCAATTGCAGCCACCTCATATGAGAAAAAGATGTTACAGACATTACAGCTGCAAACATGAAGCTAAATAACTGTCACGAGTGAGTTTTAAATGGGATCTTGATGTGAACACGGAAATACGACTTTACTTGAAGGAACCGATCAGTCAGTTCAGTAATGTTCTAGGTTTGGTGGATTTCTTGCAGTGACGGTTACATAAATGGGAAGATTTATAACTCAACCACTTTCTGTTATTCTCTCCAGTCATTGGACTCGGGAAGTCGTGTCATCACACTGGCTTGCAGTTTCCTCACGGCAGCCGGTGGGAGGAGGAGTGTAACACCTGCCAGTGCGTCAACGGATACGTTAGCTGCTCCAAGGTCAGGCTCTTTATTTTTACCAAAGTAATGATGTTATATAATAACACCTTTTACTCTTTTAGTTTGAACAGCCAGTTTCTGAGTTACAACCAGTAAGTGAATGAAGCCGTGCTCTTCCAGGTGAGGTGTGGGCGCCGGCTGTGCCTCCTCCCGAAGGCCCTGCCTCCTCCTCCGGACACGAACCCTCCATCTTGCCCCGGAGGTCACGAGTGTGTGGAGCATCAGTTCCTCACCTGCTTTTCGCCGCCGTGCCACCAGTGGGGTGTGTGTTCAACGCCGGACCCCCCAACACCCCTGCACACCCAGTGTGAGCCCAACAGCGGTTACCTCGACAACAGCTGTGCTCGCATCACGCTCATCTTCAAAAAAGACAAAGTGCCACAGGTGAAGCACTTTCTGCATGTAGATAAAACTACAGACATTTCATCATCCCTGATAGTGTGACTAGAGTGAGTACGCCTCACTGTGAGAAAATGAAATAAGGCTGAAGAGACTCAACCTTTTTTCATCCTTGTTGATCTGCCTTATCATAACAATACATTTGAAATCCTTTTCCTCCCACCTTGAATTGTTAACATTTCGTTATAGCTGCTGTGTTAAGAGTTGAATAGTCCAGGGTGGGTAGAAAAGACGTGTCATGCAGGAGACAGATCCTCTCATTACATATAACCTCACATGTAACTTCTGCATGAAGACATTTGGAGGCTTGTCTTTTCCCCGACAGTAAGAACAAATCATGGGGGGAAGACAAAGTCAGTAAAGTTTCAGTTTGTCACAGATTTGGGGGTCTTCTTTGAAAAAGCTGACAGTGGTCTTAAAGCATCAGGGCTAATGTTAGTTTGAGCTGCCTCTGCTGGCTGGGAGGGGGGCAAAAGATGTTGTGAACAGTGACAGTGACAGACCTTAATGAAGCCTGAATCTTAGCCCTCTTGTAGGTCCAGATGGGATTCTTGTTGTTTACTACTGTATCATGAAACCTTAACTGGCCCCCTGCGGCAGGTCTGGGTAAAGTTTTATGAATGGAAATGAATCTGTTCCCCCGGCTAGATACTGATCTGAGATCTGAGCCACAGTCTCCCCCGCTGGGCAAGGCATTCTGATTGGCTGCATGTGAAACAGATGTAGGAGGAATTAGAAGTTGATTGTTCCTCGCCAGCAGTGCAGATGATAATCTGTGTGTGTGTGTGTGTGTGTGTGTGTGTGTCACAGGGCACCACTGTAGAGAACATCTGCTCCGAGCTGAGGTACCTCCCAGTGACTCAGACGCTGGCCGACGAGCGAGCGATGCTCATCCTCTGTGACCTGTCCTACTCCAACAGTGACGCCGTGGAGGTCGCCATGGTGATTATTACACACAAAAACACACACCTACCTGCCCACACACACACACTGATGTATAGCTTTGGCCCTACAAGGGGACTTAGTGGAGGTAAATCCATGTACATGAGGTAGATTCGTAAAGCTAAACTGGAGCATGTCCTTTTAAGTTTAACAGTTTTATGGCCTCCACCGGCTGTGCTCATCAGCTGGCATTCCAACATCTCTGCCGATGTCCATCAGACGCATGAGCGGAGCGTCCCACGTCCTCTTTCCTCCGCTTCATCTTTACACGCCTCTTTAACAGCATCTCTGCCAGAGCAGCGTGTGTCGCTGAAGCCTGAAATTAACTCGCGAATGAACTGAAATTAATTGAAATGATTTATTTTTCAGTAACATTAATATTTAACGATGCATTTACATACATACAGAGAAAAGTGGAGAATAATATGGAGAATAAGTTTTTCTTCTGACGATGGACACATTTAGACCTGCATCTTTTCCTGTTTTGCAGTCACCAAGTTAATAGCTGAGATCTGGGAATACAGCAAAAACCTAAAAGTGTACTTTGTGTCAAGGAACTCCAGCAGACAGACAATTAACAGGCTGTAAACAAGACACATTGTCCATCAATACTTTTGACATACAGAACCAGGAGAGAGCAGAATCCATGCAGGTGTATTAGCTATACAGACAAACGCCCTAACACCTGCAGATTTAGAAGCTCAGTCTCACTTTCCCTCTTTTCTTTTCCCGCTTTATGAACTCCCGATTAATTTGTCACTGCACATGGTTTCCAGAGGAGTCCAGTAAAATCTGAACCTTTGGCTATTTTCTGCTTCTTCTCTTTTTGTGTTTAAAAAAAGAAGCAAGAAAGAGAAAAGGAAAAAGAAAGAAGAGGGAGAGGCGTTTGAAGCTTGTAACAACATCTGGATGAGATTTAGCTTTTCTGTTGGAACACCTTGCTGATCTTTGTCTCTGCTCTCCCTCCTCGTCTTCATTTTCATCTTTTCCTGCACCTCCATCTGTCTCCTCTTCTTTCTCTTTTACCTTTCCCGCTCGATTTCTTTTCTGTTTTCGTTTCTCTCTTACTCTTTTTTTGTTGCTCTCTTGTCTTCCCCTCTCCTCGCTCTTACTTTCTGTCTTTCTTTCTCCTCTCTTCTCTTCCCTCCTTCTTTCTCTCTCGGCCACCCAGACTCTGCGAGGGGGGGGGGGGGGGGGGGAGGACAGTCACTTCGGGGCTCTAAGCTCTTAATGGAGGGGATTAGTTCTTGTTCCTCTGATGTTTGCAGGCCTGTTTTGAGTGACAGATACAGGAAAAGGAGTGGCGAACCTGACATCCACCCAAACCCCACAACAAGGCTTTCATGAGAAACCTCCCACTCGCTGCTGACTCGTGTTGCAGCAAAATGTCAGCGCTCATTTCCAAGTGTGGGTGAAATCTTTATAATGTCAGCAAGCCTTGCAGAGTGCAGCGGCCGCCGAGTTGAGTCCATTTATTCTCTTCCAAAGGCTCTGGGTGTGTTTGTAAACCCCTGAAACTGATCAGCGGGCCGCTCTGCTGCGAGGCCTCCAGCCTGAGCAAGAAACAAGTGGTTCAGTGCGTTTCAGCGTGTGCGGGAAAGAAAGAGGGGCGATTGGTTTGTCTTTATTTGAGTCAGGCGTCCCTGCTTTATCTTGACGTGTTGAGGCTGCGACAAGTGTGTTGGAAAGAAAATCAAGAGATCCTCAATTAGTTTTAGAAAAATATTTGGTAACAACATTCAGACCTGATAGTAAAACCTCAAGGGCCGAGTTAGAAAAATTACTTTTCATCACAAAGTCCTTTAAACAGGACAAGGCTTGATACAGAGTTAAGGCAAGTAAACACATTTAAGTTGCACTGGTTCCTTCGTCACCCTGAACACACACACTGTAGTTTATGTTAACTCACACAAACACCGTCCTGCTGCCCCAGTACTCACTAGAGCACCACATGTGGATTCATCCGCCGCTTTCCTCCAGACTGAGTAACACTTGCTAAACACCACAGCCAAATCATAGAAGATGGGCATCCCTGTGTTTTTTTCACCACACATTATATTTTTAATTAACAGAGGCAGGCAAATTTGTTTTGGACAAAATACAGAAATAAACATTTCTCAACACATACACAGCCCTGATATACATTAGACATGTACCTATATAGTAGCACATTAATTCCTTCTTCCACTGGCAGTTTTGATTGAACAACCCTGTCGGCTGCATTCCCCGCAAATTTAGGACAACCCTTGTACAATAAGATATAAGATATGATGTATTGCCCAAGTGACATATTGAACAATCCAATAGCTTATGTATTGCTTAACAGCTGTACAAAGACTGGGCGTCCTCATGGACTACGGAGCATGGATCCTGTCCAGAAGTATGTGACAGCCTGAAGCTGTCGGTGGCAAAATCAAGCATTTTTAGTGGACATACTTTTGACAGGGACAGTTGCACGCAAGCACAATGTTGCAGCCATTGCAGCCCTTTTCGTGACTGCCAGCTGAGGCAATCTACTGGACTAATTCCAAAAGTGTTTGTACCTCTTAGTCTAAAAAATCAAGTTAAAAATATGTCCAAATAGGGCGCAGGTTTAAAAATACCGGAAGTAAGAATAAGTAAACACAGCAAAGAAACTGCAAAGCATTCAGTGCCAACGCTCAGTGGGCGATCGATCATTAATCAACAGTGCTGAGGCTGGATACTCGCTGTGATACGGTCTGTCAATCACTTTGGGGGCGGGTTTAGAGGTGTGTGAATGAGCTGCTGATTTCCTTGGGAGAAGAAAAGAGGAGTGTTTGTCCCCGGCCGAGCGGGGAGCACAGCTGGCCTGTTCTCTATTGTTTGTCCTAATTGAACTGCACAGCACACAGCTAATCCCCCTCTGTCCCCCACCACCCTTTGCTCTCACCCTCAGCACCTTATTAGGCAATTAACTCCACCCTCTGTGGTCTCAGCGGGGGGGTCCGCAGCCTGCCAGATGTTAGGATGAGAATCTCTTTTATTCTGACGGATGAATGTGTTTTTTTCTCTCTCTCTTTTGTTGTCCTGCATAGCCTCGAGCACGACTCTGACCATTTGGCAAATGGGCCTTATTTTCTTTCCATGCTGTAGTGATTAATCTGTGCTGTCTCTAAACCAGTGAAACCCACTAAACCTTTGGCATGTATCACATGTTACCTACAAATCTGCTGTCCTTTACATTATTGCAGACCATTTTTTAAAGTGTACTTCCATGTTTTAAGGAGCATTTGGGCTTCCTGTGATGAAAGTAAACTTTCAGAGGCTCAACATTTCCTTAATGAATGAATGAATGCAGTTGAGAGCAGGGACTGACTCTGACATTAAGGTCAGAATCGACTGTCAGACAGACACCTGTTCAACTTACTCTGTTTTGATTTTCCTCTGGTTTGTTTTTACGTCTTTTCAGCATCAGAATATTAAATCTCAGTTGTCGAAGCAACAGCTTAACTATGGTAACTTTAACCAAAGAATAAAGACAATAAAAACCTAGCTCTACCAGAATTCAAGTTTCTACATGTTGATTTGTATACCATAAATGAACTGAACTGCAACAAAGGTCTCCCTGGAATTTTTAATAAAGATTTATTAAAAGCTATTTTCTTTTAACATCTTTATTTACAACACTATACTAATTTATATCATAATAGGCTGCATATGAACTTATTGGGAGAAAACCAGTAGTTTTGTTTAAAATGAGACGTTGTGCTCCCCCATATAGCCAAAAATGGTGTGATCCTCGTTTCACAACACCACTGCAAAAATTCAACTGTCAAAATCTTCAACTATTCAGGGTCAGACTCAAAGGTGAAAACACTCAAGCTGGTCTTTTTCAACATGTGACATGTGGTGTTAATGCAAAACTAATTTAACCCTGTCCTCTCTCTCTCTTTCTCTCTCTCTCTCTCTCTCCATCTGTGCAGTCCTTTGAGCAGGACGGGCGTTCAAAGGATAGCGATCGCAGACAGATCCAGAAGGCGGTCAGCGGCATCATCGGTGCCCTGTCCAAACGCCACAACAGCACCGTCATGCTGGCTGTGGTGGAGGTCAAATTCGAGACACAGGTGGAGTCGCCTCCTGTTGGTGAGTCACATGCTACTAATATTTTGCTTTTTAGTACTGTTAGTCATGTTAGTCTCATGTGTTTAGCATAGCTTAGCAAAAAGAAAAAGTGGAAAACTGCTAGCCTAGCTCTTTAAAGGCCCTCCAATGACTCCAAAGCTGTCTTACAGCTACATGTACATGTTTGTGTATTTAACATATGTGGATGGAAAAAGAGAGTTAGTTGGTCAAGTGTTCTTTATTTTCTTTCTCTCTAACATCTCCTCCCACTTCCTCCCTCAGGATACCTGGTCCCGGTTCTGTGCGTCGTCTTCAGCATCCTCTGGATCTTCTGCATCGTTGTTTGCGTTTGGTGGACCCGCAAGAGGAAGAAAGAGCGCGAGAGAGCGGCCCGATCTGAGGACACGACAGTCAACAACCAGTTGGAGCCGCTGCGGGGCCACGCCCTTAAGGACAACCGCGACAAAGACATTCAGTACGAATGCAAGAAACTGATGGGCCCTTCCGATAGGACGTGCGACGGGGCCGAGGGGGAGGAGGAGGGGGAGCAGGAGGGGGAGCAGGAGGAAGATGAGGAGAGGGCGCTGGGCATGGGGGAGAAGTGTCCATCACAGAAGTGCTCCATAGGGGGGGCGCAGGACAAGGGCATGATGGGTAAGGGTGGGGTCATCTGCACAACACGCAGCGGTCCGGTCAAGGCTCCGCACAGGACGGCGTACAGCCCGAAAGACAACCGCTGTAAAAACCTGAATGCCGCCAAGCTTAGCGAGGACATTAAAGACCACTACGTATGAACACGCGAGAGGAGGACGGACCTTCCTGACTCAAAGGAAAAAAAGTGCGATGTCTTCAACGTCACTGACTCTGCAACTCTTAATAGCACCAAAAGTGAAGATTATAGATGCTTTCATTTTCTATTTTTGTTTGTCAGACCTTATTTAACTTCTTCGTCTGCAGCATGGAGACTTATTTTACCAAAAACCAACAACAAAAAAAATACAGAAAAACAAAACAAGCCAAAAAAAAAAAAGACCTGGAAAATAAACATCACACCTTTTGGATTTCTGGATTTCAGTTTAATCGTCACTCTGTTGGAATCAAGAAGAATTTTCTTTTCACTGCGCCTGATTTTTTCTCTCTGTTTACAAGCTGTTGCTGTTTTCCACTTTGCCTCATCAGAACTAACACCTTTGTTTCACCTTGGAGATCTAACTGAACATTACTGGCTGGCAGCTGTTAACCTTGTCTCTACTGTTTGGTGCATTTGGTTCCTGTCTGCCTTAGCCCAAACCTGCGGGCCTTTTCTACACTTCCTCTTGATATCATGTCTTTTCATAAAACAAAACAAAAAAAAACAGCAAAAAAAGTTTTTATAAACATTTAAGTCCTTGAAAGTTGGCACACAGAACCCACTGTATGATACCTGGCATGAGCATTTCTGTTTACATTCATAAACATCTTTTCCATTTTGTGTTAAGGCTTCTTACATTTATCCTTTTAAAATAACAGTGTCACTGCTTCCTACAAGTCTACATGATGATTTTTCAGTATTTGCTTTGGTAGAGAAGTGCCTTCAGCCCTTATTTTTTTCTCCTTCTCTCTCCACCTATAGAGTTTATGCAGAATTAAAATACATATAAAGGGAAAGATGTCCTAGTAACAACTCTTTAAACCACAGTAAAGGTTATTTTCTTTGCGATGTACATTTGTAAATATGAAAAAATGGCTGTGTATATTTGAATTTAGTAACTTAAGTGATGCTTTGTATCATAGTTATTCTAAAGAATAAGACTGTTTTTGTGGTTGTTGTTTTTTTTTTTAATGATGTCATTCCGTTTATTAGTGTCTGTTGACACTACGACAGACGTTCGGACTGTGTCCAGGCCCCACTGGATCATTGATTTAAGACAGATCATGATTGTTTGTCTTTATGAACATAAATACACAGTTTGGAGAGCTGTTTGTTAGGCCTGTCAGTCATTTGTGAGAGGTTGTTAGAGCTCATAAAGCTCAGTAGTCAGTGCTACGTCTATAGGAACCTCCTTCCCAACAGCCCTGTCCTTTCATTGGAGACACCCAGAGTGAAATTGATGAGTTTGAGGGACTAAAACTGAATCTGAGGGCCACTCCACCTGCAAGATTCTCCTTTCTGTAACAGCTATTTATTTGAGGTATCTGGGAGTTCAAAGTATTTTTAAAAAGCCCTTCTACACCTACAAATCCAAGTCTTATGGGCCACCCTTCACCCTTCTAAAACAATTTAATTTTTATTTATTTCAGTTGTGAGTTTGAGTACCCCCGTGTGCACATTATGTTTCAATGTTTCAAGAGCCCTTCTTCACCCACAAATTCAAATTGTCGACCCTCCAAAAGCGTTCTAAATTTAGTTCAGTGCTGTTTTTTAGTAAGACAGCTTTTACACAATGTTTTAGCTCAGTTGGCTGACAGTTCTTTGGCAAATACTGTAGTTCTTTTACACTTTGCTGTTGTTTTACATCCTACTGGCTGTATGTACGTATGTAAATAATAAAAACACCCTGTTGGCATCCCGTTCGAAAGCTGTAGAGTTAGTATCAGTGTACAGGCCGGATATACCGGGCGACCCTGCAGCAGCCAGCAGAAAATGGAGAAATGTAGTTGTCTTTCTCCCAAACGTCTAGAGATCAGTCATTTTAGCATTTGTGCCTGAACTCTTCACGGCGGCTGATCGCTCCTCAACGGTCCTTAGTTAACCTTTTCTTTTTTTTGCATTATGTTGCTTTTTATCCAATAGTATCATGTCCGGAAAATCCTCCCTCATTCACTTATGTACTCCTCAGTACATGGAAACAGTAAGTTACTCTACAGTGAGTCCTATATTGAGATTTATGGCACATTGATAACCTGAATGTGTGCGGCCTCTGGCAGCTGTAGTGTCGTGTAACTGAAAATCTGTAATCAGAAAATGAGACTCTACACTTAAATTCAAGAACAGCTAAAATCGAGGGAAATATCGGTTGCAGATTTTGGACTTTCAGCTTTTGACTTTGTTTTGTAGTTTGTGTGTATGTGATTTCACAGCATCCACTTTGTAATTTCTATCGATCTTTTTTTGATTCTTTTTTTTTCCCGTTCTAAATTTTAGGGACTCAAGTTGGTTAAAAAGTTTTTGAGGAGCTTTGCCGCACGCTGTCTAATTCATTGCTCGCTCCTGATTAGGGACTCCAAACTGCACAAAATAAAGTAGCTCTGTGCTGCATCTGAGAGTCGGGTCTTATTTCTATTTTCAATACACACTTACGGGTCACAGGGTCCAAACAACTTAAAAGCATTGCTACCAGTCTCTCTTCAGTCTGCTCGTGCTTACGCTGTGTTGACACTGGAGATGACACGCCAATGTGCCCTTTTGCAAGACACTGAATCCCCATTGTAGAAGATTAAAACAAGGTGTTGTTTGAATGGGAATCGGCTCGAACTGGATGAGTGTGTATCTAAAACTGTTTTCCCTCTTTAGCCCCGCCTGTCCTTGTGTATCTATTCTGGTCTAATGAAGGGAACAAGTTGTGTTGTTGTTGATGTTGTTGACTGTTGTGGTTGTTGTCTTGTGTTTGTAAAGAGTCTGTTTCTGCACTAAAAACACACAGAAGAGAAATGTTTAATATCTCCTCCACAGTGGTAGTAAGAGAAAAAAAAATCTAATATTGTCATTATTTGTGGATGAACGTTATGTTTTCAATATTTTATGTTTTTCTTAATAATGCTGATGCAAATCACGTTAAACCCAAATTCATCGTCTGTCTTTCAACATTTCACATTATGGTTGTCACACAGGAGGGGCTGAATGTGCAGAACGTTGTAATTATTTTGTACAAAATTTGGTATAAGTCTTGGTTTGTTAGTGGAATTTTTTTTGTTTGTTCTTAGAACAATCCTATTATTTATTAAAGTATTTTATACCAAAGTTTATTTTGTTTTGTCTTTTTATACGTTCAGATGTTTGTGACAAAGGTTTCTTCTTGGCTATTGCTATAGAGAGCCTAAGTTCCTCCCCTTCCGGTGGACAGCCATGGGACCTTATTGCAGAAAAAAATATGTAAGTTACTCAAAATCGAGAGACAACAAATGTTTTGATCCTGTTTGAATTATGTCCTGAATAACACATGTGATGTTTGGCAAAAAAGATAATTTAAGTCAAGAAAGTGGCAGGTTGTTGGAAAACTGTAAAAGTACGTAATTACAAAAACTACAAAAGTCGCAGCTGTGACGTCATAACTTGTTGAATTGAACCTGCATTCTATTAAACGGCCAGCAGGGGGCGACTCCTCTGGTTGTAAAATGAAGTCTGGTTCCATTAGAAATAATGGTAAAATGTTTCTACTTGTCAGCTGATTTATTCCCTCAGTAAACACTTTCCTGATGAGTTTCTGGTCTCAGTCGCTAGTTTCAAGTCTTCTTCAACACAGCATGATGTTCATTTAGTAAATTATGGTCCCATTTAGAGGAAAATACAGCAAAAGCAGAGTATGCTTCAGAGCGGGATTATCTATAATTGACAAGTCATTACCATGGCGACCAGTGACTCGCACCCACGGCTCTGTGTAAATTTAACCAGCGCCGTTGAAACAGCTTATTAGGAGTTGGCTGTTGACTGTCTCTGCTGAGTACATTTAGTTTTAAGACTGCTGTTCGCTAGACAAAATTATCAGCCCTGTTAAAATGACAGTTAACATGAATTACAGTTGCACCTAGCTAAGCAAGCTAGGTAGCGCCATACACAGCCGTTAGCTCCACTGTCTCGTGCAAATATGGTCACGTTCGGTGCCACTGGTTGCAAAAACTCAACATGGTGGTGGTATCAGCCAAACTTGAGGCTTCAAAACGGCAGTCCACAAACCAACATCCACTTTTTTTACATAGTCTATGGATAAAACACTTGGAGCAACAAAGCAATGAACGTTAGCTAGCATTACAGCACTAACATGTTGGTGACGTATATTTTGCGAGACCAGAGATGTGGTTCATTGAGCGGTTTCAAGCTTCAAGATTAGCATATTCACATATTCAGTTTACGATGGTAACTGGCAGAATCATCAATGGAAATGTGAAGTTTTGAAACAATGGGTCCTTGATTTCAGACAGAGGTAGACAAAGGCAATTTCTCATTTTATATCCAGCGACTTCCGGTTTAGCCTTTCGCTAACTTGAATAAGGGTAAAATAATAATCGTGTGGCTCTTCTAGACTTTCCAAGTGTTATCGGACCAAATGGATAAAATTCTGATAGCGAAGCGAGTCATTTCACCGGGGTTTTGATGTATCCACCATTTTACTTTACATTGATAGTCTATTGGAAAATGTCTGGTTTGGAGGAAACGTGAAGACAACAAGCTGACCAATCACAGTGAAGGGGAGGTCAGGTTAAGACGTATAAATAATAATTGGCCTTTACTATACTTTTTTGTACATGAAGCCTTACAAGCAATGTGTTACTTAGGATTTGAGGACTAACCAATGAGCAATCTCTGGTAAACTTCCTCAAATCCCATAAAGAGCAGGACATAACTGCTAACATTGGTCTCATCTGATAGAGTAGGATGCCGGGATGAGGTTGTCCTGCCCACCAACACAGCAGATGCGTCCATCCTGAGTGCTTGTTTTTTTGAGCGTCACCTAAAATAATGTAGTTAGCTAATGATATGCTAACTTTTTTACAATCTATATTTTGTCACCATAATTGTATAAACTATGACTTTCTGTCTGTGAATCGACATTATTACCTGTCCATCCGCCCTGGTAGGGATCCCTCATCTGAGTTTTTTCTATGTTTCCCCTGAGAGAAAATATTTGGTTTGGGGAGTTTTTCCTCATTCAAACATTCATTGGCTGTGTCCAAGATGGGAGGCAGTTGCCTCGCTGCCTTACTCCCGTAATAGACAGCTGCCTCAGAAGGCATCACTTTCAAGTGAAGGCATCTCTGTTAACATTGGTTTCGAACAGCCTTCTAGGGCAGCACACAGCAACGTGTGACGTCACCACGCCGTCTTGCGTGTCTTCTAGCCTTAGCACCAGCTAACTAGCTACTGAAAAGCCAAATGGCTAACAGACGCCTCAGAAATCATACTTAACAAACTTTCTTGGTTACAGTCACGGGCTGATATGATAGTTCA
Source organism: Micropterus salmoides (assembly GCF_014851395.1). Taxonomy (NCBI): domain Eukaryota; kingdom Metazoa; phylum Chordata; class Actinopteri; order Centrarchiformes; family Centrarchidae; genus Micropterus; species Micropterus salmoides. The sequence goes on from NW_024041039.1 coordinate 2,802,482, forward strand.
GTGTTTAATTGTGAGAAAAGTGAGAAAACTACTAAAAACTTTTAAAAACATATATTTGTATACGAATTGTTTGTTTGTCCGCCATCTTGGCAGTTTTTTGTAAGATGCTGCAGCTGCGCTGGTTTATGGGTAATAGGCAGCCTAACCATCGATGCTGCCTCCAGAACTTGCCGTTACGGAGGCAGTGTGAAGGCATCTTAGGATCAAGAGGTGGTTCGAGCTGTTTGGAACAGCACTCGGTGCCTCGCTGTCCTGTTAGACACCTTCTGAGACAGGAGTTCAGCCCGTTTCAAACACAGCCATTGTTTGAAGCTTTGGGTTTCAAAATGCGATATCAAGCTTTTGTTTAAAGTCCCGTCTAGTCTTTCAAAATTATTGAAAATTATCTGCACATTACAGTTTTCTTGATTCTTTTTTACATTTTAGAAAGGTCTTAGATGGAAAATCATCTATTTGAAAGTTGAGCCTTAAAACAATCTCGAAGGTAGCCAATCAGCCATCTCTCTGCCTCCCGCTTCATTTAGCGCCAGTCCAATGAGGTGAGTCCTCCGCGTTGCCTCCATCTGCCCGTTTAATGACACTCTGGGAAATGATTAACATTAGCCAGCTCTGCATGAAAGCCTTCCAGCAGCTGTGTTGGATATCCATAATGGTTGGTGGGACGTTATGTGCCGCGCTGTGTGTTCATTAACCCGGCAGTTGTTTCAGGAAGAATGGGAAACGTGTTTGGAATCCGGGATGGCGTGGGCGCTCGGTGTCTCATGCACGTTCCGCGCACGATTGCTGACCCACTTGGAAAGATGTACAATGAAGGAGAACAAAAGATGATGGTAGTAGAAGGTGGAAGGGCCTGTGGTGGCTTTCAGATCGCATGTCATCCTACAATGCGGCATGTAAGCTGATACCAGATTCCTACAGGAGCTGCTTCTAGTGCAGGCCCCGGGCCCTCGCAGGTTAATTTTTCCATGCTGCATGTTAGGCATCACAGAGTGTGTGGAGCTTTGCATCAGAACGTTACAATGAAACATACCTAGATTTGATAACTGCAAATAATGTCAGTATTTGAGCAGTTGAGCGAATTTAATAACAGTTATTAATCTCATGCATGGTCCATTCAGTAGCTGTTCTGGAGCTTACAATGATATGTAATGATCAGTTAAGTTCACTGAGTTGTTACAGGATCTAAGATGTTTAAGTAAAAAAAGGTATCTGTGCACTTTGAGGTTTTCTTGACCATGGTGGGGCATCTGCAGTTCAGTGGGCAAACTCCATCTGCTGATGTGAAGTCCAGAACAGCCACTAAATGGAGCTTGTTATTGTTAGATTGTTTTGTTTAAGAACAAAATGAACGTTCGAGCTCAACCTTTTAGCCGACATGGATGAGAAGTGTTTAGGATGGAGATTTGAAATGTTCGCATTTTAAAGTTCTGCTGAAGTTAATATGAGTTAATTCGGCTGACTTAACTTGACAAATTATGTTCCAAGGTTACAGTTTGTGTTTGTGGTGTGAGAGAAAAAAAAAAAAAAAAAAGCGAAAGTGAAAATCAGATGTTTGTTGTTTTGGAAACTACTGATTTCTCCTCTCTCATAAATAGTCAGCCCAAGTCTTAACAGGGCAGAGTAGAATCTCTAGTAAATTTGTCCGCTGTCTCGGTCGCAGTGCGTTTTTCAGATTTCCCTATGTTGCTTTGAGGTTTTAAAGCAATTTTAATGGCCTTGTTGCTGAAACGTGCTGTACCAGTAGGAGGAATGTCTTTTTACATCTCTAATTACAGCGACCAATAACTCTTTAATGCATTTATTATGGGAGTGTTGTATCAAGATAGACTTAAAAATGTGAACTTGTATGTAAAGTTGAGGAATGTAAAGAATATTTTTGGCACTTTGAAATTGTCTTGTGTTTAAAATGTTGATTTGACAAGCCCATTTCAATGACCTGCAGATGTGGCTCTTATGACTCTGTAAGTTTATTTTATTTTAACCATTTGTTGTCAACTACTTTCAATTCCTAAACATGACAGGAAGAAAAAAACTTACCATTCTTTAAAAAGGAACAAGTGGATGTCCACTTGTGTTTCCTACTGTCACCAACTTCAGCCATGGAAAGCTGTCAAAAATACAACCTCAGGAGCTGCATTTGAACGCAGCATTTAGCGATATCAGACTGATATCTGATTGGACGTCTTGTTGTTCATGTGTGGTCATTCATTGGCTATCCGTAGGCCACATGGCATCAGGTGAGCCAATGAGAAACAAAACTCTTAACAAAGTGTGCATGAGAGGATTTCAGGAAGTGGATTATTTAGCAGTATTTTAGCAAAAAGAAATGTTTGTAGAGAAAAGGCTGAGATTTACTATGAGCACCTGAGATGTGGAAAAGGCTGCGTTAGTACTTTGGTGAGTTTTTGGTGAAGTTTCATCGTCACAGTGTTGTTGTTTAATGGCTGCAAATTTGGAATCTTGTTTGTGTGTGAAGAATTTAAGTAGAGCAAGTTTTTTTCCACCTGGCTTTTCCAGCTAAGGTGGATGAGTGTCGTTGTAACTTTGCCATGCAATTACACTTGTACTGCTTTGTTGAAGCTGTTTCATTGGATTGAATATATTTAATATGCATCATGTTATTGTGTCCAACCCTTTGTATCTTCCTGTAATTGTTAAGAGAGGCCCTCTGTGCTCAGATGATGAGTGACTGCTGTGATCTTTATATTTCTCAATGGTCTTCAGTAGCAGACAGTAATTGAAGATTTTTTTTGTGATACTGCTTTATACACCAGGTGCATACAAAAGATGCGTTCAATAATCCAAAGCAGCAGAGTGTCTTACAGTCTTCCTTAGAATGGCCCAGTTTACAACCCTGTTTCCCAAAAAGTTGGAGCGCTTTGTAAAATGTAACCACGTTTCAAAAAGATTGGGACCGGGTCATGTTTACCACTCTGCTGCATCACCTCTTCTTTTAACATCACTCTGTAAGCATCTGAGAACTGAGGAGACCGACTGCTGGAATCTGGAAAGTGGAATATTTTCCCAGTCTTGCTTAATGTAGGATTTCAGCTGCTCAACAGTTCGGGGTCTCCTTTGTCGTATTTCAGGTTCCATAACAAGCCAAACATTTTCCAAGTCTGGACTGCAGGCAGGCCAGTTTAGTAGCCGGACTCTTTTACTGCTGAGCCATGCTGTTGGAATACATGCAGTATGTGGTTTTGCGTTGTCTTGCTGAAATAAATAAGGCCGTCCCTGAATGAGATGATGTTTACGTAGCAGCATATGTTGCTCCAGTACCTGTGTATATCGTTCATCAAGGCATCAATGGTGCCTTCACTAATGTGCAGGTGACCCATGCCATGTGCACTAATGCACCCACATACCATCACGGATGCTGGCTTTTACACTGTGCACTGATAACAAGCCGGATGGTCCCACTCCTGTAACAAAAAAGTGATGGCTCCAGCTCCTCGAGTGTTAAGGATTTACTGCTTTCTCCTCTTACATTATAGGAAATTGAACATATTTGGGCTCTGGGAAGAGGTGGAACAAGTACCCAGATCCTTTACTTGGGTAAAAGTAGAAATACCATAGTACAAGTAAATTCCTGAATTCAAAATGTTCCTTAAATAAAGGTATGTAAATGTACCTAAACTATCAAAAGTAAGAGTAATCCTTATGCAGAGTGGCTTCTTTCAATGTATTATATTATTATACAGTAGTATATTATTTTGTTTTCATCACTAACAAGTACATGTAAAAGCATAATTGTTGTAGTTTGTCACTACAGAGCCAATTTGAGACATTTGTATTGTGTACTTCTGGGTAGATTAGTAATATAATACTGCATCATATAATTTAAGCATATCATATTTTTATGTAAAAAAACAACTAGTAACTTTAAGTGTCAATTAAATGTACTGCAGTACAATATAGCACAAGTACAACGTGTCCCTCAGAAGTGTAGTGGGATAGAACTATAAAGCATAGCATAGAATTACTCAGGTAAGGTAAAAAAAAAAGTATAGTAACAGTAAATGTACTTAGTTACATTCCACCACTGGCTCTGGGAAAATATGGCATACATTTCTGATGTACTAGATTATTTAAGTAAATCTGCAAATTAATTTCAGAGAGATTTTACAGATTCAGATTATTAATAAAAAAATATCATCAACAAATGTATATTATAGGTTAGGCTACCTAGCAGTGTATTGTAAGCCAGTAATATGATATAGTATATTATTCTGAAATGGGCCATTCTGCATAATGAGTATAGCTTTATAGTATATTTAGATCTTGTACTTTTTGCACTGGTCTTTAAGCAAACGTTTGAGAGAAGGACTTTTACTTGTAGCAGAGTATTTCTATACTGTGGTATAACAACTTTTACTTAAATAAAAGATCTGATCTTCTTCCACCACTGGTGGCAGATGTGTGCAGAGGTGTCACACGTCATGTGAATGTGTATCGCTGATGCCCCAGCTAACATTTTACCCCCATTCAAGTTTAGCGAACGGCTAAACAGGAAGTAAGCTTGCTTGGCCTGCAAAAGTCAACACAGTAGGCGGCTTTGGCTCAGGAGGTAGAACGGGTTGCCCACTAATCAGAAGATGGGCCTTTCAATCCCCGGCTCCTCCAGGCTCCATGTCGAAGTGTCCTTGGGCAAGACACTGATCCCCGAATTGCCCCAGATGGCTATTCCATTGGTGTATGAATGTTAGTTCTGTTTGAGTGTATGAATGTTGGTGACTGGGTGAATGTCATGTAACAGCGCTTTGAGTGGTTGAAAGACTAGAAAGACACCATGCAAATACAGAGGATTTACATTTTATAGAGCTATAGCTCTACTGCCTACGGTGTAGACTCAACAACAAAGTATAAATCAAGCTTTAGCCTGGAGGAGGCGGGGCTCCTGATTTCCAAAGGTCACGGGATAGTTTTCCACTTTGCCCACAGAATGTGGCAGCTTTTCTGGATCTGGTTTATAAACCGTTTCCTCTTTGAATGGTTTCAACTTTGTAGAGTTTCAACTTGCATTATGGATGCAGCGACGAGCTGTGTTCACAGACAATGGTTTTTGGAAGTTTTACTCAGCCCATGCAGTGATGTCCACTACAGAACCATGTCTGTTTCAGATGTAGTGCCATCTGAAAGAGACATGGTTTCCATTCCAGTATTGGTTTTCGGCTTTGACCCTTTCCAACAGAGATTTCTGATTCTCTAAATCTTCCACATTTGACATGATGTACTGTAGACAATAGATCCAAAGATTTTTTTTGTAATTTTACATTGAGAAGCTTTTCACAGAGTGGTGAAGCCCTTCACATCTTTTCTTCAGAAAGAGTGGGATGCCCTTTTTATGTCATGTTAATTAACTGTATAATGTTCCACCAGGTGTTTTCTTTTAGCATTTTGCAACTTTGCCAGTTTCTTGTTGCTGCCGTCGCAACTTTTTTGAAACGTGTTGCTGGCATTAAATTTAAAATGGGCATATTATTCTCAAACAACATTAACATTTCTCAGTTTCAACATTAAGTTGTCTTTGTGCTATTTTCAATTAAATATGGCGTTTCGTTTTGCACATCATCACATTCTGTTTCTATTTACATTTTACACAGTGTGCCAACTTTTTAGGAAGACAGTGTAGCAAGACATTAGGATGTGACTAATTAAGTTTCTTGTCACCTGGATGGCAAACCATGCTAAATCCAACTGCATGCTTGGACAACACTAACTGATGACAGGACATCATGGTTTCACGCTCCATTTGATGCTTGTCCTCTTGGATCATTTAAACGACCAACACAAAGCGGTCTCCGCGGTGACACGAAGGAGGTTTAGCTTGATGTTTAACTGAAGGTCTCTCATCTTCTGCATCCAGACAGACAACTCACTGTGGCAGATAATCTGCTGAGAAGATGGATGGCTGCCATACCACAATCACCAGGCATGCCGGAACAGTGGAGCCATAATGTTTCAGGTAAGCAGACTGGTTCACCGGAGCGAAGACGCTATCATGGACGGATGGACGGGTCTAACCGTAGCAGTTACATTCCAAGTAACAAACATTCTGGTTGCTGCATATAAAATCTCAAGATATATTAATTATTGCCCTATTTCATAGACAAAAATAAAAAAAATAAGAATTATTTATTAGCAACCACATGTAAGCTCCAGTGAAGTATGCATTGAATACAAAAACATACAGCTTAATATAATAGTTATGTTTCAGCCATGTCCAGAATGTGGCTGAAGCAGCTTCTCACAGGTTGTCTGGTTTGATCACTTTATCGTTGTCGTTAAATCTTGTGGTATGCACAGCCTCACCAAGGCTAACATTTGTTTTGTAATGGACTTCCTAAAAGACCAAAAAGGACCACAGACCAACTGGGAAAGACTTAAATTGTTTGACTGTTTGCAGAAGTATTTATGAAGATAAAGAGTTACAATTCTAACAAATCTATTACAATATTTATAATTTTGTATTTTCAAACTGTGATGTTTTCTATTCAACCTTCCACACATTTAGAGAGGGGGTAAAAATACCAAACATTTGAGTTAACTGAATAAATTCTGTATGAAAAGTCTTAATACTACTGAATAATCAGAATCTTACAGAGTGCGCTGAGACATTTTCAGCTGCAGAGTGAACATAAATACTAAAATATCATAGTTACACTTCATATAATATTACATTGACATGGCTGAATTGGGCGAGGCTAAGTCACCGTCCGGAGGGTATCCGAGCGCTGACCGCCTTGTCGGGGTATCACAGTAAAATCTGAGGTATTCCCCGACCTGCTGGTCTGGCGCCACTCCGCTTCCAAACACAATGACTCAGATATAATGAAGCCAGGAGGCTCAATGACTTTCCCTGGCCTCCTCCTGCTTCTCACACACACCCTGTCTCCACACACACACACACACACACAAACACAAACCTCAGTCCATGCACACCTGTTTTCATCGGATCACCAGCAGCCTGCTTTATTCTCACACACACACCAAAGTGATGATGAAATACTGCCACAACCACTGCCACTAAACCAGGTCCCTGTGATCCTCTGTGTTGGTAACCAGCTCACGTCCGAAAGACCACATCACCTTAGGTTTCATTTTTAAAAATTTGAGCAAAATATGAATCAGTGCATCAGCTACTTTCAGGCAAATATATTAAAAAAAGAATACATAATGAGTCGAGCTCCAGTAACTCTCATCCATCGAGGGATTCCAGTGCTGCTCCTCACGTAAAATGCCATTTGTGTTATTTTACAGAATGATCCACGTTTACTCTGTACACCATTGTTGTTTCTGTCGTGCTGGTGGAGTGAAGGCCTGTAACATGTTCCCGTCTAAAGAGAATTTGAACGTGAATGTGAATTAGGTGCATTTCCATCAACTGGCACATAAACAAGGCTACGGCGTAATCTCGTCCGGGGTATAGGCTATGTTACGCATGACTGTAATAAACACAGTAGAAGAAATATAATTTTCAAACTGGAAACAACCTCAGTTTTTCTAATTTTGTCGTTTCTATCAGTCTTTTCTAATGCGATTGTTACGACCCCCACCAAAGCTCGTTACAAGAGGGGGTCGAACATAACCAAAGAGTCCAGAAGTAAGACAAAAACATGAGTTTATTGAGATAAACATGAAATTAATTCAAAATTTAACTCAAACAAAACAACAAATCTGATGGGCTGGCCAAAACAAACAAAAGAAAGGGAAGCCCTCCAGACCAGCCCACAAAGGGCCGTATGATCTGGAGGCTTCCCCTCTACCCTAAACCAATCCCTAACTAAACAAACAGAAACAAAGCCGCGAAAACTAAACTACCAGTCCCATCAGAAATATAAGAAAAGAACAATAATCAAACAAATCAAACAAATTAGTCGCAGTCTCAGAGGTGTGCTGCTGCCATGGCTGGAAGGTGGACCAGAGCGAGAGCCAAGCACCCAGTTTCAGTTTCTCCCCTCGTCACCCAGACCTAAAACACCTGAGGGGAAAAAAACCACCATCATCTAGAATTGTACATCATGACCAGCAGGGGGGGAGGATAACGTAACAGCGATACTTCACAATGCTCATAAAAATACATTGCTGGAAACACAGCTAGTGAGTGGCAAGCTGACATGAACGCCATCTCAACAACAGAAGAAGCGCAACCACGTAGTCAACACCAGTGTATTTGAAAATCTGTTCAGCCTTATTACATCTTATATTTTTCCAAATTTTCCATCTCAACCAAGCATTTAAAATGTTGTTTCGCTTTCCCCTAGAGTTTCTGCTTTCTCTTTATGCACACATTTAAAAATTATGTGAATGTGCATGTAACTGCTTCTTAACCAAGTATGATCATTTACATCAATCCAATAGTATTTACATTATCAGCCTCCGTACAAAAATGACTAACAGTATTCATCCACCCATCCATCCATCCATCCATCGTCCACCGCCTATCCTGTGTACAGGGTCGCGGGGTAACAGTATTCAATTCAGTTTTATTTATCAAGGTAGTTTATTTACCATTAAATCATTAATTGTCATTAATCATCAATTAATAATTACAGCAGTGCACAAGTAACGCAATATCCACATAGAAATGTAAAACAACAGTAATGATGGTAGAGGAACAGGTATAAATGAAAATAAACTAGGACTAATAACGATAGTAGTATTAATAATAAAAGTAAAAAGACTCTTAACAATAATAATTGTAGCAGCAGGTGTCGAGCAGGAACATGGGGGTAGTGGGAAGCCCGCAACCACAGATCTAGACCCCATAGCTCCGGAGCCAGAAACACCTGCAGAAAGCGAAAGGAGAGGAGAGGGAAGAGAAAGCATGAAACTGAAGTTACATGTATCAATAATCCCCTTGCTTCAACATCAACTACACATTCCCAAACCAAAAATATTTTCTGTTGACAAAATCTGGCTAGAACCTGATCAAGTTTTGATCATTTATGCACCAAATTAGTAATTCCTACCTGATATGTTACTATCGTTGGGCCAACTAATTACTGAATTTGTGCTCCCAAATTAGCTTCAAGGTACAGGGTTTGCTACACCCACGTATGTAATGCAGTGCCAAATAAATAGTGGACAATGTAGATTAGCCACTTGAGATGCACAGTTTTGGTCTGAGAAACTGGTCTTTGACATTTTACAAATTAACTATTGATACCTACTAGCTCAAAATGTTAACCTGATGAGCTCCATGGAGCTTATCATATCTCTTCTACACTCAAACAAATTTATCCAAGTTGGATGATGATTTGGGACTTTTACAGGAATAAAACTTTGGGATCAACCCCCACAGTAGTTCAACCCTAACATACCAATCACATGTTCGAAGCAGACAGAGGCTCAGGGTTTGGCAGCATGTTAGGAGGAGGTGAGGGAAACTTGCACATGTGTAGGGAGAAAAAGAGGGAAGCAGGAATGCTCGGTGGAGCTCCTGAGGACAGCAGGAGAGCTGGATTCCTCCTCGGAGCGACCACGCCTCAGCCTCTCAGCTGGCGGTGAGCCCTCCGACTCCTCCCAGGGTTAGGACTGAGTCCACATGTTCAAACGGAGATGAAAGGCCCCCGGTAGGAAGGTTGTTGGTGCCAATACCAACCGCCTGCCAAGTAAGCCCTGCTTAGCGGCGCTCACCCAGATGTTCCCCAACACTGAATATTCTGCTCTTTGCCCCTCCCCGGGGACAAGGAGGGAGCCTCCGCTTGACCCCTTCACATCAAAGTGTGAAGGATTCAAAACAATGAGCACTTCCAGAGAAGGAAGGAGTGAAGTAAAAGTTTGTGTGTGTGCAGAGAGTGAATCTATGAGTTAGGAGGGTACGTGGGTTGGGCCCCTCATCAGAATAGCAGACGTTCATGCCTTTGTCCTGTGGTTATGCATTCAGAGAGCATATAATAGGCCAAGACATACTTTAAGCCCCCGCTTACATCCTTTGCTAAAAATGTCATCCATACTGTTCTGTCTATACATGCACAGAGGAGTCTGATTCCCTGTTCACAGCAACATCTGCTTCACAGTATGATAGTGGTGTTAGAAGTATTCATATCCGGATGTACTGAAAAGTCCTGCATGCAAATACAAAATACTTTCAGAGCTTTTATTTACAGTATTTCACAAAGTGAGTTCACCCCTCACATTTTTGTAAATATCTGAACTCTGAATTTTTATCTGAACTTTTCATGTGACAACACTGAAGAACGGCACTTTGCTACAATGTAAAGTAGTGAGTGTACAGCTTGTATAACAGTGTACATTTTTTAATGTCTAAACCGCTGGCAACAAAAGCGAGTACACACCTAAGTGAAAATGTCCAAATTGGGCCCTATTAGCCATTTTCCCTCCCCGGTGTCACGGTGGCCAAGACCATACAGCGGTTCACCAGGACAGGTTCCACTCAGAACAGGCCTCGCCTTGGTCGACCAAAGAAGTTGAGTGCACGTGCTCAGCGTCATATTCAGAGGTTGGAAATTAGATGTATGAGTGCTGCCAGCATTGCTGCAGAGGTTGAAGGGGTGGGGCCATACACCGCACACTGCATCAAACTGGTCTGCATGGCTGTCATCCCAGAAGGAAGCCTCTTCTAAAGATGATGCTCAAGAAAGCCTGCAAACAGTAAGCTCAAGACAAGCAGACTAAGGACATGGATTACTGGAACCAGGTCCTGTGGTCTGATGAGACCAAGATAAACTTATTTGGTTCAGATGGTGTCAAGCGTGTGGCGGCAACCAGGTGAGGAGCACAAAGACAAGTGTGTCTTGCCTACAGTCCAGAATGGTGGTGGGAGTGTCCTGGTCTGGGACTGCATGAGTGCTGCCGGCACTGTGGAGCTACAGGTCATTGAGGGAACCATGAACGCCAACATGTACTGTGACATACTGAAGCAGAGCAGGATCCCCTCCCTTCGGACACTGGGCCGCAGGGCAGTATTCCAACATGATAACGACCCCAAACACACCTCCAAGACGACCGCTGCCTCGCTAAAGAAGCTGAGGGTAAAGGGGATGGACTGGCCGAGCATGTCTCCAGACCTGAACCCTATTGAGCATCTGTGGGGCTCCTCAAACAGAAGGTGGAGTTTATGTGTTATTATAGTTAATGACATACTAGCCAAGTATGCTGGCAAATATGAAACGATGCCGCAGCAGTCCCTGGGGATTTTGTTTTTAATGGATTGGTTCGTCTGCACCTTTTAAGATATACTTTTGACAATGTAACAAGACCATTTTTGTTGGAATATCATCAATCGGTGGATTACAATGACAGATGCTCTGATTGGACCTGCTGTGGTGATTGTAGTTATCTTGAAATGGTTTGTATTGGTTGAGACACAAGGATTTATCTTTCAAACAGTGTATTATATGAGTATGAAGTTAACACAGCAATTTAGGGCACATAACAAAAGCTGTTATCAGGACCTGTTACCACCAGGGATGTTACGAGGTTTTCACATAAAGTTAAAACAGCACCAAACTGCAGCCAAACAACTAGGTGTAGCTTAAAATTAACGCTATGCGTTTGACCGGCCTATAAATTAGCTGAAAAGCTGCGGTCACGTAACGTAACGTACCTTTCTTTATGGGTTCCATAGTGATGGATTAAGTTGGATGTTGTGGTAGTTGTTATCACTGATTTTTGAGCTGCAGACTTTGCACACCGCTGTCCTTTTCTCCCTACCGTCCTCGACAACATAATCCTTGAATGTCTGTGTTGTACACGTAACTTTAACGGTCTTTTTCATCGCCGCTGGTTACGGAGATCTGGGCTGCTATGTGAAAGCACACAGGGTTGCAGGATTATGCCGCAAACGTTGGAATAAGAGAATGCAAATATTTAATTAAAAAACCAAGTCATTTTCAAGTCCTCTGTCTCAAGTCTAAGTCATATCTTGAGTCATGAACTCCAAGTCAAAGTCAAGTCGAGTCTGTTGTCTGCTTTAGTCAAGCAAGTCTCAAATCTCTCAAATCTCCTGCTGTAGTAACTGCCGAACTACTATTTCCAAGGTCAGAAATGACCTTAAGTGCTTAACCTAATACTCTGTTTCCCTCTGAAATGTAGTAAAGTAGAAGTATTAACTAGCATAAAATGAAAATACATACTAAGTAATCAAGTTACTTTACTACATAACCACACGTGTCCCAATATGCCTCTGCTCTTGGCCTGATTAAAAGGATGATAAAAACAGGAACTATTTTCAAAAGGGTAGGATTTGACCTTGATAACAATCTACTGTATTTTATCAAAACATTGAAGCAGCAGGCTTAAAACATTTGTTTAAGTAAGCAGTAAAAAATGTAATACATTAAAACACACAAAGTGTTCAGTCATTATCCAGTGGAACAGTTTGTGTCATTTCTTTGCCTTTTGAAATCTGAAGAGTTTGATGCGGCACGCCTCGCTTACATGCACAATGCCCGAGGCTACACATTTTATAGACAAGACTCAACGCAGAGTGGAACGCTGTAACTCCCAATATCATCCATCTATTCAGCACAATAAATGGACTGGATCTGTTTCATGTCGCTGTTTTACTGCTCACACATAGTGAAAGCCAAAGAGACGCTTTCAAAGGAAGGTGAAAGTGGATCTTATAGTGTTACTGTAAAACGTATTATCTTGATATGCTTACATAGTTGTGCGTGCCGCTCACTGTTGATTTATCAAATAAAATAAAGACAAATGCCTGAAGATGGTTCTGCACTCGCACGTAGTGTACATACGTCAATATTTAAATATGCATTTTAAGTAGAGGAAATCATTTAAACAGAACAATTTGAAACAGAAATGAAAGCAAAAGTTAAATATTTTCACAACCAAGATTTTCGAAAAATATATATATTTTCATAAACCTACAGAAATTAATAAACACTGAATAAATAAAGTAATATTTTGAGTAAATACTATTACTTATTTTTCTACCATTTATTATTATAAACTTTATAGCACACGGTGGTTCAGTGGATGGCACTGTGGCCTCACAGTGATAAGGTCGCAGGTTCAAACCCCGGTCGTCCCGGCCTTTCTGTGTGGAATTTGCGAGTTCTCCCTGTGTCTGCTCCAGTTTCCCCCAACGTCAAAAACATATTTGGTTCTCCGCCCACTGCTCCCTTGAGGGATGGGTTGGATGCAGAGAATGAATTTCGCAACATGTATTTGACGATAAAGTATCTTCTTAAAGATTTGATTGAATGTCTCCATGCACAGTACTGGGCAAAAGTAGGTGTGGCAAAAATGCTGTAAACCAAATCAATATTAGGTTTGGCCACCTTTTGCCCTAAAAACAGCATCAATTATTCCAGGTAGGCATAATGTCAGGTGTATGATTAAACAGTTATACCAAACAGATGCTTATGATCATAAATTCAACATGTAGGTTGAAACACAGTCATTAACAGAAACAGAAACAGCTGTGTGAGGGACAGCTAAACTCTGCTAAAAGGCGAGGCTGCTGAAGACGGCTTACGGTCAGAATTCAGACACCACGGCAAGACTGAGCACAGCAACAAGACACAAGGTCTCTCCCAGGCAAACATTTCAAGGCAGACAGGGGTTTCCGCATGTGCTGTCCAAGCTCTTTTGAAGAAGCACAGAGAAACGGGCAATGCTGAGGTTGGTTGATGCAGTGGTCAGCCAAGGAAACTTACTGCAGCAGATGAAAGACACACGGTGCCTACTTCTCTTGGCAATCGGAAGATGTCCAGCAGTGCCATCAGCTCAGAGCTGCAGGAAACAGTGAGACACCCACTCAGCTTTCAAAAAGCCACACCTCCGACACGGAAGCAAGGCCAAGAAGCTCAACTATGCATGGAAACACGGTAGCAGGTGCTCTGGACTGGAGTCCAGAAATATTTGGCTGCAGCAGAAGGAAGGTTGTTTACTTAAGTTTAATAATGTTAAAATGAAAATAACATTTAATGGACCTTTCTTTATATAGTTATACTTGTACAAGTTTATATACAAATTAAAGACAATTAATGCATATAAACAAATGCAGTAACTGACATTTATGTTGGAAAATATAGATGTACAAATAGACTTACTTTATACTATTATACTTTTTTCAACTTCGGGTAAATACTATTATAAAAGAATAATTTATCAAAATGAAATCCAGCTTTTACAGATGTTAAATGTATGTGAGCCTGTATATTTAAAATGTAAAAAACACGATATACGCAAGTATCATATATATTTTGTACATCGGACTTCCCTCTAAGCACAGAACAAGATCTACAATCTGACTTTCTGACCTACACTCCCCTCTCTTTTAGCCTGTGCAACTCACAACCTCACTCACTTTCTGTAACACACACACACACACACACTCTCAGACATGATACGGGGTGAGCCGGACCTTACGTCATGCCATTTGCACGCTGTGAGGTCGAGGCCCGGGGCATTTGGGTGGAGACAGCGTGATGGATGGACCACTGTGTCATCAGTTGGCCGGAGGTGCAACAATAAGGCTTAATGCGTGATTAAGTCCCAAATCAGCTCTCATTATGAGTGAGCACGTCAACTGTGAGTGCAGTGTGGCTCCCTTTCAGAAAACTGAACCCTGCATCCAAATCTCCCCTTAAGCGCTGTGGCTCCATGAGTTTCTGCTGTTTTAGTCTCTTTGCATCTTTAAATTTGTCGTCATTATGCAGCAGAGTCAGACATCTCATATCTTATTTACAGCTGCAACACGCAACCTTTCAACATGAGTCAGCAGATATTGTTGTTGATGCCTTTTAAGCTCTCACTCCAGCGCCTGTCATTCAAGTTGATGAAGTTTCTAAAACATTGTGCCTGAGGCCGAGGCCTATTTGTGAAGGCAATCCTTCACAAATACTAATGATACAGATTGTAAATGTGCCAAGCAAGTATTTAAAAAACTCAACCCAGAGGTATATGGTCTACTCTTCTGCTTTTTACCTGTTTGACTTTGATTTTTGACTTTTTTTTTATATGCCTTCCATCCAGTTTCATTAACTCTGACCTTGTTGTAGAGAATCAACTCATCAAAACATAAATAAAAAGCAAATTCATTTCAGCTGCTTTAATTAAAAATCTCAGTCTTTTGGTCAATACCCGGAGAGCAGAGATGATGAACTGTAATTAAAAAAATCATGGAATAAACATATAATCTTACCATTGTTTTGTTTATAACAAACTAAATGTGCTAATCTCTGACCCGTTGATTGTGCCAATAGTAAACTAGGAGATGAGTTTCGCTTTGGGGAAGACGCAAATAGAATTTAAAGCCCCCCTCCAGTGTATTTTGACATTTCTATGATATTTCTATTTAATTTTGTGCTCAAAGTTGCAAAAGTTTCTTAGTTGTTAAAACGGGTTGGTGACGTATGACTATAGTAATTCCATAAGTCATACGTCATTCTTCAAGCTTGCGCAGGCGCACTGTCATGCCCCGTTAAAAAACTGTCACACCGTCACGCCTCGTTACGTCAGAGCATCAAACCGATAAACATCGTTGTGAGCTAGCTAACCAATTTATCATGTCATTTACTTAGAACTTACAGCAGGTATGTCTCTCTGCGTCTGATTGTTGGTTTGTCTTTCTAGTTTAGTTAGCTAAGTTAACTAAGTTGTAGTTAGCCAGGTGTAGTTAGCTAGCATAGTTATTGCAGAAATAACTATTGCAGAAAGTTAGCTAACAGAGGGTCTTCATTTTATTTTTTGTTTCCTCCTCTTGGTTTAGTGTGCTGTTCATTTTCATTATGGCATTTGTGCGTGCGGTGTTGGAGGACAGATGACAGAATATGCGTCGCACTTTCACCTGCCACCGTCTTATATACAGTTTGCAACACGCATTTTACTGACAGCCATTTTACCGATGCACCCCACCCCCGTGGTAAAGTAAGCGCACCATAAAACGTAGTGGCAGTTATCGTGCGCAGTGCGTGACAGAACCATCAACTGTATGATTGATAACAGCTGATACGCGCACGTTAGTTTCTATCATGGGTAACTAATAGCTACACCTGCCAGACAGTAAGGTGTACTAAACTTTAATGTAGTGATGTTAACACAGCATGTCGTTAGTGAACACTCCAGCCGGTCAGTTTTTGGTTGTCATGGTAATGTTTTGTCCGACTATTAACCACACCCCCATTCTCTGTTTGAGAAAGAACATTCACCAAAAACGGCAGTTAAAACTGACTGCAGGGGCTTTAATGCAGAAAGTCTGCTTGTCTCCTCATCTTTCCCCCATCAAAGGTCTTTTGGTGGAAATGGGGGACATTACATCCACATTTCTCTAAAGTTAATCGTCACACTGATCTGTGGATTCCTGCATTTGCCTCGTTGGGTACACTCTACTCACAAAGTTTTCATTATGCCTTTATTTCCCTCCTCTCCACCCTCTTGTCTTGCCTTGCTCAGACTTTTATCAGACTCCAACCTTCCAGAGAAACTGCCAGATTTGGTTTGTGCCAGGCAACACCTCTGTAACTAAACCTGCCTCTTCCCTTCTCTTGATTAACCTATTCCTTGGTGAAGGAAAGCATTGTCTTGGACTGTATATCTCTGCGCTCCCCTCCCTGGGCACATTTCACTCATACCACTTTATGCTGCTTATCTACCAGAGCTACGCCACAGGCACTAGTTGCAGTGCCATAGTGCGATATGATCAAAGGCTGATGGAATAATAAACCAAGCTCTTGGGCTAATCATTAGAAACCTTCACTACCCTCAGGATTTTGGAGGAGCTAAATTGGTATTTTAAATCAAACATGTTGAGATCTGCCTGTTCCAGAGTACAGAGAAAAAAACAACAAAAGTTTGGTAGAGAGAAAAGTTACCTTATGGCTGCTGCCAGGTGATAACACTGTAACTGCAATTTAGATGATTTTTGGCATGTTTCTACTTGAATTGAAGGATTCATAGTTCGTCTTTCAGGAGGTCTTAGGATCCTAAGTCCTGATTCTGCAGAGACAGAAGGCTGTCACCAACAGCAGGGCAATGCTTGTCCTGATTATATACTACAGAACATGAGAGAGCAGATAGATATTGTATATTCAGCGGCAGGACAAAGTTACACAACAGACATGAGGCCCAGTTTACTGTGAGAGGCCGTGTCTGATCATCAGCACATGTTTATTTCTACTTAGGTTTGTTCCCTGATCCTATTGGACTCGAGCCTTAGAGCGGCGTAACAAAGGCCAAATCCATATTTATGCATGTTGTGACTTTTCTACACACATACACAAATACTTAGGGTTATGATAAACATGAGGTTTCTGATGATTAACATGTGAAACACCGTCCGTGTCCCTCTGGTGTCCATCTGTGACACACTGCAAACACACAGACAGATCTTCCAATGCACAAACGCAAGTACTACAGTGTGTGCTACAACATGTAGTAGGGGTGGTGATGGAGCAGTGGATAAGACACACGCCTTTGGTGTTGGAGACCTGGGTTCAACTTGACCCCTAGCTGCTCCAGAGGCGAGCGACCTCTGACATAAACCGCAATTGTAACACCGTAGTGTATCGAATGCCTAAGATATTCCCTGCATTTCGAGGGATTTAGCATTTTAGCAATAACTTTTGTATTTCTATTTGTATTGTTATTTCCTCGATTGTATACATATAAATTAATAAATGTTGTTATTTTTGTGGGAGGGAACATTTTTGCACAAAGCATTTCATACTTTCACACCAGCTGGACTCAGTAGAAAATCTAAGCTTCAGTTATTTTCTTTGACATGCTTACTTTTCTCCAACCCACTTATTTTTGAACAGCATTTTTACCTGCTAAGAAACAAAATGCTATTTATTTTGGACTCCAAGGCTTCCAGCTGTGCATGATGACAGCTCAAAATGACAGTTAGAAGACAACGTTTGAAAAGTATGACCTGTAATAACCCAAGAAATCATGTGGTGTACTTTCCATACTCTGCACACTCATGTTCATGTTCACTGGCAGCTGGTGTGAGATTATTTATATGCACACAAATACACATACATGACCCCACGTCTTAATTCAGGTAAACAGTGTGAATCCACAGAATATGTATGGGAGGATCTTTAGTGTTGCATCCCCCGCTTTGTGAAGTGAAATCTGACATCCTAACAAATCATTAATTGTGATCTCTTTGGTGAATCATACTTGACACTCAGGTATGAATGTGGAGTCATCTGTGATCAGTTTGGCAAACCCTTGAATGTTCTGTGATGTACTCACTGTAATTGGTATGAACATGTCATTGTTGAGTTCACCAGACACTCTGTACAATCTTCACTGGAGGAAAAGTACAAGCATAAAGTTTGTTTCATGGGGAATCATGCATATCTGATGATTCATTGGATTTGTGAAAAGTTACCATTAAGGTGGGGTTTGACTATTTGTTATTTTATATGAACATGGCATCCACTCTTCTACAGTAGTTTGCCAAGCTACTGTATAATCTATAACTCTGACCACAGCAGCTGTCAAAGTAGAGAAAAAGTCGTGTATAAACATGGATCAACCTGACCAGCGTATAAATCTTCTCCTCTTAGAGCCTGGGCTTTGATGTCTGACAACAAGAACGGACCTGTGTTTTTCCACCCGGTGAAACCAAAGACCTGAGCGGATTTTGGGGAGGTGGTCAAGGACTCGTTTCTGCTGACCTCGACTTAGAAAAAGCCTTTGAACTGAACACCTCTTAGCGGGGTTGTTGTCCTCTGCATTACTGCTGGTCCTGGATGGATGAACGGGTGGATGAAGGGTGAGATGGATGACTTCTCTTGAAAGGACAGGTTCACTGCTCTTCAGAGGTAGCTGAGCTGAGACGACAGCAGTGATGCTAAGTGGCTGCTGTGAAGAGTCCTACAGAAATTCAGACGGAGGTTAATGGGCCACTTCACCCCTGAGTTTCCAGGTCAGATCTCAAGACAGACATCAGTTCTGTGACAGAGACAAACCACAACCCACCCTCAGCTCAGACAGGAGGGGCGAGACGTGGGCTTTCTCTTGAAGGCAGGAATGTTAAACCTTCTGATATGATACATTTAACCCTCACACACTAGTGTATTTAAAAAGGTCTCTCACTCTCTACTCACAGGCTGTATGCACTCCTCCATCCGCATACCATAAAGCACCTTGATCCGCAATTTCATCACAACAACGTTGGTAAAGAAATGAAGCAAAGCGCATCAACAGCTGTTCGATAGCATCACTAAACGCAAACAAGACTAAATAATACTAATTAGAACAGATAGATTACTGTTGGATAACCTGATTTCTTCCCCGAGTGGTACCTGTGGGAGCGGATGGGCATAAAGATTTGAGAGGGGGAAAGTATCAGCATGGCAGTGGGTATGGAACAAAAGTCTGGGGGCGGCAGGTTGAGGGTAGTGGACGCTAACAGACTCAACAAACTGATCTGCAAGGCCAGTGACGTTGTAGGGGTGGAGCTGGACTGTCTGTGGTGTCAGCGAGGAGCATGCTGTCCAAGCTAAATGTCATCCACCCGCTCCACGACGTACAGGTCAAACGCGGGAGTACTTTCAAGATCGCAAGTCTCATCCCTTCAAAATGCATCACAGAGCGCCACAGGAAATCATTCCTTCCTGTGCCCATAAAACTCTTTAACTCCTCCTCAAAGTGTCAAACACACAGACTCACGCAGTAACAAGTGCAAAACCTGACAGATATATGTCCAGTATTCTCTGCTTCAAAACCCTGGTTATTCTGTCCCAATATGGTAGTTTGCAATGATTTGCAACAAGGTCGCCTGCCAGACTTTAATCGGGGAAATTGCGATTACCTGTATTATCTGTTCCGAACCCTTTAGCCACCACATCACCAACTAAAACCTAAATTGCCAACAATATAAAGAATATTGGCTTCTATAAGTCAGAATAAGTCAGTTGCCTCAGAGGACTAACATCCAGACACGTTTGCGTATTTTAGTGAATCATGACTAAAAATGTCAAGATAATGTTAATCAAATCTAGTGATAAAATCAAACTATAATAGGATTTTTTTTTTCATTAAATGGATTTTTTTTCAATCAAAATATTAAATTTTAGTCCTTTTTCAATATAAAGTATTACATTTCCAGGATTTTTCTTATTTAAAGGATATCCCGGGATATTTGGTCGATATTTTGCTTGACGCTGTGATTTCTACCATCCTTACTATCCTTTACTATTAACATTGTAGGAACTTCTGATCTTATTATCTATTAATAATCACTTATTATTATTTTTACATGCGCCAACATTTTAACTCTAGAGTGTCAAAGGACCCTTGTGAACTTTCTGTCTGAGTACTGGCAGGTGGAACATTCAGATCTTTGTGTTTTTGCAACACGGTTCACTGCTGATTCTACACAGAAATACCTATGATGCATCTTCTAACTGCAATGGAATTTTAATGCCTCCTGTAAATGGATCCATGTGACATAAATCATCATAGTGTACTGCTTCAACCTGCAAATATGGAACCTTAACATTCCACTTATCACAGCGCAGAGGAGTTTTAGTCAGTGTTGCAGAACATGGGCAAAAAAAGAGGGGGAAAAAACCCATAGCTGTATTTAAATCAGTGCATATTTTTGTACTTCCTGCATGATCCCCACCCCCCTGCAGCCATCCTACACCTCAGCCCGGCCAGTGCAGGCAGGTTGGTGCGTTGGCCCACACTTCAAAGCTTCAACTTTGCTTTTAACCAAAGTCTGACAGAGAGAGAGTCCCAGATGCTTCTTGTGGAAGTCCAGCAGAGTGCCAGGAGAAGGAACTGAACAACTGACAGCCAGACAGACAGACAGACAGTCCAGAGATCCTGGTGTCTCCAAGCTGCTCAACACTCTTCTCCTCTCCGTGAAACACAACTCTTCTTTTGACACCATGATAGACATGTAGAACTCGTAACATGAGAGGGAAACACTCACTGCAGAGGTATGCAGATGGGAAATTTGGTTGTTTCCAAAGCCAAATGTATTATTGGATTTCACTTTAAGTGAAGGTAACTCAGCCATTTCAGTAAGCACTAATTTTGTGATTTGCAAAAGTGAAACTTAATAATTGATCATTATTCTGGAGTTTAATACGCCACAGCTGCTCTAGCACAGATCCTCGCTGATCTGACACAGCACACTACTTGTTTGCCGTTCTTTTCACTGACAGGTCAAAAGAGTGGTGGAACAGGCGGAAACAAGGGCAAAGGTTTCGCTTCAAAATTGGAGGTTGACCAACACCCTCAGAACATTTGAAGCACTTAATTTCCAGCAACTTTTCTGCTCACGTTCAAAACTTTCTGCACTTTCAAAATCTATTCCACGTATCTGTGTTGTCTGAAATTACAAGAATTAAGTTGTTATTTAGTCATAGTACTTTATACTTAAAAGTCTTTACATATGCACGGCTTTCTGAATCAGACGAAAACAATACATGTGCATACATAGGCAGCTAGACATTTCTGGGAAATTCACTACACACAAGATTTAAACATGTCAACACATCATTTGTATAACAAATATATATAACAAATAATGCAGCACCCTTATTCGCTTAAAGAGGTGGTATTCTGCTTTTTGGCTTTTCCCCTCTCCTTTATTGAGTTATATATCTTTTTTGTGCATGTAACAGGTTTGCAAAGTGAAAAAGCCCAAAGTCCAGCCCAAAGGGAGTTCCCATCTCCCACAGAAAACTCTGCTCTGAACCGCTTGAAAACAGCTCGTTTGTAGTCCAGCCCTTCACTTCCTTCGTCATAAAGCATGTCAAGCGGCTAGCGGGGTCAGGCACGCCCTCAAACCAAGCTAGTCTGAGCGGAGGCCCTTTGGCTCGACTCGCCTTTGTCTGGTTTTCTATTGTAGAAATGTTGTATCTACTTCCAGGTAGTTTTTTTCGTATCAGCTCACCTCCGTCGAGGTTCCAAGCGAGCTGAGGGAAACTAAAACATAACGTGAAAACACGTCAGACTGCTGATTGTTCAGAGAGAATATTCACTATTCACTGCATCATCATTGCTGCACCAGACAGAGGCCAGCAACAGAAAGTTTTATATTTTACAGTTTATATATGGAATTTCATCACTAAATCCACTTCTGAGAAGTTTTGACATGAGATTAGATTAGATTTCCAATATTAACAGTTTTACGAGAAGTGATGGCGGAACAAAAATGTGCTTGAATATGTTACGTCGCAGCAGTTGTGTGTGGCGTCGCTATGACAACAAGCTACATACTATCTCTGGGTACTATCTGTAATGGAAAACGGAGCAGGGCCGAGTAGAGTCGAGTTGCGCTACGGTAGCATTTTTCGGCAAGGCAGCACAGATCGTCAGAACACCGGCAACAGTTCAACATTTAATCCTAAAAGACGAGGCAACTCCGACTCTGTTTGGGCCTGGAAATTCACAATCACAACCTGTAAGTATGCTTTATTGGTTGTGAATTATATTTAAAATAAACACGGCGATGTAACTTCACAGGGCTCAGGCTAAACAAACGTAGCCTGTCTCAGCTTTGCCGAAATGCAATGTAACGTCCTCCAGCAAGTCTGATGGCGAGTCCAATGTAAGTGCACATTCCTGGTAGACTACTTTTGTAATTTATACGCTGTATTTTACTGTTTACCTTGTGATCTTTGTGGCAGAGGATAAACTACTTGGCTACAAACGTGTGGATGTGTTGCTGAAACTGCCTTCATCATCTCACCAGTACCTGAAACAACACGCCCTCACCAACGCAGCCCTTTGCATTTTTTTTAAATGCTGGGCCATTTGTGGTCTGGACGCCCACTTGTACATTCTTTTTTAAATACTGGAACACCTACTACAGTGGTGCATTTTTGCTTACATAACAACCCTTCAAACATTTAGACCCTAAAATATTCCCCCGCACAAACATTGTTTAGGGTATTTTATCATGAGTAAAATGTACTGAGGTGGGCTTTAAATGCAGATGTGATGCAGTGTCATTTAAAAGTTTGACATTGTATGCCTGGAAGTCAAACTGAGGAGATGAGCACCTCTGACTTGACCCAGAAACTCTTCAAAACTTTACCATGGCGCTATTGAGGAGGTGACATTGCTGAGTTTTCTCTATGATTTGTTTTTATGACTCCTTTAAAGTGACCAAAATGTAACAGGGTGATTGTGATTAGTGCCTTAATGATGCTGCTTAGCCTAGTTTCAGTGACATTTCTGGCAACCAAGAAAACCTGTAGAGCACAATCTGATATGACCACATTGTTCGGCTGCAGCTCGGGTTTCCAGCTGGACACAAGCTCTGCAGTATTTTTACCAGACTATACACACACCTGCTTCTGATTCACACACACACGCTGTATCAGTGATGATCATTTGCAGGTCGGTTTGCTCATCCTCCCAGAGAAACGTCCACAATAGAGGATGGCTGGATCCACTCATGAGGAAAAATGAAAGCTTTTATTTCAAAGCCTCATGTGTTTTCAGGAATTCATCAGTCAGTACTTCAAAGATGCAGATGACCAAATCCTCTAAAAATGTTAGTATTTGGTTGGCAAATGGCAGCTCTTATGACTTTCATGCTTTAAAACGACTGTGGGTCTCATGTTGGCTGTTTGGGAGGTTGTAATGCATGTTTTGGAGCTAAGCTTCAGATTCTTTTAACGTGCTGAACTTGGACCTGAGAGATTTCTGAGCACATATTTTAGCTCCACTTACATTCCCTCTGGATTCTTACAGAGGTGAGCCTTGGCAAATGATTTCAGCAGGGTTACTATGCTCATGTGTCTTGTCAAGTTTAATCTTAAAAGGGGCTCCCTCAGTGCACACTGAAACTAGTTTTGAACAAGAATATTAGGGTTTTGTTTAAGGAAAACTCTCTCTTCATTTACCAAATTGTCAGTGTGTTGTGGAGCTTTTAAAGGAATCTGAAAGGAGCAGATGTGACTGGCCATTGTTGGCACTTGCCATTGACACGCCTACACGTAATGTCTGAAATAAGATCCTTCCTAATCTCACCTGCACGCACGCACACACCCCTGTGACCACTTCTCACCCTGTGCCCTGATTCATGAGAGGCGCATTAAAGTGTTTTAGGTTATTCTTAAATAAATTCTAGATGTGTAACACTGGAAACAGCTGCCTGCTCAGAAGATTGATGAAAGTTTTCAGACTGAACTGTACAGAAAAGTAGAGTAAAACCAGAACAATGGGCTGAAAATATAGACTGTACAAAAGAAGTGGACGTAGCCACTGTTGGTTTGTGGACTACCTTTTTGAAGCCTTGAGTTTGGCATTTTGCACACCACCATCTTGTTTCTTTTGGAACCAGACACCACACATGAAAATATTTGGATGAAAGGGTGGCGCTAGTTAGCTTGGTTAGCAAGGGGCTTCCTTAATTCTAGTTAACTGGGATGCTACCTTTTTGCTAGCAAAAAACAGGCTCAAAACTAAATGGACTTACGGGAAAAAATTAACAGCAGACTCCTTATGAGCTTTTTCGATGCCGCTGGTGGAATTTACACAGTGCTATCTATCCTGATTGAGAGGTCGCCATGGTAGTGACTTGTCAATTACCTTGTAGCCCCGTCCTAAAGCCTCCCCTGCTTCCTGGTCTCTGTTCCTCTTAATGGGACCATAATTTACTAAATGAACATCATGCTGTGTTGAAGAAGACTTGAAACTAGCGACTGAGACCATAAACTCATCAGGAAAGTGTTTACTGAGGGAATAAATCAGCTGAGAAGTAGCAACATTTTCTCATAGACTTCTATACAATAACACTTCTTTCTGCAGCCAGTGGAGTCGCCCCCTGCTGGCTGCTAGAAGAAATGCAGGTTGAAGACACTTCAGCATCGGCTTTGCTTTTCAGACCCAGGGGTTCCTACTTGGCTGAAAGATGCTAACAAGATGGTCAGATGAATTATCTGTGTACATGCAGTAGCTCATGCAGTAGCTTTAATCTTGAGAAGCTCTATTCATGCCTGTGTAGAGTTTTGCGTGCATGCCGTGCTGCCGACAGCTGCATACACGTCGCAGGTCTTCAAGTAGCCGGCTATTTAAAAACGTGTGTGGTTCATCAACGGTGAATCAAATTATCCGAAAGTCCCGCGAGGTGCGAACAACTCGGCGCAACACCAGTGAAGCTGAGGCTCTCTCTTGAGCAAGTGTTCCTCCACTGCCGCTACATACATATATACACACACACGCACACACACGCTACGCCAACACATGCGCACTGACGATCCAGGGTTAGGGTTATGATTTCGGATTTATTTACACACTTTATTGAAAGTTTTACACTTATTGAAAGTTTTTTATTCTTTTTACATGTTTATTTACAGCATTAAACGTTGAAATGTGTATTGTAACAGGCAGCATATTAACTTATTGGGAGAAAACTGGTAGTTCTATGTAAAATCAGATGTTGAGCACCCCCTATCGCCAAAATGGCATGATCCTTGTTTCGCTGCGTAGCTACGACTGTCAAATCTTCAACTATTCGGGGTCAGCCCTAAAGAGAAGTCTTATCGTTGTATTTATAATTACTGACAGTAGTAATTAGTGAGATTGAGGTGCTGGTTGGCTGTGGCTCAGGAGGTAGAGCAAGTTGTTGGTTAATCACAAGTTTGGCACATGTCAAAGTTTCCTTGGGCAAGAAACTGAACTCAGAGTTGCTCCCGATGGGCAGGCCAGCGCTTTGCATGGCAGCTCCACCGCCATCGGTGTGCGTGTTAATGGGTGAATAACAGGAAAAACTGTAAAGCGCTTTGCCTGTTAAGGTAGAAAATCCCTCCATTAGATGCACTCCATTTACCATCTTAATAGATTTTATCTTGGATTTGGTTGTAAGTACAAACTTTCTGCATCCACTCATTCAAACTGGACAGCTGTGATCTCTGCGACTCACAGATTTAAACTCATAGTCTTTTATTGTTCCATGTGTGAATCCTGTCAGACAGGAAATAGCTACCAGATCCATGTGGTGAGGAGTGAAAACATTACAAGCCGTGATGGCTGCATACCTCTTCTGATGCCGAGTGCCGGAACAGCTGGAAGCCAACCGTTAGCATCAAGTGTCATCATCTGTCTTTTTCTTTTTACGTCATTGAAGGTGTTGAACTTGGTGGTAGAGCTGTAGAGCAGATTTTTCAGCTCTACATGCAATCCCTCCGTACAGAGGTAAGCTTTGGCAAATGATTTCAGCAGATTAAGTGTGTTGATTTTATAATTGTACTTAAGTAAAGGACTTTAGTAAATGCACTTTTACTTTCCATCACTGCTTTTAAGTCGACTTTCTTGGCCATTTGAGAATTAAAAAATTGCAAAGCTGAGAGCATGACACTTAAATGAATGCCAGGCAAAAAAGAGACTGTGTGTGTGTGTGTGTGTGTGTGTGTGTGTGTGTGTGTGTAAGTTTGTTTTACTATATTTGAGGGGTCCAAAAACCCGGTTTGCACTAAACTTGTGGTGACGACAGCTTTGTGGGGACCAATATTCCAGACCTCACAAGTGTAAAGAGCTTTTTAAGGGTCAAGACTAGGTTTTAGGGTTTACATTCGAATTATGTTAATGTTAGGCATGTAGTTGTGATGGGTAAGGGTAGGGCAAGAGGTTAGGGTTAGCACATGCTTTATGTCAATAACGCATCCCCACAAAGATGGTATCAACACCCTGTGTGTGTGTGTGTGTGGTGAGGACATACCATGCCCAATTATTCATGCGTTTAAGACAGTGGCTGAGCTTGAGATCATCAGCAGCTGTTCTTTGTGTGTGTGTGTGTGTGTGTGTCTGTGTGTATGTGTGTCTCGGAACAAAGTAATCATGACTGGGTGATATTCAAGAATTTACCGTATTGAACGTCTGACCTGACTCACACACACACACACACTGACTAGACACATCTTATCTCATCATCACACACATCTCCTGAAAGGTGAACATTTTAAATCAGAAATCGAGTACGAACTCATGATAGAAGAACAATGTGCTGAGAAAACTTGCCCGTAAGAAGGAAAGTCAACATGTAGTCAAATTGGTTTACTTTTTGTCAACATTACTCCACTGTCACATGGTGTATTCAAGGATGACCCAACATTGGGGATTTAAGAGTCAACAGTCACCAGAAACACATTTATCATAAAACGGATCATCTGAATTTGGTTGGTTCTCGCATGAAAAAGGCTTTAGTCTAATTACTTAATTATATAATCATCAATAAAAGCCTAAAAAGTGAATTTCAGTGTAGCCAGCTTTACTGTAAACTCTGATGTTACCTTGGTGTTGCGACCTTTGTACACCAAACACTAACCCAAGACTTCAGGCAAAGACGCTGCATCGCCACTAATCCCATCTCACATCACACTTCCCAGAGAGCGGATTAGTAGGTTCTGTTTGGATCTGTAACCTGGAAACACGACAGAGCTGATTTCCACTGACTCTCCAGATCTGCCAATCATCTTTAATAGGTTGTTAGAGCAGGATGTCGACAAATAAATCAGTGACCATCACACTACACTACTGCTCCTGCAATCGGTGTAAAAACAACAATGAACAACTTTATTTTCGCAGCATTTCCAAAACAGCCCTGATGTGGTTTGCATGCATAAATCATCATAAATGAATAATCACCAAACAAAAAATAATTTAATGTTGACTTTTTGTTTCACATGAAAAACAAACCTCGTTCTTCTGGGTGAAAGTCTGTTTTTTCACCCATCCATCTGTCCTACACCTAATTTTAGCATTAAAGAATTACTCCCAAACGACACATATGAGCGTTTCCCAACATATAGTATCTCACAAAAGTGAGTACACTCACCCCTCACATTTTTGTAAGTATTTGATTATATCTTTTCATGTGACGACACTGAAGAAATGACACTTTGTTAAAATGTAATGTAGTGAGTGTACAGCTTGTATGACAGTGTAAATTTGCTGTCCCCTCAAAATAACACATCACACAGCCGTTAATGTCTAATGGTTCCAGTAATCCATGTCCTTAGTCTGCTTGTCTTCAGCAAACTGTTTGTGGTCTTTCTTGTGCATCATCTTTAGAAGAGGCTTCCTTCTGGGACAGCCAGGCAGACCAATTTGATGCAGTGTGCAGCCCATCGTCTGAGCACTGACAGGCTGAGCCCCCACCCCTTCAACCTCTGCAGCAATGCTGGCAGCACTCATACATCTATTTCCCAAAGACAACCTATGATGCTGAGCATGTGCACTCAACTTCTTTGGTCGACCAGGGCAAGGCCTGTTGCTGTATGGTCAAGCTGTACACTCACCACTTTAATTTCTTCAGTGTTGTCACATGAAGAGATGTAATGAAATATTTACAAAAATGTCAGGGGTGTACTCACCTTTGTGACATACTGAGTCCAGCGACAGGTGACCGGACCTTAACTACGTTATGTAAGTCATGTGACATTAAACATGTGTCAAACGTTGTGAAAGAACGAATGAATTCTCTTTCAGAAATATTGGATTATTTTATCTATTCAGGCTTGTGTCTGTTAGTCAAATGAAACTGAGATAAGATGAGACAATCACTTTTTAGTGAAACTGCTTATAACTCGTAGGCACATACAACCTGTGACAAGGGCTTGTAAGTAGACACTGATTCATGTTAAGGTGCCACAGGTCAGAAAGCTTGGGAACCACTGTTCCCAAAGCACTAGATATTTTTATGTATTGTGACGTTATAATTTATCATGGGAAATATGTTTCCTTTGTAGGTAATCCAGTCATTGCTCTGACAAGCCCTCATTTATTTATCTACTAATTACTCGTCAGTCTTGTCTTAACAAATCTGCATCATGATGCATCAAACATGAGCGATATAAGCACAGTTTGGGGATTTACTGTGTGGGAACCAGCTTTTTTTCTTTATTCAAGAGTTAGACAACAGTAATTTGATGTTTGCTGTAGTGAATCTGGTGAAACCATGACAAACTTTCTCAAGAAGTTCACCAAAATTGCATGATCACCTTTCTTGATTGTGCAAGAGACAAAATCTTATTGGTCACGTTTTAATCTTTAGACAAGAGAACAAGATTTTGGTGCCAAAATGGCTCTTTACATCTAGCAATTATTTTTTCTTTACAAATGGCCTCAGACCGGAACATCAACAACTCAAATACGCCGAGATGATCCACTGCGTGGGAGATGTATTTTTGTATTTTATGATGGATTCTCTTTCTTGATCTAATGATTATCTTTCACAGGTTGGTGGACTGCCAACACAAACCTCAGAGTTTAGTGTAAGTCCTCAGTGATTCTCTAGAACAACAAGAGGAAAACATCCTGTTGTAAGATGTCTGTGAAGATTCTTAGTCATACGGGTCATCATTATCCAAGAAAGGTTAAAATCAAGGGCTACTGGACTTTGTTGAAGATACTTGAAGACATTTCATCTCTCATCCAAGGCTTTTTCAGTTCTGACTGACTCCCAGCTATTTAACCTCTGTGGCGTTGTTATCAAGGTAATGGACACAGCTTGGTTCGTTATTTTGGGAATGCCTGCCATTTGACCAGCGCTCCCGTCTGCTCCAGGAGCACTGATCAAATGGCAGGGATTCACAGTTATTCAGAATGGAAGAATTCTCTTGGACGAGAGGCAGCATGTCTTCAGGTATTTTCAACCAAGTCCACTTGCCCTCAATTTGAGTGTTCCATTAATCCTGTTGTAAGAGACAGAAACTCTTCTTTGCCATGCTTCAGTTTTTCTGCAGGAGACAGCACTGTGGCAATCTTTTTCCGACACGTCTTCATACCGAAACAACAAAATAAGTTGATTATCAGTTGTCCCAAAATTACTTATATGATCATTGGAAAGATATATATGACCATTTCCCAAAACGACGTGTGACTGTAAGCAAGTACCAGTCCAGTGTCAAGCATATCAAACCTTAAGTACCTTACGTAAGTCACATGATGTTTAACACGTGGTCTATTTTAGTTAGGTTTAAGCAACAAAACTACTTGGTTTAGGAAAAGATTGTGGTCATCATGTCATACGGGACTCAAAACATGGTCTCCTGAGTGAAAGTCCTGAATTTACTCAACGCATCCCCCCCAACATCTCCTTATATGGACCTGATCCTTTCAGCAGCCGTACCAACATGAAGCCTGCTTCTGCTGAATGAATGAAGCTAAGCAGGTTTGGGCTTGGCCAGTACCTGGATGGGCGACCTCCTGGGAAAAACTAAGTTGCTGCTGGAATAGGTTTTGGTGGGCCTGTAGGAGGTAGTCTTCCCCGTGGTCCTTATAAGATCCCAATGCCCCAGTGCAGTGATGGGGATACTGTGCTGTAGGAGATGCCGTCCTTCGGGTGAGACTTAAAATGAGGTCCTGACTCATTGTGGTCATTAAAGATCCAATGACACTTGTCGCAAAGAGTAAGGGGTTCCCTCTTGGCAAAAATCCCTACCTGGTTTTCTCGATCCAGCCCTCTGATCATCCCCCGTAGTAACTGGCTCAATTTTTTCCTCTTCTCTGCCTCGAGCTGATGTGTGGTGAGCGATCTGGTGCTAAATGGCTGCCGTGCATCACCCAGGTGGGTGCCACACATTGGTGGTGGTGGAGGTGAGTCCCCCCCACTTCACTCTGAAGCACTTTGAGGTTACATGATAAAGCGCTATATACCGTAAAACTTTGATTTGCTTAATATTCAATCGCACATTTTCTTGTTCTATTTTTATTTATCAAATGAAAGCATACAATATGAAATAATATGCATTAAATTATTGTATTTATTAAGTACTTATTCAAGAAAACTAGGAATCGGGCTTCCGATAGCCAATAGTTCCTCATATTCCATGGCCAAGCACAACAGCATGAAGTCGTCCTGGCTGATATTCATGCTCAACTGTTTGTGTTTGTGTTTCTAAGTACATAAACAGTCGCAGGAAAAAGTATGTGAATCCTCGATGTCACAATAATAGACAAACAGTCTGCTTAAACTAATAGTACTCAAACAATTATATCTATTTTCATGTTTTTATTGAACACACTGTGTAAACAGGGTGGAAAAAGTATATGAACTCTTGGATTTAATAACTGGTTTACCCTCCTTTGGCAACACTAACCTCAACCAAATGTTTCCTGTAGTTGCAGATCAGACCTGAACAACGGTCAGGAGGAATTTTGGACCGTTCCTCTTTACAAAACTGTTTCAATTCAGCATTATTCTTGGGATGTCTGGTGTGAATTGCTCTCTTGAAGTCACGCTACAGCATCTTAATTGGGCTAACGTCAGGACTCTGGCTGGGCCTCTCCAGAAGGCGTATTTTTTCTGCTGAAGCCATTCTGTTGTTGCCACTTTTGTGCTTTGGGTCGTTGTCCTGTTGCATCGCCCATCTTCTGTTGAGCTTCAGTTGGCAGACAGACATTCTCCTGCTAAATTTCTTAAAAACTTTGGAATTAATTTTTCCGTCCATGATAGCAACCCTTCCAGGAACTTAGGCAGTGAAGCAGCTCCAAACCATGATGCCCCCTCCACCATACTTCACATTTGGGTTGAGGTTTTGATGTTGGTGTGCTGTGCCTTTTTTCCTCTACACATAGGGTTGTGTTCCTTCTAAACAACTCAACTTTGGTTTAATCTGTCCACAGAATATTTTGCCGGTAGTGCTGTGGAACATCTAGGTGGTCTTTTGCAAACTTCAGACGTGCAGCAATGTTTTTTTGTTTTTTTTTTTGGACAGCAGTAGCTTCCTCAGTGGTGTCCTCCTATGGACATTCTTGTTCAGTCTTACTGTGGACTGATGAACATCAAGGCTTTTGGAGATACTTTTGAAAACCTTTCCAGCTTCAACAATTCTTAATCTTAGGTCTTCTGGGAGTTATTTTGTTCATGGTTTACATCAGTTAATGTTTCATGAGAAGAGCAAAATTAAAATTGGTGTTTGTGTTTTTATAGGGCAGGGCAGCGCAAACAAACGCCTCCAATCTTGTCTTATTGATTGGACTGCAGGTTGGCTGACATTTGATTCCAATTAGCTCTTGGAGAAGTCACTAGCCTAGGGATTGACATACTTTTTTTGTTTACACAGTGTGTTCAATAAAAACATAAAAAAGTTTAAGCTGACTGTGTTTGTCTACTGTTGTGACTTAGGTGAAGATCAGATAAAATTTTAAGACCAATTTAAGCAGAAATTAAAAAAGTTAATTGTGAACAGATTCTTCTGTGCTTTTTTACAACATTTTTGATTGTCAGGTGGTCACGCCTCAAAAGTTGAGCTATTTGAAGAGTGTTGTATCTGTCTGAAAGGCATTTCACAATTTTTTACTTCTCAGTGTCAGTTAAATATTTTTTTGGCGCATTTTTCCTGAGGAAAAGCAGCTGCCGTATAACTATGCACACCCTGATATAGGGCGTTGCTTGGGCCACACCCTCCCTCATTACACGCTTCATCTAATATGTTTAAATCCAATAAAAAATCAACTTCATACAGCTTGGACTGGAGATAAAAATATAAAGAAAAATTATACTATGGTCAAATACAAAATGTGGAACGAGATCATAGGTACTTTTCAAATTGATCTGAAAGATCCACATTCCCATTAAAACACCCAGATACAAACACTAAGAGCTACAATCAATGTAAGCATCTTTGTTCAGCACTCCTTTTCCATATTTACCATCGCGGCGAGGGGTTACAGTCGTTAACGGTAACATCAAATTTTTAACTAGGGTTATTGGTTCCATTTGAAGGGATACGTCCAATCAAAGTTAGGAGGTTAACAAATAAATCAGAGACCAAGACCGGTCTTGAGTACTACAACACTAGACTGAACCTACAGTAAACAAACTAAACAATTTTTTAGGATGGTTTCAAACAGATAATAAGAGAGAAAACTAAAAGTTGTCAGTGGGCCATAAAGAAGTTTGGAAATGGACCAGTCACAGTCAGCATCTGTAGACCAGAATGTCAACAACTGAAGCACGCGTGGGAGATGCAGCATATTTTGATATTTCTATGGAGTCTGTATTAATCTGATGATTACCCTTGTGAAAACCTGCCAACACAAACTGCTGCAGCCAATGGACTCCAGCACAGACTTAAATCAAAACCACTGGTTCTCTTGGTCGCTGATCCTCATTGAAAGAGAAGGACAACTCAGTGTGACAGAGACTTACTAGTGATTAATACTCTGAGGTGTGCTTCTTTCTTCCTCTTTTGAACATTACTGTCAGCAAGCTAAGCCCTCTTCCCTGATTAAACACGCCACCTTCGCCGAGCCTACCTGTGCTTGTCTGGGCAAAAAGCAGGCGAGCACGTTGAGACAGAGAGTGTTACAGTGATGGGTGAAATACCTTGGCACAGAATAAACATCTTTTACACATAGCCCCAGGCGTCCATGCACTGTTTGAGTGACTCAACAAGAAAACCTGCATGAGTGGGCGATTTGGCTTTTTTCTCCTTGTCTTTGATGGAAAGACAGGCTGATGGCGGCACGCCCCTATCTGGTTAAGGTTTCCGTAGCAACTTCCCTTAAAGATTCTGCGAGAATTGAGTCGCCACAGAAGAGAAGAAAAGAACAGTGTTTTAAATGCTTTGACCTTTCGTTTGCCTTGACATAGGCTTTAGCTTTATAAAAGGTCACATAATCCTGTAATTCATTCTCAAGGTGTTATCTTTTCTAAATGATGAATGGCAAATGCCTGCAGCATTTGAGAATGTTCACGTGAAGCCAGAGACATTTTGTCCTTTTTCAAGATGTTTTCATCTGTGAAAAGTCAAAGGATTATCTAATGGTAAAGATAACTGAAAATTATGGCTGGGCACGCATTATTATCGCATTAGCATTAATTAATTAACGCTGACATTTATTTTATTGCACGTTAATGCAGTTTTTTAAATTATTATTATTAATATTGAAAGTCCGTTGCTCACTGGCTCTGAATACACATCCAGTCAAACCATGGGTCACAGGAGGGGTGGGATGCTGATCAACCCAAACAAGCAGCGGAAGGAGGCTTCGGCAGACTACGCTGGATGCAGCGTGTGGGAGAAAACGGTAGGTGCTCTATGGATGGTAACCATGGCAACGGCTTCTGTGCGCTACACAGCTGTAGTGCATTTAAGTTAAGTAAAAATTATAGGCTACATAACTTTTTACCCATTTATTCTACTTTTTTTCTCCACACTATTGGTTTTCAATTTACTATTTCATTTGAATAAAGTGGTGTAATCTCAGCTCAGCTCTTGAAAAATACCAGTTTATTGAAAGTATTATGCCAAACATCTAATTATCTGTTGGCAGATCTTTACACTTTGGGTTAAGACAAAGACTCACTTTCATGCTGAGATGGCCATGCTTTGCAATGAAATGTCAATAAATCAACTTAATTGTGCTAACCTGGTGTAATTACTTTAAACAAATAAAACCATGGTTGAGATGGCTAGTAGCCTTTATCACATACCTGTGGTATTAGTGATGGTGTTTCTCAAAATTAAAAACACATTCCTTATAAACCCTGTTGTTCAGTTATGCTCCTCATCATTTGTTCTCTTTGTTTTCACAGAAGGAAGGAAAGAAGAAGATATTGTGGAATCATTTGACCATCAGCCATTTGCTTTTATCTATTCTGCCAATGACAGAGATTAGAAAAAAGTAGTTTTTTTTATAGATCTGTTCACACTGACAAAACAGCGCCCTCCTTCTATATTTATAATTTTTTTTTGTCATTTAGCAATCGACAATATTTCTCACAATATCCAATCCAGTGCCATAGAGTTTAAATTGTGGTAAAGACGCCATAAAGGGTTTTGTTAGTTTAATTATACTTTCACAGTAAATTTGGTGGTGATATATTGCAGTTGAAAAGCTAAACATCACACTTTCAGTACCACCATTGTTTCTGTCTCCTTGTCATTCAGTCCAGAGCAGAGGTTCCCAGAGGAAGAGCATTTTTGTCTGAGAATAAATGAAGTCTATCGTGTGGTTCAGAGAAAAAGTTCCCACCTTTGTGATGTCGGGATTCACAGGCCTCTCTCTGCCTCGGCTGCTCTGTAATGGCCTCCTCCACTCTTGTTCTCACATGTTCTCTCTGGTTTGGCTCAGAAAATGAATGGGCAATTCCTTCGACGTAAAGTGAAGAGTGGTGTGTCTGCTTTTTCCGGTGGTTTGCTCGGTAATCATCACCTCTCAGTTTCGGAAGATTTGCTAAGCGTCGTGTTTGAAAACCACTTACTGCATCATTTGTTCATACTCTGTCAGTTTAAATCTAGTAAAGATGGAGAGCCGGCGCAGAGCCACGGGGAGAGTGTGTGTGTGTGTGTGTGTGTCTGTTTGTCATATCATGTCAGAAAGCTTGTGTGCTCTGTCATCTATATGAGGAGTATGTTCCACCAACTCTGAGTCTGTAACATGTTCATGCACACTACATATGAGTGCTGAAGTATTATTTTAGAGGTTGTTCTTATGACATCCAGATTATTACACAGTAACTCAGATTGGAAAGGCCATAAGTGTGTGTGTGCCCCTGTACTGTACTCCCATCCCTGTGGGGACCTGTTTAAAATATGACCTTAAGAGTGAGGTCATTTTGAAACGAAGGGAAGAATGTAGGGGCTTATTGGGGCTTATAAATTAGCACTTTTAAATGAAGTGAAGATGAATAACTTTGTAAAAACCTTTCAGAATTTCTTTTTAATGATTTATTTATTCCATGTTGTTCGGATTTAGTTAGATATGTAGGATTTATATAAAACTGTATGTGTGTTTTTTTTATATTTAAAGTGGTGCCGTTTGAGGGCTACTCTAACCTTGGAGTAAGGGGCTGGGAATGCGTTATTCAACTACTGAATAGGGGAGAGCGGGGTGATTTGAGCCTGTGGGGAAGTGGAGCCACCCCTTGTTTCTCGACAATCAAAGACAAAATTGGTTATATGAATTCACATTTTTGAAGAGTTAATAATTGTCCTCACCCTGTGATGGAGCGAGGCCCATGCAATAAGCATGAGCACATTTAAGATCAAAAACAGTTTTTTTGCCATTGCTCGTTTCACAACCATCAGAGCCCCACACCAACAAAAACTGGTTTTGACCAAGGGTCCATATGTGACCCCCTGGGATGAGAACGGGTTGCCAAGTGATTTTTGTTCAGGGAGTCCTGAGTCTTGTGTCTGAACAATTACCGATAGATTTGAAAAAATCTTATCCATGTGTTAGTGCTTTAGGAAGTTACAATATGAGGCTATAATGTTAGCATGACATTACTCTTAAACTGCTGGATGGGAGGGATGGGGCCAAAAGACCTGGGGGGATGTTGAGTCAACTATTTTGCAGTAATTTCACATTGCATTGCAAGGATCACCGGAATGATGTTGCGTTATGCATTTTAGACCAGAAACCATCATGTCATGCTTCTATAAATTAAGACGGACAGGCTTCAGACAGAGTAGTGGGAGAGGTACAGAATGGGAAGTCCATTGATCAGGTGGTACGAGACATGACGACAAACAGGATGTGAAACAACTAGGAGACATATAGCTGCAATGTTTCACTACTAAATGCAATTGAATGTTGGGAGCTGGCATTTGAGTTTGCATGATAAAATGCCATTGATATCACCGACCCCCATGTGGTTCAACCTATCCTCTCCCTTGGCTCAACTTACCCCTCATATGGGGCAAGTTGAGCCAAGAAAACAGTTTAGTTTAGAGCCAAATTGATTATTCCCAGGGAAGCACCACATCCTAAAATATATGTACATATTTTAGTTGGAGACCTTACTGTCATGTCCTCACTTTAAAGACACCTCAAGTAAAAACTGGCTCAACTCACCCGCTCTCCCCTACAAATATATTGTGTGCACAGAGTAATCTATAGGTGAACTGGAGACATTCATACCTGGCCTGTACATACTTTCTTGTGAAGTCTGTTTTACCGCAGCATTGGCAGCAAATATGGAACAATAACTTAACATGAGGTACCGTGACTTCCTAAAAAATGTTTTTTACATTTTTAGCCAAAATGTTTGTCATAACAAGGTTGAGTGATTTCTACAATACATTTTAGAGTTCTAGCACATACTTTACTGTGTGGTATAAAAATATATACATATAGAAAAGTGCCACAAGTCTTGTAAGTGTACAAATATAACATTATAGACGTGACTTGCAAAGGTCAGAGGTCAGCGCACATCATTGTGCCTGTACATAATGTAAAACAAACAAGCATATATAGTAGAAAGTGAGGAGTCTGTATTTTAGATACATAGTACACTGCTCGTAGAGACTGGAGACAGGC
The DNA here is from genome assembly GCF_014851395.1 of Micropterus salmoides. NCBI lineage: Eukaryota > Metazoa > Chordata > Actinopteri > Centrarchiformes > Centrarchidae > Micropterus > Micropterus salmoides. The sequence continues at coordinate 2,839,667 of NW_024041039.1, forward strand.
TCTTTCATTCCAAGTTAGATGGTTCAAGTTCAAGTTCAAGTTTAACCTCTGGCCTCACAACTGTAAAACTTAAAGAAAAATGTGCAAGTTTATAACCAGAAGGTTTCACTTGAACATGAACTAAAACAGGGAAATATCTATGTTAAACAAGTTGTGACACACAAAGTGGAAAACTGGGAAACAACCTACATGTTTATGATTAATATGTTCTTATATCATGTATTTCTTTGTCATAAATGACTGTCACAACCTACATCTAGTAAATAAACACATCTTGGCTGCTAATGAGAATGAAATAGGGGCTTTTGGCTGGCCTTTTTTACATCCTGCAGTGTTGTCCTGTTATCCTGCAAGTTTTTTCATTGGTCCTGTATATTTTATGTGTATACCACTTACTGATGAATACTGTAATGTACCATGAAACAAGTGACCGTGGATTTTAGGATACAAAATGGAGTGGGCAACAGAAGGCAGTATTGCTCAGTCACATTTTAAGCAGTCTTTGAAATGAGACAGATCTTGTTGACTAATTAATGCGTATTTGGAATTGAAATGTGGACTTTGAAGTGTGTGGTTTCGAAATGGGACACACCTTTTGGCACACTGCCGCCACCACTCAAAAGATAGCAAATTAGAGTACGGATGACACCGAAATTACTACTAAGGAGTTAATTTATCACCCTGCTATGTTCTGGAACAGAAAGGGAATGTGACGCAGGCTGCTTGTCGCCAGCACCAAACTCCGTCAGGTACAGGAAGGTGGGGAGCTTATAAGCAATAAGTGGTTAGATTTGATTCCAAAACAAAGTAATTAGTTTTTGAACACCATCTCTGCAATGCCCTGCAGATAAACTGAGAGGCAGGAAAAACTCGTAGAAAACCGTTCACCCTTTGTGAAATGTTTTTTTTTTTACAGCCTGCCAAGAAAACAGCTCCAGACTGTCTGTGGGAGCAGACTGAAGACTAATGCTAGACACTGGCATTCCCATCGCTCACAAACACGCACTTCATGCATCCACAGGTGGACACGTGAACCCTAACACATGTATCAACCCCACCGGTCTACACCACACGGCATCACTGCCTCGCATGCAGACACAAACACACATGTATACACAGCTCACTGTCATTACAGCGCCCACTCGCACTCACACACACCCTTTCCTCCTTCTCATTATCAGTGCTCGTCGGCACCAAACGCCAGGTAAGAGAAGACCAAAACCAAACCTCATTTCTATCTGAAGCTAATACAATAACTACTACGTACGTCCTCTGTCTCTCTAAGTCTCTGTTCTGACCTCAGCAGAGTCTAACCACATACTGACTCCTCCCTGCATGTCAGCTGCAGAAGGTGTAGTGCTCGTCTTTTTACTAATTTCTAGTATTCCTATTTTTTTCTCATACCATTGTACTTATAACACCTTATAACAGGGTCTAGCAGGACATGCAACATGAGTCATCAGACCATCAGACTTATTATATTTTTATAAAGCTAACCGTTTCACCAAATCATTGATGACATTTTTGGGATGAGAACGCACTACAAGAAACATACAGTGCCCAAATGAACAGTCAGACCACATTATTGTCTCCACCGAGCCAGGAAAATTATTTTGATTTAAGTAGCTCACCTGCAGTAAGTAATGTTTAAGGCTAAAGTACTTTAAGTTTCACTTTAGGCCATGAGCTTCTACAGTTAGAAAGAGTAATATTGTGCAATTCTGTATTTAGGTTGTAACTTTCCGTCATCACCCTGCGCATGTGCATGTGGGTCCTGAGAGAAGAGGGACATAAAGTGTGAGAGACTAAAAATATTAATTCCAGGACTGCTGATAATCACAAAGTTAAAAATGTATTTATGTAGTTGTCGGATAACCGCCATCTATGCCGTTACGGGATTTCCCCGTAGAGTTGTATTGCGGATGTGATTGAGTGGCATGTCTCTGCTCGGAGTCAGCTCTGAGATGGACTGTCAGCCTGTTGAAAATGTTTAGGTCACTGCATGCTGAGAGAAGCTCTGTGACCCTAAAAAGGGATTCAAACACGTCAAGATGTCTCACAATGAGTCATTTTTAATGTTTTGTCCATTTACTTGCTGTTGTGGAGCTTTGGATTAAATCACAGGATCATCCTCAGCAAATGGAGATTGCTTAGTTGTCATGGCAACAGTTGGGCGGCACGGTGGTCCAGTGGATAGCACTGCAAGAGCAAGAATATCCCGGGTTCAAGGTTCAAACCCCGGTCACCCCGGCCTTTCATGCGTGTCTGCATGGGTGTGCTCCGGTTTCCCCCGCCATCAAAAACATGTCAGGTTCTTCAGCCAGTGCCTTTGACCAGTGACTGATAAAACTCTGGAGTTGGTCCCCGGGCGCTGCACAGCGGCTTCCCACTGCTCCCTTGAGTGATGGGCTAAATGCGGAAAATATATTTCGCTATGTGTATGTGACAATAAAGTACCTTTGGATCTGACAATGTTCACATTTTCACTGGACCACATTGGCCTAAAACCTGCGGCTTAAATTCATCCTTTCAAACTTTAACACTGACCTTTAGATCTCCTCCCGCTAGCTTTCTGTTCTACTCGTTCTTTTCCACAATATGGTTTCTTCCCTTGGTCTCACTGAAAAACCTTGAAATCAAAACCTGAAAAACAAATGTTCCCAGAGTTTTCTGTCCACAAGATCAGTGCGATTTCCAACTGAGATACAACAATTGTTTTGTTAGCTACCAACAAGACAGCTGCCACGTGTGGCTGCAACCCGTTCTCATCCCAGGGGGTCACTTATGGACCCTTGGTCAACACCCCCAGTGTCGCTTTTTAATGCCCTGTATACTTTTTAGCGTCATTTTTGTTGGTGTGGGGCTCCGATGGTTGTGAAATGAGCAATTTGGTTAAATTTAGGAAAATAGTATGGTTTGATGAAGCGTAGCAATTTGACACTGTAGGAATGAGAACAGGCTTGTCTTAGCTATGTGCATACTATCGAAACCTGATCAGAAACATTGTTGTTGAAGTCTAACAAAATGATCATTGTTTTATTGTGGTTAACTTGGAAAAGAATTTTAGCAAGTCTGGCTGAAGCTAATGGAACACAGGCTTAAATAACTTAAGCTTTGAATTAGAAAAAGCTTTTTCAGCTAATGGATTTATCAAATTGTAAAATGAAAATGTTCTCTTTGAAGAAATGTATATATTAAAAAAATAATTTCTCATGTCATTCAAGAGGTGAAGACTTTTCTGAGACAAAATTACACATTCTTCAAAAGTAATAAACTCCAGCTACCAGGACACATCTAGTACTTGTTGCTGCGTGTCACTTTCAACACTGTGAAATTAGAGGAAGATTAGATGTTTGGATCGGTGGTTTTGATGCCTCAGAAATATTCAAAAGCGCTTTTGGTTTTAAAGCTCCTTGTAACATCACATAACTAATGGCATTGTAAACTAAAAAGATTTGTTGCAGCATTTTGTACATGTTGTTGAGACAAATTGGCTGAGCAGGGGAATATGGTTATGGGTTTATGGTGATTTTAATTTGCTAAAATGAGTATAAAATGCTATGTTTGATTGATCAGCAGAATGAGGGTCAACCTTTTAATCTCACTTTATGTAAATATGATGATGATATGTGAGTTTGATTTGTGGTGTGGCTCTCTGCCTTGTGCTGAAATCAAAGGGCTGTTTGATTTAAGGTGTGTCTTAATAACTATGATACACACACACCAGTATGGCGAAACATTTTAATTTATTTTATGCAGGGAGAAGCAGAGAACCAAACCACCCACTTTAAAATTAACACCTGAGGGCTCATTTTTTCCCAGACTCTGGCTGATTATGTTCAGACACATAGTGAAACTACTAATTTTGAGCATGTGTCGGATGGAGTGCATGCAAGAGCTGATGTAGAGCAAAGGTAGCTACACTGGCGGGGGGGGGGGGGTGAGGCATGCGACCTCTGCTCTGACAGATATAGCAATTGTGAGTCGCTAAATGAATAAATGTAATTTCCTTCAACTTTATTGTATATTAATATATATTTCCCAGTTGTGTCAAAAGGCTTTGCTGTCCGGTTTTGGACCAGAGTCCGCCAGTTGGTGACCACTGAGTTACAGTGTTGAACAGTGAAATATTTGATCTGTTGGTGAGAGATGAAAAGTTGAGATATTGGGATTCCATAGAAACTGAGCCAATGGTGCCAAAAGTCAAAAGTGTCGTTAGTGTTGCTAAAAAATGCCTCAAAGCTAGCTGGTCATCCTTTCCCAGCTTGACATTCTAGCGTCCTGCTCACTAACCGTCTCAGCCAGCAAGTTGATTATTTGTCAAGAGTTCTGTCTTTGCCAGTTGTTTTGCCAGTGTTAGCTATCGACATTTACATTTATTCATTTAGCTGACGCTTTTATCCGAAGCGACTTACAACTGCTATATACACTCACCTAAAGGATTATTAGGAACACCTGTTCAATTTCTCATTAATGCAATTATCTAATCAACCAATCACATGGCAGTTGCTTCAATGCATTTAGGGGTGTGGTCCTGGTCAAGACAATCTCCTGAACTCCAAACTGAATGTCAAAATGGGAAAGAAAGGTGATTTAAGCAGTTTTGAGCGTGGCATGGTTGTTGGTGCCAGACGGGCCGGTCTGAGTATTTCACTATCTGCTCAGTTACTGGGATTTTCACGCACAACCATTTCTAGGGTTTACAAAGAACGGTGTGAAAAGGGAAAAACATCCAGTATGCGGCAGTCCTGTGGGCGAAAATGCCTCGTTGATGCTAGAGGTTAGAGGAGAATGGGCCGACTGATTCAAGCTGATAGAAGAGCAACTTTGACTGAAATAACCACTCGTTACAACCGAGGTTTGCAGCAAAGCATTTGTGAAGCCGCAACACGCACAACCTTGAGGCGGATGGGCTACAACAGCAGAAGACCCCACCGGGTACAACTCATCTCCACTACAAATAGGAAAAAGAGGCTACAATTTGCAAGAGCTCACCAAAATTGGACAGTTGAAGACTGGAAAAATGTTGCCTGGTCTGATGAGTCTCGATTTCTGTTGAGACATTCAGATGGTAGAGTCAGAATTTGGCGTAAACAGAATGAGAACATGGATCCATCATGCCTTGTTACCACTGTGCAGGCTGCTGGTGGTGGTGTAATGGTGTGGGGGATGTTTTCTTGGCACACTTTAGGCCCCTTAGTGCCAATTGGGCAACGAGGGGTTAAGTGTCTTGCTCAGGGACACATTGATGGATGTGTCACAGTCATCAAACTCGGGTTCCTCATACCAAAGGGAGTGTCTTCTTCACTGCGCCATCGTCACCCCATCTAAGCTAAATTCAAGCTAATTAAGCCTAAATTTTTGATAAGTACTGTATCTGTATAAAAGTCTCTGACCTGCACAGACTCCAGACTCTTCGACTGATATTTGAATACAGCGCTGTGTAGGTCAAACAGGCCTAACAGATGTTTAATTTTCTGTGTGTGTGAAGTCAAGGCGTGAGAACACGGAGGTTATCATATACAGATCTGCTGCTTTGTAGTTTTTTTTGCATAGCTGCTTTCTCTATTCTGACATTTGCAAATCGCCCGGTGGAGGTCAAACTGTGTAAACGCCAACGGTGATATACTGGTGTGTGTGTATCTGATTTACTGTGTGTGAGAACGTGGAGCCTGTCATTTCACAAAACCACATGACTGGCGCTAAAAAGAGGAGGAGGGGGGTGGATGTGTGTGCAGAGGGGTGGGGGGGATAAGACCACATTTGGATATGTTAAGAAGTCCTTGAAGGGTGGTTATACTTGTCAGATATACCAGTCTGACTCATTGTTTACGGCTCGCGACAAAGGCCTGTGTGTACTGTAGCCATCCATTCATCAAGCTACCATTACTGATTAGGTCTGTGCTGAGTTATGGTGGGAACCAGTAACATTTCCTCCCTCATGTGGACCCGGGTTCCTGCTGATAACAAACAACCGCACAAAGCCCTCGCGTGTGTACGTGCACAACAGGCTCTGTTGTGTTGCATTGTGGGGAGAATGGTGCATTTGAAGGCCCTGTTGCATTCATATGGGTGGTGGGGTATTAATAGATTTATGAGCCATGCAGGACCCTTATATAAACCAGGAAATACACATCAGAAGGAGGTTCCTCCCAGTGCCACTTATTCTATTTTCTATTCAATCACAGTCCATGTCAACACGTGGGCAAACATTGAGTGTGTACTTGACTCCACTTGTGGGTTTGATGCATATGCTATTGTTGAACACAGTATTTCATTCTGTAATGTTAAATTGAAAGGAAATCACCCTTTATATTTTCATTATATTATATAATTTCCCACAGGTCCCACTCATTTTAAGAAACCAATCAATGACCAAGGACTTAAAGTTTATATTTCTGAAAGTCACTGAAGTTTGAAGGTTTCGCTTTAAAAAAAAAACACAACTTAAATGGTGATGATCCAATTAAATTGGAAGGTGTTTTTCCAGGAAATGTCACGATATAAGAGGAAAGAGACAAACGGTGACATGCATCAACAAAGGCTCTTGAACAAGGATGTTGTGATTTTTGGTATGTAGTATTTTCCTGTTTTATTCCTGTTGATGTCCTTCCTCGTGTGTTTTACTTGCTGTGATTACGTAGTGTTATGCATTTGTTCCGTGTTTTCCGTTTTAGTTTGTTAGATTTGGATTTGTGTTTTTGCGTACTTTACTTCCTGTGTTACTTGGTGTTCTGCCTCTTGTGTCTTTTTTTAGAGTTGTTTCCTGTCTGTATTGATTGTCTGATTGTTTTCACCTGCGCCTCATTTGCCACCTCACCTTCTGTGTATTTAGTCTTTGCTTCAGTGTTTGTGGGATTGTTTGTGTGTGTTCGTGACACTGTTTTTTCTCTCCTATATTTTGGATTACCTTTGGATTCATTCTTGCACTCCAAATTTGTTACACCTGTTTTGGATTGGTTATTCCCTTGGACTGCTTACCAGGTTCTTTAAACTGTTTCCTTAAAACCCACTAGTTGTATCTGCTCGGTCTGAAGTGACTGCATTTTGGGTCCAAATTCCGGATACCTGTCGCTTAGTTTGATTGAATCTTAATAAAGGAGGGTTGTGATTACAAGGTAAGTGGCTGAAATCCAGAGAAGAGCAGGACGCCTCATTAGGAGGACGTGACAAATGTTTTTTAGTCATACTAGGGAGGTGGCTCCATGGATGGCAATGTCAGTTGGTCAGCCAGTCCACCACTTTGGTCCTAATAGAAAATATCAACAACAATTAGATGAATTTCCACGACATTCTGTACAGACATTCATGTTCCCCAGAGAATGCTTCCTTATTTATTTAACTTTAGTGATGCTTAGATTTTTCCTGCAGCAGCACCGTGAGGTTGAGGTTTATAATTTGGAGTGAAAACTCTCTACTACTACTGGATAGATAGCATGACATTTGGTGCCAATATTCATGTACTTATACTTGTGATCTTTTGATTTTCATCTACTGCTATTATAGGTCAAAGTTTCAGTTTGTCCAACGCTTTGTTAAAGGACTTTTTCCATTTAAAAACTGGGTTTTGCTTATTGGTACTTGGATGTTTGAGCTTCACTGCACAGAGTGTGACATCACAAATGGTCTGGAAGCCAATCGTGGTCCAATATGCAACTTAGACAAGCGTGATGTGAAACTTGAAGCCTCCAGCGCAAACACGTGAATAATTGAAGGAGGAGACATCTTGTATCCAACAGTTAAACTGTAAAAACAACACACATTTGCATATGTTCTGGATTTTTCAAAAGGGAGAAGCAGTAGATCCATCCATCGTCAACCGCTTATCCTGCGTACAGGGTCGCGGGGGGCTGGAGCCAATCCCAGCTGACGTCGGGCGAAAGGCGGGGTACACCCTGGACAGGACGCCAGTCCATTGCAGGGCGAGAAGCAGTAGATGTAATTTGAAAAGTAACAAGGTAATTTCACTTTTTTATTTATTTATTTTTTTTTTAGTATGCTAACAAGCTCAACATGACGTTGAACATGTTAAACATTATTCAACCTGCTAAACATCAGCATTTTAATATTGTGAGCATGTTTACATGAAGATGTTAGCATTTAGCTTAACACACCACTGTCTGAGTGCAGACTGCAGGCTTTACTGTGTGTCTGTGCTGGAGCCAACACATGTTGATATAGCCAACACATTTATTCCTGTTTTATCTATGTAGTTTTATGGCTTATGATATTTTATTTGCTGAATTCTTTCAAAGCTAATCTGTTTGCTGCAATAACTTGTTTCTCTCCACAGGGACCAATAAAGTTCCATCTCCTGCCTCCTCTAAGGCCACTCCTACAGGCCATTTCTGTAAGTGAGAATATTATATGTTCTTTCTCAATCTGCCAAGTCAAACAACTGTTTAAACTGTGTAATGCATTAATGATGAAAAATGGATCTGTGCGTGTGTGAGCTCCCCTCTCCTTTTCCCCTCTGAATCTGCTGTTTGGTTTGGTCTCCAAGCACCGAGATCATGTTTGACGGCGGCTTAAGAACGAAACAAAAAATATCTTTGCACTGGAGGTGCTTTGGAGAGGTTGAGTCCTGTTTGTTCACCTGTGGTGTTCTGTGCCTCTTGGCTACAACAATAGCTGCAGTGTCTACCTGAAACATTAGCTAAGATTTTTTTTGTACGCCAGACTAATTACCATGAAGGAGCTGATCACATGTTCAGCTGCACTGCGGCGGTACATGTTTAGCTTTTGGCAAAATGCATGAACAACAAACCTGTTTTTGATCACTTTTGCAAATCTGATACATATTATACTGTGTGAGTTTATAAATCCGAGTAATTTACATGCACTTAAGAAACCAGGTTATGCAGGTGACTGGAGTTTAGTTACTCTAAATATGCATACTGTACATGCAGTAGGTCAGTAATCAGATGTCTTGCCTACCCCCAGCCTTATTTTGGAAGCAATACTTATTTTAAAGGGCCTAAACTGATTTTCAGTTTCTTCAGTGATAGGATCCTGCATGAACACACATTTCTATAGTAAAACAGTTTTGGTCATTTCACATTAAAGATGTGTTCTCTTTTTTTTTTTTCTCTACGTCTTCTCACTGGCTTGAGGTGGGCTGGGCACTGTTGGGTTAAAAGGTGATGTCACCCATTTATGTGCACCAATCCGGATTCAGGGACATTGTAGTTGCAAAGTGTAGACTTTCTTTTTCTGTGTGTCAGTGAGCACTGAGAGAACAGAAATTATAGTCACATTTTCAGTATCAGAAACTGACTTTTTTTTGGACTTGGAGGCTAATTTGTCAGTTTAAAGCAACACTATGTTAGATTTGGTGTCTCTTGCAATTAGGCGCCACTACAATTTAACTTCTGTCTTGAATAAGGACGGCTCTCCACGTGCATTTATTATGATTACATTACTTATGATTGAAAACTAGCAAGTGCGACAACACAAGACACAGCAAGATTACTTACTCGTCCAACAGCAAGAAGGTCCGTCGGCATCTGCCCTGCATCTCTTCAGCTCTTTTAGAGTCTTGCTAGTGTATGGCGTCATGCTGTAAAGCATTTCCCTGTTCTTGAGATAGATTTCCTGTGCTATATGTGCAATAACACCCACACTGGGCCATTCTCCTTATTACAAGTCAGTGTACCATCAAAATCATTTTGGTTTTTTTGTATATGTGGAAGATGTGACTTCCTGTTATCCAGCCACTCTGTCAGTGATACTTTCCCTGTCTGAAGCCTTCATCGTAACAACCTGATGAGAAAGCGGTTTACCCCTAAACAGGCGCTGGTCATATAATTAGAATATCATCAAAGTTGATTTATTTCAGTAATTCCATTCAAAAAGTGAAACTTGTATAATGTATACATTCATTCCACACAGACTGATATATTTCAATTGTTCATTCCTTTTAATTTTGATGATTATAACTGACAACTAATGAAAACCCCAAAATCAGTATCTCAGAAAATTAGAATATTGTGAAAATGTTCAATATTGAAGACACCTGGTGCCACACACTAATCAGCTAATTAACTCAAAACACCTGCAAAGGCCTTTAAATGGTCTCTCAGTCTAGTTCTGTAGGCTACACAATCATGGGGAAGACCGCTGACTTGACAGCCGTCCAAAAGACGACCATTGACACCTTGCACAAGGAGGGCAAGACACAAAAGGTCATTGCTAAAGAGGCTGGCTGTTCACAGAGCTCTGTGTCCAAGCACATTAATAGAGAGGCGAAGGAAAGGAAAAGATGTGGTAGAAAAACATGTACAAGCAATAGGGATAACCGCACCCTGGAGAGGATTGTGAAACAAAACCCATTCAAAAATGTGGGGGAGATTCACAAAGAGTGGACTGCAGCTGGAGTCAGTGCTTCAAGAACCACCACACACAGACGTATGCAAGACATGGGTTTCAGCTGTCGCATTCCTTGTGTCAAGCCACTCTTGAACAAGACGCAGCGTCAGAAGCGTCTCGCCTGGGCTAAAGACAAAAAGGACTGGACTGCTGCTGAGTGGTCCAAAGTTATGTTCTCTGATAGTAAATTTTGCATTTCCTTTGGAAATCAAGGTCCCAGAGTCTGGAGGAAGAGAGGAGAGGCACAGAATCCACGTTGCTTGAAGTCCAGTGTAAAGTTTCCACAGTCAGTGATGGTTTGGGGTGCCATGTCATCTGCTGGTGTTGGTCCACTGTGTTTTCTGAGGTCCAAGGTCAACGCAGCCGTCTACCAGGAAGTTTTAGAGCACTTCATGCTTCCTGCTGCTGACCAACTTTATGGAGATGCAGATTTCATTTTCCAACAGGACTTGGCACCTGCACACAGTGCCAAAGCTACCAGTACCTGGTTTAAGGACCATGGTATCTCTGTTCTTAATTGGCCATCAAACTGGCCTGATCTTAACCCTATAGAAAATCTATGGGGTATTGTGAAGAGGAAGATGCGATACGCCAGACCCAACAATGCAGAAGAGCTGAAGGCCACTATCAGAGCAACCTGGGCTCTCATAGACTGATGGACTCCATGCCACGCCGCATTGCTGCTGTAATTCAGGCAAAAGGAGCCCCAACTAAGTATTGAGTGCTGTACATGCTCATACTTTTCATGTTCATACTTTTCAGTTGGCCAATATTTCTAAAAATCCTTTTTTTTTGTATTGGTCATAAGTAATATTCTTATTTTCTGAGATACTGAATTTGGGATTTTCATTAGTTGTCAGTTTTAATCATCACAATTACATGAAATAAACATTTGAAATATATCAGTCTGTGTGTAATGAAAGAATATAATATCCAAGTTTCACTTTTTTGAATGGAATTACTGAAATAAATCAACTTTTTGATGATATTCTAATTATATGACCAGCACCTGTACATGACAAGAATTCATCTTTCACCAGGAGAAATCTAGTTAGATTTCAACTAAGCCTAAAAATTAAATCTGTGGGAAATCGCAGTGAAACTCCCCTGCAAGCAGACTAACTGAGATGGGGACTAAAAGAAAGAAACTAAAGTGGAAATCTGCAAGATATAACAAACCAACAGCAAAGAGTGTAATGTTATATCTACAGCTGTTGCAAAAAAAATTAAATTACAATTTTTTAATACCCTACAAGACATTAGAATTTCTCCTTCTAAACTAAAGATTTGTGAGAGAAATGAAGTGGTTGTGGCTGGTAGCGGCCATCAACAGGACAGACCTTATTAGTGAGACACAGAGGACCGCTGGCTCTGCATTCCCAGCTGCCTCTGTCCCGAACACACTGTCAACAGCACATCAGCAAACCCCCAAACCACACTCACCCAAAATCACCCTCCAGAGAGGTGACACACATCCAGAGTCCTCCAGACCTGGGTAGTAGTTCAACATGTTCCTGCTTTACTCAAGTGCTTCTGAGCAAGACTCTGTGGTTGGTGAAGGTGGAGTAAAGACAGTTCCTCTTATCAATAAACAGGATTATCATTAGCTGGAAGCTTCCCTTCCTTTTGAAGATCCCCTTTATGATCTTTGATGTTTAGAATCTTGTGAATCTATCATAGGGACACAGGATCCTTAGTGAAACTCATATCAGGGAATTCAAACTTTTAGTAGTTGTAAAACCTTAACCATGTACAATATTGGGAACTCCAACACCAACTCATCCCCATGTAGTGCAGAAACTGATTAAAATTAACCTTTGAAAGTAAAGAACGATTCGTGTTTTGTTTTTTTTAGCCTAGTTGTCTCCACCACACTTCCTATCCATCACACATCTCCAGCCTTCACTCATCCCTTCTGCAAATCTGACAACTTTACTGTCCATTACACTGACAACATATGGACTTCTTTCTCTGGCACAACATGGCGGGTAAAAATAGAGTTAAAAGCAGGGACTGACAGATTTACAGCACATGACATCCATAACATTAGATCCTTACAACCTACCAGACACCACATGAACGAACAGGTGTCCTCACCAGTATTGTTCAGATTGTTCATTTAACCAACTCTGTCTTCAGCTTGCACACAGTATCCATGTTCAGGGGCTGAGTGCAGAACTAAACACTGGATTACAGGCTTCAGCAAATTAAAATGAATGACTCTGAAATTGTTTCAGTGCCAATTGGAATACAACTAAGACCAAGTTCCTCACTGAAAATAAGTCTGAAACCGTTTTGTTTTGTTGTAACATTTAACCTCTGGGATTTTCCAGAGTCTCTGGCATACAATCCCACTCAGTGTTTCTGTCTGTTGATCAGCTAACATCATGATATGCAGGATTCTTATCTAAACAATCACTCAGTACTACTTCTTCTTAGGAAGTTGGCTGTATCGGATGTAATGTGCCATGCTTTCCTTTTACCTGTCACTCTGAGAAGCTGTGAGCATGGAGACAAACAAGTCAAGCTTGGGTTCAGATCAGCTCTATTTTGAACTTTACACTTTTGAAGGATGTAAAGTTCAGTTTGGTCTGATGTCTCAGGTGATGTTGGTTTTATGAGACAACATAGATAACTTGTCAGAAACATAGAGCTCAGAATAAAAATGGCTGCAGTGTCTTTGCTGTCACTTATAGATTTCTGAAGTGATTTTTAACGGGGGGTGGGGAGTTAATAATCAATGTGTGTTGTCAGGTTTTAAAGAGGTGGTGTTATGCTTTTTGGCTTTTTTGAGTTATATTCCTTTTTTGTGTATGTAACAGGTTTGCAAAAACAGCGGTGGAAAAACAGTGAGCTGCAGCACACAGCTCTCCTCTCCCTTCCAAACACTAGCTGCCCTCCAGGCAGTCAGTGGACATAAAGTTGTTCCTGTGATGTAGAGACAGAGCTCAGTTAAAACTTTACGAGTGAAAGATATATTTGCAAATTGTTACAAATAAATAACTAATAATAAATAATAATAAACTCTCGCTCCAGTCTGTTGCCAAGCTGGTAAGGGGATATACAGCTGAACCGAAGCAGTGTTTCCCGGCTTCTCAGTCTGCCTTTCTCTGCTGCTGATTGGCTAGCAGTCCTTAACTAGGAAGTGCGCATGTGCAACTCCCAACAAAGATCATTTAGAGACGAGATGTATCACTCCATAGCTAAACCAAAGCCTTCAACACAGGGTGAAAAGAGGAGCTGCGGAAATGTGCAGTATGACAAAAAATATGGTGTGTGGTTGGTTGGTGTTATTTTTTTGTTTGTGTGTTGTTGTTTTTTTGTTTTTTTTTATTAAACCTGTTCTGGTACAACCCACTAAGTAGGATTTTGAACCTGGAAAATGAGCATAATACCACTTCTTTAAGGAACAGTGTCCAGGCTAGACAAGGCTGAAGTGGAAGGAGAAATGCACCAACTCAGTTTAGAAGATCAAGAGCTCCATTAAGATTACACGTCTACAGCTAGGCCCCTCTCTTGGTCTAAAATCAAACTTTAATGGATTGGTAACATTCCCTACTCGGCCACCATGTTGCTCCAGTCTGAAAACTGTGGACAGGTTCAGCTCTGTTCACTAGTTGGCTGCTGCTATTATTTGTTTGTTTTCTAGTATAGGAGTGAAAGACTATTACAGAGAAACTACACTAAGGTGACTTTATTTGCTACCCCAGTGTGCACCTTTATGAATGAACATGGCTTCTGGCAGCAGTTCCTCAGATATGTAGATCCATGTCTTGGATTGTCTTAATTTGAACTTGTCTGTACACTGGGGCTGGGTTGTTTTGGTGATTCCCAGTTTAGATTCAATAATTCTCATCTCCTCATCGGAATGAGAGGAGTTAGCATCCCAGATTTCAAATGAACCGCTACAACACATGTTTGGTAAGAATATGCTTTTACTTTCACTCCCACCTGGCAGCTGCCTGTTCAGTGCCTCGATTTAAGGGTTCCTCAGAATTTGTTTCTCTTCAAATACTTAGAAAGGGAAACCTGATACTGGAATACTGCACGAAGAGATACTTCTGAGTATCAAGTACTCACTGCCTCTAGACCTGAAAGGTGGCAGTAAAACCTTTGTGTCTGTCTTTCTGTCTGTAGAAACCTCTCAAACCACTTCTGCAGCATTATCCCCTTCTCTGCCACTGATCCATGTTACACTGTCATATCTCCACTACTCAAACTTTATTTATCCTAAAGGAAGTTCTTGCATGGAAGATGCTCTCTGTACACGGTTTTACAAGTAGAAAGTAGAATTTAAAAAAAGGAAAAAAGTGTGTTTATTATTTCAATTAATTTATTGGTGTCAGAAAATCAGTTACCCTCAAAGTGCTGTCTTCAAATTTTATCCAACCAGCGGTCAAAAACCTGAACCACAGACAGATTTTCAGTGGAGTGCACCTTTAACCAAGGAAGTTTGTAGCAGCGGTTTCTGAAGTAGACGGACTAATGAGACGAAGAGGCCACGCCAGGCAAAGTCAGGAGCCTTGAAGAGTGTAATCTAATCTGCAGCAGGGTGGAAGGGATGTTCTGCCAGTCAGCCACTCTCTTATTAGGACATGTGGGACCAGCTGTTTGTTTGCTCCTTCGCCTCACTGAACGCACGAAGAGAGCGATTCAATGCTTGTTTGGCTGCAGACGGTGCAGAGCCGAACACAACCTAACGCACAAACACACGGAGGTACACACACGCATGCACGCGATTCCCGGCACTCAGACAAACAACACCTGAACGTTACCACGTACGCAAGTGGAAACACCACCTCCTAACGCAGATCATGATGTAAACACACTCGTTGCACGTTTGGCGGCGTCATAAAAACCACCTCTGTTTCTGCTGGTGGTGGTTCACTGCTCCCCTGGCCTTCCTGCTGGCTGTGAGGCCCCCAAGCTGCTGCTGTTGATGATAGAAGGGCAGGTCGTCACTCGAGGGCGGATTGGCCTGGCAACACCATGCTGGCCTTTCTGCTGAGTAGCTGATTAGCTGCAACGTGTTAGCGCTTGTTGACCTGACTTCACATGTCAGCTATTCATCCTGATTGTTCAGACTCCCACATCACAAGCAGAAACTTTCCCCCTACCTTCCTGAATGTTTTCTTTATTATATAATGTTTTCAAGGACCCAAGGTTCATAAAACTAAAAAATATATATAATATAACCATGCAGAATCAGAGCTACTATTGCTTTGTGACAGCAGATGTATGGAAACAACAATGAATCAGGAGTTAGTTACAAGAATACAACAAACCATGAAATGTCAGCAAGTTCATTCAGTTTCACTTGAAAGCTACACAGTTTTTTAAAGAATCTCTTTGGTCCTTTATAGTATTTTGTTTCATGTTCACTACAACCTGACAGATTGACATGTTTCATCCAAAGATGGCATAAGCACATCATGAGGAAAGGACCTCATCTGTAATTTAGAATAAGTATTATCAGTGTTGTCGTGGACACATCAGGATAAATATGTGTGTCCAGTGTTGAAGATCTCGGTTGTTTCTCCTGTTGGGGGAAAAAAATTAGATTTGACTGGTGTTGGACCCGTACACCCAGGAAACAAACTGTTTTTCAAGGGAGTTTTGAGTAGTAGAGTAGTGATCTTAATCTAAAGATTCCTGTAGTTCCTCTAGTATCTGTCAGGGATCATGTTTTAATTTAAACAGCAGCGCTCATACAGAGAGAAGTGGACATTTAGAAATTCATTCAATCAGTACAAATTGCAGCAGTCTTTTCCAATTTTACTGCTGATTTGGACACTAAAGCACAGTACTGGTGGCATCAGATGTTTTAAGTACGTGACTGGCAATGAGGCCTAAGCATAGACTTTCTACAATCATTTTCTGTGGTATTCAGGTTGCTTGACTTTAATTTATTAGGCAGATTTTCATTACCATCAAAGTAACCTTTCAAAGACTTGAAATGGGCCTTTGATCTGTGATCCAACGCTGTGCTGCATTTATGTTTGTGTTGTCCAAGTTGTGTTATTGTCATGTGGTGCTGCGGTTGTGAGCTGGAACCTATTCAAAATCTCTCCTTGGCCGTGCATTTAAAATCCCACCATCATGCAAGAACTGACTGTCAGCTGCCCAAAGCCAGTGCATTAAGAAGCTTGAGAAAACAAACACGCAAATATACAATATGAGAAGGGAATAAATCAAATGTGGCCTTAAATGTCTTTGAGTGTACCAATATGGATATTTTTCACTGGTCGTAACTGCATTACTATGGAAGCTAGAACAACATGCCTTTTGATTAAATGAAAGGTAATAACTTTTTTCTTACTGAAGGTTTACTTATTCCAAACAGGTTGCAATTATCTTTAAGTTCATCTGTGAAATGAACGCACAACAAAGACTGCATTAAACACCTAAAAATTCACTATGCTTTGGATAAAAACATGTACAAAAAACAGCCATGGTGCTAAAAAGAATGATCGAACTATTGATCATGACTGAATGTACAGTACAATAAACCATTTTCTGGGTTCTTTACTCTAACGAAAATGGTTTTAATGCAAAGATCTAAAGAGGCTTCTGTATTAAAACCTTTTGGTTAGAGTATAAAAGTATTAATTTATCAATGTGAAACTTATTGTTCTCTGCATTTAACCCATCCATCCATCCATGCAGCCATTGTGCACAGCCCGGGGAGCAGTTTAGGAGTTCAGTGCCTCACTCAGCGGAGCCTTCAGCAGTGGGTCATGCTGGACTCAAACCGGCGACTCTTTGGTTCTCCAGCCAAGTCCCCACAGACTGAGCTAACGCCATCCTGCAAAGCTGCACACACATAATCACATCAATGAAAGCATGTAGGCATGCACATAAGAGACACATGTATACACATACATTCATGCATGCAAACATTTACACACACACACACACACACACACACACACACACACACACACACACACACACACGCTCCAGACTAAATTAACCCTGACACACACGCCACACCGATCTAACACAATGTATACATTTTCCAGAGAGCTCCCCTCTGACGCCGGCTGAAAATAGCTCCATTTTGTCGGTGTGTGAAGTGTCCGGGCTCTCGCAGCTGATTGTGTGGCCCAGAGAGGAACAGTGTGAGGCTGTGAGATGTGACAAAAGCGCCGCACGCAGTGGGTGGAAACTTCTCTTGGAGTAAAATTCCACCCACTAATCATATCAAGTGTTGAAGCTCACTCTCAGCTGCGGGCCGTACGTGGGTTCAGTCTGTGCCGACTTTTAGCTGCTCTGTAGACATTTTATTTTAACACGACACTGAAAGCAGGATTTACAGCTTGAAAAAAAAATATTCTTGAATGTTTATTTGCTTGAAATGTTATAGGCAAAAGAAGAATACTGGTCCAACAAATGGTGCTAAACTGCAACTTTAAGAAGTTTGTTGACCCCAAAAAGTGTTTCTGCCATCCGACTCTTACTAATTTACTAAGTTAATTCGTCAGCATGCTAACCACTGACGGTATAAAGGAAGTGGACGTAGCCACCGTGACGTCACCCATTGGTTTGTGAACCTATGAGTTTGGCATTTTGGCCGTCGCCATCTTGGTTTTTTGGAACCACACACCAGACGTGACCGTATTTGGACTAGAGGGTGGCGTTGGCGAGCTTGGTCAGGAAGGTGCATCCGTAATTCATTAACTGGGATGCTAATTTTGGCAAGTGTCAAAAACAAAACGTGCTTAATGGAAAAATGAACAGCAGACTCCTAATAAGCTTTTTCAACAGCGCTACTTCAATGTGCACAGAGCGAGTCGCCTCTATCCTGGTAGCGACTTGTCACTCACATGGTAGCCCCGCCCTAAAGCCTTTTTCCTCTAAATGGGAACATAATTTACTAAAGCTGTTTTTCCATTACCGGTACCAGCTCGACTCAGCGTTGGCCCGCCGTCCTCCATTTTCCATTGGATATAGTACCCAGAGATAGTAACCCTCAATGTAGCTGGTCGTCATAGCAATGCCACACACAACTGCCGCAAAGTAATGTTCAACGCAACCCACACATAGCTGTCTCTTGATTTAAGTTAAAACGTTTCAACATTCCTCAGAATGTAAAGACAGATAAGCGGTATGAAAACCTTCCAGCTGTGTTTTCCGCTGCCGTTGTTGCTGCAGCGGTCTGTGTGACGGCGGGAGCGGAGGGCTCTGTGGGCGGCCGGCTGGCCGGCCTCGCCAGCTCCTCCCACGGGACGGTGCAGGCTTCCCCTGCAGCCCCTCGCGGAGCTCCTCAACTCCAGTCGAGCTGCTACCATGAGGTGGAAAAGGGGCTTAAATGAACATCAGGCTGTGTTGGAGAAGACTTGAAACAAGCGACTGAGACCATAAACTCATCAGGAAAGTGTTTACTGTTTTTGCAACAAGTGGCGTTGCCCCCTGCTGGCCGTTAGAAAGGATGTAGGTTTAAGGCACTTGCGCAGTGACTTCACTTTTCAGTCCCAGAGGTTAATGCTTGATCCTAACATTTGCCTGTTTATGGATTAACCAGTGAAATGATTTAGGGTGGAATTTCCCTTCAAGAGAGAACAACTACACACACTGTTAAATATATAAACACACACATGCAGACGCATAAATGCCCACAAATGATCAACATTGTTACATGTACTTAGTTCTTTGTTCCGGGTGGGGGTGTGTGTGTGTGTGTGTGTGTGTGTGTGTGCGTGCATGCAAGCATATGTTTGTGTATGTAAGGGAGTGGGTTTGTGATCATGTATGTGCTTGTGTTTGGGAGGGTTTGTTTTTATTTTCAGCATGTGAACAATGTTAGCACTGCATGCATCTATTATGAAACACCGCGGGGGTGTAAAGTGTCTTTGCACAGCCCGGAACACCACAGAGCAGCACCATCACTCAGTTAGCAGCAGTTTGATTAGCATTGTTGCTAAAGCGTGAGAATGTCCCGCCGGTGTGTATGTGTGTTGTCCTCAATGATCCAAACTCACCCCATCCTTTCATCTTCCTGTTCTCATGCCTGTCAGAACTTCCTGCTCACACCCAGCTGGCCCCGCCCTCTTCAGACAGCCTGCCTGCTCGCTCTTCACTGCAGCGTCCTTCCCTTTAATCGTACCACCCCCCTTTAATTGGTCTGTGTCTTGAAGAGGTCGTTTTACATTATACACCGTGGAACGTGTTTTATGTACTGTGTGGTGTCTTTTGTTGTGAAAGGCGGTGCGTGTGTTTGTGCACAGTGTGGTGAGTAAACACAGGAGAGTCTGACGTCTGTGGGTAACCGAGATACTGTACTTTAAGTAGATGTTGGTATAATTAACTACAAACGTGTTTGTAAGTGCAGGCAGTGAGTTATTGTGTTTGATACATATTTACTTACATCATCCTGCATCTAGACTTTTAGAAATTACTTTGATTGGATCACTGAAACAGACAGAAAAATGTATAAACTATAAATGTGTATACAGAAAATAATACACACCTTGCAAATATTGTTTACTAATTCATTTTGTAATATATTTACAAGTGTTTTGATGTATTTACTCATCTTGAATATTAAATTGCAACTGTTTACCAAATCCGTAATGTTTTGCAAATGTAGTAGTATGCATGACAAATTTGGGCCTTGTAAATCCACACCAATTTATTTATTCCATTTACTGCAAAACATACTTGGCAAATCTTAACTCTTCTGGCTTTTTAACCAGTTTTTCCAACCTTTGTTTGTTTCATGTTTTCTTATTTTTCTTTAAAGTTCAAACACAAAACACTTTGGCTTTTAGGCTACATATAAACTCGTAACCCCAAACATTACATAAATGATGATGTTTGACAGGTAATGTGTACCATGGCCCAAGTCCTTACACGCTTGGTGAAGAGCCCTTGGCATCAGTTTTTCCCATTACCTGTACCAGCTCAACTTGCTTCGACCCGTTTTCCATTGCAGATAGTACCCAGAGATAGTAACTGGTCATCACACACAACTGCCGCGATGTAATGTTCAATGCGACACACACACACACACACCAGCGATTTACGCACAGCTTGATTTAAGTCTCTTGATTTAAGTTAAAAGGTGCCGTTGTTGCTGCAGCGGTCTGTGTGATGGTGGGAGCAGAGGGCTCTGTGAGCGAGCGGCTGGCCGGCCTCACACGCTCCTCCCACGGGTTGGCGCAGGCTTCCCCCCCGCAGCCACTTGCGTAGCTCCTCAACTCCGAAAATATTCAAGCACATTTTTGTGGACTGGTGTGTTCAACATTGATTCTTAGTTAAGTCACTTAATTTACATGACTAACGTAGTTATTTTAACCCAAAGAGTAGTTTCGTTGCTTAAACTTAAATTAAATTAAACCAAATTGCAACGTTTCACAATGTTAACTGCTAGTTTCCAGTCTTGTTAGACTTTTTGAAAGTTTCATGTTTATTCTTGCTAAATTCACCGCACGCTACACATGCAAAGGCTACACGGGGGTTAAAAGGCGACGTCAAGGGGTCTTGCCCAAGCGTCCATTTGTGAAGAGTTGGGAGTCACAATGTGTTGCAGGTTTGCCAAAATAGCGTGTCAGCATTCTAACATTTGCTACACTAATACAAAATTTTTACAAAGTACAGCTGAGGCTGATGAGAATGTCATTGCAGCGATTTGGTCATAAATCAAAGTATTGGATAAATTAAAATGTTGATTGAAGTCCTCCTCTGGGACCATGAATATCTGTACCAGATTTCTAATGCAAACCCTGACCTTCCCTGGTGGCGTGGCAAAAAAAAGAAAACATCATAAACATTTAAAACAACTTTTTTTGTTTTGTTTTTATTGCAGCACCGACAGTATCCCATAATCCTTCAGAGATCTTTGGATGCTGTTCTCATAATTTTTTATCACCTCTTTCTCTCCTTTCCTGTGAGAAACTGACTGCATGACTCATTGTTCTGAAGGTGAGAAAACGAGAGAGAGAGAGATGACTATAAGTTCACGAGCAGGCGCGCAGCGACCACATGATTTACAGTGTGCAACGTCTTCATGCAGGCAGACCCTGCTTTATTACTGTGTGACCCCGGTGTAGTTTGGAGGGGCCGAGGCTATCATTAGCTGGACCTTTGGCCCTCCCCTTCACTTTGCAGAAAGCCAGCCAGCTGGTCCCACACACCCTCATTAGCTCCAGTTCATCTCGTCTCCACGTTACCTGCTGGTCATGTTAATACCCTCCTCTTATCGCAAACTTCACATAAGCAGCTCCCTTTAACCTTGCCCCCCCTGTCTCTCCCCCGCCTCCCCCAATCTTAATCTGTCTAATGTGTGTGTAAATAATGCTTGCGTGGTCCAGATAGCTTTTGTTTTACCATCAAACAAGCCCCGACCATGGGAACCTGGTCATTAATTACAATGTGATTCATGGTTATGACTCTGTGTCTCGTCTCGCCACTAGTCTGTCATTAAGACTTTCCCAGACTTCCCATTCTGGTCTCTCCCTGCTAACAGCTCACCCACACCAGCACTCAGCCCTGCTAAATCATCACCACCTCTTACACACAATGTCAGCACCTTCTCTTCCGCCAGGAAATGCACACTTGTTTCCAGGCATATTACAGTTACCATGATTATTCTAAAATAAAATGGGGAAATTAGGTCATTTTGGCTGCAACATTATAAACCTGCAGTTATGTGGAGGTGGAATTACTTTTCACTTTTTTAAATAAAAATGCAATCAGAATACTATAAAGAAAATGGTTAGATACAATATCCCAGAGGTCCAAACCTGTGGGTCCGGACCCCCTATGGGCTCACAAGATAAAATTTAGGGGTTGCAGAGAGATTAAGCAGAAATAACACATCTAATTTCCCCCTTAATAATTCGCTTTTTTTTTTTTTTTACAAATCCATTGTGCATCTCCAAATTGTATTGTCACCAAATCTAAATAAAGGTTTATTAAAAATGTAAACCTTTTGGCACATCAGGTTCAGCTGACTTCATTTACTGTTTGAGACAAAATCATTGATTTACAATTTGAATAAAGACAGTTTTCAAGCTACTTCTACTTAAAATTGTGATTGAATTAAGACTCCTACAGTTGAGCAGTGTTTTTGTCACACTTCAGTGTGCTGTGGATATGTGAGGATGCTGTAGCCCTGTTGTTGATTATTTTGGGTTCACGCGTGAAATTTACACATTGCTGGGGTTTTTTCTGTTGCGTGGAGGAACAGTGAGGCGGCTGTCAGTCTGCTGTCAGTTGCTATGTTTGAGGTTTGGTAACAGCTACAAAGTGGATGGGGATAAGGCCAAGAGGCTGGCAGGAGTAATCTTACTGCCGCCCCCCCTCAACCACCACAGCTCACACTGTATGTGTTTCTGCATGTGTCTACAGTATGACTGTTTATGGAAGCTCACTAATGACAAAACCAGTTGGGAAAAGGAGGGAAATGCATTAACTCACGACTTTAGAAGTACATCAAAGGTTTTCAAAGTGGAAGGCAGGCCTCCCCAGAGGCGCTCCCAACAGTTTCTGGAGAGGCTCACTGAATGGAAGTAAAACGTTATTATTATTATTATTATTATTTACATTATTACTAACATTAATATTAGTTTTTACATTGGCATAGAGTAGCCTAAATATGTGTGAATTGGTTAGAGAGTTTAGAGATACAGTAGTTTTGGGGAAATTTACAGTCTTTATCAGAGTCAGAAACTTGAATGCAAATTTATCTTTTTTTTTTTTATGTATTTGGTGTAATATTTTGTGTCAAACAGCAATACTAGGCGATCTTGGCTCAATTGTTGAGTGTATATGGGACCAAATAACATAATCAGGGTCCCTCACAGTCTCAGACTTTGAAAACCCTGAAGTACATCATAGTGTAGGAAACGATAATATTTAATGACCCAAAAGTGATCAACATTAATTTGAATAATTAATAAATGTTTAAGTCAAGTCACTTTATTATGCACAACTGGCAACATTTCACTGGTTCAAGCTCAAATGTGAGAAAGACATCACTCTGGGCTCAACTATGAGCTGCTTTTTTCGCTATCGTTATATTTTATGAACCAAATGATTAATTAGAAAAATATTGGGCAGGTTATTCAAAATGAAAATAACTGTTACCTGCAGCTCTACTTGAGTATGAGCAAAAGATTGTAATATTTCTTCCACAGCCGGACAAAACTTTTAAGTGAGCACAAAAACAAATTTAAAAGGAAGACAGTCTGAGAGTCAGGATTTGAGGGCACACAGGATCAGATTTGTAAGTGCAGTTTTGAGGATGCTGGAGGAGTCATGTTACTAGAGCTGCACACTGTCACCTTTTAACAGTTTGTAAGTTCAGGTTGTTCTGTTGAAGCCTAAATGTTGTTAAGCACCCTCTTACATTCTCAAGTGCTCTGAGGAAAACGGCCAAACAGACTGAGTAAAATGAGTATACCTTGCATATTGATTAAATATTGAATTAGCTTTTTTCTCATGCAGTAGTTTTGGTGTTACTAAACCTCCATAGATTTATTCTCTGTGTGTGTTTGTATACTGTAAGACTGAAAAGTGCTTGGTGTTATTTTTTTTTTTGTGTGTGTGTGGGTGTTGCTCCAGCTGCCCCAGACTCTAACTTACTCACACACACACACACACACACACACACCCTACTTGACCCCCTCAGTCTAAACAGTTGCTCATGCCACTTCACTGGAGGCGAGAGCAGCCAGACTCTGACTGTAAATGTCCTTCTTGATGATCAAATGATATTGGCAAATAAATCCTGGTATTAGGTGTCTTGACGTCTCACTTTGCATAGATTTTGAGGTCCTGCTGTCCTCATGCCTTGTGTGGACATTGAATCTCTCCACCCCCATGACATTATCACACTGATTTTTAACTGTGCATGGTGATTTTCTTGCAGCTCTCAGCAGAAACTCAAACCGCTTTTGAGAGATTTAAAATGCCCTTTCAGTTTACGTTGTAACTGGTGTTTAACCAGTTGTCTTAATTACATTTGCTGGGCTTTTGTCAGGTAATGGCTCATTGGCTTTCTCTGAAACCCACAAATTCCAGGGGTCTTTCTAGAGGTAAAGTGGTTGCAGTGACAGATGGGACAGTGGTGAAGTCTTCAGACCGCCCACTCTGTACATGGCAGTGGTGTGTGGCCAGAAATCTTGGGCCGAGTGCACAAGAGCCCTCCCTACAACTTACTTTATCACACACTTAATATTCATTTATTTATCAATAATCAGGGTCATTAATGATTTAAATACTATAAAAACACCATAAGTCAGAGGGATTTTGATTTAGACTGCACTGTTATTAGTTGCTGTTTTGTTGTTTTTCCTTTTGAAGCAGTTTTGTTTGTGGTTTGCAGATTTCATTTAAAGACCAGAACAGTTATTAAAGTATGTAAGAATTATAAAGGTGCACTGGAGGGTCGCAGAGTGTCAGCATGCTTTAAAGTGCTTGTGAAACGGTCGAACAGTGTGTAAACTCCCTGCCCCCCCCCACACACACCTCTGCAATGTCAGATCGTTGCATTCACCAATGTTTGCAACTTTCCTAAATGGACAACCACATCCACTTAATGCAGTAATTGGTCTGGTGTGTGGCGTTGAGGGCAGTGGCTCTCTTAAGCTTTTGTTTTCACACAACTACTTGTCACTTTTCACGTGTAACATCACAAATGTCTTCGAGGAGAGAGTGTCCTAAAATGTGCACCATTATCCCCATTTGTAAGAGTAATGGTGTTGAGACTACAAAGACGCGCAAAACATACAGATCAGGGAGGCAGGGTGACGTCGCCGGAAATAGAAGCTGAGAGCAGCCTTTTCACCCAATTTCAGGTGTGGCTGTTTGGAACAAGCACAAACTGTCTTGCCATCAGACGTGTTCAGAAGAATCGTCTTACAAACTGGTTTGCTTCAAACACAGCCTTAGGTGGTCAGTATTTCTGTCTGTACCCCTGCAACCCCACTCTGCTGGTGTTGAAGGTTTAAGACAATGGAAATAAATATCGAGAGCCTGATTTATCTTATGTCCAGAAACTGAAACTAAAACCCATCAGTGAGCCTCACCGCTGCACTGGGTGACATGTTCCTTCCTCACCATGAACACACACACATACACCGTCCTGCTGCCCCAAATACTCACTATTACACCAGATTTATTAATCCGCCGCTGCAAATAGTCCCTAACAAATACACTATTTCCTCCTTAACAAAGAAAGAAGAACAAAGCAGCCTCAACAAAAAAAGTGACACACGTGCACTCACGCTGTTTTACACAAAGAGGAACAACACACACATACAGCACCTGTACACACACGCACTCAGAAATATGCAGATGCAAGAATGTGCAGCCACACACGAACAGTGATATTGTGAATTTATGCTCACACACACTCGGAGTGTGAAGTTTTGCTTCCAGCAGGTTCCTCTGATCCTTTATGTGCTTCCTCTATTTTTAGCCACCTCATTAAACTGGTGCTAATGATTCTTAGCCGTGTAAATGGTCTGATAAGCTAATTATTGGAGGAGAAAAACCTATTTCCATCCCACCCACATAAATGCCTCTCTGCTCCGTTAAAGCCTGTGTGATTAATAGCAGGGGTTTGGCGTGCGCTGTGTGTTTTTATTTTTACTGGAGAGAAATTCCCTGCATCCAGTGAAAGTGGAAACATTGACATTAAACTGATCTGATGTTTTTTGTTTGTTCTTCATTTTTAAGTGTTGAGATGTTTGAATCAATCACCAGTATTGTTGGACTGTGACTGAGGATTAGTTTGAGATGTTCATGCTTGACTGATGCAGTCCTCCTTTCTCTTTCTCTTTCAGTTGCTCTCCTCCTTCATAATACCTTCTGTAGTCCTCTGCATCTTTCTCTATGTAGTTTGTCTCATTCATAGTCTCTTTTTACAGTGTTTATTTCTCTCTCAGCCAGAAGGGAGTAGTTTACTAAGTACACTGACTCATATTCTACTCTAGTTTTACTTCCTATTTAGCTTTTAGGGAAGAAAAAACAAGGAAGGAAGAAATAAAAAATAGAAGATGTATGCTGCTGAGATCAGATTGTGTTCACACATCTAAATGAAAACTTAAACAAGAGCAGAATTAGGCATATACCCACTGAGAGTTAATATTACAAAGAGCACTAAATTTTTATCCATAACCCAGCCTCCTAGGTGCCTTCCAAGCCCGAGAGCCCAGGAGAGCCCTCCACGTCAGTTGTTGCTGACACTAACAGACCCCACTCTGACCAGTCTCACAACAACGCTGCTTTCCAAGCACCAATCAGAGTCAACCAAAGTATAACCTAATCTAAAGAAACATATGGAACATTGGTAAGAATAACTAAAAATATATTAGATTGTTATCTGACCCTAGAAGGAGATGATGAACTGGCAGAATGTCTCTCCGCTGTCAGAGATAGAAAGCAGAGACCGATCCTACGTCCAGGCTCAGTGACCACAAACAAACTGGAAATGTAAGACACAAAAAAAGGACAACAGAATATGTGGTCAGTGTTGGACAGGTGAGACTGAGACGTACCTCCTCCTACATTTACTTTAACAAGTTCAAAACTTGCATGCATGTTTACCATGTTCACCTTCTTCATGACATTATGGTGTTGGCATGCTAACATTTGCTAACTGGCACTAAACACAGGTTGGTATATTGGACAAAACATTTGACCTGAGGGGAACATGAATGTGTGAACTAAATTTTGTGCCAATCCATCCAGTAGATGCCGTGATGTTTTAATCTGGATCAAAGTCGGCATCTCTGAAGCCAAGCAGCATCTGAGTGAAATTGCAACACCGTGCAGATTTCACTTCACAACATAGTCCAAAAAAGGAGAAAAACATGAACTAAACTGATAAATAATCAGATCTGTGTCACATGAGGTAAAAAACAGTTTGTGACGAGCATCATAACAGCAGGTCTGTCACCACGGTGCAGGAAGTAGCCGATGAACAAGCCTGGGCATGTTGGCTGACCCTGCTGCACATCTAAGGATCCAGAGGAATCAGAGTTGTGTGTGTGGGTGGGCCGACTGTGGAGGTGCAGAGGTTCATCTATATAGCTGTCGGTGGGTCGTCGCGTAGGTTTACGGAGGGATGGCTGGAGGGAAGAAGAGGCAGAGGCGGGTTAAGTTACACAGCCTTAAATCATGTTAGCATGTTTGGTTTTTACACGGATGCTTCTGTGACATCAAGTCTTAATTTTTCGTCAGTCCACACACACACACACACACACACACACACACACACACTGATGCGTTACAGGGGAGGTACTGTAGATGATGAGGCCATCAGCTGTAGGAAGGTCAGAACACCTTCTGACCAACGTCTGAATCGCTGAGAGCAGAAGACAAAGAAGACCATTACAAAAGTCTGTTCCATTTTTCACATTTTAAAACCTATAACTTTTTGCAATTTAAGCATATTTAAGTCACTTGGATGTGGAAAATAAAAAGTCCTAATAGTGAAGAAGGGTTTAGCCTCACTGCAAGGTGATGCCCTCAGACACCCTCAGATAATTTGAGGAAGAAAAAAAAAACAAAAAGGAATAAAATATTATGTTTAATAAGTAACATTTGTAATTTTATTTTTAAAAATGTAAACATTTATCCAAATACTGGCATATTGTCATTAAGAACAAATTTAAAAAAACAAATGTGAGTAATGCTTCATCGTCAGACCCTGATCTGTTTATTATTCCTGAATAATTTCAGCTCATTTATACAGCGCAAACACAACTGACTAAAATGCACAAGTGAAGGGATTGTAGGGAGGCTCAAGCACCCTGAGCATATGCTTAAATATTCTGTATTCTTTTTGACTTTTATGACAAGTATCTTGTCCAACGAAGGTTAAAATCAAGGGCAACTGGACTTGGTTGAAGATACTCTTCAACCAAGTCCAGTTGCCCTTCGTTGGATAACTATGACCTGGATGACTGAGAATCTTCACAGACATGACAAGTATCTTTTTTGTCTAATCACCATAATGTTTTTCTCAATCTATTATAATTGAAAAACCCACTTGGCAAATGCAACGATACGTGTAGGCCAGGCCAAGAAACAGGGCTAGTTTCTAGCCATGTTGGAAAGGCTTACAGTAGAAACATTGGGATAGCGCCCTCCCCTCTCAGCTAAACTGAACATGAAATAAGTTGGATCAACATATTATGGGTTGCACGGGGCAAAATGAATCCCTGAACAGCAAGTGCTGGACCTGAGTAGTCACCAGGCTTTAAGCCCTGGCTTCATAAACTACAGTCTCCAGAGGTGTGTCACAAAGCTGAAGTGGCCCCGGGCAGTTTGGGCTTACCGGCTGCCTGCACAGCCATCATCCAGCAGAGTGTTACAGCCTCCCATCGGCCTGCTTTCACTCTCTCACGTTACAAGTGTTGCAAATAAAACGCTCGATTAACTATGGGTTTCCAAAATACTTACTGCTTGGTAATCCCCGTAAGAAAATGTCACAAACTAACCGAAGCTGCACTTTGCAGCTGCTGCAAGACTGGTTTCAAGGTGGGCTGAACAGTGTTAATACCAATAACAGCAATTTAAAGGTGTAGCCATCAATCTTAGAGTGCTCCTGCTATGATTAAGTGCTTTAATAAGCTGCCTCCGCTGCGAGTGTTGAAAACAAAGTCCGTCCTGCAGATCAATTTGTTTAAACTGGGCATTGAAATCATCTTCAACGATTACTGTTATCAGCCGCCAGGCAGCTTAACTCTTATGACAGAACTGGACATTTGGATGCTTGTTACATATCCCAGACTTGTGTTTTTGGTCACCCTCTCGCCGTCTGCACCTGCTGACTGTGTTTCCCTCCGTGACGCCACTGTCACCGGTAATAATAACCTCTTGTGAACAAGCATAAACAGACATTAAGCCTGCTGCTACTCCAGCCTGCACTTAAAAGATCGAGCCTGGACGCAGCTTTGCCCCCGTATAAATTGTCTCCCTGGGTGTACAGTAATTAGAGAGATCAGCTCAGGCTGTAAGCTCTATTAAGTTGCTGTCTGTAGCGCCCTCAGGTGGAAAAGCATGTTAATAAAATCATGGAGAAGCCCTGATTTTAAAAACAGGTCACTGGTGCCTTTTATTTGCGCAACATTTTTAGATCATTCTTACGGGAATGTTGCAGGGATTGCGTTTCCACACCTTTGTTGGGAAGGATGAGTGGGCAGCACTTGGCTATAAGTGTGGTCTCACATAGAGGTCAGAGGTCAGGAAGTTGTTGGCCTTTGACGTTAAGACGTCAAGCGGCAGACAGCCAGTCTCACCTCTCGGTTCACCTCTTGTTGCTCTCAGCTGATTTACAAAGTGTCAAATGGGGAGAAAGCACCGGAGTCTGGCGCACAGAGGGAACACATTTGAATTTAAATGATCATTTACATTTTCTTATTTCCGATTTTCTTATTTGTTTATTTTATACATCAGAATCACATGTGGCATATTATGGTTTATGGGGCATTTTGTTGAAGCTAACTTGCAGCAAACCTCCTTTATTAGGTTAAAGCAACTAAAAAAACAAATGGACAACAGATTCAGGGTTTAAACAACAGAACAGGTAAACGGACTCTGTGCATGTGCTTATATTTTTCACACATTAACTTGATGAAGCACAATTTCTTTTGCATCACACACCATTTTGTGAAATGATAAGGCCTCTGTCATTTTAGTTTGGTATGCAATCGATCTACACAAACTGATTGCCACATGGTTAACGTGGAGCCTTTGGACCCCGGAGGGTCTGGGGCCACAACCTTCCATCAGACTTTGTGGACAGGGCTCTACTGCAAGTGTTTTTAAAAGACTGCATACAAAAACTGTGGGTTTAGTGTCCATCAACAGCTTTTTTGCTGTTAAAGAAAGTAATACGTCAACAAAATAATGAGATAAATATTAATTAATATAAATTAAATAACAGTGACACAAAGCAAACCTTTCCCACCACAAACGTCCATATTATTCAGTTATCACCTGGTGACTGTCGGCTCTGCAGCACACCGGTCCTGTTTGATCTGCCGACCCCCCCCCGCCACCCCTTGCTGTGTCGCCTGTGATTGAAGATGTGTGTGTGTGCGTCTCTTTTGAACTTCGCCCTAATAGGAAGCCAGGCTGCACGTCAAGCTTCAAACTCAGTTGTGTGGCCCCGACCTGAGGGCCCAAGTTTGTTTAGCTGCCGTTCAAGTGCTCTTAAATGGAGATGTCTTCTGGTGTGTGTGTGTGTGGTGGGGGAGATGGTGGCAGACCCTGGGGTGATGAATGGCTTGTCTCCCTCCCCTCCCCCACCCTTCCTTCACCCATTTGCAGCTGATCACCTGTTCTTTGGTCACAGGGAGGGGGGTCTGTGGGTTTGGAGGTGGTTGTTTGTGTGTGTGTGTGTGTTGGGAGTAGCTAGTTGTAACCAGCTCTGCAGTTGATCTGTCTGTGTTCTTGTACTTCTATGTTTGTGAGATTTAGACTTTAACACTGAGGACATTTTGTAGACAGTTCCTGACTTCCTGAAACAAAATTTTAAGATCTGGTTTTAGGGTTAAGGTCAGACTTGGGTTTAAGTTTAGAAGTTTAGTGCATGCTTAGGATTAGGGGCTAAGGAGTGTATTATGTATATCTCAAATGTCTGTGTGTGTGTGTGTGAGAGAAAAAAATGTATGTGTGAGGAAAGAGGACACACTCGCAGGTCAAACCCACACTGGGGGCCTATCTGAAAGGGCCAATGTGTCAACCAACCCTCCTCACAACCAGGGTTGGCCGTGGGCCGTGAGTCTTTTCCCGTGTGTGTGTGTGTGTGTGTGTGTTACAGTGACTACTGTGCCTGCTGGGGGACTACACATTCTTGCATGTTGGAATTTTCTCTGGCTGCAGGAACGACAACTGTGTTCACTGGAATCAATTAGAGAGGAGGAGGCCGAGTTACAACAAGTGAAATATAGAAACAGTAAAGTGCTTTATCGAAACCTTTATTTAAACAGGAAAAGTCTCTTTTACGAGGGAGTCCTGTATAGCACAAGTAAAACACAATACATAAATTAAAATACAATACAAAGTGTACAAGATATTTAAATAAATTTAAATAAACTTTAACTAAAATTTATTTATTTAAACTTTAAATATGTAAAACAAACGAAATGTAGAGATTTACCTATCATTAATTAAAAACAAGTGCATATGTCCATCAGAGTGTCTGATATTCTTTTTTTTTTTAAAGCAGCTAAGGAAAGCTTTAAAGCTGCACTCACCAATATTTCTATTGACAATTGGAATAAATGACTCCATGTTACACGAAGGGTGCCGCTTGTAGTGAACTCTTCATGACACAACTCAACTCTGCTCCAATAGGATCATAATGTGGCTCTGTGTCTGAGTGTGTGGTTGGTCAGTTTTATCTGTATTTCTGTGTCATGCCAAACATCCGGCCCATCCCACATGAGATTACAAGACGCCGCTATTTTACAAAACCATACACAAAAAACTACTTCTATATTCTTTCAAATAAGTTAAATGAAATAATTCTAATGAACTGTACGCTGAAGAGAAGTGCTGCATTCCTACAGTTTGTCCTGTTGAAGAGCATATGTG
The DNA here is from genome assembly GCF_014851395.1 of Micropterus salmoides. Taxonomy (NCBI): domain Eukaryota; kingdom Metazoa; phylum Chordata; class Actinopteri; order Centrarchiformes; family Centrarchidae; genus Micropterus; species Micropterus salmoides. The sequence goes on from NW_024041039.1 coordinate 2,871,590, forward strand.
AACGCCTGACTCAATCTTTGTGCGTTATCCATATTTACAAAATCAACATTCAATAATATATACTGTAATTTTTTTTATCTTACTAAACAACATATTCCAAAGTTCCCAGTAAAAAGGGCAACTGCAAACAATCATACAGTGGAGTTTCAACATTAGCTCAGTCTCTTGGGAATCAGAGGGTTGCTAGTTCAAGTCCAGCACAGACCCGGCCCTGAAACCCTAACTGCTCCCAGTGCTGCTCCTAATTAGGATTAAGGAGCTTTATTGATGGCCGTTTCAACTTCACTATGAGTGCGATCATTATCAAGGTCCTCCTTTACTCCCTTAAGATTTGTCTCTCTATTACATTTTTCCTTATACGTGTTTAAACCGTAGACTGTAGAAAAGAAGTGTAGCATGTTGGCCGTCGCCATCTTGTTTTTTAAAACCAGAAATGACCATATTTAGAAGAGAGGGTGGAGCTGGGGAGGGACATGCATGCAAACTTTCAAAACCGAACAGAATATTAATATGTTTTGTTTTACATGATTACTGTGTGGATATTTTAGCACAAATTGTCCCACAAGCTGGAACTGGCATGTAAAGCATAAAGGAAAAGCAAGTCATACACGCAAAACATAATCAGAATAATGTTATTTGAAAAGACTAATACTGTATTTTTCTTACTGTTTGTGCAGCTAAACATTCTAATTTCTACATAGTTGACTTTTCTTATTCAGTATACACAGCTCTGAACTAGTAAACCTTCTGCTTTAGTGTTTCTTCCCCATTGTTAAGTTCAAACAAGAAACAGTACAGTACAGAAGGGAGTTTGTTTTCAACGGTGCAGCTGCAGAACTTGTCTCTGAATGACATCAGCGCAGACAGTCCTTCTTCTGTTGTTTGCAGCTTCATAAAGGAGTTGTTTATATTTCAAAACTCCCAGATCACAGACAGGAAGATCATCATTATGCTTGTAGATCACAGGAGCGATGTAGGTGATGTGTGTTTTAAGTTGGATTTTCCCTTTAAGCCTCTTAAGGCCTGCACTTGAGAAACAGCTGTAACTCTGTGATCCTGAGCGCTTTGTTTGTGTTCATCCTTTCCGACTTTCAGCAGAAAAGGGGAGCATTTCAGCCGCTTTTTTCTGCTTCTTTGTTGTTTGGGGGCTTCACGAGAAATTAAATCTTAGTGTGGTGGCAGAGCACCTCCTCACAGAGACCTAAAAAAACAGCACTGCCACAAATAATGCTGACACACAATACCATATCAACGCAGCCCTCCATTGTCCGGGCCAGAGTAAGGCGATTCTGTTTGTCATCTTTGGCAACAAAAGCTACCAGCTGCCTTTGTGCAGCCAACAAGTGTCGTTATTCAACCCCACAAACGTATCAGTCAGCTTAAACCGTGGTGGGGTGATAAATCTCTGTAGAGTGAAATGATGTTCTCCTGTGGAAGCTGAAGAGGCCCGTGAGGCAGGTTTCCTGGCTGTAGATGTGGGTGTTGTAGTACACGTCGCTATCACAAGAATGGGGAGTGTGGAGGCTTTTCACCCTCACATTCCTCTCTCGCGGTTGCTTGTATTGTTGGCAACAAAGACGTTAAATCAAATTAGACTGTTGTAATCATTTCAAGCCTCTCTGGTGGTTGCTACGAGGGTTAAAAATGGAGAAAAGGTCGCTGTAACAGCTATTTTTTCTCAATAACTCTTAAAACTTTCTCAATAAAGTACTTTACATCAGTACAATTCCTCTTTTAATACTGGGGAACTGCACTGGGACCTGCTCAACGCTGTGATTTCAAGAAGCAAGACCTTTGCTTTATTAAGCTCTTGGAGGTCTGAAATCGGTTTGGTTCCAAAGGTTTGATTCCTGGTAGCAGGACCTCCAGCTTGGTAGTGCGTTCCCAGTGAAAAGAAAGATTGGTGTTGGATTAAATGGAAAGTCAGACGAGGGCTCTTGCTGCACTAGTTAGACTCTTGACGCTAGAGTTCTTAATTTTACTTAAAGGGGCAATATGTAGTTTCCAGCGCCCACTAACGGTGCGGTTTTAAGATTGCAACCATTTGTGTGCTCGCTTGAACTTATGTCGAGCATAATCCGAAACACGACCGCTTTAAAACAGAGATCCCACAATAAACGCGATAACACAGGCATGCCGGCTGTGGCTTTTCACACAGACATGTTCAGGCTTTGTTACTTCAGCGTTCCCGGCTCATACAGCGCAGCGCATAAAAGGCAGTGTGACGGCGGCTATAGACAGACAGGGAGACAGCTTCACACAAACTCGGGTAAACTCCCACTGCAACGTTACAGTAATATTTTTATCAGCTTGAGGTTGAACTAATCCATGCTCGTTATAAATGAGATTGTTCACTTTATAACAGTTAGACCGCAGTAAGTAACGTTACTGTAGTGAATGGTTCTTCCACTTTGATGTTTTGCGCCATTTTGTTGCAGTATTGTATATTATGTGACATCCCGACCCGGTGCCTTCACATTTAAAGCAGAATAGTGGCTGCTCCAAGCAACAGAGAAAACAGGCGTGTTTCTTTTCTAAATGAGGCTACAGCGCATTGACAAGAAGGCAGTAAAAATTAGATTTATCAATAAGTGATTGTAAAACTATAGCCCCTTTAAACCTGCAATAACTGATTCTTTTTTTGGCCAGGGTGCAGTGGAAACACGCTGAAACGTGTTCGAAATGACTGCGGCTGACTTTCACCGACTTACTATTAGTGATGTGCGATACCACTTAATTCCTATCCGATCCAATACCAAGTAATACCCAGGCTGGTATTGCCGATACCAATAATTTTTGCATATTTTATTTCTAGTTTAATGTGACCTCCCCCTTCCCGTTTCTGTATTTATGAGAGAAATAAGGATTCACCAATTCAAAATAATAGCTGCATAATAACAAGACATCAAACTACTGTCATATTCTTTAATTATAATAAAAATATCCTGCTCAGAACCGCCGCTTCATAACATCATCATATTACTTTGACTTAATCTCAGATGTTTAGCGAAGTGTTGCCAAAGTAATTCACTGTCTTTGCACACACATCACACAGAGTAACATTATTACCGTCACAGCTAAAATTTAGCCAGACGTGACTGTTTTTACAGCAGCCAGTCGGCCAGAGTCAGTATTCAATCACGGGAAATGTAAAGGGCTGCAGCGGCTCAGTTCAAAGAAGCTCCGTCACAGAGCCGTAGCGCAAGCATGACTTTGACAGGTGGAAGGAAAAGTAGTTCCTTTCAACCGAGTATAATTAGACCATCCTGGTGACACTTAAGATAAAACACATACTCTGCTTCACAAATTACTGAGTTTAGATATCGATCCTTTTATATGAGTATCGATGCTGGAGCAGGAAACGTTGGTATCAAAAACATTGATACTTTAGGAACGATCACTACTTACTATTCAAACGTGAAGTCAAGTCAGACACAGTCTACCTTCGGTATACTGCGTGAGCTTACTGTGAGCTTAGATCAATGAAAACACCTCAAAAGGTGGTTCCAACTTTGTGCAGCCAGAGAAAAGCAACTGCGGCCGTCGGACTCAGCGACTGAGACTAAGAGTCCAGTATTCTCTCTCTGTTAGCTCTGTGTTTGGTCTCCACCACCTCTCTGGCTCTTTAGCTGCTAAGTGCTCCACTATGTTCACCAGCTGCTCTCTAACTGTGTCTGTCTGCTGTTTGCTGCAGTGTACTGTGGGTTTTTACAGGTCCTTCACTGAAAACAGCCTCAACTGTCTCTAAATGACACTATGAGAGCAGTAAGAGTGAACAAAAACAGTAAAATTGCGGGTCAGACAGCTGAATCATGAGCTGAAACTCATTATAAAGCTCTGTAAAGCAGAGGTGATCTGCAGATTCACGTTACAGTACGCTGAAGGTTCATCACTACGAGCGACACCTTTCACAGTGTCATCTGAACAGGATCATCACAGGGGAGGGTTCGAAGCTTTAGAAGCTGATGTTGCTACTACCACAAGGTTGTTGCCTGCCCTCATAGATAGGGGCGAAACATGATGAATCGTTTCGGGATAATGGCGCATACTTTCGGACAGCATTGCACTCGTTTAAACTAACGATTCTTTTCATTGTCGAATAATCTGTTGATTCATTTATTGCTTAGTCGCTTAGTTGTTTGGTCTATAAAATGTCTGATTATAAAAATAGTTGCAGATAAATTTAATACAACTAATCGATTAATCATTGCAGCTCCACACTCATTTGTACCCCTGAAGACTAAGCTGAATGAATGAAGGATGAAATGAGAGCTTGAGAGAGCAGTTAAAACTCCACCTTTCACACCTCCACACACTTGACCAGCTGCAACAAAACAGCATGTCATGCTTAGCTGCTGGGTCATATCCACTTCTCTTAAAACACCCCTGGCCCATCCCCCAAATGGACGGGAGAACACTGCACCAAACTAAAACACCCGTGGTCCGTGGAGGAGCTTTGAGTTAAAGGGATTTTGTACGTGACATGTTGAAAGTTGCTCAGGTCTCGTGTTTCTGGGTGTCTCTTAAACACACAGTGAGTGTTGGGATTATCTTGTGATCTGCGGAGCAGCGCTAGGCGGCTTTGTGCTGTACAGGAAGTGTGTAATGATATCCCGATGCTTCCCCGTGTCCTGGGGGCTGTAAACCACATAAAGGAGAGAAAACAATACCGCCAGCGCCGGAAATCCTGCCATCACAGACAGGTGGGGTGACGGTGGCTGTCCTGCCTCCCTCCCTCCTTCCCTCTCTGTCTCTACCTCATCCATAATGTTTTTCTTTTGCCTCTCACGTCTCCTCCTTATCTCTTATCTGTCACACTCTCACCTTCTCTATTTTTTGTTGCCCCACTTTCCTTTTCTCCTTCTCTACATTTATCTAACGTTGTCTTTTTCTCACCTCCTCTCTGTTCGCTCTTCTGAACATCCTATCTCCTGCCTGTCTTTTCCTCTTATATGCACTCTTACATGCTCACCTCCACATTTGTCTCTCTCCTCCTCTTCTTAAGGTGTGTTCAGACTGAATGTGAAGCACATTTGAGAGGCTGCACTATAACATATACATACATACATATAACTCCTTTTTCAAACTTGCTTTAGTGGCATTGTAAGGAGCATAAAGGGACCAATCATGAATAAATCTACCTTGTACAGAGGAACAGCGAGCCAGCTGAAGAGCTATAGCTAGGTGATGAGACATATGTTAACTTTATTAGTTGAAATAAAAAAATGGAAATTATGGCACACTAACATCTGGGTAATTTAGTTTCAGAGTAGCAGTTAACTGCCATGTTTGTAGTGGTTAAGCTACCTTTGAGTCACATATTGAAATGTATTAAACTGAAGAACAGAATAGAAGAATAATGGATAATAATGGACATATCAACAGATATTTTGATAACATTTTATTACTATTATATATCTAACTTCATATTATACTTTGTGGTCCTTTTCCCCTTTCTATGGAAGCCCTTAGCGGCCATCCATTCAAATATTTTTTTTTACTCCGTTTTCCTGTGATAATGGGATCATTTTCTCATGTACAACAAACCGTTGCTGAATACAGGGGTTGGCAGGTGCGTTTCTTTAGGACAATTTCATGAACTTTTTCAGTTTCACTGGTTAGCTCAGTTGTTAAAGCACAGGACTCATAATCCTCAAACTGTGTGTTCAACTTGTGCTTTCAACAACTTTTTTTTTTCTCATATGTCTCTTCTTTAGCAAAGTTGTTATGAAGAGATTCAGGGGAATCCAATCGCACATTTCCCCAAGGCTGTTTCAAAGGTGCCAAAATATCCGTCTGGAAGTGTGTAACGTTAAATGGATTCCCCTGAATGAGAAGCGCAGGAATTTTCTCAGCCTGGAACTGATGGGGAAATGAAAAGTCCATAGGTTGATGGATGTGGACCAATCACCGGGATGCACACAGTCCAGCACGGGCTTTATTGTGAGCATGTCAAACAGTGTCTTCATGAGAACTTTGTTGAAGAAGATTATAAAAAAGAAAAAAGGTCATTGAGGACTGTACACGCAACCCTAAGAGAACCCTATGAGACCCGTGCTCTACCAACTGAGCTAACCAGTGATACTAAAGACCACACTGAAATTGCCATTGAAAAACGTTCCTGCCGACTGTTTTGTAGGGCTGCAGCTAACGATGATTTTAGTATTCAAAGCTATTGATTATTTCAACAATGTCTTGAAGTCGTCGTTCACACTACCTGACTGATCGGTGACAGGGACACACACACACACTACAGGAGATGACAGCGGCTGTGTCACCCGACGCAGGTTTCCAAACCTCGTTTTATCAAGAAAACACACGTGAAATGTGAAACAGGAAATGAGCGATCCTGCACACGAAACAGCTGTTTGTTATTATAAAGATAGTGATTATAAAGACAAAGAATATATGTGAAAGGATGGATTAGCGCACGCAGGTAGCAGGGATTGTCTGAGCTACAGAGAGAGCTGGATGTGCAGCTCCCCGTCACCCAGCGAACTCATGACTGTGAGGTTACAACTGACAGCCCAACCACAAGAACAACAAACGCACGTGTGTTCATTTCCAGCTGAGGACTGCGGCTTACTTTGGCTAGCCTTCAACTCAACAATCAATCATGATTTCAGTTAAATGCTAAAGTTGCTGTCACTGTTACCTTGTTCAAATTCTTTGAATTTTATTAATCGATTTAATCGAGGAATTGTTTCAGCCCTACTGTTTTGTTATCTCAACATCACGAGAAAATTATCCCATTATCACAGGGAAAAAAATTGAATCGATGGCAACTTAGGGCTTCCATACATTTCTTTTATTGTGCTATATATCTTTTTTTGTGCATGTAATAGGTTTTCAACATGTAAAAGCCCAAACTTGACCCCAAAGGGAGTTCTCCTGCTCTGAACTGCCTGAAAACAGCTCGTTTGTAGTCCAGCCTTGACTTCCAAAACCTCTCTGCGCCACTTTTAACACGCGTCATAATGCTCGCCTAGCGGCTAGTGTGACACGCCCTCGAAATCACTGGTGGAGAAACACACTGAGCTGCAGCACACATAGTGGCAGTGTGTCCGCCCGCTGCCTCCCCTCGCCCCCACCCTCCCCACCAAATGTTAGAGACCCTCAATGGACATAAAGCCCTAACTGTGGTGTAGAGACGGGGCTCAGGTAAAACGCTATGAAAAAATAACTTACCACCCTGAAGCAAGGTCGTGTTTACTGGCTTGTAAGGACCTGCCTTATTTTGGTTCTGATTGTTTTAGTTCTTAACTAGGTACTGTGCATGTGCAACTACAGGCAAAGATCAAATAGAAGCGAGATGCTTCACTCGGTAGCTAAAACAGGGCGTTCAACAGTCAGGGTGAAAAGAGGTGCTGAAGCAATGTGCAGTATGACAAAAATATAGTGTTTTAATTTCCCTTTCTCTGTCTCTCTACTTGTTTCTTTTTCTTCTCTTTGCCTCCTCTGACTCCTCTTCTATACTCCACCTCTCTCTCCTTTGTCTATCTTCCACTCTTCTTTCTATGCCTATCCTTTCTTTCTCACAATGTCATCCTTTTATCCTTTATCTCAAAATTGTCTTTCTCCTCCACTTCTATTTGTCTTCCCTTCCCTCTTTCACCTACCTGTCCTCATTCTCTCTTCTATCTCTCTTTCCCTACCTCTTATCAGCTCAATCTTACTCACATGTCATCTCTGCCTTTCTAATCTCATTCTCTCTCCTCCTATCCGTGTCTCATCCCTCTTCCTCTCGTCCTCCCTCTCTCCCTGCCTATCCGTTACAGCGTCTTCTCTGTTGTTTTGGCTTTCTCTCTGTCGTTGCATAAACGCTGTCACCCCGGCTCTGCCACCAGCCACTGGCTCTGCTCGGTAGATTGATGGTGGGAAGAGAAGAGATGGTGTTTATTTTGATTCTTCGCCTGTCTTATCTGACGGGACCTGTAATTATCTCCTTGGAATGAGGAGGTTTGTGGAAGGAAATGGCTTCTGCAGAGTTTGAAGTGACAGTGGAGAAGATGTGTGTGTGTTCCTACTCGCACATAATGTGTAATCATGTTTAGGGTGTGTGTAAACAGATTTCTCACACTGACAGTCTTCATATCCTGCTGCCACAACCAGGTAGCTTCAAATGGATATACTGAGGAGTGACAGACACCCTGTGATGGACGTACAGCTCTGCTGCTTCTGATTAAAAATTGCTGTGATTGCTTTTTGCAGGCTTTTGTTGTCACAAAACTGATCATTATTTTTATCTTGTGGATTGGATCATAACACTTTCTTAGCTCTAAAGAAGTATCCGTTTCTCCAACCTCAGCTAGACAACGGGTCTCATGCAAGAGTATTCTTCTGTTCTGATCCTAAACCTCAGATAGTTTTTCTATGAGGTCTGCTCACACAAATGTTCAGATGTTCTTTACGAGGTATGCATTTGTGAGATTTAATCATTGGCATCATCAGGCGGTCCTGCTGTCAGAAGTCAGCAGGTAGTAGCATTAAGGGACCCAAAACAATTAGAAAAGATTAAATTAACGTTTTTTTAAATTTCTCACACGTTTTCTGAAAGCATGGCTCATTTTCTTAAAGCTTTGAGAACAAATACAAAAACTCACACACAAAACACATTGTTGATGGTGGAGTGGAGACCACTTGTCTCCGTCCAACAGTCAGACATGGGTTCTTTTACCCATAAAGGGGAACGTCCCCTAACTTTAACCAAGTCAATTTAGTTGCCTAAATGTAACCACACATTAACCATTGACCTGGCAGACCGTAAACATTCACTGAGGCCCCATCCGCACTACTGCGTTTTCCTTTTTAAAACTGAGACCTTTTGCTACGTTTGCACCTCCCGTCCAGACTAAAACAGGGAAAACGAAGACCTGAAACGGAGAAGTTTGAAAAAGCTGCCGACCCCGTTTTTTGTCTTAAAACTCTGCGTAGAGTTTTAGTGTTGACGAGCAAAAATGGAGGACTTTAAAAAACAATGACAAAGACGCTCACGTTTGGCTCTCTGAGTCTCATCAGTCATGCAAAGCAGAAACGATGCTGCTGACAGAGTTTTTGATTTGGTATTTTTATTAAAAGATTCTGGACCGTGACAAACAACACCAATCTGTTTTCTGCCTCCACAGCCGCTTTTAACTCCCGTGTTACATTCAGTAGCAGTGCCAGCTCGTTATTGGTCCATGCAAAATAAAAACAAATCTGGTGCAGTTCTTCATCTGTAGTACTTTATTCTTTCACCAAATCTTCTGTAAGTACGGAACAGACCATCTGCTTCCTGTTTACACCAGCATGCTCATGCTCAGTGTACGTGAACGGCCACTGGATGTGCGTGTCCAGTCGTTTTAGTATAGATGGAGATCAACTCTGATACGCAGCTAAAACACTGGTGTGGACGGAGATCGGAGAAACCCCGTTTTTGGCCTGAGTCCTGGGTCCTTTAGGTGGGACGACTTGTTGCACCAGCGGTGTTCAGACAGAGCTGGTTGACCTTTTCAAGTGTCTGGTTGCCTCAGACAGCAGCGCCTGGCCCTCGGTGGCATTTCGACCTGACAGACACTCTTTGTGTTTGTCTGGCTGAAGCGTTCAACAGGTGATACCGAACCACAAGGAGTCGGAGGGGGGCCGGGCCCCGACATGACAAAGTGTGTCCATGTGAAGACAAGTGAGTGAAAATATACCACGTCTGTGTTTGGTGCGTTAAAGACGGTGCTTTATACTGTGTGCATGTTTGTGTGTGTTGGTTCTATAAATGTCTGCAACTGTACGCATGCATGTTCCAGGAAAAGCGTGTATCGCATGTGTCTGCGTGTGTTGGGTGTTTAGTTTGACTGATGACTTGACAGCCGTCTGACAGTCAGCAGCACAGACTCCTGGGAGTGTGCAGTGGCGGGGGGGGGGCTCTGAAATTTGATCCTATTGTCTCATCTTCAGTCTCCTTTACTGCATTTTCAGTTGTTGCCTTGAAAGGGGCAGAGAGGGGGGGCAGGCCAGAGGATAGGTGCACAGTTTAGTAAAATTGTTTTCACAGTTGTTCTTTTCCTGGAGACCGCCTGCTAACGCCGACCTCGTGTCATCCTGCGCCTGAAGGTCAGGGCATCCTGATCGCAGAGAGTACAGTCCTCAAAAATATCACCCAAGATTGCACTGTCCTAAAAATTACGTTTAGACAGCAAATAATAAGCTCAGCAGGATTTCATGTTATTTTCTATCATAAATAAAACTAATTTACCTTTAGAGTAATTACTAATTTGGTGATTTGAAGATCAAAAGGTGTCCTGGTTAAATAGAATAGAATTACATTTACTATAATTTGATGTGAGGCAGGTCACATACACACTGAGAGACAGTTGTTGAATTGTAACAAAGGTTACACAGTATGTACTACAGACCTCACAGTACGACAGTTTTCTAGATGACTGGATGTCTTTTGACCTGCAAATCAGTAAAACGTAGTTTGTTCGTGATCAGCTTGATGATCATGTTTTACTGAGGGTACTTCAGTGATGTTTTCAACGTGTGTTTGTGTTTATTTGTGTATGTGCATGAATAAACAAAAACAGCTCCTACAACTTTTTTCTTTTGTCGTTTGAAATCGAAAATGTTTTCATTTTTCTCCCAGGTTCAAACTACTTCGACAAAATTAAACACAACATACTTAGTTTAACATTAGTTACAACGACTTAATGTGTTTTGTAACAAAAACATTTGCATTTAAATATTCCGTTACAATAGTAAATATAACACAAAACATACAATTTAAACTAAGAGCTGTACGGTGTGAAATTAAAATAAAGCTAAACGACAAAATAGGTCGATTGTCACCTGTCCTAAAACAACATATGAGTGTTTCCCGTAGTAGTCCAGAGGCAGGCGACAGGCTTTCAGTACGTTCCGTAAGTCACGTGATCAAAGTCACGTGATGGTAAACGTTGTGAAACGGTGGTAGTTTGGTTAGATTCAGGCAACAAAACAACTTGATTGGGTTAAAATAATTACATAATCATCAACAAAACGTTATTTAACTTATAACATGTCAACTTTGTCTTTCTTCCACATGGGACTTCCGGAGTTTAATTGACACATCCATTAGGGCTGAACGATTAATCGTTTTCAAATCGAAACTGCGATTTGAAAGAACGCAATCAGCTAATCGTGAAGACGGTGTTGTGTGACAGATCTGCTCGCCAATCACAAGCGCCATGCGCCTCCTGTTACGGTCCTACTCGCCAGTCAGAGCGGGCACAGGGCGTGTACATTTTAAAACAAGAAACGCAAATTGGAGGAAAACGTGGCACAATGGCGCCAGCCGAATCGACACAGGCAGTGGCTGTGTTGCAGTTTTGTCCGGCCTCAACTCCCACTGAATTGTTTCAGCAGCTACACGCTGTTAACGTTTAGTTAATTTGTCATTATGTGTGCTTCAACTACAGATAACGGCTCTTTGTGAGGCCGTTCCGCTCCGCTCTCTGCAGGCTAAAGTTACATATCCACATGGAGCATTTCAGAATAAGAGTGTTTTGCCTGTTGGATTTTACTGACTTGTTCAGATTTTGCTGATTTGTTTAGTTGTCCTGATTTTTGTGCTTCCACTATGGTTAAGTACGCTATGTAGTAAAATTGTTTTAACTGTTTGTTCATTGTTTATTGTTGATGTACGATCAGGAGTCTTCAACGGGTGTTTTATTCATCTGCTCTGTGCTGCTTGATGCAGCTTCCGTCAAAAATAGTCTGGCAGTGAATATTAAACTTTAGCAAAACGTCAATAAAAAAAAAAATCACAAATCAAATCATAATCGCAATATCTGGCAGAAAAATCGCAATTTGATTTTTTCCCCAAATTGTTCAGCCCTAACATCCATCCTCCCCACTATCTCCTTACACATGCTTTGTCGCTCTTTATACTACGTCACCTGACTTCTTCTGACACCAGAGGTTGCAGAACACCAAAATACCTAAATATGGGTCGTGATAAGCTGCTGCATGATCGACCTGTACGGCTGTTTTTCTGATGGGGATGGGTTGATGGTGATTGAGTGAAATTTCTGTAGTTCCCCCATTAAGAGCTAATTAACATAATGAATAAAGGTTCCCTATTTCATGAAGAACTCATCCATCCCGCCTTTCAGGGAAAAATGTCTTTTCATATGCTCAGTTATTTTGTTATATTTAGGCTACTAGCAAACATTTAAAACTTCACATTTGCACAATAACTCACACAGACTGAAGCCTGAGCTCTGGTTGTCAGACTCCTTTGTCCTTCTTTGACTATTTATAGTCAGAACTGATAAATGTGAAATCTCACTGCTTTGATATCAACACCAGACGGGTGTCACAGTCGCTGACTGAATGTGTTTGAAATGTAGCGCACCACACACTCCACCACCACTCTGTTTTACTGCGTTAAATTGCCTTTTAAAAGCTTTTTCACAAATAACTTCACCACATCCAGTGTCTCTGAGAGCCAGCACTCATTCCATCTTGATTTATTGATCCAGGCAGTCTTTTTAGAAATGGCTGTAATTTTTTTTCTAATGCAGTAATTACCCTCATGTGGGTTTTATATCTGCGTGCCAAGACATGATGTAGTCAGTCAGAGAGAGTCAGGCAGAGACGACAGGCGAGAGACAATGTGGAGACACTCTCACAGTGGCACCAGGCCTGTCAAATCTGCTTTTTTCATCCACCGCGATTGTTAATAAAACTCAAATGTTGACTTTTTATTGACTCTTGTGTTAATCAGACCTCTCCTGCATCAGTCAGCGATCACCACTTGGCAGCTACAAGGTTTTAGAGAGTGAAGCTTTTGAAATTCAAGGAACCAGTGGGGGTTTTACAGCCATTCATGTATTGACATACATGGTTTCTCAAAATAGAAATAGTCTGTCATTTTTCTGCTATGAGTCATACCAGTTAAATACATGCGTCGGTGCACTTGTGAACACTCAATGACAGGATCTTCAAAGCTCGAATGAAGTTATAGGTTTTAGTGACTGCTGTGACATAATTGCTGTTAAATCGAAGTTCCGCTCCAGCAACTTTAAAGCAATTTAAAGACAACAACCCTCACCAGGACCTCTTGTGGCCGTACAACACAAACACATGACAGTCACGTATTATAAAGTTGTACTCCGGCTGTGGCTGGTTGGGTCGAAGAATCGGAAGTTAGCCGCCTTTCACCTGGGAGACCAGCGTTCGGTTCCTGTGTGTGAATCAAGACTGATTTTGTTTTTTAATGAAGTTACGTAATAACATTAGCTACGGTAGCTTCGTACAGTTAGCTCGCTAGCTAAACATAAATAGTAGTAAAGGCGCTGACAGCCCCCCGTAGCTCCTAACCCTTACTCTAATCTTCACAGGGGTGTGTGCCTTCACCTAAGTCGGTGTTTGTATGTGTGTCGACCGGTGAACCAAACAGCTGTCGGGCCGATCTGCTAGCAGCCGGGGTTCACCTCCTGTCACGATCTCCACGTGTTCGTCACATTGTTCCGGTTGGGATACAGAGCAGGGAGCTTTGGGAGGCATGGACAAACGCCACCGGTGGGGCGCTATTGTAGGATATGCTCAAATAAGTCATATTTGGAGATTGGTTAAAATGTGTTTGTTTAGGTTGGAGGACTTGTTGTTCACCAGACAAAAACATCAGAATGATTTGCACCACTTGGCAAAACCATGGATTATGTTAAGTGACAGTATTATTTTATCCTCAATATTCTTTCTTTCTACAACATCTGCACGTAGTAACTACTGTGTTATTAAGTTTAGGAAATATTGTGGTTACGGTTATTGAATAGGCAAACGTTGGTCATTGTAGAATAATCGACTACATAATTTAGTGATACTGGGCTGCATTTCGGCAGTTTTAAGATGGACGTTTAAACTTTAGACAATTCAAGGGACTTTATTACCCTCACATCCACATCGTCCTCACACCTAAATGAACTGACTCACCTGTGGTTATATCCACCGTGATTAATTAGCTGACAGAGACACGCGACTGTAGCACAAAAGTGTAAAAACAATCTGTACTTAATGTTTTCATCAGCACCGAGGCGTTACCCAACTCACCTCTTGCGTTTGCCTTCAGGCTTGTGGAGGCGGATGATCCTTCTTCTGCCAGAGGAACAAAAAACACAAAGAAACTCAACTTTAATCTTCCTCACCAGTTGGAGTTTGACCAGCTGTCATGTAATTGTAGATGTTCAATAGTAGATTTTTATTTTCTCAAAACACCTTAAGCCAACATGTCCTTACATGTGCTGGAAATTTGAACATCTAGTGGAAGTCCATGACAACTGGGCAAAACTCCATCTGCTGATGAAGATGATGCGAAATGATCAGGCGCTCCAGAACAGCTTCGAAATGAACCTTGTGGGGAGACGGGTAACATCTTAGTAATGTATATTAAGTTGGACAAACACAGAATTAAATAGAGATGATTGTATTGTTCTTCTTCAACATGGTTTGAAGCTCTGATTTAAAATTTTTAGATAAACATCTTTGCATTTACGTTGAATAAAGTCTATATGAGGAAAGAGTAAAAGTAGCATTCTGTAGACTTTCTGAGACACTGCTAGTTTCAAACTGATGTAGTTTGTTTTATTTTTTTATTCTTATATAAATGCAGTTGTAGTCGATTTTAAACCATAGAGTTTGTTTTAGGAAATCCATGAGCCCGACAGCCTGTGCCAAATCTGACCAACAGCCTCATGCAGCTTTTGACAATTTTATGGACACGCAATTGAAGCCACCAGTCGACACACACACACACACACACACACACACACACACACTCCAGCCACCTCCTCCCCTCCCTCCCTCCCTCATTCTGTGTTTCCATTGGTCGCTGGAGCCAAAATGACCACAGATTAGATAGCTGTCATTGATGCCTATAAACAAATGCTCCTCTCACAGCTTCTGAGGAAAATGCATCATGGGAGACGAAAGCTTAATCTCAAATTATTGCACACACACAATCTCCTGCAGTGTGACACAACACACCAGAGAAACGGCGCGAGCTCTGTCTGACCTGCTGTGACCTCCCCACAGACCGCTCTGGCCTCCGTCCGCTCGGTTTCCACGACAGCGGCAGAGCACCGGAGCCCCGCCCAGCTGACTGTCAGCCATACAGGGCGGCCACCGTAATGACGCCTGCGACTCACCCACTCATCCCAGCGAGGTCACAGAGGCCTGCGTGTAGTGCGGCTTGGCAGCGCCGGACCGCATAATAGGCTAATCACTGTAAAACAAACATGCTGACTTACCCACAACCCCCCTCACCCTCCTCCCCGCATGATTTAAGAGATTGTGGTGTACGGTGGAGGCAAACTGCAACTGCAGCCCTCATTTTCACCATGGGATTAAATTTGAAGAGGATACGCAGTCTCCAAGCAGTGAAAACAATATTTATGCTTGAATCTCTGCACAAACATCTTCCTGCTGTTATTCTGTGTTTAATTCATCTCTAAAGCAGAACAGACACTCAGCATTTCCCTTCTACTGGATGTGAGCGATTCAAAGTCAATGACATCTGTTTGCTGGGTTTAGCAACAGTGAGGTACTAATAAACAAGTAGATAATTGTTCACTTACTTACAGCTACAGGGATTTTAGTTGATCTCATGAACTTTAATATCCCTTAATGACTTTCTGCACAAAATTAACACAATTATGTCTCATTTTCCCGAAAAGATTAAGTCAAATCACATCTGACCCCTTTCACCCTGCTGTTTGTTTGTTGTATGGGAGCAGGTTTCAAGTCTCTGTCCACCAAACAGCTTCCTACTGCAGTAAAGACTCTTATTTGTCAGTACGTTCCAAAATGACCCTTCATATGCACGTTTGTGATCTTCCACCTCACGATTTGGGTAGATATAGGAAACTGAACTACTTGGTTAAGGCAAAGATGGTGGTAGGCCAAGACTGGTGGCTCGGCCGATGTAAAAACATGCAAAATCAAAGCAAAAAAACCGGAGCAGCTACATTCACTCAGAACTGTTTATAACCTGATGCTATGATCTACCGTCGTCACACATAATTGGATGAATGCACATACAAGTCAGCGTGTGGACGAACACGGTGAAGAGCAGGTAAAAGAGAGTTATTAATTGGCGTTAATTGAACGTGTTGTTTTACTTACTGCCTGTGAACACTGTGAATGCAGTTAATTGTCTGAAATGTGACTGGCCATCCTGCACAGAAAACAAATGAATCTGACCTGGGTAGTGTGGTCGGTGAAATGGCTGTGGCTCAGCAGCTGGAGCGGGTGGTTCACTAGTTGCAAGGTAGCTTGCTGCAATCTGCGTTCATGTGAAAGTGAACGGATGGCTCTTTTTTTTCATGCTTTCACAAGGAAAAATTAAATGTAAAATAAGTCAGACATCATTGCAAAGAGAAACTCATTTTGCTACTACAGTTTTTCTCTGTTCATGCTGGGGGATGTGAAGGGTTCTTGGCAGGAATCATGCACCCTAAACTTTGTTAGAGTCTAAAGTTAGTAAGCCTAAGTGAAGACTCTATAAAGCCCAAGATCAATGTCCATTCTAGTATTAAATGCAGTTTTACAGCATCACTTGGTGTGATTAACCTTTATTGCATGACTTGAATGAGGGTATTTTTTGCACTCATGAATATTGGCCATAGCAAAGTGGTTTGCTAACTCCTGACCATGCAACCAGTTTCCAAACAGTTGTGACTGACAGTGAAAACACAGCGTGTGCATACATTTTCTATTCAGGTCTGTCGTAGCAGTGCACACTGGCACGCAGCATGGTAGTTCTGTAATATGTTATTATGGCTGCATGGAAGCATTTGGAAGAGCCCATGACACCAACAAATAACATAGCAGAGGAGAGGGACTGTTTTTCCTGCCTTTGGCTACATTTGGACACCCCCAACCCCCCACTCTTGTGAGTGGACCCTGTCCCCCTGTTGTGTAATCCTACCACTGTCACATGTATGTGCCTCTATGTAATTGAAGTGGTTGAAAGGAGAAGGGGGGGGGCAATAAGAATAAGAAGCGTGGTTACAGTTCAGCTCGGCTGGTGCCAAGCTCCTATTGAAAATATATGGGCCCGAGCCTAACCCCTACGTTTCCATGCCTCCCCTGCCATGGCAACAAAACATGGAAATGTGAGCGTGAGCAGTTTCAGACGTGCCCACCGCCACAATGAGATGCACAATTAGCAGTTTCGACCAAGGAGGGGCCACTTATTGGATTTGCGAGGCTGAATTGTCGACAGGGGCCACTCGAGGGATGCCGGTTGATAATGCCAGTGCGGGATCTGGTCCAGGATCTGGTGTTCGGTGCGGGTAGAGTGCCACTACCTCCCAGTTGGAAAGGCAATTAGACTAATGGAGCTCTTAGCTGGCTGCACATTACAGGTTTGGACGAGGAGCGGGTGTCACTTAACTCTGTTTGCTTTATTTTCTCCTCTCTTGCGCTATTATGTTCTATTCTGAAATTATCTGTCCATTAACCTACGATTGTGGCTGACAATCGAAAAACAAAAAGCAGTTTTCATTTGGAAATGTTAAAAACAAGCACAACTCTACTTCTTTGCTGTATAATACATCATGTCAGTTAGTCTGAAAGCAAAACCTGCAAGGTGTCTGAAACGGCTTGTTGTTGCTATTTTCAACTTCAATGGATTTTATATCTTGGCACATCTGAAAGCTGATCAGAACTGGACACAAGAGATTGTGGTTGGAACCCTTCCTGCTTCTGCGTGCTCCAACTTCTTCTCTTTTGACTTGCTGTAGTCTAAACCCTGTAATCCAAACCCTCAGTTAAACATCACCAAAAAGAGTAAAAAGGAACTACAGTATTTACTACTACTTAGAAAGTCGTACATCAGGTCAGCAGGTATTGTAACCCAGCGCATCAGTCTATTGAACTTGTTTCATCTCTCCACTTCTCTCGAGCTACGGAGCTCTACCCCTTCCCCCGTGTACATGCTTTTTGTGTTTCACAAAACATGAATTCAGGAGACTGGAGAAGATACAAACAGAATCATCATTCCACTTCTAAGATCAGGAAGTCATGGATATCGCTGCGTGCATCTCTAAAACAATCACAACACACCACAGAATTGTAATGTAGCAGTTCAGACACCCATCTCACGTGGAATACATTATGTAAATGTAGAATATGTTCAGCATTAATGTTTGGCATCTTTGCTCTGACATACTCGCAGGAAGCTACACTCTGGGTAAATGCTGTGGTGGAGGTTGGGCAGCAAGCAGCAGCAAAAGCATAAACAGTACTGATGTTTTAAAAACACCGCCTTGATTAAAAGTGTGTGTTGGATATGTGTTGCAGTGAGACGAGTATTTCAGCGGACTTGCACTTGTAATATTCCTTTCAACATTTTGTGTCTTGTAATAACTCACTTTGACTGAGGAAAAGCTCACAGAAGAAATCATGATCCTAATAATAATAATAATAATAATAATAGTTTGCATTTTTATAGCTCCTTTCAGGGGACCCAATGATCCACACCTTTAATAAAACAGCTTTTGGTCATAAACAGCCTCAGCACTGCGTACCGAGCACATTGATTAAGTGATCTGTGTTAAAAGTCTGACAGACTCACTATCAGAGCTGTTGACAGAGAGGTCATCAGAAGGTTCAGCAGGTGTCTGTCTGTGTTTATGATCCACTCTGAACCATGAAGGCACTTGGAGGTCTCACAAAACAGGGTGAGAGTCCCTGTTGGAGAGTACGGTCCGATATATGTGAGGCGACACTGCACTCTAGTGTTGTGTTCAGGTTAGTACAATGCACCTCAATAGAAGTGTGCTCTTCCTGAGCTGCTTCTGTGATCCCAAGTCATTTAACTCTCAAAGCAAAACAAAGTAAACTAAATAAAGTCGACTCAGGAATGAGTCATTTGTATTTCAAACATGAGAATATGTCAACTAATCGGCAGAAGTACTGCTCAGCCTGTGAGAACAGCCGTGTAAGGTCTTATGTAGCTCTGGAGTTTGTGAAGTTTAAGATAATAATCCTGGTGATGGTTACAGTGGTCTCAGCAGGATTATCTCTAGGCAATGATGCGTAACAAACTGTGGGAGCTGAGTTTGAAATGTATTGGCATTTACCAGGCAGAAAGAGTTCACTGACAGAAGCTGTTTGCATTGCATTATGGGAAATGTAGGACCCACTGTTTTTGCAGCTTGATCAATGGCTGCTGCATCACTTTCTTTACACATTCCACACTAAATCACTACAGGTCACCTTTAACAACTAAAACTGAGTTGTTGGCTTTTTTTTTTCCTTTTTGTCTTCTTCGTTTTAACAGATCTGTTCATCAGTTTGTTGTAGATTCAATCATGTGCACACACAGGGTAGAACTTGTTGTTATGGAAACAGGAGCTTGATGGAAGTGTAATGAGTTTCTCCTGGCAGCTTAAATCAAGTTTTAATTCACCTGCAATATTATTAAAAAAGTTTATTCTTAAAGCAAATGAGAAAGATATTCCTGTTTGGTTTAATTTGATTGCTTAGAATAATTAAAAACTTAAATTCCTGCATCGATAAGATAAAATATTGTGTCGAGAAATGAATTTCGGTGAGTTTGGTTGGTTTAGATATAAAATATATATTATAAATATATTTATTTGCTAAGCACACTAAGTATATCATATTTTTCTGTCAAATTACCTGTTAAAAAGTAACAGTTCAATAAAAAAGAAGAGTTTGTGAAAATAAAGAAAGATTTTCAGTCAATTAACACTTAAAGTCAAGTTTATTAACAGCGTATTTAATGAGTTTCTCACACAGAAAGTGTCACATGCTGCTGGAGGTTCTATCTCATTCACAACATGCTGAAATTGTTAAGTTACTGACTAAAAACTGAATATAATCAACTTTGTTTCAACCGTCTTCTCTCTATTACAAAGTTTTATTTTGCTTTTTATTAACCTGTAGCCTCACAAGAAGATTCAATTTGCCGCCACTAAACATCATATGATTCTGGCGTGACCGCAGTGGATGAATCCACATGTGATGCTCTAGTGAGTATAAACTACAGTGTGTGTGTTCATGGTGTACATGTCACCCAGTGCAGCAGAGAGGCTCACTGGTGGGTTTTAATAGTTTCTGGATAACGATGGAGCTCTATGGCTCAGAGGAAGAAGAGACATCAGGCTCAGATAGTAGATACATTCACTATATATCTACTATCTATCTATTGATTTTGGTCTTTTTGTGGGGTTTGTTGACAGTGTTTATATATAAAATAATACAGCCTTACTCCTCAGAAACATCCGTTTGGAGGAACAATTGAACCTGAAAAGAAGAAGCACAGGAAAATGTTGTCCATAATGCTGTATGTCATTTTAGAGAAGAGGAAATTATTCTATTTTATGTTCATCATTGACAGTCTCTGTGGAAAACACAGGATCCAATCTGGAGACGTTATCAGTGTGTCAGGCTCTGAGTTAAGTTACCCTCCATCCTTCCACATTTACAACAATTTGTTTCAATTTAATACAATCAGTCAAGTGTGGTTGTCACTTTAAATCGGACTTTTCAAGCTTTTTCAATGTGAAAAGTAGAAAAAAATAGGCAGACTGTTTGATTCTGACAGGAAACATTTGAACTTTTCCTCCAGACAGACAGAAGAGAAGCTTTAAAGAGGTGGTATTCTGCTTTTTGGCTTTTTCCCTCTACTTTATTGAGTTATATTCCTTTTTTGTGCATCTAATAGGTTTGGAAAGGGAAAAAGCTCAAAGTCCAGCCCAAAGTGAGTTCACATCTCCTACAGAAAACTCTGAACTGCCTGAAAACAGCTTGTTTGTAGTCCAGCCGTTAACCTTTCATCTGTCACGACACAGGGATGAAAGCTAAATGCGCCTCATATGACGCTCGCCAAGCGGCTACTCCGACACGCCCTCAAAAACAGCGAGCTGCAGCACACAGCTCTCCTCTCCCTTCCAAACACTAGCTGCCCTCCAGGCAGTCAGTGGACATAAAGTTGTTCCTGTGATGTAGAGACAGAGCTCAGTTAAAACTTTATGGATTAAAGATACTTCTGTTACAGATTAATAACTCGCCACTCTGAAACTCTTGCTCCAGCCAAGCTGGTCGGCAACATGTGCAGCTGAAACAAAGCCGTGTTTACCGGCTTCTCATTGGCCATTGCTAAAACGAAGCCTTCAACACAGGGTGAAAAGAGGAACTGCAGCAATGTGAAAAAAAATGGTGTTTTTTGAAAATTAAACCGTGTAAACCTGTTCTGGTACAACCCCTAAATAGGATTTTGAACCTGGAAATGAGCAGAATACCACCTCTTTAAGAAATTATTACAGTGATAGTACAGTACTTACCATAATGTCAAAACAAGTAATTAGAATAAAACTTCCATTAAAAGTCCCAATTAGACACCTGTCCCTTTTTACTGGGCTGGTGTCGCTACACGTTTTGATAAATAAACACAGTTCTCAATTAGATGCCTGGTCTGGTTTTTGTAGAAGTTTTCTGAATGTAAAAAAAACTCACTGGGTCTTACGCTTGAGCTACTTCTAAGCTGTTTAGTTCGCACACACAAATGTAAATGTATTAACTTTTGTAAATATGGACATGCTACAGATCTGATTAAATCAGAGTTCAATCAATTCAGATTTTCTGGTCTGGTAAACAAGAGAGACAAAAAAGTGCAGACTGTTACAGTTGAGGCAGTCATAAAGTCCGAAATGTGTCCGTTCATTGATCATTTACATTCCCCTCTGTCTTTTTAACCTATTAACAGCTATTTGCCCCTATTTGCAGGAAAAACGCCTAAAATAACAAACCCAAAATAAATCAGGAATAACTCCTCAACCATTTGGCATGTACAGGTGTTTACTTGTCCAAAAGCAGCTTCTACACTCCCCCGCACTGCCTGGTCCTCTCCAAAAGTTGAACTCAAGCGAACCAGGAAATGTCAGAAATATAGCATCTTCCTCACTGCCCGGGGCGAATTCACAGGAATTCGCATCTTTGCATTGACTTTGTATGTGATCAAGCCGCGCAAAACGCTGGATTTGCTTTCAGTGTGAACACACCAGTACTTGTATAAAAATGAGACCGTTGGATAACATGTCCATTATGAATCAATCATTAGATCTAGAAACGGCACATCTAGGCCAGAGAGAGAGAGATTTGAACACAAACTTTTACTATATACTATATACTATATTTATTTCATTTTAATTATTTGATGAACCATATGAATTGAATTCACATTGCTTATTGTTTCATTTATATATTTTCACTTTTAATATTTTATTATAACTGTATGAAATGAATTGGTCTTTTGTATTTTATTTTAAGCTTTGGCAATATTGTTGTTTGACTTTCATGTCAATAAAGCTCCTTCTGATTCTGAGAGCGCGAGAGAGACTTCGATAGAAAGGATGAAGGCCAAAAGTTACCATAGTTAGTTCAAGTTAAATAACCCGTTTTGATTCTTTTGAATGGTGGACCCTTAAGCAACCCGTTCTCATCCCAGGGTGCCACATATGCATAGGTGTCATTTACAGGACGCTGGGGACATGTCCCCACCACATCTTGACATGGCTGATTTTGTCCCTATCACTTTTTGAAAGCATTTGAAATTAAAATGTTTTTAAAAAAAAGGTTTATTTGCACAAAAAGAAAACATGCAATGCAATTTGAATATAGAAGAAACAATTGTGAAATGTCCAAAAAAGTAACTTAAGCTAAAAAAACAAAAAAACAAGCTGCTGATTACTGCATTGTAATCGATTATATTTTTATATTTACAAATTGTAACCTATCAGCTGAATTTCTCTGAAATAAAGACATTTATTGGAGCAGATTCAGGAAATTAAGTGATTAATGCTTAAAATCTTCCAGGGGAAGAGTCCCACACCACCACTCATATATTTCAGCATTTCATATTTGTTCCAAATTGTTTTAAAAATCTTCTCATCTTGTTTTTGACCATCGTCAAGTTGTGACACACTTGTATCATCACGCTCCTAATCTGAGCTTTCAACACAAAGCAACACCCTTGCACATATGGACGCTTCGTCACAACACCCCTTGGCATCGCCTTTTAATGCCCTGGGTACCCTTTACCGTTTTTGCACATGTAGGACTACATGTCGGGTTAGCAAGAATAAACATCCAACTAGTGGTTAACTTTGACATTTGGTTAAGTTACGGCACCAAAACTACTTGTTCAGGTTTAACTTACGCAACTTAATTAAAAACAATCAATGTTGACACACACCCATGTCAAGCCTGGTTTCTGACCCAACCATCCACCCCAGCCACCTCCTTTCTCTGGCTTTTCTATTATTTATACTGGGCCTACATTTAGAGTTGAACTATGACGCTAAAGGTTGCTGTGTGTTGGTACCAGACAATAAAGGACCTGACAGAGCATAGGTATTTGACGCCCTTTAGATTAGAACGGACTGCATTTAGTTGTTTTGGCAGAAGTGTTGGAAAAACAGTTGTTGTCAGCATCCAAATCCAACAGTTTCATCCCAGTAAGTTTGGCCCCATGTAAATGAACTACAAATGTGTATGCTCAGATGTACAGTACAGTTTTACCGCTCAGCCTGATGTAACCCGTAGATCATCACGCTGGTGTCGTCTCATTTCCATCCACTGAAGCAGAAAGAGAGTTCAGGACTTTTCCCTGATTGAACAGCGTCCTCCTTTGTGTTTCACACTGTTCCCTGATTTTACTCTGGATTTCAATTTCCATCACATCTGGACACTGAGAGGCCCTTTTGTGCGACGAGAGAACAATGAAGACAGGAGACAAGGAGAGGAGTTCGAACCTTCCCGAATATACTTTTCCTACCGCCAAACTTATATTAACCTCCTCCAGTTCCATTGTCAGAGAGAGTGCAGTGCCAACAGAGGAAAAAAAGGTCAGAGCTGAATAGTGTCATTGCTTTGGTGAGGCATGGAGAAGCTGCTCGGTGCATTAAAGTGTCTGTCAGTTCTGATCAGAGACAGTTATTTGGGAAGGAATAAGAAAGAAAGAAAGAAAGACATGTCTAATAAAAAGACTGATAGATAAAAAAGGGAAACTCTACCCTTTTGGCAGAAGGTTCACCAGTAAAGCCACAGTCAAATGAAGGGTATTATTTCCTCGACGGAGACGTCTGCTTTGCTTGCATGAGTATTCAGCTGTCACCTCTCCCTGTTTCTCCTATAAAGCCCTCAGGATTTTAAGAGAGCGTTTATTAAAAGTGAGCAAACATAACTCTCCGGTTACAGCTCTGTGCTGTAATAAAACTGTGTTTACTGTATCAGCCCCAGAATTAATGAGACTAAATGGTTGACTGAGTTTATCTGCGGAGATGGAGCAGATAAGCTGTTCTGTACATCTCCAAAGTTCTGTGACTCAACTACTGTAGATCACTGAAGTAAGAAAAGTTACAGCATCAGGAGAAAAAAAATGACTTTTCATATCTAATTCAGTAAAGACAAAAACCCACTCGAAACATTCCTGTACCTAAAAAGTCTGCAGTGTCTGGTCTGAACGACTCCCGTCCTGTTGCTCTCACCCCAATTCTGATGAAGTGCTTTGAAAAACTGCAGCACATAAAGAACAACATCCCAGCCAGGCTGGAGCCTCACCAGTTTGCTTTCAGAACCAATAGAAAAACAACACCTACATCAGAATGCTGTTTGTGAATTTCAGCTTAGCATTCAACACAATCTCCCGAAACTCCATGAAACTGATCAGCAAACTCAGGGAACAGAAGTTGAGCACACCCAGCCGCAAATAGCCTAATTCCATTTTACTTCGTTGATCCTGAGTTTCCCCCATTGAACTGACTTTTAGCTTTCTTAGCTTCGGCTTTGTTTTTAACTTTTTATGTATATTTGATTAAATGTATAAATAAAATTGGAGATTTATATTTTGCACGGCTTGTTGTGTTGCCCACCTATTTTTAACCACTGGTTGGTCAATTCAGAACCAAAGAGGGGTGTTACGATAGTTTATTTCTGTTTCCATTTTTATAATTGCTTCTGTATTAATGTCTATGTAGCAGAGTTACAAAACTCAGTTTCACTATATAACCTGTTATATTGTGACAAATGTACCTTACCTTAAAAAAGTGAAATTTTCTAAGGAAAACTTCAAAGTGCATGTGCAAACACTTTAAACAGGTTAAAATGTTTGAATATGGTTAAACATTTTGCATTTGAGATGTTGTATTCAAGGGTCTGATGAATTGTCTCCTGAAGAGTAATTAGTAAATGTAACTGAAAAAAGTCCAGTTAATGTTGAAGCACTGAAGGAGTTTGAAGTGTATGTTGAAAAATGTGAAGAAACGAAGGCAGCTGAAAAAAGTGTAATTGGTAAAAGCTTCTGAAAATTGTTTAATGTTTAAGACCTGAATACAATTGAATTATCAGTTTGTATGTACATATATTTAGTTTAGTTGAAGTGTCTGTTTGGTTAGTACGCAGTGCTCGCTTTAGCTAAATATTGAACATGCAAACAGTGTAAACATGTTAAATCTTAATTGTTTGCAGATGTTGTTCAGGTAGACTCTCCTCCCCAAAAATACAGCTGGATAGGTCGTCTGTGCAAGCACTTGGCGGTGACCTCTAGGGGAGCAAAGGAGGAAGTCACGTGAGGTAGTATAAAGAGTGACAAAGTGTGTGTACTGAGGAGGCCGGGGTGGGATGGATGGGTCAAACACAGGACTTTCACCTGCTTATTTTAACTTGTGTCTTTAAGTTCCGTACATAAGCTAAGTGATCTTTTCCAAACCCTCACCAAGTAGGTTTGGTGCCTAAACCTTACCAAACTGTTTCATTCCCAAAACATGTTCACAAACAACTGCAGATAATGTGGCAAATATCTCCGCTGAGCTAGTATTTGACCAAATCCAGCTATGTGTCCCAGTTTCATACTATGTATACAATATACTCTATACTTCATTACTTTTGCTGTTTTTGCAGTTAGAATATATCTAAATGTATTTACCTTTCTGTTTTGTATTACCTTAAACCGTAAGTGATGCAAGATGAGGGCGGCTATGGATCAGCGGTCGGTGGTTTGATCCCCAGCTCCCCAGACTGCATGTCTTCCTTGGGCGAGACACTGAAACCATGTTTGACAAAGGCCGTCAATCAAAGCGAGGCTTTGAAATGTTATTTCCAATTAAAATAACAATCAGGTTTAGGCCTTGTTTTTGTAGTTTTGGCCATATTGTAATAATAATACTGTACTCAGTAACAGAAATCTTCCAAAACACATAAAACACGGCAGCAGTCAGATAATTATACAGGTTTTACATAAACCCCTGTGATGGCCAAGCTTAGTTGAAAAACCAAATGAATTTGAGTGGTATAATTAGCCAAACATCCATCACAGTTTACAGACCAACTTCCTTTTGTGCACAGTTTGCTTGTGCAAAAAGGAATAATTAGTAATATTCAGGTGCACTCTCTTTAGGTTTTGTATAAGTTATATTTTAGTTTCCTCATAGACCTCTAAATACAAATTCTGAAGGAACAAATATTTGAATAAAATGCACTGATTTTTCTTTACCAAACCTATTCCAAAAATCTGTGATTCTGTGTCTTTATAATGTTCTCAATGTCATTTAGATATGAGTCCTTTTATCAGAGGTGGGAAAGTGCACCCAAGGGTTTAATGATAATATTTAATATAATATAATGGACCTTCAGACGTTCTTGGTTGAGAACGCTCGACCATAAATTACCACTCAAGGCTTTCATAGCAAGGAACAAAAATCTCCCACAAAGCTAAACGGTCACATTCAGCATACTTTACTTGGTTACTCGCCAGGTTGAAGAAAACATGTGATGTCAGTGTTAAAGGTTTTAATTCTGACTGTTTATCAGTGGTAGAGCCCCTCTATCCTCTTCTTTTCCTCCAAATCTACTCACTATAGCCTTCTGACTTTAAATAGAAAATAATTAACTCATGCTTCAACACTCAAGTGTCTAAGACCACAGCATAAAGCCCCTAGGAAACAAGAATAAATAGCAGTAGTGGTTGAATCGCCTCCAATTTGGTTGTGTGTTGGGAAGCTCCGTACACTTGGTATGATCGTGCCGGTGTAAACATGAAGCAGATAAGCAGATGGTCTATTTTGTAGTTCCAGAAGATTTGGCGAAAGATTAAAGTTATGCATGGACCAATAACGAGCTGGGAGTACAAATTAAATGATGACATCCACAGTAGCTTCAAGCGTTGGCTGTAAGTGTTATTTTCATGGCAGAAAATATTGTAATAAAAATACTGAATCAAAAACTCTGTCAGCAGCATCCTGTTTTTGGTTTGCATGACTTCTAAGACCCAATCAGAGAGCCGAATGTGAGCGGCTGCATCATTGTTTCTATAGTCCTCCATTTTTGCCCGTCTGCAAATGCTCACCAGTTTTATAACGAAAAACGGGGTCGGCAGCGTCTCCGTTTTAGTCTGGACGGGATGTGCAAATGTTACAAAAGGTCTCTGTTTTAAAACCAAAATGCTGCAGTGTGGATGGGGCCTAAAACGACATGTTGGCAAGTACAGTCCAGTGACAGAACTTCAGTATGTTACCTAAGTCACATGATTAAAATAAGTACATGACGTAAGTGACGTGACGTAAGTATTCTACAAAATGTTATTTAACTTAAAACATTTCAACTTTGACTTTCTGTCACTCGGGACTCAAACCTCGGTCTCCTGAGTGAAAGACTTTACTTTACTTGACTCATCCATCCACCACCTCCTTACAGTCTTTGTCACTCTTTGTACTACGTCACCTGACTTCGTCTGCCACTAGAAGTTGCAACCTAACAAAAAACATGAATATGGGTTATAATAAGCCGCTGCATTTTCTGGTGAGGAAGGGCTGAAACTTTTTACGTGTGGGCATGTGTGTGAGTAGAGACATTGTGTTGACCAGATGATGCAGGTTGAGACAATTTCATGGTGGACATGACTTTAAATAAATGTAAATGTATAAAAAGCCACATGTGTTAAATGTTAACAGGTTCACAAGTTAACATTCAGCCCCCAAGTGGCCACAAACATTTGTTGATGCAGCTCCAGGCTCCTGTTAGGTGGCAACAAGAAGGCGTTTGATTCAAACGACAGATTAGCTGCAACATGAGCTGGCGCAATTAAGGTGGAGTTTTTGCACAACACACACTCTGTTCTCTCTAACGGGACGTCAAGTTCACTCGTCCTCTGAGTCAGAATGGGCGTCTTAACATTTTCTCCAGCAGCATGCAAAGAAGCCAAATTTCTCTTGTGCCATGTAATGATTCAAAAAAGTCCAATGCTACAAGTCCAGTAAAAACCTGTTATCTTCACCAGGTGATAATCCACACAGGATACATGGAAATAATCTAGCTTTTGTAGTACAGCACAGACTGACATAATGCCGCTCATGCCCCCCCCCAGTCCTAAATGTGGGAGTTTACTTCCCTCTGCTCTGTGTGAGCAGGCATTTCTAGAAGACACACCTGTTTAACCCATCAGATCTGATAATCATGAAGTAATCAGATTTTAGTTATGTAGGACGGCTCTTGAGGTTTCTGGGCTTGGCTTTATTGAGGACCAACCGTGGATCACATGGTCACACGAGGAATTTTAACCAAAAGGTGGCTCCTTGGTTTAGATAATGCAGGAAGATCTGATTTCAGCAAGTCCTTAAAGTCCTGTATCATTCAGTTTTCAATTTCTAGGTCTTGCGCATCGTTTGAAAACGGAGAACATTTGCTATTCAACAAGAGGATGTGTTCAGATTTTTTTGTTTTGCAAAGTGGCAACCGTTTTTGACATGATGGATGTTGTTGAGAGTGCAGTCAAGTGCTGCTGACCCCATGCGACACATAGATGTATTTATACTGCATACTAGTTGTAATCTCCTTGTGGTTTTTGTTACCAATTATTTATTATAGTTTTCTGATCATTGATTGTACTTTTACTTTTGTGATCATTATTTTTACTTTCTATGTTCTATTTGTTATCTATGTCACATCGTCTAACTCCTGATAAATCCATTGTGTTGGTTGCTAGTGCTCAGTAATAGTTTAAGAGGGATGGGGCTCTGTTGGAACAGGGAGACAGGGTGGTGTTTGTTACATTTTGGATAACTCTTAAATACCAATATAAAGACTTTGAGTAAACAAAAGTTGCAAACGTGTTTCATATTTAGAGTTACATGCTGGACATTACAAAGAGGCTAATGCTAAGTGTTTAGCCAATGTCCAGCAAACATGAAATCAGAATTTTGATTTTTGCTTTGAGAAACTGGTTCTTCAGCACATAAAGAAGAACATCCCAGCCAGCCTGGAGCCTCACCAGTTTGCTTCAGATCCACAGAGGACGCCATCTCCACTGCCCTCCACTCAGCCCTCACACACCTTGAGAAAAACACACAACACCTACATCAGAATTCTGTTTGTGGATTTCAGCTCAGCCTTCAACACAATCTCCCCATGAAACTGATCAGCAAACTCAGCACTCTGGGTTTAAATATAACACTCTGCAGCTGGATACTTTGGATACTGGATATTTTAAAACGGAGACCTTTTGCTACATTGGCACCTCCCGTCCAGACTAAAACGGAGAAATTGGAAAACGCTGCCGACCCCGTTTTTCGTTTTGAAACTCCGGAGACGGTGGAGAAAGGGGGTGCTTTAGAAACGATGACACAGACGCTCACGGTTGGCTCTCTTTTAACGTTTCTGGTACCTTCATTTATATCAACCACACACACACCATTTTGTGAGGATATGGGCCTGCGATGGCAAGCCTAATGTCACCGTCTGTCTCCTTTAACCTTATTTGCGTGTTCCTGTCCTCTGTGTTTGTTTGTGCTTTGTGGGTTTTGAAGCAACATCCAGCGTGGGCGAGCGAGGGGCAAGTGCTAACAATCCCATAGCAACAAGCCCATAATACACAGAAACCAGTCAACAACATAAATGGAAGGTAGAGGGTGCGTGCTGTGTGTGTGAATCACTATTTGCTGCAAACATGGGTCAAAGACATCTGCTGTTCTGTGTTTTGTGCTTTTTTTTTATAACCATAGATTTGAGGTTTGGCCATCAGTTAGGGTAACATTTTACTCACCAGCTCAGTTGCTGGAATCTGAGGCAGCAACATCACTGTAAAAGTTGTGAGGGAAGGTGGTGATGTAACCATTCAGGTTGGAAACAAGCCCTCAGTTTAATCGTTATATATCTACAGCACTCATTTTAGAGGTGAAACCAAAATTGAGGGCACCAAAAATGTCTGTATAATCTTTCATTGTACAAGTGTGGATTATATATATACAGTAAGTATATTACGTCAGTCCCAGTAAAACTTCAATTAAAAGCTTAAAAGTCCCAATTAGATGTCTGTCCCTTTTTACTGGCCTGGTGTGGCTACATGTATGAACAAATAAACACAGGTCTCGATTAGACGCCTGGCGTGATTTTTATTAAAGTTCTCTGGGTCTATAAAACCTCTTAAAGCTCACCAGCTCGGCTGCTTGAGCTAGTTTTAAGCTGCTTAGACTGCAAATTCAAATATAAATGTTCAAACTTTTGTCAGTAGGGACCTGCTACACATAAGATCATAAGATCAATTAGATTCTCCCAGATATAATCAGTTGAGCCCCAAAGTCTAATTCATTCAGATTATGTGCATGGTAAACAAAAGAGACAATAACATTTATTACAATAACAAATTTGTGACCGTTACTCAATTATTTATATTCCTTTAGTCCGTAAGGGTCCACCAATCAGAAGAATCAAAACGTTTTTTCATAAAAATGAAACCAAGCTGATATAACTACAGTAACCATAGTACGTTCTCTGACCTAATTTTTATAAAAGTAATATTCAAGTAAACAATTTGATAGCAAAGATTGGAAATAAACTACAGAGTTTTGTATAAAAGGAATGAAAGGCCTGTCCCAAATATAGGTAGGGTGAGTTCAGTGATTGAAGTAAATAAAAGCCCGGGCCATTAATTTAAGTTTTTCTGTACCACTAAATGATTTAGCAAAACATGTTTTGAGGAAATGGAGTTTGCGGCCTGGTTTATGTTCACTGGCAATGATTTTCCAGTCCAAAAGGGGAGGTGGTCGGAGTAAATAGCCAAATGTAATGAAAAGAGACTGTGGTCTACATCCTGCAACCTGTGTGTGTGTGTGTGTGTGTGTGTGTGTGTGTGTGTGTGTCTGTGTGTCTGTGTGTGTGTGTCTGTGTGGTTCAGTTTCAGATAAACACAATGAAAATAAACACATTCTGCCTCATGTATGAACGTTTCCATTATATAACCAACACCACGACCTCTTAACATCCTCTAAGTAATAGTTAAACATGTTGTATGCTTATTGAAACTTTCTTGCAGAGAGTTAGATGAAAATATCATTACTTGCCGTGTCTATACGGCGGCTACATTGGCTTAGCTTGGCATAGAGACTGGCTCTGGACCAGTAACTTCTTGGAGTCAGACACAGTCAGCGATTTGTTGTTTTACACTATGAACAAGACATAATGTGTTTATCAGGTTCTGGTTGGCGGTGTTGTTACAATTGCGTAGAGGCAAGTGAGCCCCCCCCCCCCCCCCCCCCCCCGCTTCCTGTCCTTACACCATCGTTTGGCTGTAGTTTCATATTTAAAGGACAGACATGAGAGTGGCATCGACCTCCTCATCTAACTCTGTGCAAGACAGCAAATAAATGTATTTCCTTCCGTGCTTTGTACTGCCGAAACATAACCATGAGACACCCCTCATGCTTTAGAAACATGTGGTCAGTGGATGTTTTCCCAAATATAAGCAGTTCGAACGAGATAAGTTTCCATTCCATGTCAGTAAAAAACAGAAATCTATAAAGAACAGTTAACTGTAAAATGTGCTTGTTTTCCAGGTAATTTGTCACAGATTCCTTTGTTTTTGGTCCCATATTGTACGTTTAAAAATACAAATGATACAAAACAAACAACATTTTTCACTTCTGGCCTGACAAACTACAGTAAATTACCAAACGTCCCTTTTGCACATTCACATTTGTTTTTCCACCACATTTGAACAGCCATGAAGATTAGGCGGTAACATGACAGAATGTATAGATTATAATAATGGAATTAATATTACTTGACTGACTTGAGTAAAATTTCATTTAAGAATCTTCTACCTGAGAGAAACTCTGAAATAAGCTGTAAGCATTCAGTTTTAGAGTCAACATTTGTGAATCACTTTTGCTTTTTATTCATTCTGAGTGAAATTTGTTTAACTGAAATTATTAAAGCCTTCTTATTGAGATTAAAGTTAAGAGAAAATGTGCTTTTCTAAGTTGACAAAACTCTACTGGTTCTATTCTCCCTGGCTCTATTTTATTTGACATAGCATTCCTTCAGTAAACGTGGGTGATACAAACAGGATTTGTTAATTCATTGCAGATTTTTTGAAAACATTTTTCAAACGGGAGTAGTTCGTTCATTTGCTGGGGACTATTTTCTGCTCCGGTTTAATCCACATTTGATGAATCTCCGGCAGCAGGACGGTGTGTGTGGGGAGAGTCAAAATAAACTACAGTGTGGCTCACTGATGGGTTTTCAATATAGAATATTTCCAACCATACTTGGTAATGTAGGAATTATATATTCTTGTGTTTCTCTTTTGCTGAAATAAAGCATCAGCTAACGGCCTGAAGTTTAAAATTAGGATATGGAGTCCGAATCCTTGTTGTACAGGGAGTTTTTTTTTTTATGAAAAACTGCCGTCAGTTTTCTGTCTTGTGGTCAAGGACCGAAAGTAGCCCGTGTCCTGCCAGAGAATTTAGAAAAAGCCCTAAATTTCCCAGACAAGGGAAGGATTTTCACAGGACTGAAGGTACAAGAGTTCAAGGTAACCCCACCGCTCCTCCTCACTCCCACACTGCTCTACTCTGAGGATGCAAATCACAATTAAAAGCCGGCAAAAGCTCAAAGACCCTTTGTCAGGAAACAGTCAGGGAAGGAGGTGATGTAATTCGGGATTGTTTTATAGTGGGACTGATGTGAAACAACACAGATCTCTTCACTAATGATAGCTTCAGAATAAGCAGAGAGACACATTTTATGGGTTTCTTATTTTGTTTAATTTGTGGTATTACTTTTTATAACATTGATGTTAAGATTGTTTTATGTAACCCGCTCAAATGGGAGCTGAGCTGATCTTTACCTTTCATTTATCTTTCTACAAACAATTCCTGATGTGTTTTCTGTAGTTTTGGAGGGTGATCCACACGATATAAACAGCTCAAGCTAACGTTTCTGCCTGTAGTCCTGCTTCTCTGATGTTGCAGGCAATGCTTGTATGTTTTTTACATCTGATGATGGTTTTATAATGTTTGAGAAGGTTTTAGAGCTGCATTAATTACTTGTTTGGCCATTTGGAGCCAGAAGAACTGCATAATTACTGTAGGTACAAATTAAAATAACATTTATGGAACAGCCTTGGCAAATGTGTGCGTATTCTGAGTGAGGTCATGTTTGTTTGATTTCCTGCTCATTCATTCATTTAGCATTCATTTTGTGAGCTAAATGTCATTAAATACCAGAGGAGCATCCGCACCAAACAAAAAGCAAATACCATTTTCACAGACCTGATTCAACTGCACCATAAATCATAAAATACAATCTCCACCCTCAGACCAAAGCTATCTTGGGAGAGAGAAAATTCTGTCTTTCAGGTTTGGAGTTCACTCCTACGTGCCTGTTCATACCTGTTTGTATCTTCAGATGTGAGCCTTCAGACTTGTCTAAACTACAGTTAATGCAAACTGAACATTTCCCGCTACTGCTTTTCCACCATCCAACCAGAATGGAGGCTTTCATTGTGAAACAGTTGTAGGAAATGCAATGTGTTTGTCACAGAGTTAGCGGTGGTCTTTACAAGTGCAAGTTAATTGCAGTACAAGCACTAAGAGAGTCAGGCATTACTACGAGCTAGCATGGGGTTTTCAGCCTTCAGGTGAAGATGTGCAGTGACTCTGCTATACTGACTTCAATGTGGGGCAGAACAGAGAAGAGACTTGACTTAGCTGAGCTACCACAGGGTGCTTAAAATGACATGACAGCCAATTGTCCAGAGGTTTGAAATGATCATGGATCAAGGGTTTGATCATGGAAGCCAGAAGGAGGAGCGGACTGGTGTCAGTTTAAACAGCAGGTGTAATGCAGTGGTCTGGTGGCAGATTTAGGGGCTTCACAAGTACATAGGGTGGTGATGGTGCAGTGGATAAGACACATGTCTTTGGTGGGAGAGACCTGAGCAAGACACTTAACCCCTAGTTACTCCAGAAGCGTGCGACCTCTGACATATATAGCAATTATAAATCGCTTCGGATAAAAGCGTCAGCTAAATGAATTAATGTAATGTACGCTCTTGTTGCATTGCTGCAGTTTTGGTGGATATCAGTCTGTCCTGGTTTCTCAGTGTCTTTAACACGCGGAGACACAGCTTTTAAGCATATCACTTCCACTTAAATTAATGAATTCCAATGAATTAATGAATTTAATTCAAATTCAAAAATCTATTTCTATATCCGTTTCTGCTTGACTTTGAAATAAATCTAAAATAAAGACTTTAATTAGAATCCAGGAGAGATTTTTACTTCAGGTCTGACTTCAGCTCCACTGAGATGATACATTTGGTTTTCTGCTCAGCTCCTCTATAAAGATCTGTACTGATGCTAATAATCCATCAGTCTCCTCATGACTTAACCTGTGCTTCACCTCAGAGTACATGCAGCTGAATATTCAGTCTATTACTAGAGTAATAGGCAGCAAGCGGAGGAAAGCGCAGCCCCTTCTCCCCATCTGTCATTACTGTCAGAGCAGCCGAAGCACAGAGGGCCAATGAAACTAATTCAGACATGATTAAGGAAAAAAATCTGGGCAAAGGATGAATCATCTTGCTTTTGCTAAGAATTTGGACTCGCAAGAATCAGAGCGGCTCCGCATCAGATCCGATACCCTGTCCGAACACGTGAACACGCTGAAATTCACAGCACACACACACACTCTCTTCCCGGTCTGAGGGGGAGGGCACATTTATCCTTTTCTCTCTCGCTGGTCTCTGTGCTACTGGAGCAAAGGCTAAAGGAGAAGAGAGGACACAAGAGGGAACACACAGTTCCTCCCTTCACTCTGGTTTTTTTTTTTGGAAAGGAAATAGTCCACTGGTGCTGCCTCGTATCGAATAACATCGTGCTGCAGTGTGTGTCAGTGACTAATATGGCAAATGGAATTATCAGAAGATAATTGAAGTAGGCAGAGAAAGAATCCACGAATCATAACAAATATTCTGTAATAATAAAAAAGGACAAAAACTGAATGAATGAATCATCAGAGGCAAATCTACAGGGGGAAGAAAACAAAGTTGGATTCTATCAAAACTCCATTTGTTCCCTCTTTGCTGCGTTTGCCTCCAGCTTTTTTCTCTGCTTCACGTTTCTGCTGGGGATGATGTTCAATATGTCACGTTAAAAGTATTCAAACACCCCTCCAAACAAACTTGCAGTGGCTGCAATATTTCGTTTGGTTAGGTTGTGTATTAGATGCCTTTTTTTCTTGACTCAGTCCATTTTTACTGGGAAAAATAACACGGTCCAATTTAAAGAATTTATTATAACGCGTATTCTTTTAGTTTGAAGCTGTCAATAGCTAATTTTGTGCACTTCATCCTCAAAAAACAAACATCATCATGCACATGAAGTGTAATATCTGGGCCCTTTCAGGAGTTTGGAGCCCAGATTAATTGCTGATTAAAGCAGGTTTAATACATATTCTTCCCCTACATCATTGTAGCAGTGGGCAGCGCTGACTTTTTAATCAAAGGCTAAAATCAGCATGATTTATCAGTGACATTTTAGAGCAGAACTTCAGTGGAATTGCTATGATCAGTGCCTTTGCTTGTAAATTCATGCAGAGCTTTCACACAGAGATGAACTTTGACACATAAATTCACTGACACTGACCGATTGCAAACTGTCTTTACAGTGCTGACCTTTGATGGAACAGAATGGAAGATACATTAGCTTTGCTGGAGTACAAATAACTGCAGGAGAATCGCCTGATGCCAGCTGTTATTTTTGCTTTCTACATTATCTATGTGAGGCAACTACAGTAAAGTAGTGGTTGGTGGAAGTGGTTAAGGCAAACTATACCTAAACTGATTCAGGTATGGTTAACTAAAACATCTGCTTAAGGTTCAGGAAAGACCGTTACTCCTGGTGATAAAAAGGTGAACAGTCTGTGATGGGACACAAACTCTGGCCTCAGGCGTATCACATGCCCACCCACAAACCTGACTTCTGTAACAGTATTTTCTTCTCCTCACTACAGAAAGGCCACACAACCTCCTACTTTGGCACTGAACGTTGGTATCAGAGGCAAACCCTCAGCTTTGGAATATCTAGTATGGATGTAATTCCTAGGGACACTGTGTTTCAAAACTACACAAAAGAGAAAGAGCCTGGTTTGCAGTCAGTCACGAGACAGGAGTTGAAGATACAAATTCACTGTCCAGCTAGTTAACTGAGTGTCGTTTAGTGGCCGAGACTTTCTTAAACTACCTGTTTTGCAAGGAAATGTAAAGGAACTTTGCTGTGCCACTTTCTAGTCTAACCGGGCAAAAGGAAAGTTGGGACAGGATTAATGCTAGTTTGAATAAAAATTCGACTCCTCCATTATGTTGTTCCAAGGCAGCACTGACAGAAGACTTTTGGAAAAAGGCCAAAATCAGTCAGACTTACCCTTTTGCCCTTTCTAGTGGCGTTAGAAACTATTTTGAAAATGTCAAACATGCTTTGCTATCCAGCTCAGTTAAATTTTCTCATTTCAGCTATAAAATATGCAACTGTACAACCCTGATCCTGTTGACCACCTCAGCTGCATGAAAATTATGGAGCACAAAGATCCCTGAAATCTGAATATGGACAAAAGGTCACTGTAGGAGACGGCTGAAATGAAGCAGGATGACCTTACAGTGCTGAGATGAGTTTAGAAAATATAAATCAAAGGTGGAAATCTAATGAAAAGGGCCGTCAAGGAGCTATAAATCCTGCCCACACAAAGCAGTTAGAGCCACATCACTGTAAAATCACACAGCATCTCTCTCACTGAAAAGGTTTACTCAAGTCACGTCTCCCCTGTTTCAAAGAGCCCCGCACATACCCAAAAAAGCATAAAATCAAACTAATCATGGTACCAGTAATTGGTTAGATGGTAAATTAAGCACTCCAAGCAATAAACAAATCAACCCTTTTATAGACGGAGTAATTGTTGCACATTTTAAAGGTTTTGAAAATGAACTCTTCACTTGCTCCAACAATCAACGTAAAACTATATAAATGCCAACAGCATTGTTGAAAGGTTTGCTGTTCTGTTCTGTCTCTGTGGTGTGTGTTTGTGTGTGTCTGAAGTTAAATAAACCATAGGAGGTGGTCATGGTCCCCAAAACAATGATTCTATTCTAACATAGTTAAATCTGCTCTACAGGCACTGTTATATGTTGAGACCAGTAAAACTCCAGACAACGTGTTCGTGTTTACTGACTCGACCAGTCTGAGGTGTTTTTCTCTGATGGACTTGACTTGCCTTGATTGAGGTTAATGATCCCCATTGTAAAATACAGCAGGTACTATTTTCATACTACAATTTACTCACAAAACATCCATTGGATAGTCTACGTATTTAAAGTTTTGGTTCACCCAGAGTGCCAAAGGTTTTTCTGAGCTAACCCTTTGATTGCTACTGCATATGTAATGAATACAAATGTATGTATTTAAGAGACAGCCATTTCTTTATAACTCAAATCTTTACTCCAGTGGTATAAACCACTGACTCTTGTTATCCCGGTCTAACTGCCTGATAGACCCTTAATGCTGAAGCTTTGAGCCCTTTGACTCTACCTTTGTCTATCATATGGCCCACGTCATATCTGACCTCTTTGAGTCTCTCCCAGGGCTGTTTTGGATATAAAATGAAATATGATTTCCAATCGGTCACCTGATCAGTCACGAACACCTACAACTGGTATCAACATCTCTGTCTGCGCGTCCTGTGACTTCACCATGTGACCACCACTTTACTTTGGCACCTCTCAGTCTGCAGGTAAAAGTGGGAGGAGGACACAATAACACAAACACTGCATAATGCTGTGCAATGCAGCGGAACAACACCACAAGCCGCAGCCTCAGAAACGACCACAGAGTTGAACCAACACATCTGCTGCAGAATCAGAAAAGGTATACAGAAGGACACAGAGTGAGATTTAAACATGAAGAACAAAAGCTTAACAAAATATTAGAATCTTAGTTACAAGTGATACTGGTTGTACCACACAAAGCATAAGCAGTAAGTAATATGCAGAATGTAACAGTGATAAATGGAGATATAAAAAGGCTGCATACCAACCGGGCAAAACAGACAACGGCTCTGGGGGCCCCAGACTCTCAGAGGCAGCAACGGCGTGTAGGGCCAGAATATTTTCACATCTAATGCAGTAAATTGAGGGTTCATCTCGAACAAACCAGAGCTGGTGATTGTTGGAACAGTGGAAAGACTAAACACAACAGTTTCAGTTTCTGTGGCGTTTGAATGAAGTTTGTTAGTGTTGAGTTAAAAAGGAGATTTGTTTGTGAAAGAGAGAAACTTGAATTCAGAAGGTGTATGGTTGTATTTCTTTATTTCATAAGGAAAATAGTTTTGAGAGTATTTCCTTTCTTGACACTTTGTGAGTTTATTTAGTTTATTTATTTGACTACATTAGGCACATCGCCCAGCTGAAACTACAACAATTCATCATCAGTTTGGCGCTTTGTTTTAAATGTAATGCAGTTTTCTAAGAACATGCATTTTCTTTGAGTACAGATTGTTCTTTCAGGCTATTTATTGTGTCCCATCTCTTTTAATCATTAACCCGGATGAAAGGTGCAGCCTGGGAAATCATAGGTAAAGTCTGATCTCTACACCAAATTATTGAATTGATTATTGCTATTATTAAATGGGAATCGTCTAATGAAGAAACATGAACATACACAGCGTTTTATTGGTGGGTTTTTAACCACATATTTCTGAGCCTCCTCCTGTGCGCAGCGCTGCTGGGCAGCTCTCCAAAAAGGCGTGGTCAGTGACGTCGTCTAATCAACCAAACCTGAACCTGGCACTTTGGAGACTTGGGGGGGGGGCGAAGGGAAATATTAATGGCACGTCAGGAATGAAGACGTTCTTGGAGGAATAACGCGGAGGAATACGCGCCGGGTTCATGTGATGTCCCTATACAGTTTTACTTTTACGCGTCACGGGTCTTGTTTTTTTCTGCCTTCACTGACTGTTTGCAGCAGCAGCGGCGGGAACGGAGGAGCTGAAAACCGACAGAACTCCACAAGCAGCATCTGATCTGTTCCTCTGACCACCGCCTGGACCGACTGACAGGTTTGTGACCTGAAACAATATGTTTTTATTTCTAACTTTTCCATCAAGAGAAGCAGAGGGACAGTTTGACACGGGTGCATTTGAGAGTAAAACTGACCAGGCTGGACTCTCGACAGGTGCCCTGGTG